>NC_090352.1:14172919-14772919 GCF_035084215.1 Heptranchias perlo | reverse complement strand
TCTCCAGTGGCTGGAGTCATACCTAGCACAAAGGAAAATGGTAGTGGTTGTTGGAGGCCAATCATCTCAGCCCCAGGACATTGCTGCAGGAGTTCCTCAGCCCAGTGTCCTAGACCCAACCATCTTCAGCTGCTTCATCAATGACCTTCCCTCCATCATAAGTCAGAATTTTAAAAAATCTAACTAGGTTCTCCTCTCCTCCTGGTTCTAAAACTCGCCAATGTGAAAGCATAATTTCCTCCCAGAATACTCATCAGCCAGTTAAAAGGCAGCGTCACTTCTCAGCAAGAGGGCTGAAGAAGCAGCAGCCACGAGTATCAGCTGCTGGAAGAGCCGCCAGATTTCCTGATGCATCTGTGGAGGTAGAAATTAGGTCCAGGACAGACCATCTGATGGACACTGATGGTCGGAGGTCCTATTAAAGAATGATGCAGGCTATCTGGAGGGAGCTGGCCAAGGCAGTCACTGCAAACTCCACCACTCCCAGAACTGTCACACAATGCAAAAAAAAAGGTTCAATAATCCCACAAAGGTGGCCAAGGTAAGTCAAGGCTCCGGTGCCAATATACAACCTCTAACACGCATACAACTTCACTCACATCCTCATCTGGGTGTCAGGGAAACCCACTTCTGCAAAGGGCAACTTCTCCAAAAACTCAAACACCTTACATAGAATTACATAAGATGTACAGCACAGAAACAGCCATTCGACCCAACAGGTCCGTGCCGGTGTTTATGCTCCACATGAACCTTCTCCCTTTCTACTTCAACTAACCTTATCAGCATATCCTTCTATTCCTTTCCCCCTCAGGTGTTTATCTAGCTTCCCCTTAAATGCATCAATGCTAGTCGCCTCAACTACTCCTTGTGGTAGCAAGTTCTTGGGTAAAGAAGTTTCTCCTGAATTCCCTACTGGATTTATTAGTGACTGTCTTATATTTATGGCCCCTAGTTTTGGTCTCCCCCACAAGTGGAAACATCTTTTCTACGTCTACCCTAGCAAACCCTTTCGTAACAGGGACCAAAGACTATGGCTTCAGACTTCCCAATATTTAGTTGGAGGAACTTTGTCCTCATCTGGTACTGGATGTCGGACAAGCAGTGTGACAAATGAGAGGCTCTGGGTTTTCGGCTGTGTTGTCCGTGCTGGCTCTGCCGTTCCATTTCCTCTCTTCCTTGTGCATCCTTATTGTGCTATGGAGATACCTAAATAAAAATTTCTTGGTCTGCAGACCCTGATGAGCGAGGGTCCACAAGTATCGAAGAGATGGCTTCAGTGATGCATGATTCTGAGCCTCCAACCTAGTCTGTTCCATGTCTTTATTCCCCTTCTCTGCATAACATAAAAATAATCATACTCCCATTGAAAATCCATAGCTACAGTACAAAGCAATACTTTGAGCAGAGTTGAGTAAAGATAGCAACAAAAGTCCTGACTCAAGTCCCAAAGTATTCAAAAGATCACTATGCAGGCAAAGAAACACTAACATTCAATAGCAGCACCTAAAATGGCCTCCTTAATGTAGATAAGCAAAAAGGTCTAGTAACATGCTGAGTAGCACAAATGCAAACAATTAAAATAGAATCGATTTTTTTTTTTATTCGTTCATGGGATGTGGGCGTCGCTGGCGGGGCCGGCATTTATTGCCATCCCTAATTGCCCTTGAGAAAGTGGTGGCGAGCCGCCGCTTGAACCGCTGCAGTCCGTGTGGTGAAAGTTCTCCCACAGTGCTGTTAGGAAGGGAGTTCCAGGATTTTGACCCAGCGACAATGAAGGAACGGCGATATATTTCCAAGTCAGGATGGTGTGTGACTTGGAGGGAAACGTGCAGGTGGTGTTGTTCCCATGTACCTGCTGCCCTTGTCCTTCTAGGTGGTAGAGATCGCAGGTTTGGGAGGTGCTGTCGAAGAAGCCTTGGCGAGTTGCTGCAGTGCATCCCGTGGATGGTACATACTGCAGCCACACAGCGCCGGTGGTGAAGGGAGCGACAGGTAGATTGATGAGGACGAGGTCAAGTAAGTTTTTCCCTCGTGTTAGTTCGCTCACCACCTGCCGCAGGCCCAGTCTAGCAGCTATGTCCTTCAGAACTCGGCCAGCTCGGTCAGTAGTGGTGCTACCGAGCCACTCTTGGTGATGGACATTGAAGTCCCCCACCCAGAGTACATTCTGTGCCCTTGCTACACTCAGTGCTTCCTCCAAGTGGTGCTCAACATGGAGGAGGACTGATTCATCAGCTGAGGGAGGACGGTAGGTGGTAATCAGCAGGAGATTTCCTTGCCCATGTTTGACCTGATGCCATGAGATTTCATGGGGTCCAGAGTCAATGTTGAGGACTCCCAGGGCCACTCCCTCCTGACTGTATATCACTGTACTGCCACCTCTGGTCGGTCTGTCCTGCCGGTGGGACAGGACATACCCAAGGATGGTGATGGAAGAGTCCGGGACGTTGGCTGAAAGGTATGATTCTGTGAGTATGGCTATGTCAGGCTGTTGCTTGACTAGTCTGTGGAACAGCTCTCCCAATTTTGGCACAAGTCCCCAGATGTTAGTGAGGAGGACTTTGTAGGGTCGACTGGGCTTGGTTTGCCTTTGTCGTGTCCGGTGCCTAGTGGTCCGATGCTGGGTGGTCTGTCCGGTTTTATTCTTATTGTGACTTTTTTTAGCTAGCTTTTACAACTGAATGGCTTGCTAGGCCACTTCAGAGGGCAGTTAAGAATCAACCACATTGCTGTGGGTCTGGAGTCATATATAGGCTAGACCGGGTAAGGACATTAGTGAACCAGATGGGTTTTTACGACAATCCGGTAGTTTCATGGCCACCATTACTGATACTAGTATTTTAATTCCAGATTTTATTTAATTAATTGAATTTTTAATTAATTGAATTTAAATTCCCTAGCTGCCGTGGCGGGATTTGAACTCATGACTCCGGATTATTAGTCCAGGCCACAAGGTTTCATATAGAACAATAAGAAGAATTTTAGATGAAGCAGTAAGGTTTGTCTCTTGGTAGACCTTCCAGGTGAGATATTGTACATGGGCAATTGAAATCTTAGTTCAGCCCACAGAGTTCAAGGGGTCGCTTTGTGTCCTTGATGCCCATGTGCACCAATTCAAGTGGTGCAACAGCGTTGAAAAAGAGGGAGAGAGCCCTAATGCCAAATTTCCACTCCTTTTGCACAGAATGCACATTTCCAGGAGACAAGCGGAGGAAGCTTCATTATTATATTTAAAATAATGAAGGAGTAACGTCATAATGTATCTTTTTCCAGTTGGGTCCATGCCCCTTCAAATTTCTGCCCATTAATATTCATGGAATCATAGAAAGGTTACAGCACGGAATGAGGCCATTCGGCCCATCGAGTCCATGCTGGCTCTATGCTGCAGTGTTGCTAGTAGCTGAGCTGTATAAGAAAATAAGTTTAAAGGGCTCAGTAAGAAGATTAATTTCAAGGTAATTTCTTCTCTGTTTTACTTCTATTTTTTATTCTGCTGGCATGCATGAGCCTGATTGATGTAAATTTTTGCTTTTTGTTACCAGCACCATTGGGTTGCCTAATAGGAATACCTTTTTTTGATGTGTTTGGACAAAGAGAAGGATCAACGGGAAGGATGCCAAGCAGGTCAGGTTGCACAAGAGGTGCTCTGTGGCCAGCCACCGCTACCCGCATACCTGTGTCTTCAGATAGAGATAAACATAACTTGCTTTGGCAGGCAATTAATAAGTGTGGCAGTTTGAACTCTCAAGGTAGGTTGTGACAGTGGCGAAGGTACTAACTGTTAATGCTCGATAGTTCAGAAGGTCCCAATCATAGAATATAATTTTTACATGGTGCTGCATTAAAAAAGGCATGCCAGGCTGATCATCGGCCAATAAAGCCTTTTTGCCTGCAGAATCCAAGACACCACCAACCATAGTTGCAGGCAATGTCACACCCCCTTGGCAACAACTAATGGGGATGGCCTTACAGTGTCACAGAGGTTCACTTTCCTCAGAACCACTTCATGCAACACCATCTCCACTTCAGTAGCCATCTCACAGGGGGTTGGATGCTGAACTGCTCCATTTTTTTTTCAAAAAATATACTTTATTCATAAAATTTGCAGCAAAACATACAATACAGTTGTCATTATCACATTCCAAACGTACACAATACAGATTATACAATTTGCAGGTTACAGCAAGTACAGTTCAATGAACACATTGTACATAATTACAGTTCATGACACTCTGGGGTGTCTCATTGCATTATACTCAATACAGATTATTGATTACAGATTCATTACAGGTGTATTACAGATTAATTACAGGTATATTACAGCAATTTGAATTTTACATTCCGCCCGGGGGGGGCTGGGGGGGGGGGTTTCCCTGATTGCAGCCCCTCGGTATACAATGGCAGGAAGGCTCTAAATGGATGCCTTTCCCCACAGAGCCTTTGTGGCGGTCGCACCTAGCTTCAGTGCGTCCCTGAGCACGTAGCCCTGGACCTTGGAATGTGCCAGTCTGCAACACTCAGTCGAGGACAGCTCCATGCACTGGAAGACCAGCAGGTTTCGGGCAGACCAAAGGGCGTCTTTCACCGAGTTAATGGTCTTCCAGCAGCAGTTGATGTCTGTCTCGGTGTGCGTCCCCGGGAACAGCCCGTAGAAAACAGAGTCCTGTGTTACGGAACTGCTCGGGACGAACCTGGACAGATACCACAGCATCTCTCTCCAGATCTTCCTTGCAAAGTCGCATTCCAGAAGGAGATGGGTGACGGTTTTGTCTGCACCGCAGCCTCCTCGGGGACAGTGTGCGGTGGGGCTGAGAGTCCAGGAGTGCATGAAGGATCTGACCGGAAGGGCTGAACTGCTCCATCACTGTATACTCTTGCCTGCACCTGGGCTTTCCTTTCCTTTCATTTCTTCCTCTCTCTCGGTGTCCTACTCATTCAGCCTCGGCAAAGTCTGCCATTGGGTTAAGATGCCTTTATCAGCCTTTTCCAAGGCTTTCAGAATTTTTGTCATCCTGCTGTGACACTTCCTTTTAATTGTCCCCATCTTTCAAAATTTCACTTGCATGCAATTTTCTGCACTCTACACCTGCCCAAATCTGTACCTGGCACTGTGAATAATTATGCAAATGGGGTGACCAATATAATGTGAGTGCTACAAGTACATTGCCATTCTGGCAGGATTAGCACCAATTCTTAACTGGTTGAAACTGATTTATACCAGTGCACAAAAATCAGTCTTCAGAGGTCTTTTCCAGAACTAAAGGTGACATTTGGGCTTTGATTTGTACCATGGGAACACTTGCATACTACAACCATTTCTTTGAAGTCAGAAATCAGTCTGAGAGTACAACAAATCTCACATCTTGTGAAATGAGGTGTTAATGTTTGGATATTACCATCTGCCTCCATTCCCTTAGAATTCAGAGATTAGAGTGATCTGTCAGCTATTTGTTAATCTTCATAAATTATTTCAAAGAAGTTATTCCAGCCACCAAACAATCCTTTCACTTATTTGGTTTCTGAACAACAGCACTGAATCTTTTCTCATAGTGTCTGTGTTCTAAATGAGGATTCCAAGGAAACATTTGGGCTCCATTTTTGAAAGGATAAATTATTATATATGTTCCAACAAAAATTTGGTCACATCCTCTTCTGCACAACAAGCCACCTTTTTTCACCTCCTATTCATGCCCCCTCAATCTTCATCTTCAATACCTCGTGCAAGAAGCTCATACATTTCTTCATCTCCAAAATTGAGACCATCCAATCAACTGCTTTAGCCTCCTCCTCGCCTGTTTCCAAACACCTCACTGATCCAGCATCATCTCAAAAGACTTTTGTACCTTCTCCCCATAATGGCACAATTAGAGATAAATGGGTTTGATCTAGTAGCCATTTCAGAGACCTGGTTGCAAGGTGACTAAGGTTGAGAACTAAATATTCCAGAGTAATTGAAATTTTGAAAAGACAGACAAAATAGAAAAGGAGGGGGTGTAGCCCTGATAATAAAGGATGACTTAAGGGCAGTAGTGAGAAAGGATCTTGGCTCAGAAGATTAGGAGTAGAATCAGTATGGGTGGAGATAAGAAATAACATGGGGCAGAAAACACTGGTGGGAGTAGTTTAAAGGCCCCCTAGCAGTGGCTATACTGTTGGACAGAGTATTAATCAAGAAATAATAGGAGCATGTAACAAGGGTAATGCAATAATCATGGGGGACTTTAATCTTCATATAGACTGGGCAAATCAAATTGGCAAAGGTCATTTGCAGGACGAGTTCATGGAATGCATTCGAGGGACAGTTTCCTAGAACAATATGCTGTGGAACCAACCAGGGAACAGGCTATTTTAGATCTTGTCTTGTGTAATGAGACAGGGTTAATTGGTAATCTCATAATAAGGGATCCTCTGGGGAAGAGTGATTATAATATGATAGAATTTCACTTTGAGTTTGAGAGTGATGAACTGAAGTCCGAAACAAGAGATCTAAACTTAATTACATCGGTATGAGAGGCAAGTTGGCTAAGGTAGATTGGGAAATTAGATTAAATGGTATCACAGTAAATAAGCAATGGCAAACATTTAAAGAAATATTTCATAATTCTCAATGAATATACATTCCATTGAGAAATAAAAACTCCACTGGAAAAGTGATCCATCTGTGGCTAACTAAAGAAGTTAAGGATAGTATTAGATTAAAAGAAGAGACTTATAATGTTGCCAAGAAGAGTAGTAAGCCTGAGGATTGGGAGAGTGTTAGAAACCAGCAAAGGATGACCAAAAAATTGATAAAGAGGGAGAAAATAGAATATGAGAGTGAACTAGCAAGAAATATAAAAACAGATTGTAAGAGCTGCTACAAGTATGTAAAAAGGAAAAGAATAGTTAAAGTTAATGTGGGTCCCTTAGAGGCTGAGACAGGAGAAATTATAATGGGGAATAAGGAAATGGCAGAGACGTTAAACAAATATTTGGTATCTGTCTTCACAGTAGAAGACACAAAATAAATACCAGAAATAGTGTAAAACAAAGGGGCTAATGAGAGTGAGGAACTTAAAGTAATTAATATCAGTTGAGAAAAAGTACTGGAGAAATTATTTTTTTTTTATTCGTTCACGGGATGTGGGCGTCGCTGGCGAGGCCAGCATTTATTGCCCTTCCCTAATTGCCCTCGAGAAGGTGGTGGTGAGCCGCCTTCTTGAACCACTGCAGTCCGTGTGGTGACGGTTCTCCCACAGTGCTGTTAGGAAGGGAGTTCCAGGATTTTGACCCAGCGACAATGAAGGAACGGCGATATATTTCCAAGTCGGGATGGTGTGTGACTTGGAGGGGAACGTGCAGGTGGTGTTGTTCCCATGTGCCCGCTGCTCTTGTCCTTGTAGGTGGTAGAGGTCGCGGGTTTGGGAGGTGCTGTCGAAGAAGTCTTGGCGAGTTGCTGCAGTGCATCCTGTGGATGGTGCACACTGCAGCCACAGTGCGCCGGTGGTGAAGGGAGTGAATGTTTAGGGTGGTGGATGGGGTGCCAATCAAGCAGGCTGCTTTATCTTGGATGGTGTCGAGCTTCTTGAGTGTTGTTGGAGCTGCACTCATCCAGGCAAGTGGAGAGTATTTCATCACAATCCTGACTTGTGCCTTGTAGATGGTGGAAAGGCTTTGGGGAGTCAGGAGGTGAGTCACTCGCCGCAGAATACCCAGCCTCTGACCTGCTCTCGTAGCCACAGTATTTATATGGCTGGTCCAGTTAAGTTTCTGGTCAATGGTGACCCCCAGGATGTTGATGGTGGGGGATTCGGCGATGGTAATGTCGTTGAATGTCAAGGGGAGGTGGTTAGACTCTCTCTTGTTGGAGATGGTCATTGCCTGGCACTTATCTGGTGCGAATGTTACTTGCCACTTATGAGCCCAAGCCTGGATGTTGTCCAGGTCTTGCTGCATGCGGGCTCGGACTGCTTCATTATTTGAGGGGTTGCGAATGGAACTGAACACTGTGCAGTCATCAGCGAACATCCCCATTTCTGACCTTATGATGGAGGGAAGGTCATTGATGAAGCAGCTGAAGATGGTTGGGCCTAGGACACTGCCCTGAGGAACTCCTGCAGCAATGTCCTGGGGGTGAGATGATTGGCCTCCAACAACCAGTACCATCTTCCTTTGTGCTAGGTATGACTCCAGCCACTGGAGAGTTTTCCCCCTAATTCCCATTGACTTCAATTTTACTTGGGCTCCTTGGTGCCACACTCGGTCAAATGCTGCCTTGATGTCAAGGGCAGTCACTCTCACCTCACCTCTGGAATTCAGCTCTTTTGTCCATGTTTGGACCAAGGCTGTAATGAGGTCTGGAGCCGAGTGGTCCTGGCGGAACCCAAACTGAGCATCGGTGAGCAGGTTATTGGTGAGTAAGTTGCCGCTTGATAGCTCTGTCGACGACACCTTCCATCACTTTGCTGATGATTGAGAGTAGACTGATGGGGCGGTAATTGGCCGGATTGGATTTGTCCTGCTTTTTGTGGACAGGACATACCTGGGCAATTTTCCACATTGTCGGGTAGATGCCAGTGTTGTAGCTGTACTGGAACAGCTTGGCTCGAGGCGCGGCTAGTTCTGGAGCACAAGTCTTCAGCACTACAAGCTGGGATGTCGTCGGGGCCCATAGCCTTTGCTGTATCCAGTGCACTCAGCCGTTTCTTGATATCACGTGGAGTGAATCGAATTGGCCGAAGACTGGCTTCCGTGGTGGTGGGGATATCAGGAGGAAGCTGAGATGGATCATCCACTCGGCACTTCTGGCTGAAGATGGTTGCAAACGCTTCAGCCTTGTCTTTTGCACTCACGTGCTGGACTCCGCCATCATTGAGGATGGGGATGTTTGCAGAGCCTCCTCCTCCCGTTAGTTGTTCAATTGTCCATCACCATTCACGACTGGATGTGGCACGACGACAGAGCTTTGATCTGATCCGTTGGTTGTGGAATCGCTTAGCTCTGTCTATAGCATGTTGCTTCCGCTGTTTAGCATGCATGTAGTCCTGAGTTGTAGCTTCACCAGGTTGGCACCTCATTTTTAGGTACGCCTGGTGCTGCTCCTTGGCATGCTCTTCTACACTCCTCATTGAACCAAGGTTGATCCCCTGGCTTGTTGGTAATGGTAGAGTGAGGAATATGCCAGGCCATGAGGTTACAGATTGTGCTGGAATACAATTCTGCTGCTGATGGGCCACAGCACCTCATGGATGCCCAGTTTTGAGCTGCTAGATCTGTTCTGAATCTATCCCATTTAGCACGGTGGTGGTGCCACACAACACGTTGGATGGTGTCCTCAGTGCAAAGACGGGACTTCATCTCCACGAGGACTGTGCGATGGTCACTCCTACCAATACTGTCATGGACAGATGCATTTGCGACAGGTAGATTGGTGAGGATGAGGTCAAGTAAGTTTTTCCCTCGTGTTGGTTCGCTCACCACCTGCCGCATGCCCAGTCTAGCAGCTATGTCCTTCAGGACTCGGCCAGCTCGGTCAGTAATGGTGCTACCGAGCCACTCTTGGTGATGGACATTGAAGTCCCCCACCCAGAGTACATTTTGTGCCCTTGCTACCCTCAGTGCTTCCTCCAAGTGGTGCTCAACATGGAGGAGGACTGATTCATCAGCTGAGGGAGGACGGTAGGTGTTAATCAGCAGGAGGTTTCCTTGCCCATGTTTGACCTGATGCCATGAGATTTCATGGGGTCCAGAGGCAATGTTTGAGGACTCCCAGGACCACTCCCTCCTGACTGTATATCACTGTACCGCCACCTCTGGTGGGTCTGTCCTGCCGGTGGGACAGGACATACCCAGGGATGGTGATGGAAGAGTCTGGGACGTTGGCTGAAAGGTATGATTCTGTGAGTTTGGCTATGTCAGGCTGTTGCTTGACTAGTCTGTGGGACAGCTCTCCCAATTTTGGCACAAGTCAGTAAGGAGGACCTTGTAGGGTCGACTGGGCTTGGTGTTTTGCCATTGTCGTGTCCGGTGCCTAGTGGTCCATCCGGTTTTATTCTTATTATGACTTCTCGTAGCGAGATTTTACAACTGAGTGGCTTGCTAGGCCATTTCAGAATCAACCACATTGCTGTGGGTCTGGAGTCACATATAGGCCAGACCGGGTAAGGACAGCATGTTTCCTTCCCTAAAGGGCATTAGTGAACCAGATGGGTTTTTACGACAATCCGGTAGTTTCATGGCCATCATTACTGATACTAGTATTTTAATTCCAGATTTTTATTTAATTAATTGAATTTAAATTCATCACCTGCCATGGCGGGATTTGAACTCATGTCTCTGGATTACTAGTCCAGTAACATAACCACTATGCTACCGAACCCGTTGTATTAATGGGACTAAAAGCCGACAAATCCCCTGGACCTGATGGGCTGCATCCTATGGTTCTAAAAGAGGTGTCTGAAGAGATAGAGGATGCATTAGTTATGATCTTCCAAAATTCCCTAGATTCTAGAACGCTCCCAGTTGATTGGAAGGCAGGAAATGTAACACCGTTATTCAAGAAAGGAGGGAGAGAGAAAACAGGGAACTACAGGCCAGTTAGCCTGTCATCAGTAGTTGGGAAAATGGTGGAATACATTGTTAAGGAAGTGGTAACAGGGCACTTAGAAAATCATAATATGATTAGGCAGAGTCAATATGGTTTTATGAAAGGGAAATTGTGTTTGACAAATCTATTAGAGTTTTTTGAGGATGTAACTAGCAGGGAAGATAAAGGGGAACCATTGAATGTAGTATATTTAGATTTTCAAAAGGCATTTGATAAGGTGCCACACAAAAGGTTGTTACACAAATAAGGGCTCATGGCGTTGGGGCTAATACATTTGCATGGATAGAGGATAGGTTAACGGACAGAAAACAGAGAATAGGGATAAACGGGTCATTTTCAGGTTGGCAGACTCTAACTAGTGGGGTACCACCAGGATCGGTGCTTGGGCCTCAGCTACTTACAATCTATATTAATAACTTAGATAAAGGGATCGAGTGTAATGTATCCAAGTTTGCTGACGATACAAAGCTAGGTGGGAAAGTAAGCTGTGAGGAGGACACAAAGAGTCTGCAAAGGGAAATAGACAAGTGAGTGGGCAAGAAGGTGGCAGATGGAGTATATTGTGGGGAAATGTGAGGAAGAATAGAAAATCAGAATATTTTTTAAATGGTGAGAAGCTATTAAATGTTGGTCTTCGGAGGGATTTGGGTGTCCTTATACACAAAACACAGAAAGTTAACATGCTGATACAGCAAGCAATTAGGAAGGCAAATGGTTTGTTAGCCTTTATTGCAAGGGGATTGGAGTACAAGAGTAAGAAAGTCTTGCTATAATTGTACAGGGCTTTGGTGAGGCCATACCTGGAGTACTGTGTATAGTTTTGGACTCTTTACCTGAGGAAGGATATACTTACCTTGGAGGCGGTGCATTGAAGGTTCACTGGATTGATTCCTGGGATGAAAGGATTGTCCTATGAGGAGAGATTGAGTAAAATGGGTCTATATTCTCAGGAGTTTAGAAGAATGAGAGGTGATCTCATTGAAACATGTAAGAATCTGAGAGGGCTTAACAAGGTAGATGCTGAGAGGCTGTTTCCCGTGGCTGGAGAGTCTAGAACTAAGGGTCATAGTCTCAGGATAAGGGGTCAGCCATTTAGGACTGAGATGAGAAGGAATTTCTTCACTCAGAGGGTGGCGAATCTTTGGAATTTTCTATCCCAGAGGGCTGTGGATGCTCAGTCATTGAGTGTATTCAAGGCTGAGATTGATAGCTTTTTGGACTCTAAGGGAATCAATGGATATGGAGATTGGGCAGGAAAGTGGAGTTGAGGTCGAAGATCAGCCATGATCTTATTAAATGGCGGAGCAGGCTCGAGGGGCCGTATGGCCTACTCCTGCTCCTATTTCTTATGCTCTTATGTTCCCTTTTATCCCTCATCAAGCTCACTTTCTCCATGAGATGCACAAACTACTCCCCTGACTCCCTAGTGCATGATCACTTAAATATCCTGACTGTGGCCTAATATTCACCAATCTCATCAACTGCTCCCTCTCCACTGTCATTGTCCACATGTCCACACCCTGTCATATTTGTGTCATCATCTCCCACCTTGAAAAGCCACCCTGAACCCTTCTTTCCTCTGCATTTACACCCCATCTCTAGCCTCTGCTTCCTTATTAAGGTTCTTAAGCGTGTTGTCATCGGCCAACTCCATGTTCACCTCTCCCACCATTCCAAGTTTGAATTATTTCGTTTTGGCGCCCCATCCACCACCCTAAACATTCACTCCCTTCATCACCGGCGCACTGTGGCTGCAGTGTGTACCATCTACAGGATGCACTGCAGCAACTCGCCAAGGTTTCTTCAACAGCACCTCCCAAAACTGCGGCCTCTACCACCTAGAAGGACTAGGGCAGCAGGCACATGGGAACAACACCAACTGCACGTTCCCCTCCAAGTCACACACCATCCCGACTTGGAAATATATCGCCGTTCCTTCATCGTCACTGGGTCAAAATCCTGGAACTCCCTTCCTAACAGCACTGTGGGAGAACCTTCACCACACGGACTGCAGCGGTTCAAGAAGGCAGCTCATCACCACCTTCTCAAGGGCAATTAAGGATGGGCAATAAATGCTGGCCTTGCCAGCGACGCCCACATCCCATGAACGAATAAAAAAAAATCCCAATGTTCTTTCCTTCACCCTCTCCTGTTCCCCATCTAAATGCGTCTCTCAGGGATGTAATCCACAAGCTTAAAATCAGCTTTATTATTACAACAACACTCTCAACTTCATGAGTTTTGCTGTTCTTTATGGTTTATTGCTGCCCGTTATCAAGTTGTGGATGACCCAGCACTTTCTCCAGCTCAACAATGGCAAAATCAAGCAAAGCTTTTTGACCTTTAGCGGAAACCTCACCTTAGTTCTTAAATCTAACCTCCTCTTGGCTGCTTGCTCAAGCCGAACCTGCTGGTGCACAACCTCAGTGTCCCATTTGACCTTGAGCTGAGCTGAGCAGGACTGCCCTAACTTTATCTACACCACCACCATGACTTCATCACCTTCGGGCTCTATTACTCTAACACTCAACTTGCTAGCCTCCCAAACTCCATCATACATAAATTCAACTCATCTAGAAGTCTCCCATCCACATCCTATCCCACACCAACTCTCACTCACCTGTCTTCACTGATCTCCATTGGCTCCCATCTACCAGTGCACTGATTTCAGAATCATTGGGCATCATTTTAGCACCCGCCAGCGGGTGCGTTCCTGGTGGGGGGGCTCCGAAAATCGGAGAATCCCGGAGCGGGACCAGAGCCCGGCTCCAACCCGCCCACTTCTGGGTTCCCCACTGATGCGCCGGCATGCGCACGCAGCCCCCGCTGGTGGGAATCCCGCAGGCAATTAAAGCCAGCGGGGTTCCACTTAAAAGTATTTATTTTGCTTGTTCAGGTCATTAACTGACCTGATTAAGGGATTATGTGAGGAGGGGTGGGATTTTATAGCAAACTGGGACTGTTTCCCATACTGGGGGAAACACTCCCAGTTCAAATGGACCTGTTGCAGCTGTCAGCCTGTGGCAGCTGCAAAGGTCCATTTGACAGGTGTGGGGGGAGACCCTCACTCATTGCAGGAGGCCACTCTGTCACTTGGGACAAAGTTTGGCCTCCACCACCCTCCTCCTGACAATCAAAGTCACCAACTTGCACACTGACTCGGGGGTCCAGAGACATGTACCTACCTTGCGGACCCCCTCAGATGTACATCTTGCGGATGGGGGCTGCCGTAGCTGCAGTCATGACCTCCTCGGAGGGCGAACAGCATCACCAGCCTCGCCATCCACGCCGTCCACCTCTGACACGTGGAGCTCCACAACAGAGTGCTGTGACACATCCACCTGCACAGCAGGAGGGAGGGCAACCGCAGAGAGAGATGCGTCGCAGAGGGCACTACCCTCGCCACAGGGTCCACAGACCGAGGCTTAGGTTCCTGGACCTCTCTGAGCAGCAGTGCACGCGGAGGCTCAGAGTCACTCGACATGTAGTCGTGGACATCTGCAACCTCCTTCATGCCAAGCTGCTCCCGGCTGGCCCGAGCACCATCTTCTTACCTGTCGCTGTCAAAGTCACCACTGCCCTCAACAACTTCTCCTCCACATCCTTCCAGGGTGCCACCGGGGACATCGCCGATGTCTCTCAGCCGTTTGCACAAAAGAGCCCTGCAAATACACATACACCCACTCTGCAGTGACACAATGGGTGGCATCAGTTGTGGGTCTTCACAGTGATCCTCAGGAAAGGGCATTATTGCACAAACCAGACGAGATTCGCAAAGACATGGCAGTAGTGGTGCCAATATAATATGTAATATGAGTTGGTCAGAAATTCAATATAAGTAACAACCATGATGAACCCTCAAACACCCTTGTGCATTCCCTTCATGCTCACGACACGTTTGCCTTACGCTGCCTACTGCACATATCTGATGCATGCCCTGTGGCTGCAGCACAGGTAGTGGCAGGTTGAGTGAGGCTGACCGTGAAAGAGATGCACGAGAGGGTGAGTATGAGATAGAGCCATGAGATTGTATGAGGATTGGGTTGAGTGGTAGTGGCGGGATGAGTACTGGCGAGGTGAGTAAGTGCAGGTAAGATGAGGATGAGGTTTGAGTGGGTATGAGGGGTGATGTGACAGAGTAGTGTTGGCAGTGCAGAAGGAGGTGTGAGGTGGGGGCGGTGATGTGGCAGATGGAGTGTCAGGGAATGAGTAAGTGTACTCACTTTGGCTGACCGACTGAGGTCATTGAAGCGCCTCCTGCATTGTATGCAGGTGCGCGATATGTTGGTGGTGCAGGTGACCTCCTCTGCCACCTCGAGCCAGGCCTTCCTGGTGGCAGAGGCAGGCCGCTTCCTCCCGCCCGCCGGGGGGAAGATCTCTGTCCTCCCCCTCCTCCTCACCCCATGTATTGATACCTGGAGTGAGGCATCATTAAACCTGGGAGCAGCCTTCCCCCTGGGCTGCTCCATGCTGTAATTTTTTCTATTTGTTGCAGCATCTGTCAGTGGAGGACTGCCCCTTTAAATAGAGCTCCTCCAGCTGACCGATCTTACTGCACATGCGCAGTCCGCCCAACGCGCAGATCAGCAGTGGGGAACCCGGAAGACAAGGTAAGTGGATCCAATTGGGCTGCGATCGCGCGGGTGGCTGACTAATTTCACCGGGCGCGTGAGTATAGCCCCCCCCGCCGCGAACCTGCAGCCCTGGTAACATCGAGCCCCTTGTCCTTGCCTATGAATTCTTCCATGTCCTTAATTTACCCTCTGCATTCTGTCTCTGGAGTTTTGTGTGTCACTCTCTTCTCCTTACCATTGGCGGCACAGCCTTCAATCTTCATGCCCCAACATGCTACAACTCCCTTTCTAAATTTCTCCACATTGCCGCATCTATTCAACTTGCAAAAGCCTCTGCAAAACCCGTCTCTTCAACCGCACCTTCTGTAACCTCCCCTAACCTTCCTTCCAAACTGCTGCTTAATATCCAGTGGTCCAGGGCCATGTAGCATGACATTAGAGGGTGCAGTATAAGTGAAAGTTATTCCAGTAACATTGCACCTTCTTTTCTACTACTTTCCCATTAAAATTGTCATATTATGTCCAATATTTGGTGCGGTGTGTGTTGGGCTGCTTTCAAAAAATGGTGTTGCAGAATGGAATGGGGCAGAGTTCATATGGGACACCCCAAGACTAATCTTACCTGGGGTCACAAAATGCCTAAAGCTGTATGTGAATGTGACTTTTTTTTCCATTCCTCACATCAGCTATCCTATGTCCTCTTTGAGTGAGGTTGCCAATTTAATGCCAAATGAAAAAAGCTTTCTTTAATGACTAGTTTTTTTGCAGTAGTTAATCCGCGTTCCCAGCCCTACAGAGATTACACACAAACCATCAGAGGGATATTGAAGTAGATTTTATTGTAACCAGAAGCATTTGAAACATATTAAATACAGAATGAAGCAACACTTTCTGTTAACAGTCAGACATGTACCCCTCATTACATTTTCATGTATCATCTGAATTTCAATCCAGGGTCTGATTCCTGCCCATGGCTGGCATTCAGGATGACAAAAATAAACAGTCAAACAACTGTCACAAAATTATGCTGCTCTTTGAATAAGTCAGAACATTTGAATATAAATGCAGTGAAGAAATCCATAATTTCTGAAACACTAAGATCCAGACTGGTAGAAGGCTGAGAGTGACCTTTGAGCCTGGTTTTATGTGATGATTCTGGCTCTTTGAGCAGTGCAGCAACAGCCAAGCGACAGTAGGCCTGGGCTGCTCTTCATTCTAAGTCTGGCCGTTTCACACAGCAATTTAGTTCCCCACTGTCACAAGTCCTCCCCAACAGAGAAATATAGGTAAATTCCCGATACACAAGAAAATTCTATCCCAAACATTCTGCTTTTTTGTAGACAGGCCAGAGACACTGTCAAAACAGAGGGCACCGAGGTAGGTCAGAATGATGCACAGATTGACAGAGTAAGAGTCGTGTCTGTAAAATGCACTCAGGGCTTCTCTCCCTGCATGAAGGTGAAGGATCACCCTGAACTCATCAGCTCTAAACTACTACCCTCTATATATCCGGCGACACACATTGTTCCGTTTGATCATAATCTGAGAAAACCTGCAGCTGCCTGTGCAAAAGGGGTACCAGTAGATTCCATTCTTTACATTCAGGTTAACCCTGTAACATCGATTAAACCAAAAGCCACCTCTGCAGGACTTTGCACAGTTTGACGACCACCTATCCTGGTCTCGATCAAAAGTTGAAAATTTCATGTTATCGTGCATTAAATTGTTCCCATATCCCATCATAGCATTGCCTGCATTTCCACGGTATCTACCTAGATTCAATTGGTAACCTTGTTTTTCATCCGCTATAGAGAATGAGTCATAATCGGCAAACCTTTGAACGTTCCTTGCATTCCTCAGCAAGAACTTTATTTTGTACGATCCCTGACTAATGATCTTAAATATATATTCATTTCCCAGCCAGTATTCCCGAAGGATGTTGCCAAAACCGTACTTGTAAGCTGTCCAGAATTCTGCCCAGGTAATTTGAGACGGCTTATAGTTCCTTTGGATCACGGTCCATCCACCACCGTCCGTAGTCATGTCACAGTAGACCACAATGGGGGGGCATCTGCTGGGCTGGATAACATAAATTCCGCTTTTACCTTTGACTCCACTGCAATCTCTGGGATAACCTGCAATGTGTAAGATGATTTTGTTGATTTGATGACGAAAGGAGGAGAGGGTTCATGGAAGGGGATGAGAAAAAGAAAGGGAGGGAGGGGTGAGGAAAGGGAACTACAGAAGGAGAGAGAGGAGAGGGAAAGGAATGAAAGGGGGAGGGATGGGGGTGAGTGAAGAGGATGAGAGGAGAGGGAAGGGGATGACAGAATGATAGGGGAAAGGAAAGAGGACGAAAGGGAAAGGGAGGAGGTGAATGAAGAGGAGGAGAGAAGGAAGGGGACGAGGTGGAGGAGTGAGGGAAGGGGCTGAGAGTGGTAAGGGAGGGGAGAGGATCAGGACGAGGGGGAGTGGCAGGGGAAAGAGAAAGAGAGTAGGGGAACAGGGAAGGAGGATCAAGGCCGGAGAGGAGAGGGTGGGAACGGTAAGAACGAGGAGGATGGGACAGGGAAAGATGCATGGGAGAAGGGGGAGGAACAGGGACAGAACTAGAGGTGAGTGGAATAGGGAAAGGGAGGGTAGACATGCAGGGATGGAAGAAGAGGAAAGGAGGAATGGTGAGAGGAGAGGAAGAACATGGACATGGAGAGAAGAGGGGCAAGATCAGGGAGGAGGGGGACAGGGTGGGGTGAGGAGAGTAGGAACGGGGGAAAGGGTGAAACGAGGGCAAAATGGGGAAGAGGAGGGATAGGGGAAAGAAAAGGGGGGATGGGATGAGAGGTGGGGAGGAACCGAGACAGGAAGGGAAGGAAGCAGGGATCGGGGAATGGATGGGGAGATGGGGGAAAAGAGTAGAAGGGGAGAGAAGAAATAGAGGGAGAATGGAGGGCAGAACAGAATGGAAGAATACAAAGAATGACAAGGCGAAAGGAGGGCAGAACAAAGGAGAGGGGAGGGTGGAATGGGGAAGATGAGAAGAGGGTAATGGGGGGGGAGTGAAGATGGAAGGGAGGGGGCAAGAGCATGAGGGAAGGAACCAAGGGAGGGGAGATGAAAGTGGAAAGGGGAAGTCTACCTCAGGGACAGTCTGCAGCCCATTTAACCAAGGGGGATTTGAAGGTGATAGTTTGGGCCTCATTGGGGAGGCGGGTGCGAGTGGATGATTTCAGTGGCGTGCTAGGGGACAGTTTGTGCATTTCCAGTGGGGAAAGTTGTGTCCTCATATTCACAAACCTACCCCTGGCCAAGGTTTTAACTACAGTAGATGTTTTTGTCCCGAATGCAGGAATCTCTTATAGTGGCTGCAGCGATCTGTACTTCAACTCCATTTACCTGCCTTTGCTTCATATCCCTTGAGACACTTACCCAATAAAAATCTATCGATCAAGTTTATGCAACCTGTCATCATAATTTAACTATTTAAACCCTGGTATAATTCTGGTGAGTCTACGCTGTACCCCCTTCAAGGCCAATATATCTTTCCTGAGGTTCGGTGTCCAAAACTGAATCAATGCAGTACTCCAGATGGGGTATGACCAAGGCTCTGTATAACTAAAGCATCACTTCCTCACTTTTGTATTCCGAACCCTTTAAGATAAATGGTAACATTCCATTAGCCTTTTTGTGCACTAGGTTTTAGTGATTTTTGTACATGGATACCTAAATTTATTTGCTCCTCCACAGCTGCCAATCTCTCCCCAATAAGAAAATATTTGGATTTGGTTTTCTCTGATGTGACCTTACACATTCCCACATTGAACTCCATCTGCCACAGTTTTGCCCACTCACTTAGTTTGTCTATGTCCCTTTGTAACTTCTTGCTCCCATCTACATAACCTACTGTGCCTCCTAACTTAGTGCCATCTGCAAACTTGAACATCCAACTCTCTATTCCTTCATCCAAGTTATTAATATGTTCTGAATGCTCAGACCACCCATGTAGACAGCAATGGTCTTTTCTGGTGCTATGAATGCCTGCTTTTGCCCCTTATTTCACAGAGAACTGGAGTGAGCCTGTGAGAACTAGGGATTCTGCTATAGTCACTGACACTTTTCAACTAGTTAAGAAAGATATAACATTTACTAGTGATGGTCTGTGTCCGCAGCATTAATTTCTACTGCGCCATTTAGTATGACATACATAGCACTGCAGCATTAGTTGGCATGCATGGCAGCTGCAGCCGTTTAGTGTAATGCGCATGGCAACTGCAGCCTTTAAAGAGTCACTGATGCCTGCTATTGTCTCTTGAAGTGTCAGTCTTGAAATTATATTGTGGGATAATCAAGCAGCAAAAGCTTATCGCATTTGTTTGAAATTCTTTATCCACTATTTTACTGGAAATGCTAACTTATTTAAAATAAATGGGTTATACCTTGGCTAAAATAGTGGAGATAGGAATTTCAGACAATTGCATTGTGTTCCTACACTGTTATCCTGCAGTGTAAGCCTTTCCACCATCTACAAGGCACAAGAAAGGAGTGTGATGGAATACTCTCCACTTGCCTGGATGAGTGCAGCTCCGACAACACTCAAGAAGCTCAACACCATCCAGGACAAAACAGCCCGCTTGATTGGCACCCCATCCACCACCCTAAACATTCACTACCTTCACCACTGGTGCACTGTGGCTGCAGTGTGTACCATCCACAGGATGCACTGCAGCAACTCGCCAAGGCTTCTTCGACAACACCTCCCAAACCCGCGACCTCTACCACCTAGAAGGAGAAGGGCAGCAGGCATATGGGAACAACACCAACTGCACGTTCCCCTCCAAGTCACACACCATCCCGACTTGGAAATATATCATCGTTCCTTTATCGTCGCTGGGTCAAAATCCTGGAACCCCCTACCTAACAGCACTGTGGGAGAACCTTCACCACACGGACAGCAGCGGTTCAAGAAGGTGGCTCACCACCACCTTCTCAAGGGCAATTAGGGATGGGCAATAAATGCTGGCCTTGCCAGCGATGCCCACATCCCATGAACGAATAAAAAAAATAAATTCTAGCTGTGGTTGTAGCTCTGACTTGTGACTGTGTATTCTCACGATCAGTTTTTCGGTGAGGCCAGCCAAGTTTGGTAATTAGCTTGTAACAGGGCTCATAATTTGGAGAAAATACTGACCTCAAATATTAACCAGAACCCTATATACTAACCATTTTTAGGTCTGGTTGCGAGGGCTCTGGTGGTTAAGTTATTATTTGCTAATATCTGCGGGTTATCGATTTCTTCAGCTGAAGCACCCAATGCAAGAAGAATGATTGCAGTCAATGCGAAACCTGAGACTTAAAAAAACAAACAGCATTAATCAGAACATTACAAATAATGCGACAGTTGCAAAAATCACAGAGAGACACACATATTAGGGGAGGTGGGGTGGCTATGTTAATAAAGGAAGGAATCACTGTAATACAGAGAAATGATATTGGGACAAAGGATCAGGATAATGAAACAGTTTGGGTAGAGATAAGGAATAATAAGGGGAAAAAAACACTAGTGGGCGTAATATATAGGCTTCCTAATAGTTGCAACTCTGCTGGAAGAAGTATTAATCAGGAAATAGTCGGGGCATGTAATAAGGGAACAGCTATAATTATGGGGGATTTTAACTATCATATTAACTGGACAAATCAAATTGGGCAGGGCAGCCTTGAGGAAGAGTTTATCGAGTGTATTAGGGATGGATTTCTTGAGCAGTATGTAACTGATCCTACAAGGGGGCAAGCAACCTTGGACCTGGTCCTGTGTAATGAGCCAGGATTAATTAATAATGTCCTAGTTAAGGATCCCCTTGGAATGAGTGACCATAACATGGTTACATTCCATATCCAATTAGAGGGTGAGAAGGTTGGTTCTCAAACAAGCGTACTGAGCTTGAATAAAGGAGACTATGATGGTATGAGAGCGGAATTGATTAAAGTGGACTGGGAAAATAGATTAAAGGGTAAGACGGTACATGAGCAGTGGTGTTCATTCAAGGAGTTATTTTACAACTTTCAAAAAAAAAAATTCCACTGAGGAAAAAAGGGTGTAAAAGAAATGACAGCCATCCGTGGCTAAGTAAAGAAATTAAGGATAGTATCCGACTAAAAACAAGGACATATAAGGTAGCCAAACTTAGTGGGATGATAGAAGATTGGGAAGTCTTCAAAAGACAGCAAAAAGTAACTAAAGGATTGATTAAGAAAGGGAAGATAGATTATGAAAATAAATTAGCAAAAAATATAAAAACAGATAGCAAGAGTTTCTATAGTTATATAAAAAGAAAAAGGGTGGCTAAGGCAAACGTAGGTCCCTGAGAGGATGAGACCGAGAAATTAATGGTGGGAAACATGGAGATGGCAAAAATGCTGAACAAATATTTTGTTTCAGTCTTTAAGGTAGAGGACACTAAGAATATCCCAACACTGGACAAACAGGGGGCTCTAGGGGGGGGAGGAGCTAAATACGATTAAAATCACTAAGGAATTGGTACTCAGTAAATTAATGGGACTCAAGGCGGATAAATCCGCTGGACCTGATGGCTTACATCCTAGGGTCTTGAGGGAAGTGGCAGTAGGGATTGTAGATGCTTTGGTAATGATGTTCCAAAATTCTCTGGACTCAGCAAAGGTTCCGGCAGATTGGAAAACTGCTAATGTAACACCCTTATTTAAAAAGGGTAGTTGGCAGAAGGCTGGAAATTATAGACCAGTTAGCCTAACATCTGTGGTAGGTAAAATTTTGGAGTCTATTATTAAGGAGACAGTAGCAGAACATTTGGATAAACATAATTTAAGAGGACAAAGTCAGCATGGCTTTACGAAGGGGAAGTCATGTCTGACAAATTTGCTTGAGTTCTTTGAGGACATAACGTACAGGGTGGATAAAGGGGAACCAGTGGACGTAGTGTATTTAGACTTCCAGAAGGCATTCGACAAGGTGCCACATAAAAGATTATTGCTCAAGATAAAGATTCACTGGATTGGGGGTAATATTCTGGCATGGGTGGAGGATTGGTTATCTAACAGGAAGCAGAGAGTTGGGATAAATGGTTCATTCTCGGACTGGCAACCAATGGCCAGTGGTGTTCCGCAGGGGTCGGTACTGGGTCCCCAACTCTTTACAATCTATATTAACGATTTAGAGGAGGGGACCGAGTGTAACATATCAAAGTTTACAGATGATACAAAGATGGGAGGGAAAGTGGAGAGTGAGGAGGACATAAAAAACCTACAGGGGGATATAGACAGGCTGGGTGAGTGGGCGGAGATTTGGCAGATGCAATACAATATTGGAAAATGTGAGGTTATGCACTTTGGCAGGAAAAATCAGAGAGCAAGTTATTATCTTAATGGCGAGAAACTGGAAAGTACTGCAGTACAAAGGGATCTGGGGGTCCTAGTGCAAGAAAATCAAAAAGTTAGTATGCAGGTGCAGCAGGTGATCAAGAAGGCCAACGGAATGTTGGCTTTTATTGCTAGGGGGATAGAATATAAAAAGAGGGAGGTATTGCTGCAGTTATATAAGGTATTGGTGAGACCGCACCTGGAATACTGCATGCAGTTTTGGTGTCCATACTTAAGAAAAGACATACTTGCTCTCGAGGCAGTACAAAGAAGGTTCACTCGGTTAATCCCGGGGATGAGGGGGCGGACATATGAGGAGAGGTTGAGTCGATTGGGACTCTACTCATTGGAGTTCAGAAGAATGAGAGGCGATCTTATTGAAACATATAAGATTGTGAAGGGGCTTGATCGGGTGGATGCGGTAAGGATGTTCCCAAGGATGGGTGAAACTCGAACTAGGGGGCATAATCTTAGAATAAGGGGCTGCTCTTTCAAAACTGAGATGAGGAGAAACTTCTTCACTCAGAGGGTAGTAGGTCTGTGGAATTTGCTGCCCCAGGAAGCTGTGGAAGCTACATCATTAAATAAATTTAAAACAGAAATAGACAGTTTCCTAGAAGTAAAGGGAATTAGGGGTTACGGGGAGCGGGCAGGAAATTGGACATGAATTTAGATTTGAGGTTAGGATCAGATCAGCCATGATCTTATTGAATGGTGGAGCAGGCTCGAGGGGCCGATTGGCCTACTCCTGCTCCTATTTCTTATGTTCTTATATAGTCCAAGAATCAGATGGAGAGAGACAAAGCAAGAGTTAGAGAGTGACACCGTGCAAGAGTCAGAGAGAGAGAGAGACACCATGCAAGATTCAGAAAGAGAGAGAGAGACACACACACACTGCAAGAATCAGAGGAAGGCAGGCAGACAGAGCAAGAATCGGAAAGAAAGTCAAGAGAGAGAGTGAGAAAGACATTGTAAGAGTCAGAGAGATTGTATGAGTCACAGAGAGAGAGAGAGCCAATGCATGTCAGAGCAAGAGAGAGAGAGGCTGCGCGAGAATGCAAGTCAGAGAGAGTACAAGTCAGCGAGGAAAATACAATGCAAGAACCAGATAGAGAGACAGTTCAAGAATCAGAGCAAAAGAGGGAGAGAAACAATGCACATCAGAGAGCGAAAGAGAGAGACGCTAAGAGTCAGAGAGAGAGTTATAAGGACAGGCAGTGCAAGTGTCAAGTGGAGACAATGCAAGAATTAGAGCAAGAGAGGGAGAGACAATGCACGTCAGAGACAATAAGAGTCAGAGAGAGTACAAGTCATGGGGGGAGGCAGTGCAAGAGTCAAATCGAGACAATGCAAGAATCAGAGCAGGAGTGGGAGAGACTGCATATCAGAGAGAGAGACTGCAAGAGTCAGCGAGAGAAAGACAGAATGTCAGAGTGAAAGAAATAGTGTAAGTCAGAAAGAGAGAGTGTGAGTCAGAGACAGAAAGAACGGAGTAAGGGTGTCACAGAAAAAAAAAGACAGTGAAAGTACATGTGAGGCAATCTGAGAAAGCGAAAGTTGGGAAGTTTGGATTTAAATAATAGATTTATAGAATAACAGACTAATTTGAATATATAGATTATATATTGGATTAAGTAAACTCTCCTTTTTAGCTTAAAAAATCTTAAATTTACATCTTAAACACAAAGAGGTGATCTGCTGATTATGCTTGTATATTACAGCTTTCATTGTTCTCAGGCAGTTTCATTGTGAGCAGCAGAGAAGGCTGGCCAGATACAGTGGCAGCAATTTCCTGTACTCATCCTTCAACGGTTTGAATAATTGAAACAACAAGCTGATTTCCATTATTTCTGCCGCTTCTCCCCTCACTTTCTGCTGTCCTGAGGGTGTTATACACTCCCACAAGCACCAGTCACCCTCTGGTATCTTGCCCAAGTGGCCATCCTTTATGTGTGAGCCTAGTCAGTGAGTTCAACAGGTCATTTCATTATGGGCATCACAGCTCTTCCCAATTCTGTCCTTATTGAAAATTGCACTTACCTTTTGGATCATAGGGGCAGGAACAACTGATTCTCCCCTTTATAACCCACGGGCATTTGAGGCCAATTACAGCTTCAATTGCCATCTAGGTTTTCTGCTTCTGAATGCTATCCAGTGTTCCTGCTGGAAAGTGCTTGCATATGGGGATGTTGGTGAGGACACAATTGGGCTTCACTGCGATGCCCTCCACAATCAAATAACTTGCTGATATTCATTGTATAGGATGGCCTTTTGGATGAGGTACAGGGGATCACTGCGGCCTGCAGAAATGCACCCCTGCAAGAGTCAATATCTTGAGGAGAGGAGAAAACTGGAAACAAAATAAAACTCAATGTTAAGAATGTTTTTGTTTAGCAGGAAACACAGAAACTCGGACTCACCCATCTTGGTTGCCATCCTGTCTCAAAGAGCACGGATTGAACTTAGTGCCAAACCCTCTGCATTTTATGCTGTGTGTATTTGCATAGACACACCTACACACGACTTTCAGCAGCCTCCCCAGTGTGCACACTTGAGATATTTGGTAATTTGATATTGGCACCAGGACAGAACCTGTCAAATGTTCTCTCTTTTTTCACTGATGTCTGATTAACTCTTTCAGTACTTCAGTCATGATTGCTATTTTTTCCCAATCTTCTCTTTTTCCTCTGGCTTATGCTGTGGCCTCGTTCCAGGGTACCAGCCACCTTCTGCCATCGTACACAAGTGGCTGAGAAGTGAGAGCTCTTACTGGAATAAAGATGTTTGGGAAGGGCATGGATGGATCTATGGAATCTTAGAGGAAGTGAACCAGTAACATGATTATAACCTCGCACTTTACAACTTTATATCACTTGATGACTAATTCCTTTGCCTTGAAGTAATTGATATATGAAGTAGATCATTGCCTGGCACAATTAATGCTATCTCTAGTTAAGCTCAAGCAGGGAATATAGGAACATGGCTGTGGTTCTAGGGCAGAAGGGAAATGAAAAATGAAGATAAAGAAGACAGAGTAAGGTGGATAGACTATTCTCATTTTTATATTGTTATGCATCCTTGTGCAATGTATGGGCACTGTGTCATATTTATTAATACATTGCTTTTCTAAAGAAGACAAAGAGATAATGGGCAAATTTTCAGTACCAAATGTGATATATTTTTAATTTTCTTCCACCACTCAGTGTCCTACCCTATGTAACACAAGAGAAGAAAAAAAGTCACAGAGGTTGTAAAGAATAGAACGGTGAGTGTGAATACAAGGGCAGTGAGTGTGAGTACAAGGGCAGTGAGTGTAAGTACAAGCACAGTGATCATCAATAGAAGGGTGGTGATCATCAGTATATGGGCGGTGATCGCCAATATAGGAGCGGTGATCGTCAACATGGGGCGGTGATCGTCAATATATGGGCAGTAATCATCAATACAAGGGCAGCGATCCTTAATACATGGGCAGTGATCATCAATACAAGGACTGAGTGTGAATACAAGGGCAGTGGTTCTGAATGCAAGGATATAAATGAATTTTTCAGAAGGTGTTGAATAAGGTGTATTACAATAGAATTGTTAGAAAAATTCAGGTCAATGCTATAAACAGGTTTGAATTACGCACGGGCCTATGGGGCCCATGTCCACGTTTCCCTGACAAATTTGGGGCCCTGTGCGAATATGGGGCATTGTATATTGTGATATGACTTACTTTATTATTAATGTGGAATTTGCTGCCCCAGGAAGCTGTGGAAGCTACATCATTAAATAAATTTAAAACAGAAATAGACAGTTTCCTAGAAGTAAAGGGAATTAGGGGTTACGGGGAGCGGGCAGGAAATTGGACATGAAGCTGAGTTCGGATCGGTCAAGGCCCTGTGGGTGGCGGAGCGGGCCCAGGGGCTGAGTGGCCGGGTCCTGCTCCTACTTGTGTTCTTTAGATTTGAGGTTAGAATCAGATCAGCCATGATCTTATTGAATGGTGGAGCAGGCTCGAGGAGCCGATTGGCCTACTCCTGCTCTTATTTCTTATGTTCTTATGTAATGCAGTGTGTAAACATTCTGTGGTCCTATTTCTTCATGCATTTTACTATATGTTTGTGATTTAATGGAAATGGGGGGGGCTGGTGGTGGGTGCGCGGGGGTGCTGTGTGGAGGGGTCCCGAATGTTCTTGAACCCCAAGGTCGCAAGAATTCTTAATCCAGCTCTGGGTCTGAGGCAATATACAAGAATCGATATAAAGTTGGCTGATGGACAGGAAACAATGATTTAGGGTAAATGGGTGTTGCTTGGATTGGAGTGATGCACTCCAGGTTCACTGCTGCTCCCGGTATATATAGGTGATTTCAATTTGGTATAGGGAGCACCTGTGTGGAGTTTCTCACTGACCTCCTGAACTAAACAGGTGGATGATCCCAGCAGCACATGTACCATTGTATTCCACCAAGTATTTAATGACCTTTGTCCACAATTAAACCTGTAATTTTCAGTCCTATGCTTAACCAGATTCAGCTCCTTTTTGAAGGACTTAATCAATACATTATTAATTTGTTTCATGGGAATTTAGACCACATCTCAATTACACAAATGAGAAAAAATATTTTTCAATCTGTAGCCTTGCTCGAGGTTTGTGAATTTTGCGCTTATGTTCTGGGACAGGGGGAAGGTGTTCAGATGAGATGAGCTTCACCAATTATACCAGTGTCCTTCCAGAGAAGGTAATCAGGGCAGTGGGAAAGGATTTATGCTCATAAGGCAGGAGAGAGGTAAACAAAACAGATCAAAAGGGAAGGAAATTACCAACAGAGGGATCAAATAAAAGGAATGCATCAAGGATAGGTTTAACCTTTTAAGATGCTATATAAATTCTAGAAGCATTCAGAACAAGATTGCTGAACTTGAAGCTGTTTGGAAACTCTTTTTAGCCACTCACACTGATTGTCCGAGGGTTTCGTCAATCTCCCAACAGTGAACCCCTGCAGCAATTCCAGATGGCTATGTTTTGTGGCACAGGCACATGTACAGTTTTTAACTTAATGGTGAAAATCATTGCCACAATGAATGGATGTGACTATCATTACACAAACCCAAGAGCATTATTATCTCCACAAACTTCATCATCCCCCATGTCCTGTACGGCCTCTCAGCCTATGATGTCCATGATGACCTTCTTAAAGAGGGAGGGGGTTTTATTTGTGCAGTACTACCACCAGTCATCACTTCTTTGAAAGCAAGTTCCAGTACATATTGCAAGAGAGGAAATCTTGCAGACAGGAAGGAGCGCTGTATATATTATTGGGGGCTAAGTAGTTAAATGAGTTACTTGGTCTTGCTAGCTGAATTTCGAAGAGCAGATTGAATCAGTTCTATCTGTGCATAACAATAGTTAGTCATCGATCACTCTCACCTGTAATTTCCACGTTTCCTTTTTGTAATATTCTTTACCTCTCTTTTGTGTTTTAATCTCACATATTACTAAATAAATTTGGGTTAACAACATTATGTTAGACAAACATGTCTGACATCTGAAACCTCTCTGAATACCCATCTATAATAATGTAAGATAACTGACAGTCATTCTCATTGCTTATCTTGGAACTTTTCTCTAAATCAAATTCATTCGCCCACACATCTATCCATGTACAGTGGGTGGGAGATGCAATGTTCACCTCTGTATGATTGCCTCTCACAAATGCTGGACCCTGTTTATGCAGGTTGCTCTTTCACTCAAAAGTGAGCATTTGCTGTTCCCTCACACTGTTCACAATACTCCCATCAACAAAATAGACCTTTTCACAATCCTTATTCCCTCAATGAACACTCTAATTTTCTGGATTGACCCTCTGTGCTTATTTATATCAGTTATGTACCTCTTTGGATGGTTCACCAATGATTCAGCTACACTATTGCTGGTGTGATCTGGTTAGCTTCCCAATTGTGTGTTAGTTGTGACATTAGCAAAATATAAAGGAAGAGTGAACTCTCTACCCAGTTCTCTCCATCTTACTACCCCCTTCCCTGCTTATAAAAATCTCGATGTGGAGATGCCGGTGATGGACTGGGGTGGACAAATGTAAGTAGTCACACAACACCAGGTTATAGTCCAACAGCTTTATTTGAAATCACAAGCTTTCGGAGCTTTGCTCCTTTGGACGAAGGAGCAAAGCTCCGAAAGCTTGTGATTTCAAATAAAGCTGTTGGACTATAACCTGGTGTTGTGCGACTCCTTACATTTATAAAAATCTCAACACCCTTCTCTTTAACTGTACATTTTGTGTCTCTTCACCCCCGTTCAGCTTTCGTTCTCCTTCATTGCTCAGTGTGCACAGGCTTGTCCTCCTAATGCTTAGGCTAATGCTGTTTTAGATGTCTTTCTGCACATGAAAAATGCTGTAGAAATGCAAATTATTGTTGTTGTCTCATTAGATCAAAATTAACTCTTGATGAATCTACTGATTGCTACATTGCTTAAAACAAATATTCTGATAGTAAAGATCATTATTTAAATCCTGGATTCATACCCCTTGAAGATAATGTTAAAAATGCTGTTTTTACTGGTCTGTGTTAAATAGACCTGAACTCTCACAATGCGTATAAATCAGGAAGACCATTTTTACAGGTATTCAACTGGCATTCCATTCATCTTCAGGTCACACTGTCATAAATCATGAACTAGGTGACAAATTCAATAACAGGTTTATAATAGTGTTATCATGCAAATATATACCTTAATGGTCCTCTTCGAAATGACATTGAAACATTTAATTGAAGTTGTAAGGAAATACATTATCATAATATGATGGGTATTTCACTGAAATTGTTTACCCTAAATTAATTGTTGAAAGCAAAGTTCAAATAACAAGGAAGAAATTTCAGTTTTGATTTGAGGTATTTTAGGTTTGACAGTAAGTAAAGTTTTAAATTACCCATTGCACCTCAGGCTAAAGTGTTTGAATTCCATTTTCAAAATTTTTTGTAAGTTGTGTCATTTACAGTTAAATGAACAATACACCAATCTATATTTGTCTATACATTAAAATCAATAACAAGACGCACATTTCCTGTCCCTCTGGTATCACGCTACATGTGTTAGACTCAGGCATCACACTTTTTCATTGGCTGGAACTCTATAACTATGACAGCTCACAAAAGCAAATGTTTTTTTCAAAACCTTTCATCTGCCCTTTTCTCACAAAATGAAAATCTAAAGAATTCCACGTTTCACACAGATATACTTAAGCTTACCGATACAATTGTTTTTTTCTTACTTTCAATATCTTTAGTAACAATTTCCTTCTCAAGCCTCAGCCACGCAAAAGCTTAAGAATGGAGAGCTGATTCTGTGATTGGCCGCTCCCTGATTATGGCAGTTTTACAACAGGAAGCAAAGTTTAGGGGGGTTTTAGAATGACAGTAACAAGATCTACAGAAATTTTATGACCATGAGAAGGGTGGGGGGGGCGGGGAGGTTACTGTAATTTTAGCACAACAGTGAACATAGCGCTCACAGGGAGTGCTGGTCAGGCCACAATGGCTGATTTTTCATCCATTTAAATTAACAGAGAGAAAATGTGGAGTTGTGATTTGCTAATCAGGACTCCCAGCGAGTGCCACTCCTTGCCGGGAGCCCCCGCTCATGGAATCAGCCCTTATATTTTTCTCCTCATCAGGACAGAGAGCATACCTATTTCCTCCCAATCCCCTCATCAGCCACTGCCCTTAATCCACATATTCATTTAACAGCGATTCAATTTCCCTAAATATATTTTGTAAATTTCCTTCTACTTCAAACTTTTTAAATTCCTTCCATTACCCTCATTCCTGGGAGTAGATTTCCCTGCCCCATGCAGTTTTTGGGTGGCTGGGTCTCATTAACATGCAGCTGGTGGGCTACGGGCAGAACACGAGCACCCCAGGGCAGCCCGTTGGCTCCAGACCACCGCAACTTTGAGCAGCCCACCCAACATCTAGATCCAAAAAAGGGTCGTTCTCGAGATGGGGGAGGACCTGGTGCAACAGTATTCCAGGTATATTTTTATGGGCATGGACTACTGTCTACTGGACACCTAAATTGATTTGCACCTCCACAGCTCCTAGTCTCTATCCATTAAGAAAATATTCCAATTATCTTTCTCCAATCCAAAGTGGATGATCTCACACTTTCCCACATTGAAGTCCATCTGCCATAGTTCTGCCCACTCACTTAGTCTGTCTTCGTCCTTTGTAACGTCCCGCTCCCATCTACACAACTTACTGTGCCTCCTAACTTAGTGTCTTCTGCAAACTTGGATATCCAACTCACTATTCCTTCATCCAAGCCATTCATATATAAGATAAAAAGCTGAGGCCCCAGTACAGATCTGTGGGGAACACCATTTGTCACATCCCGCCAATCAGAGAACGTTTCCTTTATTCATACTCTCTATCTCCTACCTCCCAACTAATTACCAACCCATGTCACAAGGTTACCTCTAATTCCAATGAAGTAGTGATGGGTATCAGAGTCTCTTGCCCACTTAAGACTATTTCCCTGGTCAGTATTTCCGTACACTGACTCCACACAAATACTTAGAAGGATCTAATGAAGGAAGTAACCTCATGCAGCAACATCTGCTACTTCAAGGAAATATCTTCATCATGCATATAGAGGACTCAGCTTATTACATAGAATTACATAAAATTTACAGCAAAGAAACATGCCATTTGGCTCAAATGATCTGGTGTTTTTATGCTCCAATGAGCATCCTCCCATCCTACTTCATCTAGCCCTATAAGGAGTATGTGACTTCCTTCCTCCTACCAAAATTCACCACCTCACACTTACCTATATTGAAATTCATTTGCCAATTAGACACCCAGTCCGCAAGTTTATTAACGGCTCCTTGCATTTTGTTGCAGTCTTCCTCAGTAATAACTATACCCCCAATTTAGTGTCATTCGCAAATTTTGAAATTGAACTTCTGATCCCTAAGTCCAAATTGTTTATGTAAATGGTGAACAGAAGTGCTCCCAGCACCGATCCCTATGGAACACCACTTCCCACCTTCCGCCAGTCTAAGTAACTACCATTAACCCCTACTCTCTGTTTTCTGTTTTGTAGCCAGCTTGCTATCCATTCTGCTACTTGTCATAGAATCATAGAAAGCTTCTTCCTACCGAAATGTATCACTTCACATTTTTCTGCGTTAACTTTTATCTGCCACGTGTCCGCCCATTCCACCAGCCTGTCTATATCTTCTTGAAGTCCATCACTATCCTCCTCACTGTTCACTACGCTTCCAAGTTTTGTGTCATCTGCAAATTTGGAAATTGTGCCCTGTACACCCAAGTCAAAGTCATTAAGTCATATATCAAGAAAAGCAGTGGTCCTAGTACTGACCCCTGGGGAAAACTACTGTACACCTCCCTCCAATCTGAAAAACAACCGTTCACCTCTACTCTCTGCTTCCTGTTACTTAGCCAATTTTGTATCCGTGCTGCTACTGCCCCTTTTATTCCATGGGCTTCAATCTTGATGACAAGCCTATTATGCAGCACTTTATCAAACACCTTTTGAACGTCCATATACCCCACATTAACCGCTTTGCTCTCACCGACCCTCTCTGTTACCTCATCAAAAAACTCTATCACGTTAGTTAAACACGATTTGTCCGCGGATTCCATACGCTCTGACCTTAGTCATGAGTCTACTTTGCGGTAGCTTATTGAAGGCCTTTTGAAAATCCAAATATATTACATCTATTACATTACTCTTATCTACTCTTTCTGGCACTTCTTCAAAGAATTCATTTTCAGAGACTCATGCACTATAGCACCTAGGTCTCTTTCCCACTCCGGATGGACAGAGTCTCTATTTATTTGGACTCTGTCCATCCGGAGTGGGAAGGAGACCTAGGTGCTATAGTGCATGAGTCTCTGAAAATGCAAGACCCTACCAAATCAATTCCCTCAGACAAATGAGCTTTTGACAAGGCGCTACACAACAGGCTACTTTGTACAGTAGAGTCCTGTGGGATTGGAGGGCAGATCCTGGGGTGGACAAGGAATTGGTTGCATTCTCATAGGCAGACTGTTGTTATTAATGGTAGTCGTTCTGCTCAGGGGTCTAAAGGAGGGTTTTGAAAGGGAGGGACGAGTAGAGTCCTGCAGGGATTAGCGTTAGGACCGTTGCTCTTCACTATCTATATTAATGATCTGTATGAAGGCATTGGGGGAACTCTCAGCAAATTTGAGGATGATACAAAGATTTGTGCTGATGTTAGAATCTTGGATGAGAAAAAAAACTACAATCAGATCTAGATGCAATGGGTGTTGGGCCCACGTCTGGAAAATTACATTTAATGTAGATATATGTAGTGTTATCTGGTGTAGATACCATGCAGGGCTCCAAACTAAAGTCTGTTGAGCAGGAAAAAGACTTAGGTGCGAGTCTCTAAAAGTTGATTATTAGTGCCACAAGGCTATGGTGAAGGCTATTAGAGTATTGAGATGTATTGCTAAGATGATCCAAAATAAAACAAAGAGCGCCATAATGTAATTTACAAGACCTTGGTAAGGCCTCATTTAGAATGCTGTGTCCAGTTTTGGTCCTCTCGCATGGTGGATGATATAGAGGCCCTAAAAAAAGTTCAGAGGAGGGCCACAAGATTGATACCTAATTTAAAATCCCTTAGTTATCCCTTAGGCTTAGAGAGATATTTTTTTTTACTTTAAAAAAGAGAGACTTCAAGGAGATTTGATTGTGGTATTTAAAATAATGAAGGAACTAGACTGTGTCTGTGTGGATAGACTATTTTAATTATTTGATCTGTAGAATATGCCTACCAGTGTGATCAATCCCTTCTTTTCCTTGTCTCAATCCATATGGATTCTGTTTCTATCTTAATATTACTTATGTCCTTTTTTTTTATTGTCATTATGTTGTCTCTAATTGGAACAGCTACTCCACCCCCCCCCCTTCCTTCCCTATCCCTTCTAAATATGTTATATCCTGCAATATTTGACTGCCGGTCCTGTTCTTAATGTAGCTATGTTTCAATTATCCCTACTACATCTGGCTCCTCGCATTGGTGGTGTTGGTTAAGAGAAGTCACCAGGTTAATGGATGAGGGCAACCCGGTAGACATTGTCTACTTGGACTTTCAGAAATCTTATGATAATGTATCTCACAAGAGGCTATACAAGATAGAATCTTGTGCAATTAGTGGTAATCTGCTGCAGTGGATTCAGAATTGGCTGAATGCCTGTAGGTAGAAATTTTTGTAAATGGGGTTGGATCTGCTTGGAGACCGGTTATCAGTAGTGTTCCGCAGGTATTGGTGTTCGGACATTTACACTTTACTATTTTCATTAATGACCCAGATATAGGTGTTAGGGAAATGATCCGCATTTTTGCGGACAACTCCAAGATATATGCGAGTGTTAGGACTGTAGAGGAAGCTCAACCACTGCGAGCAGATCTCAATGTGTTGGAGAAAAGGGCCTGTGTTTGGCAAATGATGTTTAACTTAGAAAAGTTTAGTGTTATGCATGTGGGCAGGTCTAATGATAAATATATATGCACCCTACCAGGAACAGAATTGAAGCCATTGGTGAAAGAGAGAGATCTGGATGTTACAGTGCACCACTCTCTTACGGTTCATGCCCAATGCTATGAGGCTATAGCTAAAGCAAACAGAGTTCTAGTTTGTATTCACAGGACAATTCACTACAAAACAAGAGGAACCATAATGTTCTTGTGCAAGACCTTGGTTAGGTCTCAGTTAGAATACCCTGTCCAGTTTTGGTCTCCTCACATGGTGTGGAATTTTGAAGCTTTGGGACATGCAGAGGAGGGACACAAGATTCATTCCCATTCTAAAACAGCTTTGTTACCCAGATAGACTAAGAACTGGGTCTGTATACTTTAGAAAAGCATAGACTCAAGGGTGATTTTGATTGAGGTTTATAAAATAATGAAGCCACTAGATTGTTTTTATGTAGACCAATTATTTCAACAGGATAGGTTAAAGAGGACCAGTGGTCACGCTGACAAGTTACTTAAGGGCAGAACTAGGTTGGATCTTAGGCGGTTCTTCTTTTCCCAGAGAATAGTGGATCTGTGGAACAGGTTACCAACTGGTGCGGTAAACGATGATTTGCTGTATTCCTTCAAGAAGCAGCTGGACTTGTATCTGTTTGGGGCAGAGATCACCTCATACAAGAGCTAGGTACCCTGTAATATAAATCAAGATCAAAGTGATCCCCTGGACTAGTTTCGATTGCCTAAAGGGATCAGAGAGGAATTTTCCAGATTTCTTTTCCCTAATTGGCCTGGGTTTTTATCATCGCCTCTCCCAGGAGATTATATGGCTCTGGCTGGGTAGGAAGTGACTGTATCGTGATGCTTAGCACATCACAACCATATGGGACAGGCTAGTTGGATGAATGAGTCTTTTTCTGTCCATCATTTTCATATGTTCGAATGGATAAATGTTGGTAAGGCCAGTAGGAAAACCTCCCTACTCTTCTTCAAATGGTAGCAAGGATCTTTTACATACACCTAAGAGCAGTGCCTCAGTTTAATGTCTCATCCAGAGACAGTGGGCTCGAATTTAGCAGGCCTGCGGGTTCCCAGCGGGTGGTCCTCCGGGAGCGTCGAAAACGCGGACGGGTAATTGTGTGCGTCCCCCACGCGATCGCGGAATAATTGGACCCATTAAGGCCTGCTTCCGGGTTCTGCGCTCCCCAGCTGCGTGCCGGCCGGCTGCGCATGCGCAGTACCGTCGACGCGATGTAGGAGCTCCAGTTAAAGGGGCAGTCTCCCAAAGCCCCTCCTGCTGCAAGCAAGAGGTCTGGGAGAATGGCTCAACCAAGGGGAAAGGCTGCGCCCCGTTTTTCAGATCTGGCACTGCAGCTGATGCTGGAGGGCGTGAGGAGGAGGAGGGAAACACTCTTCCCTGAGGATGGGCGCAAGTTCCCTGCCGCCGCAACCAGGAAGGCATGGGCAGAGGTGGCGGCGGAGGTGAGCAGCAGGGGCAACACCCCAAGGACTTGGGAGCAGTGCCGCAAGCGCTTCAATGACCTGACTAGGTCTGGCAAGGTGAGTACACCAACGCACCCTCCCACATCCCGTCCCCACCATCACGCCAAGCAGATCACAACCCCCTCCTGCACAGCCACCACTGCGCTCCATCAGCAATCCTCACAGCCACTCATTCACCATCCTCGCCGTGCACGCAAGTACCCACCGTCCCTGACACCACCCGAACACTACCACACACCCCAATCCCCATGCAATGGGATGGGCACGTGGCCCACACTTCCTCCCATCCGTTCCGCGCCACGCTCAACCCAACCACACCGATGCTCGATGCGTCTCACGATGCAAGACGCACCCACTCACACATCTGTGTTTTGCCTTCACAGGAGAAGAGGAGCAAGAACAACCGCGAAAGGGCACGCACCGGAGGTGGGCCGCCGCAAGTGGTGGAGCTCACCGACGCAGAGGTGGAGGCGCTCGACCTCGCCCGCACGCGACATTGCCTGTCGGTGGCCGATGGCGAGTGTGTCGCTGCCGAAACGGCCGGTAAGGGAAAGCTGACACTCAACACCCATGATCGCGAGTGACCGTATCATCACCTGCCATCAGGCGCACTGTCAAGTTGGTCCACATGCCTCAAAGTGCCCTCTGTTCTCTTGCAGGTGCGTCTTTGGATCAAGCGAGCATGGAGGGCGATTCCTCAGAGGACATGGCGGTCTCTGAGGGTGCATCGTCACATCAGAGCCAACCATCCACCAGCGCAGAGACACGCACCTCGGTGGGTCCCCCTCGCCAACTAGTTGGGGTAGCACTTGGTGAGTCACTGCGCACGAGTGAGCATGAGCAGACCCTGGTGGCAGGGGCAGCCGCGGAGGGTCCGCGACGGAGGGAGCACTCATCTCCAGGCTCTGCTCAGCCGGACCCAGATGCTGAACCCAGGGGGCCACCAGAGAAAAGGAGAGTCGTCGAGGGCCACCAGCTAATTGCTGAGGTGCTGGCAGAGGTGCCGCGCGCATTGTCCACAATAGCGCAGGCGATGGAGGAGTCCACCTCCTGCATGTGGGCATTGGTGGCGCAGGCACAGGAGGGTACCGGCGACACAGTGTCGCGGGTAGGTGCGGGACTGTCTGCGGTGGAGGACAGGCTGGCCTCCCTCGAGCGTCACGCACAGCTCCACTTCGAGTCCTTGCAGGCCCTCACAACGTCTGTACGGATTCAGGGTGAGCAACATTCCGACGCCACCAACAGGCTGAGGGATACACTAGGGGTGGCCTTGCAAGGCCTCACACATGCCATCCAAACTGCCGTCCAGCAGGGTGGAAGGGGTGATGTGGGCCGAGGCCAAGAGAGGGATGATGGTGACCGGGGACATGGAAGCGGGGACGCCTCTCAAGGCGTCCCCACGTCCCACCCGTCGCCCACCTCTCAACCAGCACCCGCAATGGTGCCTCCTCTCCAGGTGGCCGAGTCTGCCCCTGCCCCGGTGCAGGAGGAGCAGTCTGTGGAGGTGCCCTCACGGGCACCGAAACCCAGGGGCCGTCCGCCAAAAGCATCTACCCGGTCAAGGCAAGAAGACGAGCAACCTGCCACTACCTCTGCTGGAGCCACAGGGGTAGCACCACGTAGGGGTTCCCGGAGAAGAATTCCAAAGGCCTTATAATCACAAAGGGAATACACCAGGGTGTTTATTATTTTGTACTTTGTTTCTTAAATGATGTCACATTCCACATATTAAATAGTCTATTCTCACCACTCCTGCCACCTCTCGTCCATTCTTCCGCGGCTTGTGCAGTAGTTGCGTTCCGTGGAGGCCATCATGACGGCGAACACCTGCTGCCACCCATTGGGCACACTGCTGTGGGTGCAGGATTACTGGCAGCACTCTTCAGTGGAGGGGGCTGGTATGGCCGCTCGCATGTGCAGGTGAGGAGATGCGAGCGCCTCGCAGTGTCTGACTCTAGGAGAACCGTTGACGTATGAGTGCGTCCCTGGCCCGGCGACCATCCCGGTGAGTCGCGGCTCGGCGCATGGGTCGTCCAACATCCTCGGGCGCGTCCTCCTCCTCCGCCTCCGCCTCCTCCTCCTCCTCCTCCTCCTCGCCCTCGCCTTCCTCAATGTGGGTGGCGGGTGTGGATGGGGCCTCCTCCAGCGGCACCCCTCTCTGTTGGGCCATGTTGTGCAGGGCACAGCAGACAACTATGATTCGTCCCACTCTGAATGGTGTGTATTGGAGCGCTCCCCCAGAACGATCAAGGCACCTGAAGCGCATCTTGAGAAGCCCTATGGTCTGCTTAATTGTAGACCTGGTAGCAGTGTGGCTGTCATTGTACCGACGCTCCGGCTCGGTGATGGGGTTCCTCAGAGGTGTCATGAGCCACATGTGGAGGGGATACCCCTTGTCGCCGAGGAGCCAGCCGTTGCCGGCGTTGGGTGCCTGCAGGATGGGCGGGACGGCGGACTCCCTGAGGACGAAGGCATCGTGGCAGCTGCCGGGGTATCTGGCGCACACGTGTAGGAATCTCTGGCGGTGGTCACAGATGAGCTGGGCGTTCATGGAGTGATACCCCTTCCTGTTGATGAACAGCCCTGGCTCATGCGGAGGTGCCCGTATTGCGATGTGGGTGCAGTCGATTACACCCTGCACCCGTGGGAAGCCGGCCATGGCATGGAATCCAACCGCCCTCTCCATCTGGCTGCGCTCGTCCATGGCGAAGTTGATGTAGTGGGAGGCCCTGCGGAACAACCCATCGGTGACCTGCCTTATGCACTTGTGTGCAGAGGACTGACAGACCCCGGTGATGTCCCCGGTGGCACCCTGGAAGGAACCGGATGCGAAGAAGTTGAGGGCAGTGGTGACTTTGACGGCGACAGGTAAGAAGATGCTGCTTGGTCCATCAGGGAGCAGCTCGTCGTTAAGGAGGCTGCAGATGTCGGCGACTACCTGGCGATTGACTCTGAGCCTCCGTATGCACTGCTCCTCGGAGAGGTCCATGAAGCTGAGCCTCGCTCTGTACACCCTGTGCGGGTGGGTGTGCCGCAGCACCGTGTTGGGGGGCCCCACCTCTCCGAGGCGGACGGCGTGGACTGCGAGGCTGCTGGGGCAGGTCATCCTGTTCGTCCTCCGACGATGTCAACGCACCACCCATCTGGCAGGTGTTGGTGTGAGGGGTTGTGCAGGGTAGGTGGGTGGGTCCTCGGACTGGGGCTGCGGTTTCGTGTCGGTCTGTCCTCTGGCTTGGCGGGGGTTGGTGGAGGGCAGGGGTTGCCCTATGTGACGCGGTGGCCTCCTGCGTGGGTGAGGGCGCTCCCCCGTGGCACCTGGCACAGGCTGCTGGCTGCAACACGCCTGGTTTGAAGGGTCCTGTTTCCCCCAGTGTGGGAAACTGACTGCTTTGACCGTAAAATCCCACACTTCCTCTTTTGACAGCTGCTTCAGCTCATTAACTGACCACAACGAGCAAGTTAAGTACTCTCAAGTGGAACCCCGCTGGCTTTAATTGCCTGCGGGATTCCCACCAGCGGGGCTTGCGCGCGCAGCCCCGCACGTCAGCGCGGTACCCGGAAGTGGCCGGGATTTCGTCCGAATCCGGTCACGTGATCGGAGATCGGGATTTTCGGGGCCCCCCCGCTGGAAACCCGCAGGTAACCCGACCCTAAAATCGAGCCCAGTGTCTCCAACAGTGCAGCACCCCTCAGTGCTGCACTGAAGTTTCAGCCTAGATGATGTACTCAAGTATTGGAGTGGAGCTCAAACACACAACCTTCTAACGCTTCTGCACTGAGCCAAGGCTGCAATTATATTTGCAATGTTAGGGCCAATTTTTACACAGACTGGGTATCATGTATGCGGGAGATGAGGCAGGTGGCAAGCCCCCAGGGCCATTTTAACTTCTGGGCCTCATTAACATTTAAAGGACGGGCGTCTCTCCCAATCACCTGCAGACTCGAGCAGCCCATCCATGTGACCTGCACAATTTCTGATGCCATCACTGACTCTACTTAAACCATGGATGCACATCTTAAAGCACCATTGCATCCCCTACTTGTATTTTTCATTAAACAACTCTGGAAGACTTGTTGACTGCAGACATGAGTCAAAGGGCTGCCCCCATTTCCTGATGCATCCCTGGAGGTCCTAGTGAAGGAAGTGAGGACCAGAAGGGAAGTACTGTTCCCCAGCACCCAAAGGAGCATCCCCAAGGCCAATGTTAAGCAGGCCAGGACAGAGGTGGCTGAAAGCGCCAGGGCTAGCGACATCACTCCCAAGACCTAGGTTCAATGTAGAAAGAGGTTCAATGACTTCACAAGAGCAGCAAAGGTGAGTGCACCTCTCTCATCACCTCACAAGTCACCTCTCACCCCCTCCCCCACCACTCTTACCTATTACCACACCTTCATCTCATCCTTCAACATACATTCAGAGGGCACATTAAGACACTCCTCTTGCTCATTCCAAACACTCTCACCTCCTCCTGTCCTCTCTTCACACCAAACACTAGCACCATTCTCTTCTCACATTCTAACACTTGCACAAACACCAACTACTCCCACTACTCCTTACTCCCTTTACATCACACACACTTCCCTTTACATTCAACACCTCCCCATTCTTATTCCATCTTGTTTCTTCCACACCTCCCAACGCAGCCACTACATGCATAAAACCCATACATCTCTACTCACCTTCTCAGCACACATTCACTGTTGCTCACTCTTTTTGTAGGATAAGACAGCACATAATGCTAGAATAGGAACTGGAGGAGTTCCCAACAACATCACCCTCACATAGGCAGAGTAGGAAGCCCAGATCGCTGTCCCTGGCAGGGCCATGAGCATCGGACCAAGGGAGACTGGTGGTATACCCAAGCAGAGTGTCTGCATATTACTTTATCCCTTCAAAAGCTCGGCATAGATGCAGAAAGCTTAGGAACTTCAATCTGCATTCTCCACACTGTTGCCTGATCATGTGCAGTTTCACTCCACATCCTAATTCTTCTTCTCGCTTTCTTCTAAGGCCTTTTCAGCAACAAGAAGCTCCTGTAGAAGAACAGACCTTGGAGGAGGACAAACCTTTTGAGGATGTACCTTCAGACACTCCACCCCTCCCAACTACCAGCTCAGACATTGACTCTGCGTGGGATCGATAGCGAGCTAGAGGGGTCTGCACGTGAAGAAATATCCAGCAAAGTGGTCAGCAGCAGCAACCGTTGGCAGAGACAGCACAGGAGGGCGAGGCCCACTCCCAGCTCTGCTGAAGATAACAGAGATGAGGACTTCCAGGGCCCAGCCATGAGAAGAAAACTCACACAGACAGCTGTACGAGGTATTGGAAGACATGCCAAGGAGTCTGAACTCCATGGCTGAGAATTTGGAGGAATCCACATCCAGCCTTTGTGATGTCATTTCGCATGGCATCACCACTCTGTAGCCTACTCTGGAGAGTGTGGCAACCTCCAGGAATGCTTCAACAGTGCCCCCACAAAAGGACTCCTTGCTAGTACGCTTTGCAGCTTTGATGGAAGCTCAAACAGCTGCCGTGCAGACTCTGGGCTCCACAGTGAAGAGAATGGTGGATCGAATGGATAGGGATTTTGGAGGGGTCGGTCATCTTCTGCAATCTGCTCTCCCGCAGATTACTGGAAATTATGAGCCCCAGCCCCAAGGGAGTGACAGTGACGCAATGGGAGCCGTACATGGTAGCCTCTCTCAGGGTGTTAAGATGTCTGCACATTCGCCCCTGCGCCCCCCCCCCCCCCCCCCCAAACCAGTACCCATCAAGGTGCCAGCAAGTAAGCTGGGACAGAATACTCCGGCAGCAGCCAAATTGCAGCAGCCTTTGGCAAAGTCCTCACATGTTCAAAATCCAGAAATCACAGTCACAAGCATCTTGAGAGTCCGCACATGAGGAACAACAGCCTTCCACCAGTTCTGTTCAGGCCACCAGGGGAGCACCTCGTAGGAGTAGTAGAATTAAGAAACCTTCTTTAAAGAGAAGTACCATGGGTTGATCACCTGGGTGAGAAATGATTGGAAGGCATTTATTATGTTTGGTATTAAATTGATCGCCTTTATCGTCTATGGGACTTTGGTCTGCAGAGTGGTTCAGTGGCAGCTTCTGAGTCTGCATGGTCAGTAGGTCATTGATTGAATGGTTTGAATTTTCTTCAATGCAGGATGAAGGGAGTGGTGAAGATTGTGTCAATGATTGTTATGTAGAGGGGCTCTTTGCAAGTACTCAGGGCAGGATGTGAGAAGTTCAGCAGAATCACTGAGCTATGAGCTGATCCCCGACTCCTCTTGCCATAAGGCGCTGATGTGGCCTTCCTTCCTCTGCTGCTTCCTTTAGGTCTTCCAGGTCTGCAGAGGACACCCTTGTCCCCCAGCAGCCACCCTGTCACACTCCTCCCAGGGATGAATAGTGGGGGGATGGTGGAGAGTCTGAGAATAAAAGCATCGTGGCAGCTCCCTGGATACCTTGCACAGACCTGCATGATGTTGTTCCTGTGATCGGCCACTAGCTGTACGTTGATGGAGTAGTACCCTTTTCTGTTGACCAGTGTTCCTGGTTTGTGTTCCGGGGCCTTATTGGCCACGTGTGTACAGTCAAGCCCTCCATGAGAGGGAAGCCAGCAACTGGGGATCCTCTGGTGATGCTGTGGATTACCACACTTCCCTTCCATACCTGGAACTAAGGATCTAATCCAATTCAGATTGATGAGATAAACAACTCCTTTCTGTCTTTCAGCTGCAAGGGCTTCACATGGGGGGAATGTGGGCTATCTCAACACAGTTCTTTTGAACATGCAGCACAAATCTGCACATAACTAGAAGCAATTGATGAGAAAAGTTTCATTCAGAGACGTCATTAAGGTAACTGGTGGAGGAAATGTCACACTGGTGCAATAGAAGTGCTTTTCTGACATTGGGATTAAGAAAAGTTGTGGTGCTGCAGGGAGAAGCTTTAGTCCAAATCAAGTCCATGTTATATTTGACTTGAAAGTGCACGTGGCCGACACTGGGTGTGAAAAGTGGAAAATTTTTTCATCCCTCAGTGTTGGTGTCCCTCATTTGAGCACAAAATTCTCCAAATACACAAATTTAACAGTCTTATTTATTTACCCAACTCTTTTCCAAATGTAGAAATGACTTTCTCCAGTCACCACAATGTTGGGTTCAAAAAGATTGGTTGTGATGGAACTTTCTGTTCTTATTCTTTGTGACACGCTCCATCTAATATGGTGATGACTGGTGAACACCATTGTTTTGCACCAATCATATACTGCATGGACCATCGTGAGCTGCACACTGAGGTCAATGGAAAATAAAATCGGGAGAGATGTAAAACGGGCTGCTGATTCACTACACCATTTTAAACTAGCACACAAAGTCAAAATTACCCCCATAGAGTTCTAATTCAGTGCTAGTAAAAAGAAACATTTGCTTCATGGCAGTTATGTTGTCTTTTCTTCCTCATATAACTATGATTATAATCTAACTATAATTAACACAACTGACAAAGTAGAGTTCAAATACCTGAAGCTGACAGGCAATTTAAAATCTTCCTTACTGGAAACATCTGAAAAGCCCATCCAATAAAATAACACCTTCCTTATCCTCGCAATGTTCTCTTAAGGAATGTAACATGTTGGGATTGTCAATCAAGTACATCACTTTACCATCCTTCGTTTCATTTTTGTTATGTAGGACACACCTTATACTTTTGTGATAATGCTGCATATCTATTATAAGGAATTTTCCCTCTGGCTCTTCACGTGCTTTCAAAAACGATGCAGTTGTATTTATGTTGGCAGATAATATAGTAACATGGCAAGAAAGAAATAACTTCGTATTGTGCCTTTCACATCCCCAGGATCTTCCAAAGCAATACATGGCCAATAAATTACTTTTGAAGTGCAATACTGTTGTTTTGTGAATAAACTTAGCAGCCAGTTTGTACACAGCAAGGTGCCATAAATGGCAAATAGCAGATAAATGATGAGAGTAGAACATTGGTCATGACATTGGGAGATCTCTCTGCTCTCCTGTGAAAAAGTGCCATGGGATCTTTTACCTTCAGTGGACAGAGCCTCAGTTCAACATTTCATCTGAAAGATTGCACCTCTGACATTGAGTGTCAGTCTACATCAAATGCTTTCAGTTCAGGAGTGAAGATTAAATTCTCAGATTCTGACACAGAGGCAAGAGTGTTACCACTGAGCCAAATTGACAGAAAGAGAATGAAACCACAAAATCTATTAACTCATTTTCTAACCATCAGCCACGGGCAAGGAGATTCTCTTCGATCAGCAGAGTTCCATTGGAGCCTGACTTTTGTGTGCTCCTCCATATTCACCCCAATCCTGACCTGTTGTCCTGCATTGAGGCTCATTGAATATGTAAAGCAGGCTCCTCAAGAGGGAGCCCACCAGTACAAGTGTGAACCTACAGTGGTGCTGTGGCAGCATCCCTACTGCAGCAGTAGAAGGGGCAGTGAAGGACTTTAAAGGGGCAGAAGCGCCCTGAAGATCAGAATGAACACTCCCGCTGAAGGCCTTTAGCGAGACCAGGACCTTCAGCAGGCAAGTGTTTTTTAAAATTCGTTCATGGGAGGTGGGCGTCGCTGGCGAGGCCGACATTTATTGCCCATCTCTCATTGTCTTTGAGAAGGTGGTGGTGAGCCGCCTTCTTGAGCTGTTGCAGTCCGTGTGGTGAAGGTTCTCCCACAGTGCTGTTAGGAAGGGAGTTCCAGGATTTTGACGCAGTGACGATGAAGGAACGGCGATATATTTCCAAGTCAGGATGGTGTGTGACTTGGAGGGGAACGTGCAGGTGGTGTTGTTCCCATGTGCCTGCTGCTCTTGTCCTTCGAGGTGGTCGAGGTCGCAGGCTTGGGAGGTGCTGTCGAAGAAGCCTTGCAAAGGAGCTCCCCCGGTGGTGGAAAGTGTGATTGCATTGATTCCACATACAAGACCTGGAATGGAACGTTGATTGCAGGTAAGTCCTCGGGTGGGCCGAAACTTGCGTCCTGCCTGCGCAGGGGCCAATGGGCGCGGGGTACTAGCACATCACGCTACCTGCACCCAAAAACGGCCCCTATCCAATTTTCCCCCCTTGCTTTTTCAACACAATGGACTAGCAACCCATTGCTTTAACCACTTGGCCACCTTAGCACAAAAGGCTGGGTCCTCCTTTGCTGGATTACAGATGGCAACACCTCAACTGAAGAACCTATAAATTTGTGGGCTCTGTGTCCTGAAGAAGTACCAGCCCCAGACATCGGGGGTGGGAACGGGGGTGAAATTCAACTTCGGTGGGTGCTCAAAACAGGCGTTAGCGAATCAGCTGATGGAACTTTCTGTTCTTATTCTTTGTGACACGCCCCATCGAATATGGTGGTGACTGGTGAAGACCATTGTTTTGCACCAATCATATACTGCAAGGACCAACTGTGAGCTGAACACTGAGGTCAATGGAAATTAAAATCGGGAGAGATGTAAAATGGCTGCCGATTCGCTACACCGTTTTAAACTAGCGCACCAAGTCAAAATTACCCCCAAAGAGTTCTAATTCAGTGCTGGTAAAAAGAAACATTTGCTTCATGGTAGTTATGTTGACTTTTGTTCCTCGTATAACTATGATTATAATCTAACTTCAATTAACTCAACGAACAAAGCAGACCTGAAATACCTGAAGCTGATAGGCAATTTAAAATCTTCCTTACAGGAAATATCTGAAAAAGCCTATAAGATAAAAATAACACCTTCCTTATCCTCCCAATTTTCTCTTAAGGAATGTATCATGCTGGGATTGTCAATCAGTTCCATCACTTCACCCTCATTGGTTTCTTTTTTGTTATACAGAACACACCTTGTAATTTTGTGACCGTGCTGCATATCTGTTATGAGAAATTTGCCCTCTGGCTCTGTTGTTTTGGAAACAGTTGAAACAACCAATTTGCACACAGCAAGCCACCACGAATGGCAAATAGTAGATAAATGACCAGTTAATGGCCTAGAAATTGATTTGCGCAGGGGTCACAGTGCCCAGTTAACCCGCGCCATTTGAGAGCAATACATGCAGCACGTAAAATCTCTCCTGCCTGCTTATTTCCATAATTGCTGCGTGCAGCCATCACTTCATTGGCTGCATGCATTAAAGGGGGGCCCGATAGTGGGAGGCCACGCGCTACATAAAGGCAGCTAGCACCTCTTAAAGGGGAGGTGCGTTCTGCCCAGAAGAACTGTTGTGGTACCTGATATTCAAATAGCTGAAGCAGGGAGAGAGTGGGCACCGTGGTTCTCTGATGCTGCACTGGAGACCTTGGAAGTGGAGAGGAGGAGGGTCATCCTCATTCCCCAGGAGCTAGTTCAGGGGGACGGAGGCCACAGGTACCAGCTCTTCTGCTGCAGAGGAGTCAAATGCAGACTTCAGTGGGCCAGGCTACCAAAGAAGGCTAATGGACATTCACCAGGGAATGCTTGGTGCACCGGGCAGCCTGCCACAGAGTTTGCGCATAATGTGGCGGAGCATGGAGGAGTCCACCTCCAACTTGGCACAAGGACTTGCGCAGTATATGGAGGCCATTCTTTCCAATGTGGACTGAGTAGTCAGTTCCATCAGCAATGCAGTGGGATCCACCATGTTGGAGCGTCTCATTAACCATTCTGACAGTTTCGATGGCAGCACAAACTCTATTCTCCAGTAGAGTACTAGGACTGCTGAGAAGTGGCCCCCAGGAGAATGGCCTTGGCTCCATGGGAGAGGAACCTGCTATCCTCTCTCAGGATGACAGCATGTTTGCTCCCCCACCAGCCACTCTGTCAGTGCCTTTACTGGTGCCATTCAGCTAGCCAGCCCAGACTGCTGTAGCCAAAGCAGAGATGGTGCAGTCTGCAGCCAGGCCCTCTGGACAGTGTGCAGTGAAGGTAGGCAATGTGATGGTAGTTGTAAGAAGAGAGGTAAGGATTGTGGGACTATTGGTGAATGGCGAATGGGAGATCTGGCTTAGGTGAACCCCTTCTCGATGAACTGGTCCCTGAGAGCTCGGCAAATAGAGGCTCTCTTGGTCACTGCCCCTCCTCCTCCTATACCTTCTCCTCTTCCTCCTCCTCCTGAATTTGTTGATTCACAGTTGGAGGTAAGGGCTGGTCTCTCACGATGGTGAAGTTGTGGAGCATGCAGCATACAATCGCAAATCTGAATACCCGTTCAGAGGTGTAGTGCAAAGAACCCCAATCCATGCTTTCCTGTCCCACCAGTAGAATTCCTGTCCCACCAGTAGGATTCCTGTCCCACCTGTAGAATTCCTGTCCCACCTGTAGAATTCCTGTCCCACCTGTAGAACTTCTGTTTTACCTATAGAATTCCTGGCCCACATGTAGAATTCCTGTCGCATCTATAGAATCCCTGTCCCATCTGCAGAATTCCTGTCCCCACTATAAAATTCTTGTACCACCTGTAGTATTCCTGTTGCACCTGTAGGAATTCCTGTGCCACCTGTAGAATTCATGTCTCACCTGTAGGAATTCCTGTCCCACCTGTAGTAATTCCGGTCCCACCTGTAGGAATGCCTGTCCCACCTGTAGAATTTGTGTCTCACCTGTAGGAATTCCTGTCCCACCCCTGTAGAATTCATGTCTCACCTGTAGGAATTCCTGTCCCACCTGTAGTAATTCCGGTCCCACCTGTAGGAATGCCTGTCCCACCTGTAGAATTTGTGTCTCACCTGTAGGAATTCCTGTCCCGCCTGTAGGAATTCCTGTCCCGCCTGTAGGAATTCCTGTCCCAGCTGTAGGATTCGTGTCTCACTGGTAAGAATTCCTGTCCAGCCTGTAGGAATTCCTGTCCCACCTGTAGAATTCCTGTCCCACCTGTAGAATTCGTGTCTCACCAGTAGGAATTCCTGTCCCACCTATAGGAATTCCTGTCCCACCTATAGGAATTCCTGTCCCACCTGTAGAATTCGTGTCTCACCTGTAGGGATTCCTGTCCCGCCTGTAGGAATTCCTGTCCCAGCTGTTGGATTCGTGTCCCAACTTAGGAATTCCTGTCCCAAGTGTATGAATTCTTGTCTCACCTGTAGGAATTCCTGTCCCACCTGTCAAATTCCTGTCCCACCTGTAGGAATTCCTGTCCCACCTGTAGAATTCGTGTCTCACCAGTAGGAATTCCTGTCCCACCTGTCAAATTCCTGTCCCACCTGTAGGAATTCCTGTCCCACCTGTAGAATTCCTGTCCCACCTGTAGAATTCGTGTCTCACCAGTAGGAATTCCTGTCCCACCTATAGGAATTCCTGTCCCACCTGTAGAATTCGTGTCTCACCTGTAGGAATTCCTGTCCCACTTGTAGGAATTCCTGTCCCACCCGTTGAATTCGTGTCTCATCTGTAGGAATTCCTGTCCCACCTGTAGAATTCCTGTCCCACCTGTAGAATTCGTGTCTCACCTGTAGGAATTCCTGTCCCACTTGTAGGAATTCCTGTCCCACCTGTAGAATTCGTGTCTCACCTGTAGGAATTCCTGTCCCACTTGTAGGAATTCCTGTCCCACCTGTAGGAATTCCTGTCCCAGCTGTAGGATTCGTGTCTCACCTGGAAGAATTCCTGTCCCACCTGTAGAATTCCTGTCCCACCTGTAAGAATTCCTGTCCCAGCTGTAGGATACCTGTCTCACCTATAGGAATTCCTGTCCCACATGTAGGAATTCCTGTCCCACCTGTAGAATTCATGTCTCACCTGTAGGAATTGCTGTCCCAGCTGTAGGATTCATGTCGCACCTGTAGGAACTCCTGTCCCACCTGTAGAATTCGCGTCTCACTGTAGGAATTCCTGTCGCACCTGTAGAATTCGTGTCCCACCTGTAGAATTCCTGTCGCACCTGTAGAATTCGTGTCTCACCTGTAGGAAATCCTGTCCCACCTGTAGGAATTCCTGTCCTGCCTGTAGGAATTCCTGTCCCAGCTGTAGGATTCGTATCTCACCTGTAAGAATTCCTGTACCATCTGCGGAATTCCAGTCCCACCTGTAGAAATTCCTGTCCCACCTGTAGAACTCCTGTCCCACCTGTCGGAATTCCTGTCCCACCTGTAGAATTCCTGTCCCAGCTGTAGGATTCGTGTCTCACCTGTAAGAATTCCTGTCCCACCGGTAGAATTCCTGTCCCACCTGGAGGAATTCCTGTCCCACCTGTAGAATTCCTGTCCCACCTGTAGGAAATCCTACTCAAGCTGTAGGATTCCTGTCCCACCTGTAGGAATTCCTGTCCCACCTGTAGAATTCGTGTCTCACCTGTAAGAATTCCTGTCCCACCTGTAGAATTCGTGTCTCACCTGTAGGAATTCCTGTCCCACCTGTAGGATTCGTGTCTCATCTGTAGAATTCCAGATAGGTTATTATAATTGGGATATCAAAACAGTGTAATAATAATAATATTAACAACAGCAACATCTTCAATTTAACATAGTAAACATCTCATCTATGGAATCACTGATCTATCTGTAAAATTCCTGTCCCGCCTCTCAAGGTACTATACGGATGAAACACGAATCCTACAGCTAGGACAGGAATTCCTACAGGTGAGACTAGAATTCTACAGGTGGGACAGGAATTCCTACAGGTGGGACAGGAATTCCTACAGGTGGGACAGCAATTCTGCAGGTGAGACATGAATTCTACAGGTGGGACAGGAATTCCTACAGATGGGACAGGAATTCCTACAGGTGAGACACGAATTCTACAGGTGGGACAGGAATTCCTACAGGTGGGACAGGAATCCTACAGCTTGAGTAGGATTTCCTACAGGTGGGACAGGAATTCTACAGGTGGGACAGGAATTCTACAGGTGGGACAGGAATTCCTCCAGGTGGGACAGGAATTCTACAGGTGGGACAGGAATTCTTACAGGTGAGACATGAATACTACAGCTGGGACAGGAATTCTACAGGTGGGACAGGAATTCCGACAGGTGGGACAGGAGTTCTACAGGTGGGACAGGAATTCCTACAGGTGGGACAGCAATTCTGCAGGTGGGACAGGAATTCCTGCAGATGGGACAGGAATTCCTACAGGTGAGACATGAATTCTACAGGTGGAACAGGAATTCCTATAGATGGGACAGGAATTCCTACAGGTGAGGGACGAATTCTACAGGGGGGACAGGAATTCCGCAGATGGGACAGGAATTCTACAGGTGGGACAGGAATTCCTACAGGTGAGACGCGAATTCTACAGGTGGGACAGGAATTCCTACAGGCGGGACAGGAATTCCTACAGGTAAGACACGAATTCTACAGGTGGGACAGGAATTCTACAGGTGGGACAGGAATTCCTACAGGTGAGACATGAATTCTACAGGAGCGACAGGAATTCTACAGGTGGGACAGGAATTCTACAGGTGGGACAGGAATTCTACAGGTGGGATAGGAGTTCTACAGGTGGGAAAGGAATTCCTACAGGTGGGACACGAATTCTACAGGTGGGACAGGAATTCCTGTCCCACATGTAGGAATTCCTGTCCCACCTGTAGAATTCGTGTTTCATCCGTTTAGTACCTTGAGAGGCGGACAGGAATTTTACAGATAGGTCAGGGATTCCATAGATGAGATGTTTACTATGTTAAATTGAAGATGTTGCTGTTGTTAATATTATTATTATTACACTGTTTTGATATCCCAATTATAATAACCAATCTGGAATTCTACAGATGAGACACAAATCCTACTGGTGGGCAGGAATTCTACAGGTGGGACCAGAAGTCTACAGGTGGGACAGGAATTCTACAGGTTTGGTTTCAGAGTAAATCAATTCACATGTGCACACAAAAGGATGCTCGACACAAAGTTTAAAGTAGCCTCCTTTGACATTTCGAGACCTCATATATGGCGTGGCATCACAGCCTCCCTAAAAAACTGCCCTCTTGTTCTGTACACTGTGAGTAGTTGGATTGGACTTGCAAATGCATTCATTACTTATATCATGCAGTATAATTTCAGACCAGTGATTTCAACACAGGATGTAAACATTGGGTCGTGACAAATTAACATACATCCTCTTATCACGATATATGTGTAGGGGTCCCACAGGCAAACATGCTTGGCCTTGCTCAGTTTCATTCACTTTGCAGCTACAATCCCAATTTGGAAAACAAGCCATGATTGAATCACTGCAAGCAGAAACGGACAGAACTGAATAGCGTATGAACAAATGAGGAGAGATTTTCCTCTTTGTTGCCCCTGAGGAATGTTCAGTTTTCGGGTGCAACGCAGGGGATGCTGGGGCAAAGACCCATTATGTCAGATATCTGCCTCCACAACACTGCCCTGAGATTCCCTGGGCATTCCCCAAATTAATGTCACTGGGCCGGCAGACGGGATGGTCTGCAGAGATCCTTGGAGCAGGCCGAAGAAAAAAAGCAGGCAAGTGGTCTTTTGATTTTAAGATTTCCCCTACTCCCATGACGATCTTTGGGCCTTAGGTACTTCTGCCTGCTGCTCCCCAGATCATACAAATGGCCCAGTTCAGGATCATCGTGGGCACAACTGCCCGTACAAGTGCATTGCTCTTCAGGTATGCTGATCTGCTGCTTGCTTTAGGACGGACTGGAGAAGAAAATTGCCCCTATGGTGCTTTAATCGGTGCCAAGATTAAATCAATATCTATGTGGAAGCCATTAGAAGTTGGATTCCTTAGGAAAGTCCCTCCATATTAGTCTCCAACTTGTTGACAACTTCTGTTAAACCTAATATGCCAAATATGCAATGCTGAAAAAAACAAATCAACAAGTTCTGAGGCAGTAAAGAAGTTATGATAGATAATAATGTATGCAGAAGAATGCAAAAAAATTTATTATTGTGTCAGGACAATCTATCTGGAAATACCAGCAGATCTCTTGTAGGCTTGTGGGTATTCTGGGACCAAGAATGCAGTTTCTGAAAATAACCACTCCCATGGCAGCGTAAACGTGCCAAAAATTCACTCATTGCTGAAATATGGTAAATGTTGTGGAGCTATAGAACACATGACTGAGACAGGGTGAAAATATTATACAGCTTATTGATGAGGAAAGATACAGGGCCTCACCGATATAATATTTGTAATATTATCTTTACAAAATTTGCTTAAGATGCAAGTAAATTCCTTCCCCAAAAATCAGTTATTGTAACCCTAACCTCCCACAGTGGATTTCAGAATTTGCTTCAGATTCATGTATTTTATTTTATTCTTCCTTCCTCCTTCCCAAAACCTCTTATTCTCAGTTATTAACATGATTATAAAAGATATGTCTTTTCGTCCCATTGTGAATTTGTGATTCTTGTGGAAGTTTGAGACTACAGCAAGAGCCAGTCCAGGCCTGTACAACCCCACAAAATCATTGTATGTGCTGGCGATGCAACGGTCTCCATGTTTTCAATGGAGCTACTCTGACACAGACAAACAGCTCCAATCCGTGAGGTTGTAGAATGACCTGGCTGGCAGGGAAGGAGACTTAATTTGAGAGGCCTACCTACAGGAAAGAAAATTATTTTTTTTTAAAGCAGGTCCTGCGTTTTTACCATATTTACTAATCTATTAAAAATATAGTTGAGTTTAAGTCCTCTTCTGGCCATCCAATTTGGCCCATTGAATGGATGTTTCCTGTTAGGAATCTAATTGGTTCATGGGAATCATGTGTTCCATGCCTCCATTACTCTATTAACGAACTGATGCATCTCTGTAAATCATGTAACCAATACCTCTATTTCACCTCTAGCAATCTGAGTGGTCTCTGATAACCATGTAATCCACGGGCTGTGAACTTGCTCAATTTGCGTTCTTCCATTAATGGTGAGTGCTCTTTCATCTTTCCTCTTCCTGTGCCTGCTTCCCACCTTGAGCTCACTAGCTCAGAGCTGCAGATGTCCCACTTTGGGGATTCCAGCTGTCAGTCTCGTTCCCCCTGCCCTCCCCAGTTAACTATATCCATTCGCGTGAGCTGTAAAGGGGCAGAAACTCAGCCTCCCTTTGCTGCCCGCCCCATTACTGGCCAGCTATCTCTCTCCCAGCCTGGCCTTTCACTCTATCTCTCCCACCCAACAGCAACTTCAGGCTCCAGCCTCCCACTGACCCCATCTAATGTTAATATACTTTTAGCAAAGAGAAATACCTAAAAGTTAAAAGACGAATACTCAAAATAGATACATGTTGCCACCCTCTTGAATGTAATCCTCAGATATATATAATTAAAATCCTGAGGCTGTAACAAATTAAAGATATATATTGTCGAAGAGATAGCCAGTCTCAAGGTCATCCCTATAAAATCTGAATTATCACAATGCTGAAAGGCAATAGTCCAGTGATAATGAACTTTAAAAAAAAACTTAGGGATTTTCTTGTATTCCAGACATACTCTGTTAAAAACTGAACTACAGGGTCACGGAATCCCTGCCCTACTGCCAGTGATACGTTTATTAAAAATAGTTTGTTGCAAACAACCGACATTTCAAACCTGGTTCATATTTTACTATAATGTAGAAAAGTTAGTTCTGACATGAACCAAATTCATATGCACTGCTCCCACAATCCAACTCAAACCAAGTTTCTCCTCTGCACTCATTCCACAGAAGTGCAACATTTTCATTCCTCTTTACTTCATCCAGGGGTCTCATGGACCAAGAGGGTTGAAAGGTTAAAAAGAGGTGTCAGTTTCCACTGACCCATGTGTATTTCAAGTAAATTTTACTGACCCAATCCTACACAGTCAGGGGTTTGTATTATTTGTATCGAACCTGGATAAAACATTGGAAAATGGAAGACATGGTTCACCCTCATCTGTGAAAGGTGGGGCGGTGGGGGGGTTGGGGGATGGAAGGTAAACAGAATCTTTTTAGGATCAACTTGGCTCCATCATGACAAGGCTGGTAATACAAGATCAGAATCAAGCCAACCCTCCATAGCAAACTAGGTAAGCCAACATCTGAGCCAGGCAACTCTGCAGTATTCCAAGGCACTGTTGATGATTGACCGGCCAACCTGGCTCACCAATGGGAAATGGAGGGTAGACCTGTCACTGAGGGTCGGCATATTTCCCATTAATTTCAGACAATCCTGCAAGCCAAGGACCTATTGTAAGTTGGTCGTTGCTGCAAAATCAACAGGAAGCTCACCCTTGCTCTGTGCAGGTATGCTGCACAGTTTTAGCTAAACTCCAGCAGGGCCATGCACACACATAGGGGTCCCTAAGCCTTGGCTTTTGCCAACCTGTTTCAGCTCTGTAGAGGTGAGCGGGGAGTGTCCTTGTAGGGAGAGAGTACATTACATATTGGGTAAACAGAAAATCGCTAAACTTGGATTTAGAGACTCTTAAGCAAGTTGATGGTTTTCCTTGTGTATCAGACACTGCATGACCCAACAAAAAAGGAAAGTTCAAACATCCCACAGAAACCTCAGTGCCAACTCACCCGTAATGCATTTTTACATTCTACAATCAGTTCCAGTAAAGCAGCCTCTCACATTTTCCCCTGTATATACTTCCTCCTAGCCCATTCTCCCCAGTTTACATTTCTGCATAAATTTAATAAAAAATTTGCATGAAAATCATGTGCTGGTGAAGCCTGTTTGACAGGTGTAGAGAGAATGGCAACACCTCTATTAGATGTCACGTGCAAAACGCTTTAATATACATCACCCAACCCTTTAAAATAGAACGTGTCTTCCAACTTCACTGTAACTGGAATCCTGTTCACAATGTAAGTAACTCAGGTATCTCTGTAGCCTCTCCTGTTGTTCTGAGCTGTAATTCACAATCTGCAGTATAGCCACCGATCTGAATGTATGGTGAGGTCAGAGTCTGACCCTGGTTTACAATCCCTACCTGCATATGGCTTGCGAAGCCTGTTCAAGGTGTAGGATTTGCAGAAATGTTCTCTGACAGATCTGAGTTCTGAACACATTTTTGCTATTTGCTATTGAATTGTTAAGTTCTTGTTGAAGTGAATATGTTTGATGTGGTCTTTACTTACAGAAGGCATTTAGTCAACAAAGAGTTATACTGTAATGAAGCATTTAATTAATACAGGGTAATGTGGTATTTAATAATATAGGATTATCTGCTAATGAGGTATTTAATCAGTAATATTGGGTTATGAACCATTTATGGCTTGGTTATACTGTATAAAACTGGACAATGAATATACTGTCTGATGGAGCATTGAATTTTAGCAAGCAGTGTGAGATACCCTGAGGAGACAGTCGCACATCACTTGGGCTTTACAGCTGCTACAGTATAACTGTAAACAGCCATCTTTTTAAACATAAACTTTTTAAACTAAATTAAAGTTTAAAACAAGACCAGGTAGGTTGCTGCATCACCACCAACAGGAGAGTCAGTTCTTCATTTACCATAGAAATGTAACGGGCATCCTGTGCGGAACTCTGAATATATGTTTAACCACACATGTACAATGCAAAGTGTTGCTGCATGGAGGGTCGTGTGACTTAACAACCCTGAGTTATTCTGCCAACTCTGCAGTGTTGCACTTGGATGCATGCCTCCCTAATATGAGTAAAGCCAAGTTTACTGTAGGATAAATTTTACAAGGCTCCTGGCGTGAAGTCTCATCGGACAGGAGCAGGGGCCACTTAATAGGTCACTTAATATATCGCAATTTTGTGACTCATTTGTCCTAACCTTGCACATGCCACTCCTCCTTCTGTTGGCACAGGCTATTGGAACTTTTCTTCTTTTATGGTATAATTGTGTTCCTTACTGATTTCCAGACAAGAGACCCTTCTTAATGGGGAGTTTATGTGCCCTGTAATATACCACAATCATTTCACATTCTTCACCTGGTTCAGTTTTTAAAGCTGAGTGATTCAGCCATCAAGATTGCTCTTTGATGAAATGGAAAGTTTGTCTTACAATGAAGTGAAGTATCATGTGCCAAACTGTATTTGTGTTCTTCTGACACCTGCAGATGCCAATATTGAAAATGTAGAAATATTGAGATTACTATCCATATAAAAATGGGGGATGAGGGTAATAGTTGGAGAGATACATGGCCACATAGGGTGTGGGGGACAGGTTCCCCAGTAATTTCCAGGATGAAGCCTCCTAAAATGTAGTTATTTTTGGTTGCTGAGGGATCACAGAATCATACAGGATTCAAAGTAGCCTAATTCAATGCCAAGAGAAGGTCTGTAGAAACAGTAGAGTTTAGCAGCACTTTGTTAAATTTTATCACTGTACAACACGCAAATATTGAAGGAAATACTCACTATATTATGCAGCCAGATAACTCAAGTGCAGAGCAAACATCTGAAGAACAATTGTCTTACATCAATCTCCTTGATTCCTCCATGTATTATGATAGTTTAGTAGAGAGGATGAGGTACAGGCAAATACTCCCCCCAAGTCTCAGACCCGTGCTCACACATCTTCCACCTTTAAAAATGTTAGAGTCCAGGAGAGAGTCAGGTGCAAAGTTGCTCGAGTTGAAGGGAAATTGCGTACCCTATGGGGCTGGAAATCGTCGGAACAACGATCCCAGCAATAATGCAAGAACCACGCCTGCAGAAAATCTCTGCTGCTGACCACTGCAGACTTCTTGGGGTCAGAGGAAGGTTCCTTAATTTGCATTTGAATGGTGGGTGCTCATGCCACAGTGGCCCACTATGGTTCAAAAGCCAGAAAGTCTGGCTGAAAACCACTGGGCTATGGGAGGGGCTTGCTGGGTCCCCCAGAAACATCATTCTGCCCCCACAAACCCCTTTGTATGCAGACCACCTAAAAAATTCTTAATGAATAAATAGGCCCTCTGTGTTCTGGCCCGGACCCCAATGGTGAGCCCCACATCCACCACTCAGTGCCCTGGTTTGCCTGGTTTTACCAGGCATACCAACCACCAATGCTCCGCCTGGTCTCTGTGCAGCCAGGGATGTGGAACTCCTGACTTAAGGAGTCCCTGCCCCAGCCCCCGCCCCCGCCCCTTCCTGCATCAATGGCCTTCTTTCAAACAGCAGATGGAAAATCCGGGACAAGGTCAGGAACCCAACTGTCCCAACCTAAACTTTTGGCCTCTGCCACACTTCTGCTGGAGTGCGGTGAGAGTGGGCCAAAAGGGCCGTGGATTTCTGGTCCTATATCTTTGTGCCTCTCTTCCTACACAGGATTTCAAATTGCGCAGGTAATAATGCAGGGGCTGGAAGAGAAGCCATTGCTGCAGATGCTCTGACTACGATTAGATAGGTAAAAATGGAACCAGTTCCACTGAGCTGGACAAGTAACCCAGCCACGATTGGAGTGTATGTATTGATGCTGTTGATGCACTTCATTTACTGTGGCAGGTGGATTTTTATGTCACTTTCTCTCCGAGTCTTTTAAAAAGTAGAACACCATGACCAAGATGTCATGAATGATATTTTCTTTCCAGGAGAATGATGAAAATGGAGCAAGGAACCCTCTTTCAGATTAGTTTCTTCCTCCTTGTATTTATAGTGGCAACAATTTCGGCAGGTAAGAAATATTATTACAAAAATCAATATTACCAGTCACTCGTATTTCTGAACCTTCTACTGATAATCATCCTGTTCACGTTAGTACAGTCATTCACTTGGGGTTTCTTATTGCATTATCTAGAATGGGTTCTGATTCACTCTGGTGAACAACCTAATTTGGTCAGTCCTGGGGCAAATGAGAGGAAGGAGGTAAAATGGAGGAAAAGAGGAGGGTGGCACCAGCTATCCTGCACAATCATGCAAATCAGGCAAAGATCCCAAAGTTTCCCAACTTTGCAGGGAGAAGCAGAACAGAACACTGGAACCCCATTTCTGCCCTCCTTATCACCAGAGCCACCATTGGGAGATGAAGTGAGGCCATCCTGGCCAGTGGAGGGTCAAGCATAACATACCTATAGCAAAGCTCAACTAGGGGGTGGCAAGTGTAGAGAAATTTATCCTGCCAGAATAGAAATGGAAATGGAAACACAGTCTTCTCTGACTATGCTATTTTCCAAGCAGACTGTGAAGACAAGACCCAGCTGAAAAAAGATTACCCTTCATAATTTTAAAATCCTCAATTAACTCCCCTCAGCCTTTTCTGCTTCAGTGGAAATTGTCCTAGTATCTCAAGCCTCTCCTCATAACGATACAGTTTCCTATCCCTCATGTCATTCTGGTGAATCCACATTGCACTCTCTACGGCTTCAGTGCCCTTTCTGTAACAGGGCATCCAAAATTGCGTACATTAACTGTGGCCTGACCAATGTTTTATACAAATTTATCATTACTTCTTTACTCTTATACTCTGTGTTCCTATTTTAAAAAGCCAGTATCCTGCTGGCCTTTTTTATGATTTTTGACATTAGACTAATTGGTCTATTTTTATCCAGTTTATCTTTCTCTCACTACTTGAACAAATTGTAAACAATTTTACAACACCAAGTTATAGTCCAGCAATTTTATTTTAAATTCACAAGCTTTCGGAGGCTACCTCCAACCCCAGTCCATCACCGGCATCTCCACATCATGACTACTTGAACAAAACTAGCTGACAACACTAAGATAGAGCAATAGAGATAGAGGATACAGCAAAAGATTTATAGAATTCGTTAGGAAAATGTGTTTCAATGGGCAGATAAATGACAGATGAAATTCAAAACTGATGTGTAAAGTACTGCATATTGGTTGAAAGAAAATGCATCATAAGTATACAATGAATGGGAATGAATTAGCAATGAAAGACCAAGAGCAAGCCTAGGGAGTAATAGTTAACTCATCACTTTTAAAATCAAGACAATATGGCAAAAAAATTAAAATAAAACAGACAGAACAGTAGAAAACAAGTCTACAGAGGTTATTCTGGGGGGCTCTACACTTCACTGAGCAGACCACATGGAGGCTTGTGTTCAATTCTGGTCCCCACACCACAAAAACATATCCATGTGCTGAATTGGATGCAGAGAGGAGCAACATGACTGCTTCCAGTATAAAAGGGATGAGCTGTGAAGGAAGATTAGAGGTCTACAGTCTAAAGACCAGATAGTAAAGGGGGCAACCCACTAAGGTATAAAAAAATTAAATGTTAAACGCAGATTATTACTTCAATAAACCAGGATTGAGAGCCAGAGTGCATATATTTAAATGAGTGAGAAATAGTTTTAAAACAGATATTAGTATGAACTTCTTCGCAGAAAGAGAAATAGATACTTGGAATAGTTTCCCAGGCAAAGTAGTGTAGGTAAATACATTAGCGACTGTAATGAGAGAGTTAGGTTTCCAGATGATAAACTTCGATGGGCTTAATGGCCTTTTTCATCCTGGACTTTTCTTATAAAAAGAGGAATAGTCAGTACTCTTTTAGGGTATTGTATTAAGAGACTGCTATTATCTGAGAGTGACCAGAAACTTACCTCCCCTGTATTGATGCAGGATTGCAGTATATGGAGTAAAACTGATGACATGATTGTGTTTGTCTTTAGTGCCACATGACTGCTCAGAGATTCAACGAAAGAACAGAAAAGCCACTTCAGGGCTTTACGTCGTCCGGCCTTTACAGTCCCCCCCACTTGTGGTCAACTGTGTCATGAGACGTGATGGTGGCTGGACAGTGATTCAGAGAAACACTAGAGGCAGCCGCATCACCTGGACAGAAAGCTGGACCACATACAAATACGGCTTTGGCAATGTGATGGGTGATCACTGGCTGGGCAATAGGTACATCTATCTTCTGACCAGGCAGACCAGATACAAACTTAGGCTAGAGTTTGTAGACACTAGAAGGGTTACTAGATATGCAGAATATTCCACTTTTTACGTAGAAAATGAAAATGGGAAGTATGTTATCAGACTTGGCAAATTCAGAGGGAATGTTGTTGACCGAATGACCCAAACTGCAACCAATGCAATAATTGATAACCAGAAATTTTCTACAAAGGATAAAGATAATGATAACTACAGATATAATTGTGGCAGTAGTCGTGGTGGATGGTGGTTTGACGCCTGTGGAAATGTGTACCTTAATCACAAGTACCCATACTGGGCTGGAATAACAATCTTTAAAGTCACCATGATGATTCAAGCAACATGTTAACTTGGCTGGGGCTTTGAGGAAAGATATCAGTTTGTGTGACACTGTTATTTATTCAGTGGCCATTAACATCACATAGTTATTACAGGAGAAATATATTAATTTCCATTATTACAAAATGCCAGTAGTGCGCAGTGTCTATTCCACTCTTAGTTACAATGATATGCCGAAGTAATCAATCCCACAGGAAGCCTTAGCCATACAGAACTCCACTCTTCTCCCCCTACATAGCTGCCCCTTTATTCACCACTCCCCTGGTCCCAAATGCATCCACTATCCCCAGTTGTTGCTTTTATACTACTCTACCAGCAACACATATAAACTATCTTACCTCGTTACTATTCCTTTGGGTGCCACAGTATTCATCATTCCTCCTGTCCATATATTGTTTCCCCAGCCCCTGGTTGATGGTCACTGAATTAATTGAATCAGTCTCCTTGGCGGTGGTGATGTCCAGAGTTATTTCAGGGTGCTAAAGACTTTTATAATTCTGGGAGGTTCATGAATTCTCATTCTTTCACATCACCAAAATAATCCCGAATCTCACTACATGCATGGCAATCGCGATATCTCTCACACCACAATTAGCTTTTGCAAAATTCTAATGCAGGAAATTGTATATCATAAGCACGTGTGAACACATTTGCAGTCTGGGAAATATAGCAAAGTGTAACCTTGTAAGCAGAGTTACAGCCCGCCATTTGGGTTGTTTCTACTGGGGCTAACATGGCACTCTAATCCAGAGAGAATTCCATGAATCCCCTTCTACTCCAGCTTTTCTACAGATCTGTTGTACTTTAAAAATCAGAGCTCGGCGGTGTATGTTTGATTAATGTGATCTTATCCAATAAACTTGCTTCAGCAAAGAGTCTTTGTGTTTGTATCCTCAGAAACTGCAAAAATTTCTTGCCTGATTGTGGCATGAAAGGACTCAGTATTGTGAAGAGTTCACATATTTAAATTATTTCATTTACAGCTGATGATATCAGTGTTGGTGTGTCACTCCAGGACTCAATTCATTCTCTCACTAAAATTCTTCCTGTCTTGGTTAGTTGATGTGTTTGAGCCGACGCCAACATCAATAGAAAGAGCGGCAGACTCAGAAACAACACAAACCACCCCTCAGTGCCATTTTGTCAGGGAGTGAAGAATCTATAGCGAAGCGAGTTAAATACCAAGACCCTGGAGGAAATACTGACAGAAGGTGTTGTTAATATACGCTGATTGGCACCTGTATTAAAATAGAGCAGAGCAGAATTTGGTACAAGCATGTTAAGTGTTTGGACAAGAGCAGAGCCAGTCAACAAGAGGGTCTCCAACAAGCCTCTCCAACAAGAGAGAGTCTAACCACCTCCCCTTGACATTCAACGGCATTACCATTGCCGAATCCCCCACAATCAACATCCTGGGGGTCACCATTGACCAGAAATTTAACTGGACCAGCCATATAAATACTATGGCTACAAGAGCAGGTCAGAGGCTGGGTATTCTGTGATGAGTGACTCACCTCCTGACTCCCCAAAGCCTTTCCACCATCTACAAGGCACAAGTCAGGAGTGTGATGGAATACTCTCCACTTGCCTGGATGAGTGCAGCTCCAACAACACTCAAGAAGCTCGACACCATCCAGGACATAGCAGCCTGCTTGATTGGTACCCCATCCATCACCCTAAACATTCATTCCCTTCACCACTGGCGCACAGTGGCTGCAGTGTGCACCATCCACAGGATGCACTGCAGCACCTCCCAAACCCGCGACCTCTCCCACCTAGAAGGACAAGAGCAACAGGCACATGGGAACAACACCACCTGCACGTTCCCCTCGAAGTCACACACCAACCCGACTTGGAAATATATCGCCGTTCCTTCATTGTCGCTGGGTCAAAATCCTGGAACTCCCTTCCTAACAGCACTGTGGGAGAACCTTCACCACATGGACTGCAGCGGTTCAAGAAGGCGGCTCACTACCACCTTCTCAAAGGCAATTTGGGATGGGCACACACGCCCACATCCCATGACCGAATAAAAAAAAAGTTGCAAATTCTAACCTGTACTGAGAGATAATTAAATATGATGAAAAAAGGAGAGAGAAATGCTGAGGGAAAGAAAAAAATTGGGAACGATGTACTAAGAAAATAAAACAACCATGAAAGAGATAAAAAAATATATATGGATTTAATGAGGAACCATGAAGATGGCTTCTCCAAGCCTGTTCACCCCACTAGATCTTGAAGGTAGCAAGAGTTCTGGTCTCCACACTATAAAAAGGATATAGAGGCACTGGAGAAGGTGCAAAAAAGATTCACTAGGTTGATACCAGAAATGAAAGGTTATACATATCAGGATAGATTGAATAGGCTGGGGCTCTTTTCTCTATAAAAGAGAAGACTGAGGGGGATCTGATTGAGGACTTTAAGATTATGAAAGTGTTTGACAGGGTAGACGTAGAGAAGATGTTCCCACTTGTGGGGGAGACCAGAACTCGGGACCATAAATATAAAAACAGAAAATGCTGGAAATATTCAGCAAGTCAGGCAGCATCTGTGGAGAAAAAAACTGAGTTAATGTTTCAGATCGATGACCTTTCATCAGAACTAGAAGAAGTTGAAAATTAAACAGTTTTTAAACAAGGACTGAGGCAGACAAAGGGGTGGGGAGGAAGGGGAGGAAAGAACAAAAGGGAAGGTCTCTGATAAGGTGGAGGGCAGGAGTGATTAAATGATAAAAGCGATGATGGTGCAAGGCAAGGAGGGTGGTAATGAGACAAGTAAAGAAACAAAAGATGGGTCTAGAGGAGCTGTAAATGGCAACATCAGAACCATTACCAGCACATGCTGTCCGAAAAAATGGGAGCAGTGGTTATGATCTGAAGTTACTGAAATCAATGTTGAGTCCAGAAGGTTGTAAAGTGTCTAATCAAAAGATGAGGTGCTGTCCCTCGAGCTTCCGAGCAAAAGACCGAGGACAGAGGTCAGAGTGGGAATGGAACGGGGAATTAAAATGGCAAGCGACCGGCAGGTCAGGGTCACGCTTGCGGACTGAGCAGAGGTGTTCAACAAAGCCATATATATAAGATAGTCATTAACAAATCCAATAGGGAATTCAGGAGAAACTTCTTCACCCAGAGAGTGGTAAGAATGTGGAACTGGCAGGTGACCAGCATAGATGCATTTAAGGGGAAGCTAGATAAACACATGAGAAGGGAGTAGAAGGATATGTTGATAGGGTTAGATGAAGAAGGGTGGGAGGAGGCTCACGTGGAGCATAAACACTGGCATGGACCTGTTGGGCCGAAAGGCCTGTTTCTTTGCAAGAGGTCTCTTTCTAAGTAAAAACAATGTATCGCTTCTTTATCTTATTTTCTTTATGGTCTGTTTCCGGCTGGATGCAACACAATCTGATGTTTTATGACCACCCAGTTGTTCAAACTGATCGCCAAACAGAGATGAAAGGCCCCATGCCTTTTCACACCATACTATTACTTCCTATCATTGCTTTACCTGAGCCATAGTTTTGTTGTAAACAACCTTTGATGCATTGGAACATCCTGCCTTTTATATTGCAGCAATCTCCTTCTCTTTCACTACCCCCTACTGTGATGAAAATCCAGTGTTTTAAAAGCTTATGTATTTCAATCTTAATAATTCTTTAAGCTCAGTATCATCCACCTGGCTTATTTATTTATATGTGCCTATCTTTACAGTACAATGCTCTTGGTCCTGAAATTCATCCTTCGCCAATGTTATCAGCATCACTGAGGGGAAAAGACAAGCCTTTTGACAACATAATTTAAACCAATTCTGTCTACATTACTGTTCTGTCTTTGTTAAAAATAAAAGTAATGTAAAAACATATCAATATTCTTAAACACACCCTTTTAATTTTAATTTTTTAAATATTTATTCAATTCTCTTTTAAAAGCTATTATGGATTCTGCTTTCACCACTGCTTCTGGTGGGGTACTGGATGTACCAACAACTCACAGCATAAAAAATAAATCTACCTCTGTCCATTCTTTTGGTGATGATCTTACACTTATGCCGACGAGTTACTGACTTACTAACCAGCAGAAATCATTTTTCCCTGTTTATCTTATCAAAATCCTGTATAATTTTAAACATCTCTATCAGGTTTCCTCTCAACGTGTTCTGTTCTAGTCTCTTCTCATCACTAAAGCCTCTCATCCTTGGTGTCATCTTAATCAATCTCTTCTGTACCCTCTCCATGACTTCCCTAAAGTCAGATGCCCAAAGCTGGACACAATATTCTAACTCAACCTAACCAATGACTTGTATAGGTCTAGCTTGACCTCTTTGCTTTTGTACTCTTTACCCTTATTTATAAAACCTAGGCTTTCTTTACAGGTTTATTAACTTATTCTGCCACTCTTACAGATTTTGAGAATAATTAAGAGTATCCAAATCAAGCTACTAAGAAATTCGCAATAATGATTTCTTTTTGCTTGATATAGAAAAGAAACGCTCTCCCCACAGGGATACACTTCACTTAATTAAGTCCAGAGAGCTTTGGCACAGGCTGACAAGAGTCAAGAATTAGGAACCCCAAAATGTGCGTGGAGCTGGAACTTAAGTAGGTAAAATCCACACAGCTGACCAGCACAAAGCATTGGGTAAGATTTTGCTACTTGTCCAGCCAGGATCATCCTACCCATTCACATTAGACAGATTGTATGGGGAGTGCAAGTGGGAAGAGTAACCATCTTTCATTGATGGTCAACCCTTCCAGGTCCTATTAGTTGTTAGTCAACCTCCTTCCTTCTATGGTTCTGGCAACACGCTTCGAATGAGCATGAGACAGTTAAATGTACGGAACAGACTTTATTATATAGCACGTGATAAATCTTTACAGTACAAGGGTAGCATTCAGTTTCCCTCTCTCCAGCTACCAGACTTAGCCTTGTAACAATACCCCTTTTTATACACAGGTTGTTTACTAGAAATTGGTAACATACGTTATATTTCACATAGACAAACCTTCATATGTCCAACTCCTTTCACCCTCCCTTATGATTAGTTGTCTCCGACTTATCAAGGACACCATGATTACTCCAAAATATCCTGTATTCTTACTATATTATGGCTAATTATTAAGTACAATAGTTATACATTAATTAACCACTCATCATCGATGTCCATTCTACATAGCACTCCCTTCGATAAGAAACCACCTGGAGCAGAACAAAACACATCCCCCTTGATCATGTTCTATCTTCTCCTTGTACTTCCAGACAACCTGCTGGTCCATCTACCATTTACGCTCATTATAGTAATTATAGTTCATTATTAACTCTCAACTCTCCAACATGTCCAACATTAGTGAGCCAGAGTGACTGGTTTGCTGTGGAATGTTTGTGAACGAGAATGCTGGGTACAAAAGAAAGATAAAGATGCCAAAATTGTATATTGATCAAAAAGCTAAAGGAAAGAGTTAAGGCTTTAGAGATGAAGATACAAGAACTTGTAGGAGAGATTGGGTCGACTCAGCCTGTATTCACTCGAGTTTAGAAGAATGAGAGTGGATCTCATTGAAACATATAAAATTCTGACAGGGCTAGACAGACTGGATGCAGGGAGGATGTTTCCCCTGGCTGGGGAGTTCGGAACGAGGGGTCACGGTCTCAGGATACGGGGTAGGACATTTAGGACTGAGATGAGGAGAAATTTCTTCATTCAGAGGGTGGTGAACCTGTGGAATTCTCTACCACAGCAGGCTGTGGAGGCCATGTCACTGAATATATTTAAGAAGGAGCTAGATAGATTTCTAGACACAAAAGGCATCAAGGGGTATGGGGAGAGTGCAGGAATATGGCATTGAGATAGATGATCAGCCATGATCATATTGAATGGCGGAGCAGGCTTGAAGGGCCGAATGGCCTACTCCTGCTCCTATTTTCTATGTTTCTATGTTTCTAACTTACAAGAGCATCTGAAAGTGAGGGGATTGTCCAGGACAAGTGGATAGTACTATACTCCGTAAATTAATCATCACAAATCAGTGATGTGGCCAGGCTAGCATTAGACTTTAAGAATGAATCATCAGAGCTGGAATATGGTCCAACTAGGGACAGAGTTCCCATGAAATGGAGACATGTTGATGGAAACCAAGGATATGGGAACATTGAATTGATTAAGGTTGGTAAAAGTTGCAAAAAAGGTATGATGTCTTTATTAAAGGTATTAAACTGCCCATGCCATTGCATTATCTAACAGATTCCAGGCACTATCCAATAATGCAAAAGGATACAAGGTCACAGAAGAAGACAGTTAGTAAACAAGAGAAGACAGCTCGGAGAAAGGCACAATCTGCAAGTCACAGAGAGATTGCGGTCGTCGGGGACTTCTTGCTCAGGCAAGTGGATAGGCATATGTGTTATAAAGACAATACCCATTGGATGGTTAGTTGTCTACCTGGAGCTGGAGCAGTACATATTAAGGATAGAAGGGATACTGAAGGGAGGGAAGGGACAATATGTAGGGATACAATACTCCTGTGATTCGTGAATCTGGACAATAGTCAAAGAAAGTCACATGTACGTGGTAGGTCCGTTAATCAAAGTGATTATTTAATGATTTAAACAATTCACACAATCATCAAGCAACACATACAACCTTAAAACAAAGTTATTTCCTTGGAGCAGAGGAGGCTGAGGGGGGACATGATTGAGGTGTACAAAATTATGAGGGGCACAGATAGGATGGATACTAAGGAGCTTTTTCCCTTCGTTGAGGGTTCTATAACAAGGGGACATAGATTCAAGGTAAAAGGCGGGAGGTTTAGAGGGGATTTGAGAAAGAACTTTTTCACCCAGAGGGTGGTTGGAGTCTGGAACTCACTGTCTGAAAGGGTTGTGGAGGCAGGAACCCTCACAACATTCAAGAAGCATTTGGATGAGCACTTGAAATGCCATAGCATACAAGGCTACGGACCAAATGCTGGAATATGGGATTAGAGTAGACAGGGCTGATGGCCGGCGCGGACACGATGGGCCGAAGGGCCTCTATCCGTGCTGTATAACTCTATGACTCTATGACTCTAACAAGGCAAAAGTGTGATCAGCTCTCGCGTAGCTCTTGAAGTTTCTAGTTCTTGTTGGACGTCCTTCCTCTAGGTGAAGCTTCCTAAGGCTCCTCCGACTACAGTAAAGAATCTGCCACGATGTCCCAACTTTATATGATTTTTGCCAGTTGGAGTGTGAGCAAAAGTTAAAAGAAGTCCCATTTTGGCTACTCACCCACTGTTGCATTAATGATGGACGGTTGGCAGGGCCACTCAAAACCATGTGAAACCAGGTGCAGCCTTTCCACTGTGTGAAGCCTCTTGCCTGTGTGAACCCAGGTGCAATAGTTTTAATTGTCTTTCCCAAGGATTTCTAACTGTCTCAGCACTCTTTTTCCAAGTCAGTTGTTTGAGAACCAAAGGCCCGTTTGAAGCTTCTCAAAGTTTCTGCACATTGATGCCTTTGCAGTTTTAAACTTATTGGGCATGATTTTATCTCGGAGCCGGGTACCCTGCTTGTCCGTACATATTCGCTTGGGGAATCCGGAAGTGAATTGCCTGTGGGCAGTGAAAGGAGCTGCAAATCAGAGAGGGGGTGGGAGGGAGAGAGAGATCATCGGCCCTGGAAAAAATCAGGGGGGGGGATGGGGAAGGAGGTGGGGGGGGGTGACGACAGCGGGGGGTACAGCGAGCATCAGGATCGGAGGGTGGGTGGTCTGCTAGCATCGGGGATCGGGGGGGGGGGGGGAATCAGCCAGCAATGGGGAGCGGGTGGGGGGGTCAGCCAGCATTGGGGATCGGGGGGGGGATCAGCCAGCAACGGGGATCGGGGTGGGGGGGGGTCAGCAGCATTGGGGATCGGGGTGGGGGGGGTCAGCAGGATTGGGGGGTCAGCCAGCATTGGGGATTGGGGTGGGGGGGGTCAGCAGCATTGGGGATTGGGGGGTCAGCAGCATTGGGGATTGGGGTGGGGGCGGTCAGCAGCATTGGGGATTGGGGTGGGGGGGTCAGCCAGCATTGGGGATCGGGGATTGGGGGGTCAGCAGCATTGGGGATCGGGGATTGGGGGGTCAGCAGCATTGGGGATCGGGGATTGGGGGGTCAGCAGCATTGGGGATCGGGGTGGGGCGGTCAGCAGCATTGGGGATCGGGGTGGGGGGGTCAGCCAGCATTGGGGATCAGGGAGGTCCAGCATCGGGTTGGGGACTCCACCATCTGGGGGGGAGTCCAGCATCAGAGGTGGTTCTACTATCGGGGGGGGGGGGGTCACCATCAGGAGGGGGAATCCAGCATCAGAGGGGGGGGCTACCATCAGTGGGGTGGGTGGGGGGACGGCCGATCATGAGATGTCACACGAGGCGAGCTTGTTGGGCCTGGATGAAGCACTCTTGCTCCTCCGGACCCACAAGCAGTGCAATAAAGGCACTCAGCTCATGAATCTAGACCTTCCCACCTGCTTTCACCTGACACGAATTGGAAGCAATGGGAAACCCGAACAGGTATGTTAAATTCATTTTACCTTTTTAATACACAAAATATTAAGTACCTCAGGTATCTCAATGAGGTACATTGCACCTTTAAGTATCGGCCTGCCAGCTTTAAGTGGGGGCGGGTGTGTCTGCTGTGCACATGCATACAAACCTGCCTGGGTTAAACCCAGAAGTGGGCGCATTGGAGCCTGGATGCGGTCCCGCTCCAAAAATTTATTATTTTAATCTCCCACCCAATCCCCCAATCCACCCATTCTTGGGGGTTAAAATTACTCCCCATAATGTCCAAATGTAATGTCTAAAGGGGAAAAGTTAACCCTTTCTTTCAAATAATGATAGTCCATGTAGGGGTAAAAAAAACATAGGGAAATTTAATATAGAAGTCCTAAAAGTCACTTACAGGATGACACTTATATGACAGCCCCAATATGCACGTGTGCAGGAGGCCAACTTCGAAGAATAAACCCACAAATATATTTCAACTGTGTTGTTGCCCAGGGAAAGGGGAGAGAAGAAAGGGAGTGAAAACCTCGGGGATTGGGTGGGAGTTTGAAAGACTCTCTTCGGGTACTCGGTGGGAGAGATGGAGAAGGAGAAATCCTGTTTGGGGAGGGAAGAGAAAAAATTAATTGGGAGAGAAGAGAAAGGGAGGGATATGTTGTGGGGGTAGAGGGACAGAATCCCTGTTGGACAGACCATGCTGAGTTGGGAGGAGAAGATAAAGGAGACAAATTGTTGCAGGGGTGTAGGATGGGGTCATGTTTAGCTCTGCTAGTATGGTTGCTGCTGTGCTTTATGGTCTCTGCTGTTCCTGGCTCAGGCCTTTCACTCCTGTTCCCGATCTACATTACTGCCCTCTGCTAGTCCCCTGGATCCACTGGTCCCAACTGTTAGCACCTGAAGCTACTCCACATCTCTGCTGGACTTCTGGGTCAATGTCCATTGAACTTCCTGGTCTAAACCTGTGCCGGTGCCTCAGCCGATATACTGCTCCTCTGGCGCATCCCAGAACCACCTCTTTCCTCAACTGTCTCTAATGTTGATCTCTCCTCCTCGCTGACTGGTGGCTTCTCCAAGCTCCTCCCATCCCTTCTACAAGTAGACTTTACTCCACCGCTTCCTGGGCCTGCATCCCTAATATTCATTCTGTGTCTCTCCCTCTGCACAAGCTCTAGCCTCACCTTCCCACTGCTGCCTGACTCCCCACTTCTTTTCTTCCATTTATGCAGAACCCTAACATTATTCACAAACTTTGTTGCATGCCCAGCCTCAGTATCTCCCTCCTCTGCCCCCCCACCCCCTGCAATAGCCATTTCTCAGCTATTCACAGCCTTCTCTTGTGCGGCACAATCCCCGTTTCTGGCCAACTTGCAGCTTTCTCCTCTGCCCCGTAATCTCTCCATCATCTCTTCATTTCAATCTTTGCCTCTTCTCAGCTTGTTAGCTTCTCCTATGCCCTGCAATCCCCTCTTTGTGGCAGCATTTCTCCTCTTCGCTATTCTCAGCCTTCTCCTGTGTCCCAAAACCTCTACCTCTCAGCCTTTCACCTTGATCTCTGCCTCTTCTTGCCCTCTTTAATTTTTTTTCCGTCCTTCTTTCTTCTCCAGTTTCATCTTTTTCCACCATTTATCGCCCATCTCTACCTCCCCTCCCTATACATCAAAACATATTTCATGGCCAGGATATAACGAGCGGCTTTGTTTGCTTTCACAAGTCAGCTCATCTGTTCACTTTTTAAAAAAAAAGGAAATTAGGATGAGGAAAGACACTGTCTCTCACTCTTTTTGTCACTCTGGGTCTCACTGTTGTCTTATGTTGTTGGGTTTTAACGCTAGATATTTTCTTCCATATGAATCTCTTTTTCCAGGGTGGTAGGGTCTGTTCATGGGGGCACTCCCAATCTCCCGATACCCAGTCTGCTCCTGCCAGTTAGTAAAAACATTTTTGAGGCTCACAGGACGCAAAGACACTGAACTACTGGAAACCCAACATTTATAATTGCGGGCCAATGTTACATGACCAACCTTCAGGAATAAGTTCAACCAGAGTTGATAATTCCTATCACAGTGCCGTCTACAGGCAACTGACACCAGAGGCACATATATAAACCACCAATACTCATATTGATGGTTTATATATGCACATGCTCATAGATGCACACATACTATGAAAGTTTTAAATGAAACACGCACCTCAGGTATCAAATTTAAATATAAGATATATACAAAAATATACCGACAGAACAGCTGACAAAAGATTAAAACTGTACAAGTGCAGGGACCCCAATGCTTCTGGAGATTACTTAGGAGCAGCCAAGTGTTTGCCGAGATTATAAAAGGGCCAAATTTTAACGGAGATTGTCGAACGCAGCCCCGGTGTTTCCAGAGATGGGAGGGTCGAATTTCTGGAGATCGCTGATGGTGTTTGGTGGGGGGGGGGGGGGGCGAATGTTTTCGCAAACTACTGATGGGGGGCGGTGGCGAATGTTCCTCGGGATTGCTGATCGAGGGAGGTGTGTGTTTCCGGAGATTGCCGATCGAGGGGAGGTGGGTGTTTCGTGGGATTGCCGATTGAGGGGAGGTGTGTGTTTCCGGAGATTGCCGATCGAGGGGAGGTGTGTGTTTCCGGAGATTGCCGATCGAGGGGAGGTGGGTGTTTCGTGGGATTGCCGATTGAGGGGAGGTGTGTGTTTCCGGAGATTGCCGATTGAGGGGAGGTGGGTGTTTCCGGAGATTGCCGATCGAGGGGAGGTGGGTGTTTCCGGAGATTGCCGATCGAGGGGAGGTGTGTGTTTCCGGAGATTGCCGATCGAGGGGAGGTGTGTGTTTCGTGGGATTGCCGATTGAGGGGAGGTGTGTGTTTCCGGAGATTGCCGATTGAGGGGAGGTATGTGTTTCCGGAGATTGCCGATCGAGGGGAGGTGGGTGTTTCCGGAGATTGCCGATCGAGGGGAGGTGTGTGTTTCCGGAGATTGCCGATCGAGGGGAGGTGTGTGTTTCCGGAGATTGCCGATCGAGGGGAGGTGGGTGTTTCGTGGGATTGCCGATTGAGGGGAGGTGTGTGTTTCCGGAGATTGCCGATTGAGGGGAGGTGTGTGTTTCCGGAGATTGCCAATCGAGGGGAGGTGTGTGTTTCCGGAGATTGCCGATTGAGGGGAGGTGTGTGTTTCGTGGGATTGCCGATTGAGGGGAGGTGTGTGTTTCCGGAGATTGCCAATCGAGGGGAGGTGTGTGTTTCCGGAGATTGCCGATTGAGGGGAGGTGTGTGTTTCCGGAGATTGCCGATTGAGGGGAGGTGTGTGTTTCCGGAGATTGCCGATCGAGGGGAGGTGTGTGTTTCCGGAGATTGCCGATTGAGGGGAAGTGTGTGTTTCCGGAGATTGCCGATCGAGGGGAGGTGTGTGTTTCGTGGGATTGCCGATTGAGGGGAGGTGTTTGTTTCCGGAGATTGCCGATTGAGGGGAGGTGTGTGTTTCCAGAGATTGCCGATGGAGGGAGGTGGGTGTTTCTGGAGATTACCGATGGAGGGGAGGTGTGTGTTTCCAGAGATTGCCGATGGAGGGAGGTGGGTGTTTCTGGAGATTACCGATGGAGGGAGGTGGGTGTTTCCAGAGATTGCCGATGAGGGGAGGTGGATGTTTCCGGAGATTACCGATGGAGGGAGGTGAATGCTTCCGGAGATTGCCAATGGGGGGAGGTGGGTGTTTCCGGAGATTGCCGATGGAGGGAGGTGGGTGTTTCCAGAGATTGCCGATTGAGGGGAAGTGTGTGTTTCCGGAGATTGCCGATCGAGGGGAGGTGTGTGTTTCGTGGGATTGCCGATTGAGGGGAGGTGTTTGTTTCCGGAGATTGCCGATTGAGGGGAGGTGTGTGTTTCCAGAGATTGCCGATGGAGGGAGGTGGGTGTTTCTGGAGATTACCGATGGAGGGGAGGTGTGTGTTTCCAGAGATTGCCGATGGAGGGAGGTGGGTGTTTCTGGAGATTACCGATGGAGGGAGGTGGGTGTTTCCAGAGATTGCCGATGAGGGGAGGTGGATGTTTCCGGAGATTACCGATGGAGGGAGGTGAATGCTTCCGGAGATTGCCAATGGGGGGAGGTGGGTGTTTCCGGAGATTGCCGATGAGGGGAGGTGGATGTTTCTGGAGATTACCGATGGAGGGAGGTGGATGTTTCCGGAGATTGCCGATTGGGAAGGGTGTTTCCGGAGATTGCCGATGGGGGAGGTGTGTGTTTCCGGAGATTGCCAACGGGGGAGGTGTGTGTTTCCGGAGATTGCCGATCGAGGGGAGGTGTGCGTTTCCAGAGATTGCCCATGGGGGAGGTGTGCGTTTCTGGTGATTGCCGATGGGGTGAGATATGTGTTTCCGGAGATTACCGATGGGGGGAGGTGAATGTTTCCCGATATTGCCAATGGGGGAGGAGATGAGTGTTTCCGGAGATTACTGATGGGAGGAGGTGGATGTTTCTGAACATTACTGATGGAGGGAGGTGGATGTTTCCGGAGATTGCCGATGGGGGGAGTGAGTGTTTCTGGAGATTGCCAATGGGGGGGGAGGGTGTTTACGTAGATTACCAATGGAGGGATGAGGATTTTTCCGGAGATTGCCGATGGGGGGATGAGGATGTTTCCAGAGATTGCCGATGGGGTAGGATGTTTCTGGAGATTGCCGATGGGGAAAGTGGATGTTTCCGGAGAGTGCCGATGGGGAAAGTGGATGTTTCCGGAGAGTGCCGATGGGGGAAGTGGATGTTTCTGGAGAGTGCCGATGGGGGGGGGGGGGGCGGAGGCGGATGTTTCTGGAGATTGCAGATGGGGGAGGGTGATTCCGGAGATTGCCTATGGGGGGAGGTGAATGTTTCCGGAGATTGCCGATTGAGGGAGGTGGATGTTTCCAGAGATTGCCGATGGGGGAGGTGGATGTTTCTGGAGATTGCTGATGGGGGAAGGTGGATGTTTCCGGAGATTGCTGATGGGGGAAGGTGGATGTTTCCGGAGATTGGCGATAGGGTGAGGTGGATGTTTCCAGAGATTGCCGATGGGGGAGGTCTGTGTTTCCGGAGATTGCCGAAGGGGGGAGGGTGTTTACAGAGATTACCAATGGAGGGAGGTGGATGTTTTCGGAGATTGCCAATTGGGATGGGTATTTCCGGAGATTACCAATGGGAAAGTGTGTTTCCAGAGATTGCCGATGGGGGGAGGGTGCTTACGGAGATTACCGACTGAGGGAGGTGGATGTTTCCGGAGATTGCCGATGGGAGGAGGGTGTTCCCGGAGATTGCCAATGGGGGAGATGGATGTTTCCAGAGATTGCCGATGGGGGCGGGGAGGTGGATGTTTCTGGAGATTGCCGATAGGGGAGGATGATTCCAGAGATTGCCAATGGAGGGGAGGTGAATGTTTTTGGGGATTGCCGATGGGGGGAGGTGGATATTTCTGGAGATTGCCGATGGGGGGGAGGCGGATGTTTCTGGAGATTGCCAATACGGGAGGGTGATTCGGGAGATTGCCTATGGGGGAAGGTGAATGTTTCCGGAGATTGCAAGTGGGGGGAGCTGGCTGTTTCCGGAGATTGCCGATGGGGGGAGGCGGATGCTTCCGGAGATTGCCGATGGGGGGAAGGGAGTGTTTCTGGAGATTGCCGATGAGGGGAAGGTGTATGTTTCCGGAGTTTGTCAATGGGGGGAAGGTGAATGTTTCTGGAGATTGCCGATGGGGGGGGAAGGTGAATGTTTCCGGAGATTGCCGATGGAGGGGGGAAGGTGAATGTTTCCGGAGATTGCCGATGGGGGGGAGGGTGAATGTTTCCCGAGATTGCCGATGGGGGGGAAGGTGAATGTTTCCCGAGATTGCCGATGGGGGGGGGGGCAAGGTGAATGTTTCCGGAGATTGCCGATGGGGGGGGAAGGTGAATGTTTCCGGAGATTGCCGATGGGGGGGAAGGTGAATGTTTCCCGAGATTGCCGATGGAGGGGGGAAGGTGAATGTTTCTGGAGATTGCCGATGGGGGGGAAGGTGAATGTTTCCCGAGATTGCCGATGGGGGGGGGGAAGGTGAATGTTTCCGGAGATTGCCGATGGGGGGGAAGGTGAATGTTTCCCGAGATTGCCAGTGGGGGAGGGAGGTGGCTGTTTCCGGAGATTGCCGATGGTGGCGGGGGTTGGTGGATGTTTCCAGAGATTGCCGATGGGGGGAGGGAGGTGGATGATTCCGGAGATTGCCGATAAGGTGGGTGATGCCGGAGATTGCTGATAGGGGGGGGGTGATTCCGGAGATTGCTGATAGGGGAGGGAGGTGGCTGTTTCTGGAGATTGCCGATAGGGGGGGGGTGATTCCGGAGATTGCTGATAGGGGAGGGAGGTGGATGTTTCCGGAGATTCCTGATAGGGTGGGTGATTCCTGAGATTGCCGATGGTGGAGGGAGGTGGGTGATTCTGGAGATTGCCAATGGGAGGAGGGAGGTGGATGTTTCCGGAGATTGCCGATGGCGGAGGGAGGTGGATGTTTCCGGAGATTGCCGATAGGGTGGGTGATTCCGGAGATTGCCGATGGCGGAGGGAGGTGGATGATTCCGGAGATTGCCGATGGCGGAGGGAGGTGGATGATTCCGGAGATTGCCGATGGCGGAGGGAGGTGGATGTTTCCGGAGATTGCCGATGGCGGAGGGAGGTGGATGTTTCCGGAGATTGCCGATAGGGTGGGCGATTCTGGAGATTGCCGATAGGGTGGGCGATTCCGGAGATTGCCGATAGGGTGGGCGATTCCGGAGATTGCCGATGGCGGAGGGAGCTGGATGTTTCCGGAGATTGCCGATGGCGGAGCGTGTCTCGTGCCGTTCTTTGAATACCGCGGCGGCATCTGGCTCGGGTCGGAGACGGTTGAAGGGAGTGGAAACGGAGGCGGGGCTGGAGGGACGCCCGGAATTGCACATTTACCGAGGGTATAAGTGCACCTGTGAGTACCCGGGACCAGGGGAGACTGTCACAAATAAGAACATACTGAGATTCAAACATGCGAATAAGTGGGTCAAGAACGTGAAGACTGAGGACAAGTTCTTCAAATGTCAGTATGGAGGGGTTAGCACAGGCCGGGTTGCCGTTATTGAAGGTATTCCTGCCGCTCCAGTGCAGTGTGCATGGTTACCTCCCAGGGTGGGCTCCCCAGTAATTGGCTGTCAGGAGGTATGTGGGGGTACAGTTTGATCTGATTACTGATTCCCCAACCCCCGAGGGTGTCTTCCACCCGTTATAGGTGCAACCACCGACAAATGATGTTGAAGGCGAGTTACTTTTGAAGACATTTAGGGGGATGGACGCTTAATGCATTCATATGACATTCCTCGTCGTTTTACCCCATTTAAAATAAACGAATTAATGCATCTGACAAAAAGCGAAGGGGGTGTTTCAGACCAAAGCATTAAATATTTCTCTACCAGGATCCTAGCACCAGACACCTACCATCTTCCCATTTGATCACAGCAGATGCAACACCTGTCCTCTCACCTTGTCCCACACCGCCATTCAGGGCTCCAAATATTCCTTCCGCGTGAGACATCGATTTACTTTAATTCTTCCGACGTAGTATTCTGCATTTACTGCTCACGCTGTGGTCTCCTCTATATCGGGGTGACCAAACGTAGATTCGGTAATTGCCTTGTTTAACACTTTAATACTAACACAAAGCATGACCAAGAGCTCCCTGTTGGTTGCCATTTCAATTCTCCATCCCACTCCTACTCTGATCTCTGTGTTTGGCCTCCAACACTTCCAGTGAAGCTCAACGCAAGCTTGAGGAACGGCATCTCATCTGTCTGCTAGGCACTTTGCTGCCGTCTGCCCTTAATATTGATTTATACAACTACAGACCTAACCACAGCTCCTATTTTCTCTCTGACTATAGTTTGTGGTAAAGTAGAATGGGTGGACAGCGCTTCCGTGGATGGGGGAGGAAGTAGGGTGGCCTGCACCCCTCGTGCTGTCTTGCCTTTTCCTTCCACCAGACTCCTGACCCCATTGGAGCCTGTTCTGCTAGGTTTTCATGCGCCCCCTCTCCAACTCAGCTACCTGCTTTACCTATTCATACATTCCCTGAATCTCATATGTTGTTTTATTCTCTAGCTAATCACTTGATACCTCATCCCTTTTCTTGTGTATATGTTTTTCCCTGCCCCCTTTTTCCTTCACTGTTGCTTCTTATAAGCTGTTCACCTGTAATATCTTTAAGTTCTGATGAGGGTTTTGCCTGTAACGTTGACTGGTCACGTAGAAATATAGGAGTAGGCCATTCAGTGCATCGAGCCTGTTCCGCCATCCAGTTAGATCTTGGCTCTTGGTATCTCAACTCCATTTACCCACCTTTGTTTCATATCTTTTACCTAACAAACATCTATTGATCTCCGTCTTGAAAATTTCAATTGACACAGCATCCACTGCCTATTGGGGACAGAGTTCCAGATTTCCACTATCCTTTGTGTGAAAAAGTGCTTCCTGATTTCACTCCTAAATGGCCTAGTTCTAATTTTACGATTATGCCCTCTTGTTGTAGATTTCTCCACCAGAGGAAATAGTTTCAGTATCTACCCTATCGAATCCCTTAATCATTTTAAATGCCTCAATTAGATCACCCGTCAACTGTCCAAACTCATGAGAATAGAATCCAAGATTATGTAACCTGTCCCCTCACTTCTCCCATCAGATGCTGTGCCAGACTTGCTGAGAGTTTCCAGCATTTTCTGTTTTTCAGATTTCCAGCACCGACAGTATTTTGTTTTTTGTTCTTTTAAATGTTTGTAAGCTGTTCTCTCAGCACATTTTCAGGATCCATATATTTTCAAAGCCATTTTTAAAATACACCTCACCGTGATGTGGTTGTGGGTGCATTTGGGCCAGTAAAAGGGCCTTTGCCCTACCTCCCAAAGACAATTTACTGTACCTTAGGACTGAAATTAATTAATTCCCCATGATATAGAAAACTGAGGTTAAAATAATGTAATTGATAATAGCAGAAAAAATGCTTAAGGCATTTGTACAATAGTTCTCTGCTATTTTAATGCATATTTTAAATGGGTTGAGGCCTACATTAAAGTAGCAATCAGAGGAATATCAGATGAATGCATTGTGTTCATCTACTGATACCTCTAACACCCTTCCAACAATAATTTCTAGGAAGTTCAGGGGGACCATCTGCTGCCCAGAACAGCTCCCACTGACTTTAGTGTAATCTTGTTAGAACTGCTGCAGCCGCTGCTGTATAACCCAACTACGCTAAAAGTTACAAACTGTGGTCACAACCCTTTTCCACTTCCTGCAGTGATGACTTGCTGCAGCTCCCCAATCGCAGTCCATTTACCCCACTAAAGGGTGAGTGTCAAGTCATCATTTGTTTATCCTCCTTGAATTTGCCAGTCAGAGCCACTGGGGATCAGAATTAACACTCCATGGGGAGCGGCACAGCAAGCTGTTCTCCATGTGATGCCTATGCTCATGACCTGCCCACTTCTGAGCCAGTACAGAAGAACACAACAGGGTGGACAAACCTAATTTTGTTGCAGTAAAATCATATATTTTTATATATTTAAAGTCTGCCTTTGCTCAAAGTTCGCTCAAGCCAATTATTATTATGGACAATAAATTGGAACAAAATTGTATCATTTAATGGTTCTTGAAATTTGCCTGGCTGAGCTTCACAAAAATCTCTCTGCTTCTCACGCCCTCTAGCGAAGATTACAGGTAATGGTAACTCATTTGTATTTTCACCCTCTCATTCTCTCAATCTCCTTTATTTCTCATTTTGCCTTCTCCACTTATACTTCTGTTTTGCTGTCCCTTTCACTTTCATGTCTCTTCCCTCAATTGTTTTTCTTTCTCCACTTTTCACCTTTCCATTTTCTTCTCTAATTGTTATTGCCTCTTGCAACAGTTCTATTTTCCTTCTACTTATGCTGCATTGGAACTGCCACATAGACTACAGGGAGCAGCACAGAGGAAATGAGGGAGTTAAATAGGTCACTCAATCAGCCAGCACGTGGGCCTCAAAGAAGCATGGGGAGTGAGACTTGACTTGAAAGAAGTTGAGGAGTGGGCTGCTGAAATAAAAGTTAGGAATCTTACAACACCAGTTTATAGTCCAACTATAACCTGGTGTTGTAAGATTCCTTACATTTGTCAACCCCAGTCCATCACCAGCATCTCCACATCACGAAATAAAAGTTGACAAGTCAGCTGATGCGAAATGTTAGTTGGGACCTTCTCAGCTGTCCTGGGTGGTGATTATGCCAGTGCTTCTCAGATAATTGATCGCAGGAAAGATTTGTATTACAGCAACATGCTGCTTCTACAAATATAAAAATGTAAGGCAACAGGTAAGAAAATGAGCAAAAACAAAGGTGTTCATTTATGGACTTCAGCACATCGAGTTATTTTTATTGAGAAATCAAGGTAGAGTCAAGGTCTATAGTGTAAGACAGCATTAAGGTTGAAAAGAGTAGGAGTAAAAATAAAGTAGTAATGATTTGGTGCAGCCAAGCATTTGTTTTAAAACCCTACACCTTGTAAGAGGAAAGGAAGACTCAGGAGACAAGGAGTTCCACGGTTTTTAGATTCTGAGTTAGAGTAGGAAACTATTTGGATCTTGATTTCAACACAGATGATAATAATTGCACAGCACTGTGGTAAACCAGACTGGCAGGTCAGAGAGGGTGGATTCCATCCACAGAGATATGTTACTGGGTATTTCGCAAGAATGAAAGGTTTATGATTTAGAAGCAGTGCAAGAATATTTATTTGCAAAGTTCTTTGACATAAGCAAAGTAAATCCACTACAGGTATCATTGTATTTATTTGCCTATATTGACATTCCTTAGCATACATGCAGTGAGAGTTAGTGAGAAGGAGACCTGCAATTTCCAAGACAATGTTTCAGTGCTAACCAATTGGCTGACATATATGAAAATATTATTTATGTTCAATATTCTTTATACATAAATCAAATAGTCTGTAAAAGTAGTTTTTTTAAAAAACATATTGGTAATATTTTTGCCATCACTTCTAGCCCGGCATGGTTACCACTAATCACAGTCCAAATCACTGTATGTTGTGCATGTCCCTTATATACAAAACCATTCAATAAGTTTTGTAGCACACTTTGATCTACACTATGGAACACGCAATACACACATCAGAATGGAGATGGCTGTTACCCACTCACATTTTGGGATTTTTGATTTTTCTTTTCTTTACTGAAAGGCTTTTGGGATAGTGTTACATTCCAGGGTTGTGTTTTAAACCAAAATGAATTCATAAAGGTTTAAAAAGAAACGCTATGGGCTACAGGCATGGAATATATGTCTTGAAACCAGATAGGTTTGTATGTGGAATTCACAACTGTAAAATGAGTGTCAGTTGTCTCATCACAGGCACATTGGCCCCCTTCATTTTCAGAATGACAATAAAGGTCCCGTTTAAACTCACATGCCAAGGGGGCTAAGAGGTAACCAATTTATTTGATGGGCCTACCTGCAAAATATCAGGGAGGACGTCAATGGGCATAAGTTTAACCCGGAGCCAGGAAGGGGAGAGGGGGGTCGAATTGTGGATGTGAAACCCGGAAGTACGATTTTTTTTTTGTCGGTTTCCTGTCCAACAGGTCGGCCTGATTGACAGGCTGGTCTCAGTCGGACGGGAGAAGAGCAAGGAAGAGGTAAGTGAACAGGTAATTCTTAGATTGTATGGGTGGTTGGGGGGGGGTTGGGGGGTGGATAAGGGCATCAGCAGGCATGGGGGAGAGGCGTCATTCAGCAGGTAGAGGGGGCAGTCAGCGTGAGGGGTCCGTCATCCGGGGGTGAGAGGTCAGTCATCGGGGGTCAGTCATGGTTGGTGGGGGGGGGGGGGGTCAGTCACGGAGGAGGGGTCATCCTGGGGGTTTCAATCGATTGAGGGGGGGGCGTCGGCAATCGTAGAGGGGGGTCGCTGCAGGTAAGCTTGTTGGGCCTGGGGGAAGCACTCCTGCTCCTCCGGGCCCACAAGCAGTGCAATAAAGGCACTTACCTGCAGTTTCGGGCCTTGTTGTCTCCTCTCACGCAGTGTTGGTTTCCCGCCCCAGTGAAAACCGGAAATGGGCGGGTCTGAAATTGTTGCAATTTTCAATACCCCCACCCCTAACCAACCAGCTTTTCCTATTTAAAATCCTGCCTAATGTCTCAGCCATTCCTCCTGTTGGAACCATAAAGGGCCACATGAGTAAGAACATAGGAACAGATGTAAGCCATTTAGCCCCTCAAGCCTGTTCTGCCATACAATGAGATCATGGCTGATCTGTGACTTAACTCCATATACCCGCCTTAGCCCCATATCCCTTAATACTTTTAGTTAACAAAAATCTATCAATCTCAGATTTAAAATTAACAGTTGAGCTAGCATCCAAACTTCTACCACCTTTTGTGTTTAGAAGTGTTTCCTAACTTCACTCCTGAAAGTCTTGGCACTAATTTTTAAGCTATGTCCCCTAGTCCTAGACTCCCCAACCAGCGGAATTAGTTTCTTTCTATCTATTCATGGTTCCCTTAATATCTTGAAAACTTTGATCAAATCACCCCTTAATCTTCTAAATTCCAGGGATTACAACCCTAGTTTGTGTAATCCCTCCTCGTAATTTAATCCTTGGAGTCGAGGTATCATTCTAATAAATCTATGCTGCACTCCCTCCATGGCCAATATGTCCTTCCTAAGGTGCGGTGCCAGAACTGAATACAGTACTCCAGGTGTGGTCTTACCAGGGCTTTGCATGGCTGTAGCATAACTTCTACCCCCTTGTATTCTAGTCCTCTAGAATTAAAGGCCAGCATTCTATTAGACTCTTTGTACCTGTCCATGATCTATGTACATGCACCTCTAAGTCTCTTTGGACCTCCACTGTTTTGAGCTTTTCACCATTTAGAAAGTATTCTGATCTATCCTTTTTAGGTCCAAAGTGGATGACCTCACACTTCCCTACATTGAAATCTATTTGCCACAGTTTTGCCCATTCACTTAATCTATTAATATCTTTCTGTAATTTTGTGCATCTACCTACACTGCTTAGAATGCTGCGTATTTTTGTGTCATCAGCAAACTTGGATATGTGGCTCTATCCCGTCATCTAAGTCGTTAATAAATACTGTGAATAGTTGAGGCCCCAACACAGATCTCTGTGGGACACCAGTCACGTCCTGTCAATTTGAGTACCTGTTCATTATCCCTACTCTCTGTCTCCTGTCGCTCAGCCAATTTCCTAACCAGGTCAATAATTTGCCCTCAATTCCATGAGCTTCAACTTTAGCTAACAGTCTTTTATGAGGAACTTTATCGAATGCCTTCTGGAAGTCCATATAAACAACATCCATAGACATTCCTCTCTCTACTACTTTAGCCACCTCTTCAAAAAATTCAATCAGGTTCGTCAGGTATGACCTACCCTTTACAAATCCATACTGGCGCTCTCTGATCAGCTAAAAATTTTCAAGATGTTCAGTTACTTTAACCTTAATTATAGACTCTAGTAATTTCCAGACAACAGATGTTAGGCTAACTGGTCTGTAATTCCCTGGTTTCGTTCTCTTACCTTTCTTAAATAGTGGAGTGACATGTGCAATTTTCCAATCTAAAGGAACGGTTCCTGAATTGAGAGAACTTTGGAAGATTATAGTTAGGGATTTCTGCAATGTTCTCGCCTACTTCCTTTAAAACCCTGGGATGGAAACCATCTGGTCCTGGGGATTTGCCACCCTTTAGTGCCATTATTTTTGTCATTACTGTTAATTTGCATACGTTAATTATGGTGAGTCCCTGTCCCTGATCCAAAATTAGTTTCCTCGGGGTATTCGGCATGCTATCCTCTTCCTCTACTGTAAATACTGACGCAAAGTAATTATTTAACATGTCTGCCATTTCCTTATTTACATTTACAGTATCACCACTATCAGTTTTTAAGGAGCCCACATTGCTCTTGAGCACCCTCTTTTCCCTAATATAATTGTAAATTTTTTTTTGTGTTCATTTTCATTTCCCTTCCAAGTTTCTTTTCATACTCCTTTTTTGTAGCTCTTACTATCTGTTTTGTCACCCTTTACTGTTCTGTGTATCTCTCCCAGTCACCAGGGTCTGTGCTATTTTTTGCATTTTTGTATGCTTTTTCTTTTAGTTTTATGTTGTCCTTTACCTCTTTTGTCATCCATGGCTGTTTTTTTGGCAAGTAGAGCTTTTGCCCCTTAGGGGTATAAACTGGTTCTGTATCACGTTAAATTCTTTTCTGAACACCTCCCACTGATCTTCTGTTGTTGTACCCATTAACCCAGTTTACTGTGGACAGTCTCTGTCTCACCCCATTGAAGTCGGCCTTATCTAAATTCTTAGTAGCTGTTATGGGTTTCTCCCTTTCAAACACAGCGTTGAACTTGATCATATTACGATCGCTATTAGATAAATGTTCACACGCCATTAGGCTGTTAACTAAATCTGACTCATCACTCATTATTGAATTTAATAGGCCTGCCCCCATGTTAGTTCTAGGACATATTGTTGCAGAAAGCTATCCTGAACACACTCAAGAAATTCGCTACCTTTCTGACATGAGCTCGTCTGCTTATCCCAATCTATATGAAAGTTAAAATCCCCCATTAACACCACTCTGCTTTTGCTATATTCTTGTCTAATCTCTCCATTTTTATATTCTGCCACCACACCTGCTACCAGCGGCCTGTACAACAACTTCCACTACAGTCTTAAATCCTTTTCTATTTCTTAATTCTACCCATAAAGTCTCCACTGCCTGCTTACCTCTCGTTAATTACCCTTTATTCAGGCAATCACTTACAGCTGATTGACTGTTAACTGCCACTGACTTGCAGTTCCTGTTAACTGTTAACTAACTTGCAGTTTCTTTTAAAGTACTAAGTTAAATTTTAAACTAAATTTTAATTTCAATTCACCCACTACTTAACCACAGATTCCCACTCTCACCAAATGTTCAAGTTCCCACTCTGTTCACGATCCACTGTTCACGATCCACTCTGTTCACGATCCACTCTGTTCACGATCCACTCTGTTCACGATCCACTCTGTTCACGATCCACTCTGTTCACGATCCACTCTGTTCACGATCCACTCTGTTCACGATCCACTCTGTTCACGATCCACTCTGTTCACGATCCACTCTGTTCACGATCCACTCTGTTCACGATCCACTCTGTTCACGATCCACTCTGTTCACGATCCACTCTGTTCACGATCCACTCTGTTCACGATCCACTCTGTTCACGGTGCTCCCTGAGCTTCAGCTCTCTTGTAGTCAAGTTTTAAACAAGAGACTCTGGCCCTAAGCCTGGAGCGGAAAGCTGACAAAAAATGCAGGAGGTCAGTTTTTGCAGTCATAAGTAGTCTAAAAGAAAGGTAAAGCCAAAAACAATTAAGTCAGCCCACAAACTGGTGTCCTGTTGCTACATATTGGGCAGTACGGGCAGACTCGTAAATGTAAGACACTGACTGCTTGCTTACAGGAGTGACCAGCATTGCTGTACCCAAGAACATATCCAAGGCCAACCCTAAATTTCTATCACCTATGCTTCATATTAAAGATAAAACTGCTGTCTGTGCCTTACACAGCCAATTCATATACCCTAAGGAATATGGGTGACAGCTAACACCATCAAAAAGACTATAAAAGTAATTGTACCTGCTCTAGTGTGTTCTGTTTATGACACTTGTTTCCCTGGTATTGTTCTGTGAAGTTCTTTGATTTGATTCTGTGTTTTGACAGGTACTGCATGGTGTGGGAAGGGAGGAGAGTATTGGTGATAGTTTCCAATTGTTCTATATGGTCCCATTACATGAAGCAAATGTGTTGAAAAGAGAAGTTGTATATCAGCATGTGCGTGTTATAGCATTTTAGATGATTCAGAATAGTGGGCCCAATTCTCCATGTCCTGCAGTTCATAATATATGGCTTTGAAATTCAGAGTGCATCATCTTCCAGTGAAGAATGATCTGCAGCATATTGAAAGAATCATTAGTACATATTACTAATTTTAACTGTCATTGTTATTCCCAACGTATACTAAGTTTTGATGCCGTATATTTGAAAGGACACTGTGGCCAAGAATATGGGTTTCTTTACACCGTTGCCTTCTGTTTATTGTAACTGCAAACTCAAATTACATCTTTAAAGTGTTCAATTTGTCCGTTTAAAATAAAGCATAAAATTTAAGACATATTTTCTATAAATAAATTTGAAGGTGCTTCCACCAAAAGTTTTTATCGCTGTGTCTTTTTCTTTCGGTGTAATATGATTTTCATCATGATTGCCAACTATATTGAGTTGAGTTGGAGCTGCCAGCTGAATGCAGAAGTTGGGGCTGCCAACAAGTGTAGGAACATGGCTAATCTGCATCGCTACAGATCCACCACTAAATACCCTGCAAAATAATAATTTGCTGCATTCATAATTACAAACCTTGAGGTTCCTTTATCTGACCCATACCATTCTGAATGGAAGTTCAGAACTTGCTTTTCATTTCTATTGGCTGCTCACAATTGGCCTTTAACAAAGCCTTTGTAGTCCTTAACAAGCACATTTTTGCTATACTGATTTTAGGTCTAAAAGGTTACAGTTATAATTCATGCTCCTATCTCTCTCCCCTTTCACTTGTTCTATTTTTGCTTTTACTTGTTTTCTCTCTCTCTCCATTTCTGTTATTTTCCTTCACTTCTGCTCCTCTTGCCTCATTTCTGTCTCTCTCTCCTTACAATTGTTTCTCTTTCTCCCTATTCTTCTATTTCTTTTTCCCTACTCTTCTGTTTAATCTCTCTATTTTTGTTTTTTCCTCTCCTCCTTCACCTCTTTTTCCTACACTTTTGTATTGCTTTTTTAAATTTTGTTTTTTTCTCTCTCCGCCTTCACAACATACACTGTCATCTTCTCTACCACCGGCCAACTCCTTCAACCTCCCACCCCTTTCTCCTCCAACCTCATCTCCAATACAAAGTGCGTAGAGTTCATAGATTTATCTGTAAGCATGAACCCAGCTTCTATTTATATGTGGACAACACCCCGATTTACTTCACCACCACCACCCTCGACTCCAAGACTGCTGTGTTGTCTGATTGCCTGTCCAACAAGAGGTTGTGGATAAATTTTTGTAAAGTGCCTTGGAACATTTCCCTATATCAAAGTCGCAATGAGTTCATGTTATTGACTTTCTCTTCCGTTATCCAGTTGAATGGGATTGCCCTTGCTTAGTTCCTATCTCATCTGTATGACTGTAGCCAAAACATTTCTACAAATGGCTTCCCTTCCTACCCCGAACTGCAGCCTCGGGAGACCTCCAAAGATCCATCCTTAGCCTCCTTCTCTTCATCTACATGCTGCCCCTTAGTGACATTATTCATGACATGAGGTCAACTTAACTCTCAACCCCTCCACTCTTCTGAGCTGTCAGATTGCTTGTCCAACATTCAGTCTTGGATGATTTGCAATTTTCTCCAGCTAAACATTGGGAAGACCGAAGGCATCATCTTCGGCCCCCGCCACAAACTACATATCTTCAAACTAAATTGCCTTGCCAACGAGTCCATCTCACTCCCTGGTCATGGCCTCAGGCTGAACCAGACGGCTGCAAACCTTGGCATCCTATTTGACCCTGAGCTAAGCTTCTCATCTCATATTCTCTCCATCACAAAGACTGCATCCTTCCACCTTTAGAATATTGCCAGCCTCTGCCTCTACATCAGTTCATTTGCTGCAGAAACCCTCATCCATGCTTCGAATACCTCCAGTCTTGACTATTCCAGTGCTCTCCTAACCAACCTCCCATCTTCCACACCGGTAAACTTCAGCTCTTCCAAAACTGCTGCTTGTATCCTATCCCATACCATGTCCTATTCATCCATCAACCCTATCTTCGCTGACTCAAGTTGCCTCCCGATCCCCCAATGCCTCAAATATAACTCCACAACATTCTCCAGTGCTAGAAACCCCCCAACCTGAACTCTCAATTTGTCTGACCCTGGTCATTTGTGCATTTCCCCCCTCTATTTGTCCCAGCCCTGGCAACTGTACCTTCAGCTACCTCAGCCCAGGGCTCTTGAATTCCCTCCCTAAACCTCTCCGCCTCACCTCCTTTAAGACCCTCCTTAAAACCCACCCTTTTGGTCACCCCTCCTAATATCTCCTCCCTTGGCTTTGCATTCATTTTTTCCTCTGTGAAGTGGCTCTGGACATTTTTCTACACTAAAGGCGCTATATGAATGCAAGTTGTTTCTCTCTGCTCCTTCCCTCTGTATTGTTCTCCTCTACTTTTTCTCCTTTTTCCTCTCCTGCATGCTGTAGGCAGGAGAGGCCCAGAGTGGCAGGTTTCCTGTTATTTGGCAAACCAGATCCAAAAGTTAATTTACTGTACAACATCCTTGATAGCAGTAGTTGCATTACAAATCATGAACCAATTAATCAGAACAAACTTACATGGCTGTGAAAACAGCAGCTAAAATGATCAATATAATTATCAAAGCAGCAGGAATCTTGGTAGGACAACAGGACAAAATGAAACAGGAGCATCCATTCCCAGTTTCTTCAAATAAAAGATTGTGTTCCTTGGCAATAGCTGGTCAAAAGATCCTCTTAGCGCATGCCAGCTTTCCAAGTTCAGTAGTTTGTGAAAAACATGTTCATTTTTGTTTGATATAATTAGACCTAGTTTCAGATACCAACATTTTCATTTAGTAAAATCACATGACCAAGCAATAAAATATTGGAGTAAATACAAAATTCAGATTTAACAATGATTATTAATTTCAAACTGTTGAAAAAAAGTCTTAATTAACTTCAAAATAAAGTAGATTTTACTGGTACCTGATGCATATGTAGCATATAAGAAGCTTTTAAATGTTTGGTTTGTTAAATCTTTATATCATACAGGAGATTTTATTAAAATGGAGTATCATATTTCCCCAGCTTACTTTAGAATAAACTTGATTTACTCCATTGGTTATGGTGATAAACTATGAAGAATTTTATGGTAATGGCTTCAGTAGAGTTTATGTTATCACTGACACTATACATGCAAATTCACCAAGTGAACAAGCTATATTGTAGTAAACGGCATGTCTAATAATGACAAGTGGGAATGGGAACTGGCTCTGGCTTCTCCTTATTTTAACTGGCTAGAAACCTGAGATGCTGCCAGAGGGTGCTTGCATATGGCATGTAGGGACTGAGCTGTGCTAGCTTTGTGGGCTTCACACTTCCACAGAGCCGACACGGGGGCCGAAGCCTACTGAGGCTCACCAATAAAAAAAAGTGTATTTTAATAAATAGTTGAGTCATAGAATGGAAGCTCAAGCACCAGAAACTTTGTGTAAAAACAAAAAAAACGTGCTTATCAACTGCTATTAAAATTGCAATGGCGCAATGTCATCAGGAGCTAATTGGTCCCAAAATTTAAATACTCGCATTTAATTGATCTCTGCTCAATAATGATCACGTAGTTAGCAGATACCAGTCAGATGCCAGAATGTAGACAGATGAATGGACATGTTTTATTACTGTAGATATAAATGACTTGGATGGAAAGCATAAGAAAATAGGAATCGGGATTAATAATAAGGAAGAATGCATCCAGATTCAGCATTTAAATCTTTTGGCTAACTGGGTCAGTGGGTTGCAAATGCATTTCAATGTGGATGGGTGTAAAATAATTTTAGTGTGGGAATAAAAAAAAACAGCAGTTTGTATTAAATAGAAAAGTGGTCATGACAGTCAAGGCAGGAAGATTATCAGGAATAGATCTATGAACCCATCAGCGCAATGGTTGCGTACTGTCAAAAAGACAAATGGAATTGGGTTCAATTTGTGGAGAAATTAGAGTGCATTCTACAATGATTGTATTGATACTGTATAAGGTGTTGGCCAGACCCTATCTAGAGTATCAAGTGTTCAATTATGGTCATCCAATCATGGGAAGGATACCATTGGCTCCGAGCACAGAAGACAGCAATATTCTTTTCTTGTATGTTTTTGGTAAGTGTGGTATAGTTACTGTAAGATTTTGAATAAAAGAAGCTTTTGGATTTTATAATTGGGTTTGGATGTTAATGTACAGAATGCACCGTTAAGATGTAACATCTTTATGCAGAGGGTGTTCAATAGTTAATCCAAGCAGACAGTGGAAGTGGACAATGTTATACATTTCAAGAGGGTAAATTTTAGGCAACATTTTTTGTATATTAAGTCTGTGACATTTGAGACTGGCCCAATAAATAGAAGTGGTCTTTCTTGTCCTATGATCTTGGAGATGTTAGGGAATCATAGAATGGTTATAGCACAAAAGGAGGCTATTCGGCTCATCGAGCCCGTACAGGCTCTTTGTAAGAGCAATCCAGTTAGTCCCACTCCCACACTCTTTCTCCATAGCCCTGCAAATTTGTACCCTTTGTATTTATCCATTTCCTTTTTGAAAGCCACGATTGAATCTACTTCCGCCACCCTTTCAGGCAGCGCATTCCAGATCATAACTACTCGCTGCATAAAAAAGTTTTCCCCTCATGTCGCCTTTGGTTCTTCTGCCAATCACCATAAAACTGCATCCTCTGGTTCTTGACCCTTCCGCCAATGGGAACAGTTTCTCTTTATTTACTTTATCTAAACTCCTTCATGATTTTGAATACTTCTATCATAGGAACAGGAGTAGGCCATTCAGCCCCTCGTGCCTGCTTCGCCATTTGATAAGATCATGGCTGATCTGTGATCTAACTCCATATACCTGCCTTTGGCCCATATCCCTTAATACCTTTGGTTGCCAAAAAGCTATCTATCTCAGGTTTAAAATTAGCAATTGAGCTAGTATCAATTGCCATTTGCAGAAGAGAGTTCCAAACTTCAACCACCCTTTGTGTGTAGAAATGTTTTCTAATCTCACTCCTGAAAGGTCTGGCTCCAATTTTTAGACTCCTAGAATCCCCAACCAGCGGAAATAGTTTCTCTCTATCCACCCTATCTGTTCCCCTTAATATCTTATAAACTTCGATCAGATCACCCCTTAACCTTCTAAACTCTAGAGAATACAACCCCAATTTGTGTAATCTCTCCTCGTAACTTAACCCTTGAAGTCTGGGTATCATTCTAGTAAACCTACGCTGTACTTCCTCCAAGGCCAATGTGTCTTTCCAAAGGTGCGGTGCCCAGAACTGCTCACAGTACTCCAGGTGCGGTCTAACCAGGGTTCTGTATAGCTGCAGCATAATTTCTGCCCCCTTGTACTGTAGTCCTCTAGATATAAAGGCCAGCATTCCATTAGCCGCCTTGATTATTTTCTGCACCTGTTCATACCTGAACCCCTAAGTCCCTTTGGACATCCACTGTTTTTAACTTCTTACCATTTAGAAAGTACCCTGTTCTATCCTTTTTTGATCCAAAGTGGATGACATCACATTTGCCTATATTGAATTCCATTTGCCACAGTTTTGCCCATTCACCTAATCTATCAATATCGCTTTGTAATTTTATGTTTTCATCTACACTGTTTACAATGCCACCAATCTTTGTGTCATCAGCAAACTTAGATATGAGACTTTCTATGCCTTCATCTAAGTCGTTAATAAATATTGTGAATAATTGAGGCCCCAAGACAGATCCCTGCGGGACTCTATCTAGTCACATCCTGCCAATGTGAGTACCTACCCATTATCCCTACTCTCTGTCGCCTTTCGCTCAGCCAACTTCCTAACCAAGTCCGTACTTTTCCCTCGATTCCATGGGCTTCTATCTTAGCTGACAGTCTCTTATGTGGGACCTTATCAAATGCCTTCTGAAAGTCCATATAAATAGCATCCATTGACATTCCCCTGTCCACTACTTTAGTCACCTCTTCAAAAAATTCAATCAGGTTTGTCAGGCACGACCTACCTTTCACAAATCCATGCTGGCTTCTCTGATTAACTGAAAATTCTCGAGGTGTTCAGTCACCCTATCCTTAATTATCTCTCTCCTTTCTTAAAAAGCGGAGTGACATGTGCAATTTTCCAATCCAGAGGGACAGTTCCTGAATCTAGGGAACTTTGCAGATGCCCTAACTATAATCTTCCAATGTGCTCACCTACTTCCTTTAAAACCCTGGGATGGAAACCATCTGGTCCTGGGGGTTTGTCACTCTTTCGTGCTATTATTTTCTTCATTACTGTTGCTTTACTTATGTTAATTTTATTGTGTCCCTGTCCCCGATTCAATATTAGTTTTCTTGGGATTTACGGCATGCTATCCTCTTTTCCTACTGTAAATACTGACGCAAAGTAATTGTTCAACATGTCCACCATTTCCCCATTGTCAATGACAATATCCCCACTTTCAGTTTTTAAGGGGCCAACACTGCTCCTGACCACCCTCTTTTTCCTAATATAACTATAGAAGTTCTTCGTATTGGTTTTGATATCCCTTGCGAGTTTCTTTTCATACTCTTTTTATAGCTCTTACTATTTGTTTTGTGACCCTTTGTTGATCTTTGTATCTTTCTCATTCGCCAGGATCTGTGCCATTTTTTGCCTTTTTGTATGCCCTTTCCTTATGTCTTATACTGCCCCTTACCTCTTCAGTTGTCCATGGCTGTTTTTTTTGGCAAGTAGAGTTCTTGCCCCTCAGGGGTATAAACCAATTCTGTATCATGTTAAATGTTTCTTTAAACATTTCCCACTGATCATCAGTCATTTTACCCATTAACAGATTTGCCCAGTTTACTGTGGACAGTCTCTGTCTCATCCCTTACCCAAGTCTAGAATCTTAGCAGCTGATTCACTTTTTTACCTTTCAAACACTACATTGAACTCAATCATGTTATGATCGCTATTGGATAGATGTTTGCGCACAGTTAAGCTGTTAACTAAATCTGGTTCATTACTCATTACTAAATCTAGTATGGCTTGCCCCCTTCAAATCTCCTCTTAACCTTCTCTGCTCTAAGAACCACCCCAGCTTCTCCAATCTATCCACCAGCGCACCGTGGCTGCAGTGTGTACCATCTACATGTGCACTGCAGCAAATCGCCAAGGTTTCTTCGAAGGCACCTCCCAAACCCATGATCTTTCATCCCTGGAACCATTCTAGTAAATATTTTCTGCACCCTCTCTAAGGCCTTCACATCCTTCCTAAAGTGCAGTAACCAGAATTGGGCACAATACTCCAGTTGTGGCCGAACCAGTGTTTTATAAAAGTTCAACATAACTTCCTTGCTTTTGTACTCTACTTTTTTTTATTCATTCATGGGCTATTGGTGTCGCTGGCAAGGCCAGCATTTATTGCTCATCCCTAATTGCCCTTGAGAAGGTGGTGGTGAGCCGCCTCATTGAACCATTGCAGTCCGTGTGGTGCAGGTACTCCCACAGTGCTGTTAGGTAGGGTGTTCCAGGATTTTGACCCAGCGACGATGAAGGAACAGCGATATATTTCCAAGTCAGGATGGTGGGTGACTTGAGGGGAACGTGCAGGCGGTGGTGTTCCCATGCGCCTGCTGCCCTTGTCCTTCTAGGTAGTAAAGGTCGCGGGTTTAGGAGGTGCCGTCGAAGAAGCCTTGGCGAGTTGCTGCAGTGCATCTTGTAGATGGTACACACTGAAGCCACGGTGCGCCGGTGGTGAAGGGAGTGAATGTTTAAGGTGGTGGATGGGGTGCCAATCAAGCGGGCTGCTTTGTCCTGGATGGTGTCGAATTTCTTGAGTGTTGGAGCTGCACTCAGACAGGCAAGTAGGCTCCTGACTTGTTCCTTGTAGATGGTGGAAAGGCTCTGGGAGTCAGGAGGTGAGAAACTTATCACAGAATACCCAGCTTCTGACCTGCTCTTGTAGCCACAGTATTTATGTGGCTGGTCCAGTTAAGTTTCTGTCAATGGTGACCCCTAGGATGTTGATGGTGGGGGATTTGGCAGTGGTAATGCCGTTGAACATCAAGGGGAGGTGGTTAGACTCTCTCTTGTTGGAGATGGTCATTGCCTGGCACTTGTCTGGTGTGTATGTTACTTGCCACTTATCAGCCCAAGCCTGGATGTTGTCCAGGTTTTGCTGCATGCAGGCATGGACTGCTTCATTATCTGAGGGATTGTGAATTTAACTGAACACTATGCAATCATCAGCAAACATCTCCACTTCTGACCTTATGATGGAAGGAAGGTCATTGATGAAGCAGCTGAAGATGGTTGGACACTGCCCTGAGGAACTCCTGCAGCGATCTCCTGGGGCCGAGATGATTGGCTTCCAACAACCACTACCATCTTCCTTTGTGCTAGGTATGATTCCAGCCAATGGAGCGTTTTCCCCCTGATTCCCATTGACTTCAGTTTTACTAGGGCTCCTTGATGCCACACTCGGTCAAATGCTGCCTTGATGTCAAGGGCAGTCACTCTCACCTCACCTCTGGAATTCAGCTCTTTTGTCCATGTTTGGACCAAGGCTGTAATGAGGACTGGAGCCGAGTGGTCCTGGTGGAACCCAACTAAACATTGGTGAACAGGTTATTGGTGAGTAAGTGCCGCTTGATAGTTCTGTCGACGACACCTTCCATCACTTTGCTGATGATTGACAGCAGACTGATGGGGCAGTAATTGGCCGGATTGGATTTGTCCTGCTTTTTGTGGACAGAACTTACCTGGGCAATTTTCCACTTTGTCGGGTAGATGTCAGTGTTGTAGCTGTACTGGAACAGCTTGGCTGGAGGTGCCTCTGGAGCTGCCTTTATTTATAAAGCCCAGGATCTTGTATGCTTTTTTAACCGCTTTCTCAACCTGTCCTGCTACCTTCAAAGATTTGTGCACATATACCCCCAGGTCTCTCTGTTCCTGCAGCCCCTTTAGAATTGTACCATTTAGTTTATATTGCCTGTCCTCATTCTTCCTGCCAAAATGTATGACTTCACACTTCTCTGTGTTAAATTTCATCTGTCATGTGTCTGCCCATTCCACCAGCCTGTCCATGTCCTCTTGAAATCTATTACTATCCTCCTCACTGTTTACTACACTTCTAAGTTTTGTGTCATCTGCAAATTTTGAAATTGTGCCCTATACACCCAAGTCCAAGTCATTAATATATATATTTAAAAAAGCAGTGGTCCTAGTACCAACCCCGGGGAACAACACTGTATACCTTCCTCCAGTCGGAAAAACAACCGTCCACCACTACTCCCATTTCCTGTCACTTAGCCAATTTCGTACCCATGCTGCCACTGCCCCTTTTATTCCATGACAAGCCTATTATGTGGCACTTTATCAAACGCCTTTTGAAAGTTCATATCCACAATATCAACCGCATTGCCCTCATCAGCCCTCCCTGTTACCTCATCAAAAAACTCAATCAAGTTAGTTAAACACAATTTGCCTTTAACAAATCCATGCTGGCTTTCCTTTATTTCCTTTCCATATTTGTCCAAATGACTATTCATTTTGTCCTGATTGAGGGAGAGAAGTCGTATAGTTAAGTGTGTAATGATGCATTTTTGTTTCCTGGAACTCGATTGCCTTAGGGAGTCGAGGAGGAATTTCCCACATTTTCTTGAAATTGGTCACAAGTTTTTCCGCCTTCCCCAGCCGTTAGCATTAACATCAATTAGGGAGAGTATTGCAAAAGGTATCACCATATAATAGATAGGGTGAACATTGATGTGTTGGATCATCTTTTTTTCCATCCTTCCTTTTCATATGTACTGAAAAGTACTATATTACATCTAGGTTTACAATAGATATTTAGCTACTGGCTGCTTTTTACATTAGTTTGGTTTTACATTATTGTGTATAATTTTTCTGTTATGTATGCATGCATAGGTTTCACCATTAGTAGGTGGATTCTGAAATTCTTGCATTTTGTTAACAATTACATTTGTAGTGGCTGTAAAAGTTTATATGCATCTTTGAAAGTTTTGAATTAAGAGAGGTTTCAGATTTCCAGAATGGATTTGAACAATATGGCTGTTGATTGCAAGAAGCATTGTTGATAATCAAGGGGATACATTGTGCACTTCACACTCATAGCATAATATTCCTATTATTATAAAACAGTATGTCCTTCGACTTACTGTGAGCAATGTCATGGGCGATCCTCTAGTAGTAATAACCTATTTATTCAACTAGATCCATTTTCCACATTGGAAATCCTCAAATGTGACCTGTATCAGTGGAGAGTTCAAAATAAGCACATTTCTTCTGCAGTTATTAGTGTTGGTGCCATGGCTGCTTTTTTGTGCATCACTCCAATTCCTTGTTGCTTCTCTGGTGGTCAGATTTAACCTTGGCTTTACTCTCGAATGCTAGAAACAATGCCTAAACAAAGGCTATTGAAATTAGTCCTGTATCCAAATCAAGAGTTGTTCCGCCAGATGAATGTCCTCCTGCATTGTTACTCATCCTCCTGAAGAAACCTGTGATATTGCCGTGTGGTCATGTCTCTGTCCCTTTGCAAGCCACTCTGCATTGATTCTGACAGGAGGCACACTCCTGGGTAAGAAGGTTTTCTTCTGTGTTGAGTCTTAATTTTTATTCCTCACAATTGATGGAGCAGTATGTTCTATTGATTGGCCACATAATCCTAAATATTGTAAAGGGTAATACACGTACACATGTTGGTGCCTCTCATCCCATTTTATGCTGTTGATTAAAGGCAGTTTACAAGCAGGGATTTTGTGTAGAGCTTCCCCTACTGTGACATCTTGAATGGGGAGTTCTGTCCACAATTGGCTGTCCCTATTCATGATGTCACAGTAGGGAATGCAGCCCACAATCCATTCTTCTCTTTCATGATTCACAGAGGAAGAGTTTTTCTCAAAGGTCTGCGTCCAAACTGCCTCCAACCACTAGTCATAAGGCATAAAATAGGACAAATATTATCAATAAGTGCAAAGGTATGTCGTTTATAAAAACCTTATGGTTATGAGGCAATTCAGTAAAATATATTTTCCTTCTAACTTATTATTTTTCTTAATACTTGATAGTTTATTATGTTGTCGATCCCCCCCCATTAGCTCACAATTGAGAACATAATGAATTTAGAAGAAAAGGTTTCACAGATGCAGTCATCAGAACAGCTCTTTAATTCGCATGTCCATATAGTTTCCATGTAAAATTGATAGTTTTTATCATTTTAATTAATTGCCTAACATGGTATTGACAAGAAGTCATGGGATACAATCACAGCTTCTACTTTTATGCAGAATAAATGGGAATGCACTGTACTTGATGGAGTGCAAAGGCTGGACTGGAATGTGTTACATTGGCTGGATATGTTATTTCAAAAGTGAAGCTGGAGCAGCCTGCACGGTCACCTGAACCCGAGAGTGTAGTACAGCCTCACATTCATTTCCAAACGTTCTTTCAGTATTTTTTAGTGGGGAGGTTGAATTTTTTTTTAATACTCTCCAAGGTGAGATGTGACAGTGCTGGGGTGTGGAATATTGTTTGACTTTTGGCATTCAGTGATCGTATCGAGCACTGGCAAATCAGCTGTAGCAGTTCAACCTCCAAAGCCTAGGCAACTCGGTTTTATTTTCATTTATTTTTTATTCACTGGTTTTCACTGTTTGAGTTTTGTGGACCTGGGTGTCCTTGTACACCAGTCGCTGAAAGCGAGCATTCAGGTGCAGCAAGCAGTTAGGAAGGCGAATGGTATGTTGGCCTTCATTGCAAGAGGATTTGAGTACAAGAGTAGGGATGTCTTACTGCAGCTATACAGGGCCTTGGTGAGACCACATCTGGAGTATTGTGTGCAGTTTTGGTCTCCTTATCTGAAGAAGGATGTCCTTGCCATGGAGGGAGTGCACCGAAGGTTTATCAGACTGATTCCTGGGATGGCAGGACTGACGTATGAGGAGAGATTGGATCGACTAGGCCTATAGTCACTAGAGTTTAGAAGAATGAGAGGTGATCTCATCGAAACATATAAAATTCTAACAGGACTAGACGGACTAGATGCAGGGAGGATGTTCCCGATGGCTGGGGAGTCCAGAACCAGGGGTCACAGTCTCAGGGTATGGGGTATGCCATTTAGAACCGAGATGAGGAGAAATTTCTTCACTCAGAGGGTGGTGAACCTGTGGAATTCTGTACCACAGAAGGCAGTGGAAGCCAAGTCATTAGATGTATTCAAGAAGGAGATCGATATATTTCTTAATGCTAAAGGGATCAAGGGATATGGAGAAAAAGCGGGAACAGGGTACTGAGTTAGACGATCAGCCATGATCATTTTGAATGGCGGAGCAGGCCCGAAGGGGTGAATGGCTTACTCTTGCTCCTATTTTTTTCTATGTTTCTATGGAGGATTGGAAAGGGCTAATGTTTAGCATTGTTGCCTCATTTGTGGATAAATCCTGATCAGAACACCAACATCTGTTCGTTTCAGCAACTTGAGATATATGCAAAATAATGGAAACATTGATTTAAACTTTATATATGGACCATAAGGCTCCATGTTACTATGCGGCCCAAGCTTGGACCTCCTTCGTGGACTCCTCTCTCCTGGCCTCAACTGGTATGTCTGTATCTGTTGAGGTGGCATGAAGGAAAAAATAAACTGTGGCATATTTGATGCAATGTATTTAAATATAATTGATATTCAAGACAGGCCTGCTTGTATTTAAAGGCTGAGTAGACCTGTCCTCTTTTCAAACACTATTACAACACAACACATAGTGGTTTGTGGTTTAGAACTTTAGGACCTATGGGAGAACTAACTCCAGTGATGGTTTCTTAATGAATTTCAGCATTCACTCTTCCCACTGGGGGAGTGTTTTCTCTCAGAATGGGTCACTATCCGCATACCCTGGCCATCTAGATATGCAGATAACAGCAAGATCAATGTAATGCATGTTATGTCACACAAATTATACTTTGCATATATTTATCTCCATGTCTGGTACTTGTGTAAACTGTACTGCAATTTCACATACAGTTTCTTTCTGGTACTTATAATAAGGCATGCAGGAGTGCCAAGAATAGCTACCCTGCCCAGATTTTCAAATTACATTAAGTTCACATATATGTAAGCAGTCCTCAGTTCTTTGCTAGAACACTTGTTCACAGTTAAGGTGCTCATTCATTATTAGAAAAGTGGAACTTCATTCATTCGTTCTTTTTTCCCTAAGGCATACCAAGTTTGTCACCTGTTGCCAAAGCAACAGAATGCTTAAGGAAGATCCAAATTCCAGGGAGTTTGTTGATTTTATATAAATCATTGTTTATTTCAATAGTTTTTTTGAAGAAAATTCAGTAAAGCTCCTCTGATGGCTCAATGGCTAAGTACACTGCATATTGCGGTCCCAGGTTAGTGGCAGCCAGGTAGGGGTGCTGTAATTGGTCGCAGTGCCTCTTCCGAAGAGGAGGTGGAGTGCTGTTGTTGCTCATAAATCTGTTCCAGAGCAAGAGTCAGTACATTTGAGGGGAGGGGAGAAAACTGGTGGGGAAAGGAAAGCAAAACCAGTGTGATAAACTTAACATTCAAGGGATGACTTTGTGCATAATATGGCCTGTCCAATTTTTTTTGAAAGTTTTTTAAAAATATATTTTAAATAATCGTACCGTTATTTTTTAATGATAGAAATTTTAAGTTACTCTAATAATTACCAGTTGATCTCCTCTGGCATTGTACATGATGATTCAGAGCATATGGTCTCTCTCTCTCTTACCTGTCTCTCTTGTCTTCATGTTGCTTATTAATCTCTTCTCTCCTGTTTGTGTCTCTCCTCTTTTCTTGTTTCTTTTCAGATGAGAAGTTGTGGCATGGCATGGTGTGATGTGATGAGGAAAGGAACTATCAATGGCTGTAGCTGCACTTGGGGTGAGGGTTTTGGGAAAAATGTGGTCCTCAACAGTTCCCTTCCTATCCCCTGCCCCAATCACTCATGACACCCCACCCATCCATGTGTCCCCTACCTCTTCACCTTCCCATTAATCATTCCCGTCCTACGACTCCCATCACTAACTCTTCCCCTTTGAACTACCTGCTCAACACTGTCTCCTCCCAGCATTCTCATTCCGCTGTCACTCACCTCACCCTTAATCCTTTGTTCGCTCCCACTCTCCACAGGTGGTTGGCCAGAGGCCCATTCATCCTCAACCTGTTTCCCTCCTATTCTCCCTCCTCCTATTCACCCATCCCATCAGTTTCCATCGAAGAGGCTTTATTTGCTTTCAAAATTCAACTTGATTTTATATTTTAAAAAAATCAAATTTGACTAAGGACAGACAGTCTACGACGCACACTCTCTGTGCCTGAGACGCACACTCTCTGTGCCTGAGACGCACACTCTCTGTGCCTGAGACGCACACTCTCTGTGCCTGAGACGCACACTCTCTGTGCCTGAGACGCACACTCTCTGTGCCTGAGACGCACACTCTCTGTGCCTGAGACGCACACTCTCTGTGCCTGAGACGCACACTCTCTGTGCCTGAGACGCACACTCTCTGTGCCTGAGACGCACACTCTCTGTGCCTGAGACGCACACTCTCTGTGCCTGAGACGCACACTCTCTGTGCCTGAGACGCACACTCTCTGTGCCTGAGACGCACACTGTCTCATAGGTGTAAGCAATTAGAGCATTTGCCTTTTCTAACTGTCATCAAAACATACATGAGATAATCAGTTGGCTTTAAAATTGAACCTTTTTTAATTTAAATTATCATTAGAATGGGGAAAGATGAGATAAAACAAATCCAGGGAACTATAGACCATTTAGCTTAACATCAGTGGTAGGAAAGATATTGGAATCTTTATTAAAAGATGTAATAGAAAAACACCTAGAAACCAAAAATATAATAAAGAATAGTCAGCATTGATTTCCAAAGGAAGATCATGCTTGACCAAACTTACTGAATTCTTTGAATAAGTAACAGAAAGAGTAGGCAAGGGTAACCCAATGGATGTGATATACATGGACTTTCAAAAGGCAGAGAAGCTATGTTAAATTTGTATAGAACCCTGGTTAGACCACACTTGGAGCACTGTTCATAGTTCTTGTCCCAATATTACAAAAAGGATATAGAAGCACTGGAGAAAGTGCAATAAAGATGCACAAGGATGATATCATAACTGAGAGGAAATAACTATCAGGAAAGACTGAACAGGCTGGGGCTCTTTTCTCTGGAAAACAGAAGTCTGAGAGGTGACCTGATAGAGGTTTTTAAAATTATGAAGGGGTCTGATTGGATAGACACAGAGAAGATGTTTCCACTTGTAGGGGAGACCAAAACTAGGGGCCATGAATAGAAGATAGTCACTAATAAATCCAATAAGGAATTCAGGAAAGTGGTGAGAATGTGAAACTTTTTTTTTGCTACCACATGGAGTGGTTGAGGCGAATAGCATTGATGCATTTAGGGGGAAGCTAGACAAGTACATGAGGAATAGAAAGATGCACCGATAGGGTGAGATGAAGTAAATAGAGTAAAAATGCTGTAAATTCGATGTATTATATAGTATCCTATAAGGCAGTGTTCTAATGGTGGAAATTCTACTCTGGAAGGTTGCTGATTGAAGATATGTGGGTAAATTTTAACATACCAGCAGGATCTCAGCGGTGGGGGGAAGGAGGGTCAATACGCGGGTGGGAAACCGAGAAAAAATGTATGAGAGTTTTCTTGAGCAATCGCGACTCAATTGAAGGCCCTTAATGTTGCTTTCGGGTTTTGCATCTTCAAGCTGCGCAGCAGGCAAACTACGCACCCGAATGACGTGCTGGGACCTGGATTATTTAAAGGGACATTGCAACCGTGAGTTTTGAGGGAGAATAGAGACGTCCACAAACGTGGAGAAGCAGAGGAGGAGGCCAGCACCCCGGTTCAGTGATTCTTTGCTGGGGTTGCTGTTGGCCAGTGTGAGGAGTAGGAAGCAAGCATTGTAACCGACAGATAGGAGGAAGCACCCTGCCTCTGCTACCAAGAAGGCTTGGCTCGAGGCGGCAGAGGAGGTGACCAGCAAGAGCACTGTCTCTAGGACTTGGATGCAGTGGAGGAAGTGCTTCAATGACCTAACCAGGTCAGGAAAAGTGAGTACAGTGACTGATTCACCTACATTCTGTGGTGCACATCACCCCCACCCCCCAACACTGCCCTGCGAAGCCTACTCCATCACATCACTCCTCACACCCACTTAAGGCTCAGCGTTAAGTCACCTTCACTTTCTGTGCAATTCCTCATCTCTCCATTTGTGGCACCCACTGCTCCCACTCACCCCAATCGTGATGCAATGTGATGAACCTGTCTGATACTCACCCTCTGATGCATCTGTTTCATTGTCAGCCTGACCCAGAGCAATGCATCTATCAGTCACCCTCACTCACTCACACGTCTGTACTTTCTCTACTTGTAGGAGAAGAAAGCGCAAATTGCAAAGGAGAGGAGTCGGATTGGAGGGGGGGCCACCACATTAATGGCTCCGATGGAGGCGGAGGAGGAGGCCTTCGCACTCAGCCGGACGCAGGAATACCTGGCTGTCGGAGGTGCCAAGACTGGCAACCCGTAAATGGTTGGTGACAGAACTTTAACATCCCTTGCACACAACATGAATTGATGTTATCAATGATTGACCTGTTGTACACTTCAGAATGCTTATCGCAACATCACTTATGCAATGATTCTTAATATTGCTGTATGTTCTCTTCCAGGGCCTTCAAGGAGTGCTGAAGCAGCAGCCAACCTGGGCGAGGGTGATTCTTCAGAGGAGCTCCGTGTCTCTAACGGCACACCGTCACATTATAGCGAGCCATGCACCAGTGCAGATACTCACACCTCAGGTCCTATTAGGGAGTTAGTTGCGTTGACATCTGGTGATGTGCCACACACAAGTAAGCACAAGCAGCCACTGGTGGCAGGGGCAGCTGTGGAGAGTCCATGTTGTGGGCGCATTCCTCTCCAAGCTCTGCTCAGCTGGATGCAGATGCTGAACCCCAGAGGCCATCCTTGCGAAGGAAAATGATTGAGGTACAGATGCACCTTTGCGACGTACGGGAAGACGCGCCACGCACACTCTCCACAATAGTGGAGAGGATGGAGGAGTCCACCTCTAGCATTAGTGGAATGGTGGCGTAGGTAAGTCTGCGATGGAGAGAATGGCAGTCTCGATTGAGCTTCAAGCACGGCTCACAAATGAGTCCATTCTGGCCCTGACAACAGCCATGCGGACTCAGGGTGACCAACATTCTGCCGCCTCAGTCAGGCTGACAGATACTTTAGCATTGGCCTTACAAGGCATCACAGATGTTGTCCAGCAGAGTGGTAGGAGCGATGTGGTCTTGGCCCAGGAGAGGGACGATGGCAAAAATGGACATGGAAGTGGGGATTCCACTCAAAGCGCTCCCACATCTCACTCATTGCCCCTCCCTCAACTGGTACCCGCAATACTGCCTCCTCTTTTGATGGCCAAGTCTGCCCCTGCACAGGTGCAGGTGGAGCAATCTTTGGCAGGGCCCTCACGGGCTTCAAAACCCTGAGGACGCAGGCCGAGAGCAACTCAGCAGTCAGGGCATGGACCTGAGCAACCTGCTACTACCTTTGTTGAAGCCACAGGGGATGCATCCCGTAGAAACCGAAGGAAGAAGGTGAAGGTTTTGTAATTAGCAAGGATATGCTCAAGGGTAGCTGACTAAATGTCATGTTTTTCATTTCTCTTTATTTTTTGTTACATTCACAATAAATGTCATACTTGTCACCAATACTGCCACATCTTATCCATTCTTGAGTCCCTTTCGTGAAAGCGCCCTTGCATGTCCCACATCATGAATGGCAAGACTTGATGGCACCCACTGGGCGTGTTTACATTGGGTGTACGTGTGGTTGAAGGACTCTTTTGCCCAAAAGTGGGGAGGGGGGTGGGGAGAAAGGGAGGGCTGGTGTTGGTGGTGGTTGTTCCAGGTGGTCTGAGTACTCGACTATCTTCATTTTTCAGATCTCCTTATGAGAATCTATCAAATATGAATGACTCCCTGGCATCACGAGCAGCCAGGTGTACCGCTGCTCTGGCAATGGGTTGCCCATCATCGTCCTCCTTGCCGTCCTTCTCCTCCTCCTCGTCTTCTTCAGTGTCAATGGCAGATGCGGGTGCTTCATGAGCGCATTGGATCTCACCCACCTGTAACCACCTCTGTTGAGCGATGTTGTGCGGGACACAACACACAACTATTATACTACACACCCTCGCCGGTGAGTACTGAAGGGATCCTCCAGATCAATTCAGGCACCTGAAGTGCATTTTGAGTATTCCAATGGCTTATTCAATGACAGACCTGGTGGTGATGTAACTGTCGTTGTACCACTGCCGTGCCTTGCTGGTGGGGTTTCTCAGAGGAGTCATGAGCCATGTCTGCAGGGGGTATCCCTTGTCTCCAGCCAAAGAACCAGCCCTTAAGGGTCTGTCTTGCGCATGGAAGAGGGTCGGGATGTTGAATTCGTGCAAAATGAAGGAATCATGGCAGCTGCCAGGGAATGTGGCACACACCTGCAGAAATCTCTACCGGTGGTCGCAAAACAGCTGCGCATTGATGGAGTGGTATCCCTTTCAGTTGATGAACAGTCCTGGCTCATGTGCAGATCCTCGGATGGCTACATGTGTGCAATCAATTGTGCTTTGTACCTCAAGGAAGCCAGCCAGAGAGTGGAAACTCACTGTCCTCTCAGTCTGGCTGATGTCGTCGATGGGGAAGTTGACGTAGTCGGATGCCCAGTCAAACAAGCCATCCGTGACCTGTCGTATATACTTATGTGCAGACGACTGAAAGATCCTGATAATGTCACTGGTGGTGCCCTGGAAGGATCCGGAGGCAGAAGTTGAGGGCAGTGGTGACTTTAACTGCGACTGGCAATGCGTGGCCACCAGGCCCAGCTGGGAGCAGTCCTGCATGAAGGAGCCTGCAGATGTCTGCGATCACCTGGCGACTGAATCTGAGCCTTCGTAGGCATTGCTCCTCAGGGAGTCCTGGAAGCTCACCCTCTGTAGACCCTTTCGTGGGTAGTACCTCCTGCAACCTCGGCCCCTCCATTGGTCCCCTCTCTGCTCTTCTGCAGGTCCTTGTGGTGCACCTCTGTCTTGTGGAGCTGCAAGTCCCAGAACTGCATGCCTTTCCTGCAGTGATGGTAACGTTCCTCCTCCTCAGATGCACTGGTGAATAAATCCATTGCGCCCCTTCCCCATCCTGATGTTGTCAATTTGAGGTGGTCCAAAATGTAGGTAAATATGTCTGAACACAAGAATTCTGAGTGTGAACCAAGAAATCTCAGTCTAAGCACAAAGAACTTCCAACCAAAGGTTTGTTTGAGAGAACTGATTGCCCTGGTGCAAAAAACTCAACTTTTCTTCACACATGTCAATCATTGGTTTAAAGGACCAAATGGGTGCCAGCTGCAACTCGCCTCCGTTTCCAAGGCATCTTTCAGGGGCCATGGGAGACACATTCAGAAACAGTTAAAATGGCTTGGGTAGTTCAAACCACAAAAATTTAACATCCTTAAGTACTTTAAGTACCTCAATTGGCCCTTTGCAGAAGAGCAGAGAGGGGAACAACGGAGTGGCTGAGTTCTCAGGAGCCACCCACGTGAGAGGGTGTACAGGCAGAGGCTGAGCTTCTTGGACCTCTCTGAGGAACAGTGCCTATGAAGACTCAGATTGAGTCGCCAGGTGGTCGTAGACATCTGCAAGCTCCTTCATGCAGAGGTGCTCTCAGGTGGGCCTGGTGACAATGTATTGCCCGTCACAGTTAAAGTCACCAATGCCCTCAATTTCTTTGCCTCCGGATCCTTCCAGGGCGCCACTGGTGACATCGCCAGGGTCTCTCAGTCTTCTGCATATAAATGTATACGACAGGTCACAGATGGCTTGTTTGCCAGGGCATCAACTTCCCCATCGATGACATCAGTCAGACTGAGAGGGCAGTGGGTTTCCACTCTCTGGCTGGCTTCCCATGGGTATGGGGCACAGTTGATTGCACACACGTAGCAATCCTTGCACCTCCACGTGAGCCAGGACTATTCATCAACCGAAAGGGATATCACTCCATCAGTGTGCAGCTGGTTTGCGACCACTGTAAGAGGTTTCTATAGTTGAGTGCCAAATTCCCTAGCAGCTGCCATGATTCCTTCATTTTGCACAAATCCAAATCCTGGCCCTCTTCCATACACAAGATAGACTTTAGGGTTGGCTCGTTGGAGACAAGGGAGACCCCCTGCAGACGTGGCTCATGACACCTCTGAGAAATCCCACCAGCGAGGCACAGCAGCGGTACAACGGCAGTCACATCACCACCGGGTCTGTCTTGAACATGCCATACGACTGCTCAAGATGCACTTCAGGTGCCTGGATCGATCTGGGGGGGGCCCTTCAGTATGCACCACTGACAGCATGTAGAATAACAGTCATGTGTTGCGTCCTGCACAACATAGCTCAACAGAGAGGGTTACCGGTGGCTGAGGTCCCATACGTTCATGAAGCATCTGCATCTGCCATCAACATTGAGGAAGAGGAGGAGGACGATGGGCAAAGCAGCAGCTCACCTGGCTGCTCATGACACCAGGGAGTCACTCATTTGATAGATTCTCATAAGTAGATCTGCAAGTGAAGATAGTCAAGTCCTCAAACCACCTGGAACGAGCGCCACCAACACCAGCACCCACGCCCCCCCCACAAAACATTCGGACAATCACACAGATACCCTTTGTAAATGCACCCAATGGGTAGCATCAAGGCTCGCCGTTCATGATGAAGCAAATGAAAGGACGCTTTCACAAAAGGGACTCAAGAATGGGCAATACGTGGTAGTGGTGGTGAGAATTATAAGGTTTAATGTGCATTTAACAAAAACCAAATATAAATGAAAAAAGTGACATTCTGACAGACACCCTTGTGCATACCCTTAGTGATTACAAAACTTTAGCCTTCCTCTTCCTAGCGCTTCTACGTGGTGCATCACCTGTGGCTTCAGCAGAGGTAGTGGCAGGTTGCTCAGATTCATGCCCAGACTGCTTAGATGCTTTTGGTGTACGCCCTCTGGGTTGTGGAGCCCGTGAGGGCCCCGCCAAAGACTGCTGCACCTGCACCTGTACAGGTCTCGGCCATCTGGAGAGGATGCAGCTTTGTGGGTACTGGTTGAGTGGGGGGTAACGGGTGAGATGTGGGAGCGCTTTGAGTGGCATCCCCACTTCCATGTCCCCTTTTGCCATCATCCCTCTCCTGGGCCAGGGCCACATCGCTCCTACCACTCTGCTGGACAACAATTTGGAGGACATGTGTGATGCCTTGTAAGGCCACTTCTAGCACGTTCAGTGAGGTGGTCACGCCGCAGGTAAAGATTACGCAGGCAGAAAGGAAATGGGTGACCGCCAGGCAGAGTAAAAGGACTAGGCAGGTAGAGCAGGAGTCCCCTGGGGCCATCTCCCTCTCAAACAGATATTCTGCTTTAGATACTGTTGGGGGAGATGGCTTATCAGGGGAATGCAGCAAGAGCCAGGTTCGGGGCACCACGGGTGGCTCTGCTGCACAGGAGGGGAGGAAGAAGAGTGGCAGGGCTATAGTGATAGGGGATTCAATTGTAAGGGGAACAGATAGGCGTTTCTGCGGCCGCAAACGTGACTCCAGGATGGTATGTTGCCTCCCTGGTGCTAGGGTCAAGGATGTCACGGAGCGGCTGCAGGGCATTCTGGAGGGGGAGGGTGAACAGCCAGTAGTCGTGGTCCATATTGGTACCAACGACATAGGTTTAAAAAAAAGGGATGAGGTCCTGCAAGGCGAATTTAAGGAGTTAGGAGATAAATTAAAAAGCAGGACTTCGAAGGTAGTGATCTCAGGATTACTACCGGTGCCACGTGCTAGTGAGTATAGGAACAGGAGAATAGACAGGATGAATGCGTGGCTGCAGGGATGGTGTAGGAGGGAGGGATTTAGATTCTTGGGACATTGGGACCGGTTCTGGGGAAGGTGGGACCTGTACAAGCGTGACGGGTTACACCCGAGCAGGACCGGGACCAATGTCCTCGCGGGGGTGTTTGCTAGTGCTGTTGGGGAAGGTTTAAACTAGAGTGGCAGGGGGATGGGAACCTGAGCGGGGAGTCAGAAGGGAATAAAATTGAGAGCAGCAAGAGAGGGGAAGACCCAGGGGAAATCTACAATACAAATAGTACAAACAGTTGTTCAAGAACAAGTGAAAGGGAAAAGTGTAGAGCAGCAGAAAGAAAGTGTACTTTAGGCACGACAGAAAAAATAAAAACTAGAAGGCGTAAGGCGATTAACCCAGCATCAAAGCTGTGGCAGGGGGTTGGGAACCTGAGCAGGGAGACAGAGGAAAGCGTGTCAGGAAGGGACAGAAGCTATGGAGTAAAAGGTAAAGTGTTAAAAAAGGAAAAAGCAGGAACTAAGTGTCACAAAACATATTTGAAAGTTCTTTGTCTGAATGCACGTAGCATTCGTAACAAAATGGACGAGTTAACGGCACAAATAATTACGTATGGGTATGATCTTGTGGCCATTACAGAAACATGGCTGCAGGGTGACAACGACTGGGAATTAAATATGCCAGGGTATTTAACAATCAGTAAGGAAGGGGAGGTGGGGTGGCTATGTTAATAAAGGAAGGAATCACTGTAATACAGAGAAATGATATTGGGACAAAGGATCAGGATAATGAAACAGTTTGGGTAGAGATAAGGAATAACAAGGGGAAAAAAACACTAGTGGGCGTAATATATAGGCCTCCTAATAGTTGTAACTCTGCTGGAAGAAGTATTAATCAGGAAATAGTCGGGGCATGTAATAAGGGAACAGCTATAATTATGGGGGATTTTAACTATCATATTAACTGGACAAATCAAATTGGGCAGGGCAGCCTTGAGGAAGAGTTTATTGAGTGTATTAGGGATGGATTTCTTGAGCAGTATGTAACTGATCCTACAAGGGGGCAAGCAACCTTGGACCTGGTCCTGTGTCATGAGCCAGGATTAATTAATAATGTCCTAGTTAAGGATCCCCTTGGAATGAGTGACCATAACATGGTCACATTCCATATCCAATTAGAGGGTGAGAAGGTTGGTTCTCAAACAAGCGTACTGAGCTTGAATAAAGGAGACTATGATGGTATGAGAGCGGAATTGATTAAGGAGGACTGGGAAAATAGATTAAAGGGTAAGACGGTACATGAGCAGTGGTGTTCATTCAAGGAGTTATTTTACAACTTTCAAGAAAAATATATTCCACTGAGGAAAAAAGGGTGTAAAAGAAATGACAGCCATCCATGGCTAAGTAAAGAAATTAAGGACAGTATCCGACTAAAAACAAGGACATATAAGGTAGCCAAACTTAGTGGGATGATAGAAGATTGGGAAGTCTTCAAAAGACAGCAAAAAGTAACTAAAGGATTGATTAAGAAAGGGAAGATAGATTATGAAAATAAATTAGCAAAAAATATAAAAACAGATAGCAAGAGTTTCTATAGTTATATAAAAAGAAAAAGGGTGGCTAAGGCAAACGTAGGTCCCTTAGAGGATGAGACCGGGAAATTAATGGTGGGAAACATGGAAATGGCAAAAATGCTGAACAAATATTTTGTTTCAGTCTTTACGGTAGAGGACACTAAGAATATCCCAACACTGGACAAACAGGGGGCTCTAGTGGGGGAGGAGCTAAATACGATTAAAATCACTAAGGAATTGGTACTCAGTAAAATAATGGGACTCAAGGCGGATAAATCCCCTGGACCTGATGGCTTACATCCTAGGGTCTTGAGGGAAGTGGCAGTAGGGATTGTGGATGCTTTGGTAATAATTTTCCAAAATTCTCTGGACTCGGCAAAGGTCGCGGCAGATTGGAAAACTGCTAATGTAACACCCTTATTTAAAAAGGGTAGTAGGCAGAAGGCTGGAAATTATAGACCAGTTAGTGTAACATCTGTGGTGGGTAAAATTTTGGAATCTATTATTAAAGAGACAGTAGCGGAACATTTGGATAAACATAATTTAATAGGACAAAGTCAGCATGGCTTTACGAAGGGGAAGTCATGTCTGACAAATTTGCTTGAGTTCTTTGAGGACATAACGTACAGGGTGGATAAAGGGGAACCAGTGGACGTAGTGTATTTAGACTTCCAGAAGGCATTTGACAAGGTGCCACATAAAAGATTATTGCTCAAGATAAAGAATCACTGGATTGGGGGTAATATTCTGGCATGGGTGGAGGATTGGTTATCTAACAGGAAGCAGAGAGTTGGGATAAATGGTTTATTCTCGGACTGGCAACCAGTGGCCAGTGGTGTTCCGCAGGGGTCGGTGCTGGGTCCCCAACTCTTTACAATCTATATTAACGATTTGGAGGAGGAGGAGACCGAGTGTAACGTATCAAAGTTTGCAGATGACACAAAGATGGGAGGGAAAGTGGAGAGTGAGGAGGACATAAAAAACCTACAGGGGGATATAGACAGGCTGGGTGAGTGGGTGGAGATTTGGCAGATGCAATACAATATTGGAAAATGTGAGGTTATGCACTTTGGCAGGAAAAATCAGAGAGCAAGTTATTATCTTAAAGGCGAGAAACTGGAAAGTACTGCAGTACAAAGGGATCTGGGGGTCCTAGTGCAAGAAGATCAAAAAGTTAGTATGCAGGTGCAGCAGGTGATCAAGAAGGTCAACGGAATGTTGGCTTTTATTGCTAGGGGGATAGAATATAAAAACAGGGAGGTATTGCTGCAGTTATATAAGGTATTGGTGAGACCGCACCTGGAATACTGCATGCAGTTTTGGTGTCCATACTTAAGAAAAGACATACTTGCTCTTGAGGCAGTACAAAGAAGGTTCACTCGGTTAATCCCGGGGATGAGGGGGCAGACATATGAGGAGAGGTTGAGTAGATTGGGACTCTACTCATTGGAGTTCAGAAGAATGAGAGGCGATCTTATTGAAATATATAAGATTGTGAAGGGGCTTGATCGGGTGGATGTGGTAAGGATGTTCCCAAGGATGGGTGAAACTGGAACTAGGGGGCATAATCTTAGAATAAGGGGCTGCTCTTTCAAAACTGAGATGAGGAGAAACTTCTTCACTCAGAGGGTAGTAGGTCTGTGGAATTTGCTGCCCCAGGAAGCTGTGGAAGCTACATCATTAATTAAATTTAAAACAGAAATCGACAGTTTCCTAGAAATAAAGGGAATTAGGGGTTACGGGGAGCGGGCAGGAAATTGGACATGAATTTAGATTTGAGATTAGGATCAGATCAGCCATGATCTTATTGAATGGCGGAGCAGGCTCGAGGGGCCGATTGGCCTACTCCTGCTCCTATTTCTTATGTTCTTATGTTAAAGTATCTGTCAGCCTGTTCAAGGTGGCAGAATGTTGTTCACCCTGAGTCCGCACGACTGTTGCCAGGGCCTGAATGGACTCATTTCTGACCTGTGCATGAAGCGCCATGGAGGCTGCCATTCCTTCCATCGCAGACAATCCCGCACGTACCTCCGCCACGTCCACTAATGCTGGAGGTGGACTCCTCCATCCTCTACACTAATGTGGAGACTGAACGTGGCACCTCTTCCAGTACGTCGCAAAGGTGCTGCTGTACCTTGATCATTCTCCTTTTCAACAATGGCCCCCGGAGTTCAGCATCTGTGTCCAGCTGAGCAGAGCTTGGAGAGGAATGCGCCCACCAACGTGGACTCTCCACAGCTGCCCCTCTCACCAGTGTCTGCTCATGCTCACTTGTGTGTGGTGACTCACCAGGTGACAACTCAACTGCCTCTCTAGTAGGACCCACCGAGGTGTGAGTATCTGCGCTAATGCATGGCTCACTAAGATGTGACGGTGTGCCCTCAGAGGCAGGGAGCTCCTCTGAGGAATCGCCCTCATCCACTTCTTCACTCCTTGAAGGGCCTGGTAGAGAACATAAGGCAATATTAAGAATCATCGCAGAAGTAATGTTGCGATGAGCATACTGAGATGTGCAACAGATCAATCATTAATGACATCAATTCATGTTGTGTGTGATGGATGTTAAAGTTCTGTCACCAGACGTTTGTGGGATGCCAGTCTCAGCATCCCTGACGGCCAGACACTCCGAGCTTGACTGAGTTGCAAGGCCTCCTCCTCCGCCTCTGTGAGGGCCACTTTATGTGCTGGCCCCCCTCCAGTCCTTGTCCTCTCCTTTGCGTTTTGCGGTCTCCTACAAGGGGAGAAGATACAAACATGTGAGTGAGTGATGATGAATGGGTCACCCGATGAATGAATTGCTTTGGGTGACGCTGACAATGAAAGAAATGCATCATAGGGTGGGCTACACGACAGATTTATCATATTGCTTCAGGATTGGGGTGAGTGGCAGTGTGGGTGCACAAATGGGAAGGTGAGGAAGTGCACAGAAAGTGAAGGTAAGTTGATGAGTCTTAAGTGGGTATGAGGAGTGATGTGATGGAGTATGCTTCGCAGGGCAAAGTATGAGGGGGGAGTTATGTGCACCACAGAATGCAGGTGAATCAGTAACTGTACTAATTTTTCCTGACCTGGTTAGGTCAATGAAGCGCTTCCTGCACTGCACCCGACTCCAGGAGATGTTGCCACTGCTGGTCACCTCCTCTGCCACTCCGAGCCAGGCCTTCTTGGTGGCAGAGGCAGGGCGCTTCTTCCTGTCTGGCGGGTACAGGGTGTCCCTCCTCCTCCTCACCCTGGCTGGTAGCAGCTCAAGTGAGGAGTGAACCTGGGTGCTGTCTTGCTCCTCTGCTGCTCCATGTCATTCAATTTCTTCCTTCTCCCACAAAATCATTCTTGCAATGACCCTTTAAATAATCCCAGCATGTCATTTGGGTATGCAGTGCGCCAGCTGCGCAGCTTGGAGATGCAAAACCCTGAAGCCACATTAATGGCCTTCAATTAAGTCGTGATCGCTCGAGAAAAGGTAGGTAAATTTTTTTCCAGTTTTCCCACGTGCCCATTGACCCCTCCGCTGACATCCCACCGCCATACTAAAATCATGCCCCATATGCCCAACAACGATGTCTATTATAGAATCATACAGCACAGGAGGCCATTCAGCCCATCGTGCCTGTGCCAGCTCTTTGAAAGAGCTATCCAATTACTCCCACTTCCCTGCTCTTTCCCCATAGCCCTCTAAATTTTTTTCCCCTTCAAGTATACAATTCTCTTTTGAAAGTTACTATTGAATCTGCTTCCAGCACCCTTTCATCAGTACATTTCAGATCATAACAACTGGCTGAGTTTACAAAAAAATTCTCATCTCCCCTCTGCTCATTTGCCAATTACCTTAAATCTGTGTCCTTTGGTTACCGTCAGTGCTGTGGAAACAGTTTCCCCCTATTTACTCTCTCAAAACCCCTCAGAATTTTGAATACTTCTATTAAACCTCCTCAACCTTCTCTGCTCTAAGGCGAACAATCTCAGCTTCTCTAGTGTCTCCACATAACTGAAGTCCCTCATTCCTGGTACCATTCTAATAAATCTCCTCTGCACCCTTTCTAAGGCCTTGACATCCTTCCTAAAATGTGGTGCCCAGAATTGGACACAATACTCTAGCTGAGGCCTAACTAGTGATTTATAAAGGTTTAGCATAACTTCCTTGCTTTTGTACTCTATGCCTCTATTTATAAAGCCAAGGATCCTGTATGCTTTTTTAATAGCCTCATCAACTTGTCCTGCCACCTTCAAAGATTTGTGTACGTAAATCTCCAGGTCTCTCTGTTCCTGCACCCCCTTTAAAATGATACCATTTAGTTTGTATTGCCTCTCCTCATTCTTCCTACCAAAATACCTACTTCTCTGCATTAAATTTCATCTGCCAGGTGCCTGCCATTTTGCCAGTCTGACTATATCCTCCTGAAGTCTGTTACTATCCTCACTGTTTACTACATTTCAGAGTTTTGAGTCATCTGCAAACTTTGAAATAATGCCCTGTATACCCAGGTCCAGGTTATTAACATATATATCAAAAACAGCAGTGGTCCTAACATCGACGCCTGGAGGACACCACTGTATACTTCCCTCCAGTCTGAAAAACAACTGTTCACCACTACTCTCTGCTTTCTGTCCCTTAGCCAATTTCCTATCTATGCTGTCATGCCCCTTTAATCCCATGGGCTTCAATTTTGCTAACAAGTCTATTTTGTGGTACTTTATCAAATGGCTTTTGAAAACCCATATACGCAACATCAACCACACTACCCTCATCAACCCTCTCCATTACTTCATCAAAGAACTCAATCAAGTTTGTCAGACACGATTTGCCTTTAACAAATCCATGTTGGAGAGAATATTATTTTTTTTATTACTATATCTGGATTCCCAATTAGCCTCATGTGGCTAGTGGCAAACATATTGGACAACACAATGCACACCCCAGTCCATTCCCAGTGCTCTAGATATGTCTTGTTTCATATTTTAATATCTTAATAAGGGCTGGGGAAGACAGTATAGAATACAGTGCTAACCAACCTAATGTAGTGGAAAACTGTGGGATCGTCTAGAAGATGAAAAGGCTAGTCCTAGAATAGATGAACTATTCTTTTCTAGTTTACTTTCAGTTTGGAAATATTTTACAGGTGTGCTTTTCAGTTTTTGATCAAAGAATTTTATATTGATGCATTGGTCTTTGACAGAGACAGTTTTATATCAGGGGGGAAATATTAAGAAGAGCTGCACTTGGCCTGTGCTATATCACGCCTCGGGGCACTTGATGCTGTAGACTCGTGTTCATTGGGATCCTGATACAGACTGCCAAATTCATTTCACAAAGGGCCCTTACAGCACAAACCCTTGTGCAAGAAATGTTCCAATGTGATTTACAGGAAATACTGCTGGTGAGCAGCAAATATCACAAGGGCTGCAACAGGAAATGTTGTAATAGGAGGCATTTTTCAACGAATAGACATAAAAGGAAGTGAGCAATCTACTTGAATACATTGTAAAGTGATTGAGTTTTCATTTGTATTAATTTTCATATGAGAGGATCTCTGTAGAGTTCGACTGAATTTTAGGAGAATCACACCAGACACTGCTGCCACATCTCTATTGAACAGTGAAGATAAGAGAAGTATTAATTGTAGCATTTCGTGCAAGTGATCGCAATGTAGTCTGATATTACCATCGGGGAATTTGATTCTAATTGCCAACTATATGCAAAGATTAGAAGTTCTCTCCAAAGAATGTCTTGTAAATACCAGATTACAGTTTGTAAATGCCAAATTCTCTCTGCTCCGTTATATCAAATCAGAAAAATTACTACAAAGCAAAAATGATGAAATGAATTGTGAAATGTTCTGTGTCAGTGCTTGTTTTACTCCTAGATTTGTGATACAGATACCAGCTGGTTCATGATGTTAATACTGATCTTTCTGCAGTAAAAACCTAATAGTTTAGTTCTTTGTACATTCACTCTCCTTCCCCACCTCCCCATCCCCCCCGCCCCCCCCCCCCCCCGGCCGCGCCCGGTCCACATTGCAATCCCCTAGATAGCAGAATTGTCACTTCTCAGATTGGGGGTCTGGATATCATACTCTTTTTTTTTATTCGTTCGTGGGATGTGGGCATCGCTGGCGAGGCCGGCATTTATTGCCCATCCCTAATTGCCCTTGAGAAGGTGATGGTCAGCCGCTTTCTTGAACCGCTGCAGTCCACGTGGTGAAAGTTCTCCCACAGTGCTGTTAGGAAGGGAGTTCCAGGATTTTGACCCAGCGACGATGAAGGAACAGCAATATATTTCCAAGACGGGATGGTATGTGACTTGGAGGGGAATGTGCAGATGGTAGTGTTCTCATGTGCCTGCTGCCCCGTCCTTCCAGCTGGCAGAGGTCACGGGTTTGGGATGTGTTGTCGAAGAAGCCTTGGTGAGTTGCTGTAGTGCATCCTGTGGATGGTACACACTGCAGCCACAGTGCGCCAGTGGTGAAGGGAGTGAATGTTTAGAGTGGTGGATGGGGTGCCAATCAAGCGGGCTACTTTGTCCTGGATTGTGTCAAGCTACTTGAGTGTTGTTGGAGCTGCACTCATCCAGGCAAGTGGAGAGTGTTCCATCACACTCCTGACTTGTACCTTGTGGAGGGAGGAAAGGCTTTGGCGAGTCAGGAGGTGAGTCACTCACCACAGAATACCCAGCCTCGGACCTGCTCTTGTAGCCACAGTATTTATATGGCTGGTCCAGTTAAGTTTCTGGTCAATGGTGACCCCCAGAATGTTGATGGTGGGGGATTCGGCGATGGTAATGCCGTTGAATGTCATGGGGAGGTGGTTAGACTCTCTCTTGTTGGAGATGGTTATTGCCTGGCTCTTGTCTGGTGCAAATATTACTTGCCAATTATCAGCCCAAGCCTGGATGTTGTCCAGGTCTTGCTGCATGCGGGCATGGACTGCTTCGTTATCTGAGGGGTTGCGAATGGAATTGAACACTGTGCAATCATCAGCGAACATCCCCATTTCTGACCTTATGATGGAGGGAAGGTCATTGATGAAGCAGCTAAAGATGGCTGGGCCTAGGAAACTGCCTTGAGGAACTCCTGTAGCAATGTCCTGGGGCTGAGATGATTGGCCTCCAACAACCACTACATCTTCCTTTGTGTTAGGTATGACTCCAGCCACTGGAGAGTTTTCCCCCTGATTCCCATTGACTTCAATTTTACTTGGGCTCCTTGGTGCCACACCTGGTCAAATGCTGCCTTGATGTCAAGGGCAGTCACTCTCACCTCACCTCTGGACCAAGGCTGTATTGAGATCTGGAGCCGAGTGGTCCTGGCGGAACCCAAACTGAGTGCCGGTGAGCAGGTTATTGGTGAGTAAGTGCTGCTTGATAGCACTGTCGACGACACCTTCCGTCACTTGCTGATGATTGAGATTAGACTGATGGGGCAGTCATTGGCCGGATTGGATTTGTCCTGTTTTTTGTGGACAGGACATACCTGGGCAATTTTCCACATTGTCGGGTAGATGCCAGTGTTGTAGCTGTACTGGAACAGTTTGGCTAGAGGTGCGGTTAATTCTGGAGCGCAAGTCTTCAGCACTACAGCCGGGATATTGTCGGGGCCCATAGCCTTTGCTGTATCCAGTGCACTCAGCCATTTTTTGATATCACGTGGAGTGAATCGAATTGGCTGAAGACTGGCTTCTGTGATGGTGGGGATATCGGGCGGAGCCGAGATGGATCATCCACTCGACACTTCTGGCTGAAGATGATTGCAAACGCTTCAGCCTTGACTTTTGCACTCACGTGCTGGACTCCGCCATCATTGAGGATGGGGATGTTTACAGAGCCGCCTCCTCCCATTAATTGTTTATTTGTCCACCACCATTCACGACTGGATGTGGCAGAACTGCAGAGCTTTGTTCTGATCCTTTGGTTGTGGAATCGCTTAGCTCTGTCTATAGCATGTTGCTTCCGCTGTTTAGCATGTATGTAGTCCTGAGTTGCACCTTCACCAGGTTGGCACCTCATTTTTAGGTACGCCTGGTGCTGCTCCTGGCATGCTCTTCTACACTCCTCATTGAACCAGGGTTGATCCCTTGGCTTGTTGGTAATAGTAGAGTGAGGAATATGCTGGGCCATGAGGTTACAGATTGTGCTGGAATACAATTCTGCTGCTGCTGATGGCCCACAGCACCTCATGGATGCCCAGTTTTGAGCTGCTAGATCTGTTCTGAATCTATCCTATTTAGCACGGTGATAGTGCCACACAACACGTTGGATGGTGTCCTCAGTGCGAAGATGGGACTTCGTCTCCATGAGGACAGTGCGATGGTCACTCCTACCACTACTGTCATGGACAGGTGCATCTGCGACAGGTAGATTGGTGAGGACGAGATCAAGTAGGTTTCTCCCTCATGTTGGTTTGCTCACCACCTGCCGCAGGCCCAGTCTGGCAGCTATGTCCTTCAAGACTCGGCCAGCTCGGTCAGTAGTGCTGCTACCGAGCCACTCTTGGTGATGGACATTGAAGTCCCTCACCCAGAGTACAATCTGTGCCCTTGCTACCCTCAGTGCTTCCTCCAAGTGGTGCTCAAGATGGAGGAGGACTGATTCATTAGCTGAGGGAGGACAGTAGGTGGTAATCAGCAGAAGGTTTCCTTGCCCGTGTTTGACCTAATGCCATGAGATTTCATGGGGTCCGGAGTCAATGTTGAGAACTCCCAGGGCCTCTCCGTCCTGACTGTATATTACTGTACCGCCACCACTGTTGGGTCTGTCCTGCTGGTGGGACAGGACATACCCAGGGATGGTGATGGAAGGGTCTGGGACATTGGCTGAAAGGTATGATTCTGTGAGTATGGCTATGTCAGGCTATTGCTTGAATAGCCTGTGGGACAGCTCTCCCCATTTTGGCACGTCCCCAGATGTTAGCGAGGAGGACTTTGCAAGGTCGACTGGTCTTGGTTTGCCTTTGTCTTGTCCGATGCCGGGTGGTCCGTCAGGTTTTATTCTTATTATGACACTTTTTAAGCGAGATTGTACAACTGAGTGGCTTGCTGGGCCATTTCAGAGGGCAATTAAGAGTCAACCACATTTCTGTGGGTCTGGAGTCACAAATAGGTCAGACCAGGCTGTAAGGACGACAGGTTTCCTTCCCTAAAGGACATTAGTGAACCAGATGGGTTTTTATGACAATCCGGTAGTTTTTTTGAGGGAGTATGGGGTAACCTGCATTGTATTCACCTTGGGTACATGCACATAAATTCAGCTTGAACTGATGGATGAATGTCTCTTTGGGAGCTGTAAGGGCCCTATGTGAAATGAACTTGACCGTCTGTATCAGGATCCCAGTGAACACAAGTCTATAGCAGAAGACTGCTCATAATTTAGCCACAATTGTCACTAAATTGTCATTTTCACTCACGGGCTTTAGGATGGAAGTAGTACAATGGAAGATACTCTTCTGAGGTTGAGGGTAAGGGACATCAGTGGACCACATTAGGAAGAGTTGCACTTGGCCTGTGCTATATCATGCCTTGGGGCACTTGATGCTGACACTGATGCTAAAAAGTAGTAGTATTTGATTCCTCCACACTGACATACTTTGCATTGCAAAGCACAAAATCTAAATAGAAGTGCAAGAAATATTCCAATGTGATTTACAGGAAGTACTGTTGGTGAGCAGCAAATATCATAAGGGTTTGTGAGTGACAGGCCTCTATGAGGATAAGAAAGAAAGACTTGCATTTATAGAGCGCCTTTCACGACCTCAGGACGTCCCAAAGCACTTTACAGTCAATTAAGTGCTTTTTGAAGTGGAGTCACTGTTGTAATGTAGGAAACGCGGCAGCCAATTTGTGCACAGCAAGCTCCCACAAACAGCAATGAGATAATTACCAGATCGTCTATTTTTGGTGGTGTTGATTGAGGGACAAATATTGGCCAGGGCACCGGGGAGAACTCCCCTGCTTTTCTTCAAAAGAGCGCCATGGGATCTTTTACATCTACCTGAGAGGGCAGACGGGGCCTCTGTTTAACATCTCATCCGAACGATGGCACCTCTGACAGTGCGACACTCCCTCAGTACTGCACTGGGGTGTCAGCCTAGATTGAGTGCTCAGGTTTCCTGGAGTGGGACTTGAACCCACAACTTTCTGACTTAGAGACAAGAATGCTACCAACTGAACCATGGCTGACATAAGCTACAGTTCTAGTACAATTTTGTACCTATCTTCATGTCTATATAGCAAATGGCATAAGGATGCAGGTCCCACAGTGCCTGGGAGTTTCAGATATGAAAAGTAGAAATGAGAACATCTGATTCTGGAAGCAGATTTGAGCAGAAACACTTGTCAACTCTGCTTTTTTATCCACAGTTTCTATCCACCTGTGAAAGTGATGATGAAACATGTGAAATTCCTTTTGGCAATGCAGCTACTGTCTATAGCAGGTAGGTCAATTTGGAGATCTATTGTAGTTTTATAATTGTGCAATGAAATACTTTCATTGTGCGATAATATTTTCTCTGCAACTCCTTAATGTAATCACATAAGAAGAACTCTTCAAAAGTGTCAAACCAATGCATTATTCTAGTGGTAAAATTGCACAAATTCAATTTAAAGAAATGTATATGATGTATACACTAGGTACGGTAGCATAGTGGTTATGTTACTGGACTAGTAATCCAGAGTCAAGAGTTCAAATCCCGCCATGGCAGCTGGGGAATTTTAATTCAATTAATTAAAATCTGGAATTAAAATACTAGTATCAGTAATGGTGGCCATGAAACTACCGGATATGTCGTAAAAACCCATCTGGTTCACTAATGTCCTTACCTGGTCTGGCCTATATGTGACTCCAGACCCACAGCAATGTGGTTGATTCTTAATTGCCCTCTGAAATGGCCTAGCAAGCCACTCAGTTGTAAAATCTTGCTTAAAAAAGTCACAATAAGAATAAAACCGGACGGACCTCCCGGCACCGGACACGACAAAGGCAAACCAAGCCCAGTCGACCCTGCAAAGTCCTCCTCACTAACAACTGGGGATTTGTGCCAAAATTGGGAGAGCTGTCCCACAGACTAGTCAAGCAACAGCCTGACATAGCCATACTCACAGAATCATACCTTTCAGCCAATGTCCCAGAATCTTCCATCACCATCCCTGGGTATGTCCTGTCCCACGGGCAGGACAGACCTACTAGAGGTGGCGGTACAGTGATATACAGTCAGGAGGGAGTGGCCCTGGGAGTCCTCAACATTGACTCTGGACCCCATGAAATCTCATGGCATCAGGTCAAATATGGGCAAGGAAACCTTCTGCTGATTACCACCTACCGCCCTCCCTCAGCTGATGAATCAGTCCTCCTCCATCTTGAGCACCACTTGGAGGAAGCACTGAGGGTAGCAAGGGCACAGAATGTACTCTGGGTGAGGGACTTCAATGTCCATCACCAAGTAGTGGCTCGGTAACACCACTACTGACCGAGCTGGCCGAGTCCTGAGGGACGTAGCTGCTAGACTGGGCCTGCGGCAGGTGGTGAGCGAAACAACATGAGGGAAAAACCTACTTGACCTCATCCTCACCAATCTACCTGTCGCAAATGCATCTGTCCATGACAGTATTGGTAGGAGTGACCACCGCACAGTCCTCGTGGAGATGAAGTCCCGTCTTCGCACTGAGGACACCATCCAACGTGTTGTGTGGCACTACCACCGTGATAAATGGGATAGATTCAGAACAGATCTAGCAGCTCAAAACTGGGCATCCATGAGGTGCTGTGGGCCATCAGCAGCAGCAGAATTGTATTCCAGCACAATCTGTAACCTCATGGCCCGGCATATTCCTCACTCTACCATTACCAACAAGCCAGGGGACCAACCCTGGTTCAATGAGGAGTGTAGAAGAGCATGCCAGGATCAGCACCAGGCGTACCTAAATATGAGGTGCCAACCTGGTGAAGCTACAACTCAGGACTACGTGCATGCAAAACAGCGGAAGCAACATGCTATAGACCGGGCTAAGTGATTCCACAACCAACGGATCAGATCAAAGCTCTGCAGTCCTGCCACATCCAGTAGTGAATAGTGGTGGACAATTGAACAACTAATGGGAGGAGGAGGCTATGTGAACATCCCCATCCTCAATGATGGCTGAGTCGAGCACGTGAGTGCAAAAGTCAAGGCTGAAGCGTTTGCAACCATCTTCAGCCAGAAGTGCCGAGTGGATGATCCATCTCGGCCTCCTCCCGATATCCCCACCATCACAGAAGCCAGTCTTCAGCCAATTCGATTCACTCCACGTGATACCAAGAAATGACTGAGTGCACTGGATACAGCAAAGGCTATGGGCCCCGAAAACATCCCGGCTGTAGTGCTGAAGACTTGCGCTCCAGAACTAGCTGCGCCTCTAGCCAAGTTGTTCCAGTACATTTACAACATTGGCATCTACCCGACAATGTAGAAAATTGCCCAGGTATGTCCTGTCCACAAAAAGCAGGACAAATCCAATCCGGTCAATTATTGCCCCATCAGTCTACTCTCAATCATCAGCAAAGTGATGGAAGGTGTCGTCGACGGTGCTATCAAGCGGCACTTACTCACCAATAACCTGCTCACCGATGCTCAGTTTGGGTTCCGCCAGGACCACTTGGCTCCAGACCTCATTACAGCCTTGGTCCAAACATGGACAAAAGAGCTGAATTCCAGAGGTGAGGTGAGAGTAACTGCCCTTGACATCAAGGCAGCATGTGACCGAGTGTGGCACCAAGGAGCCCTAGTAAAATTGAAGTCAATGGGAATCAAGGGAAAAACTCTCCAGTGGCTGGAGTCATACCTAGCACAAAGGAAGATGGTACTGGTTGTTGGAGGCCAATCATCTCAGCCCCAGGGCATTGCTGCAGGAGTTCCTCAAGGCAGTGTCCTAGGCCCAAACATATTCAGCTGCTTCATCAATGACCTTCCCTCCATCATAAGGTCAGAAATGGGGATGTTCGCTGATGATTGCACAGTGTTCAGTTCCATTCGCAACCCCTCAGATAATGAAGCAGTCCGAGCCCGCATGCTGCAAGACCTGGACAACATCCAGGCTTGGGCTCATAAGTGGCAAGTAACATTCACTGCAGACAAGTGCCAGGCAATGACCATCTCCAACAAGAGAGAGTCCAACCACCTCCCCTTGACATTCAACGGCATTACCATCGCCGAATCCCCCACAATCAACGTGCTGGGGGTCACCATTGACCAGAAACTTAACTGGACCAGCCAGATAAATACTGTGGCTGCAAGAGCAAGTCAGAGGCTGGGTATTCTGCGGCGAGTGACTCACCTCCTGACTCCCCAAAGCCATTCCACCATCTACAAGGCACAAGTCAGGAGTGTGATGGAATACTCTCCACTTGCTTGGATGAGTGCAGCTCCAACAACACTCAAGAAGCTTGACACCATCCAGGACAAAGCAGCCTGCTTGATTGGCACCCCTTCCACCACCCTAAACATTCACTCCCTTCACCACTGGCGCACAGTGGCTGCAGTGTGTACCATGCACAGGATGCACTGCAGCAACTCACCAAGGCTTCTTCGACTGCACCTCCCAAACCCGTGACCTCTTCCACCTAGAAGGACAAGAGCAACAGGTACATGGGAACAACACCACCTGCACATTCCCCTCCAAGTCACACACCATCCTAACTTGGAAATATAATCGCCGTTCCTTCATCATCGCTGGGTCAAAATCCTGGAACTCTCTTCCTAACAGCACTGTGGGAGAACGTTCACCATGTGGACTGCAGCGGTTCAAGAAGGCGGCTCACCACCACCTTCTCAAGGGCAATTAGGGATGGGCAATAAATGCCGGCCTCGCCAGCGACGCCCACATCCCATGAACGAATAAAAAAAAAAATCTGACAGACCCTCTTATCCAGTATTTGGGAAAGGTTACATAGTCATTTATATTGTCAGCTTCCAAGTCACTGCTCTGAACAGTAGGTAGATGCTGGGAGTGCATCAAAGAGGCAATGTGGCAAGCAGATCACATGGAATGTGAAAGGAATTACTAAAATTCTTCCAATTCTGTTCAGGAATTGAAGCTTGTAAAGTGATGTGTCTGCCTAAGTACATAAAGGTGAAATTGGCCAATTTGAAAGGGACGCCGTCTTTTAAGTTTACATTTTTGGTGAATTTTGTGTTTATGTATTTTAAGGATGTAAAAAGGAAGAGAGTAGCAAAAGTAAATGTTGGTCCCTTAGAGGCTGAGACAGGAGAAATTATAATGGGGAATCAGGAAATGGCAGATGCGTTAAACGAATATTTTGTATCACAGAGAAGACACAAAAAGCATACCAAAAATAGTGGGGAACCAAGGGGTAAATGAAAGTGAGGAACTTAAAACAATCTATCACTAGAGAAAAAGTACTGGACAAACTAATGGGACTAAAAGCTGAGAAATCCCCTGGATCTGATGGCCTACATCCGAGGGTTCTAAAAGAGGTGGCTACAGAGATAATGGATGCCTTGGTTATGATCTTCCAAAATTCTCTAGATTCTGGAACGGTCCCATTGGATTGGAAGGTAGCAAATGTTACCTTGCTATCAAGAAGGGAGGGAGAGAGAAAACAGGGAATTACGGGCTAGTTTACCTGACATTGGTTGTCGGGAAAATGCTGGAATCTATTGTTAAGGAAGTGGTAAACAGGGCACTTAAAAAATCATAATATGATTAGGCAGAGTCAAAATGGTTTTATGAAAGGGAAATCATGTTTGACAAATTTATTAGAGTTTTTTGAGGATGTAACTTGGAGGGTAGATAAAGGAGAACCAGTGGATGTAATATATTTGGATTTTCAAAAGGCATTCGATAAGGTGCCACATAAGAGATTGTTACACAAGGTATGGGTTCATGGGGTTGAATAGAGGATTGGTTAAAGGACGGAAAACAGAGAGTAGGGATAAACGGGTCATCCTCAGCTTGACAGGCTGTAACTAGTGGGGTGCCGCAAGGATCAGTGCTTGGGCCTCAGTTATTTACAATCTATATTAATGACTTAGATGAAGGGACTGAGTGTAATGTATCCAAGTTTGTTGACAATACAAAGCGAGGTGGGAAAGTAAACTGTGAGGACAAATCTGCAAAGGGATATAGACAGGTTAAGTGAGTGGGCAAGAAGGTGAGAGGTGGAGTATAATGTAGGGAAATGTGAGGTTATTCATTTTGGTAGGAAGAATAGAAAAATAGAATATTTTTTAAATGGTGAGAAACTGTTAAATGTTGGTGTTCAGCGAGAATTGGTTGTCCTGGTACAAGAAACACAACAAGTTAGTATGCAGGTACAGCAAGCAATTAGGAAGGCAAATGGCATGTTGGCCTTTATTGCAAGGGGGTTGGAGTACAAGAGTAAGGCAGTCTTATTACAGTTGTACAGGGCATTGGTGAGACCTCACCTGGAGTACCACGTACAGTTTTGGTCTCCTTATCTAAGGTCTCCTTAGAGGCGGTGCAACGAAGGTTCACTAGATTACTTCCTGGGATGAGAGGGTTGTCCTATGAAGAGAGGTTGAGTAGAATGGGCCTATGCTCTCTGGAGTTTAGAAGAATGAGAGGTGATCTCATTGAAACATATAAGATTATGAGGGTCTTGACAGGATCGATGCTGAGAAATTGTTTCCCCTGGCTAGAGAGTCTAGAACTAAGGGGCATAATCGCAGGATACGGAGTCGGCCATTCAAGACTGAGATGAGGAGGAATTTCTTCACGCCGAGGGCTGTGAATCTTTGGAATTCTCTACCTCAGAAGGCTGTGGATGCTGAAGCATTGAATATATTCAAGGCTGAGATGGATAGATTTTTGGACTCTAGGGGAATCAAGGGACATGGGGAGCGGGCAGGAAAGTAGAGTTGAGGTCGAAGATCAGCCATGATCTGATTGAATGGCAGAGCAGGCTCAAGGGGCCGTATGGCCTACTCCTGCTCCTATTTCTTATAAGGATATTAGTGCTGGGGAGTGAGACAGTTTTAACTTTTGAGTCTCAATTTCAGCATCCAGCACTTCTTTGTCAAGTTCAGAAATTACAGCACGGAAATATATGGGGGTGGTACCAGAGGACTGGAGAATTGCAAATGTTACACCCTTGTTCATAAAAGGGTGTGAGGATAAACCCAGCAACTACAGGCCAGTCAGTTTAACTTCGGTGGTAGGGAAACTTTTAGAAACGATAATCCGGGACAAAATTAACAGTCACTTGGACAAGTGTGGATTAATTAAGGAAAGCTGATTGAGTTTTTTGGTGAGGTAACAGAGAGGGCTGATGAGGGCAGTGAGGTTGATGTGGTGTCTTTGGACTTCCAAAAGATGTTTGATAAAATGCCACATAATAGGCTTGCCAGCAAAGTTGAAGCCCATGGAATAAAAGGGTCAGTGGCAGTATGGATATGAAAGTGGCTACAGAGAGTAGTGGTGAACTGTTTTTTGGACTGGAGGAAGGTATACAGTGGTGTTTCCCAGGGGTCTGTACTAGTTCCACTGTTTTTCTTGATATATATTAATGATTTGGACTTGGGTACACAGGGCACAATTTCCAAATTTGCAGATGACACAAAACTTGGACGTACAGTGAGGAGGATAGTGATAGATTTCAAGAGGATATAGACAGGCTGGTGGAATGGGTGGACACGTGGCAGATGAAAATGCAGAGAAGTGCGAAGTGATACCTTTTGGCAGGAAGAACGAGGAGAGGCAATATAAATTAAAGGGTAAAATTCTAAAGGGGGTGCAGGAACAGAGAGACCTGAAGGTATATGTGCACAAATCATTGAAGGTGGCAGGGCAGGTTGAGAACGCACTTAAAAAAGCATACGGGATCCTGGGCTTTATAAATAGAGGCATAGAATACAAAAGCAAAGAAGTTATGATGAACCTTTATAAAAAGAGGTTCGGTCACAACTGGAGTATTGTGTCCAATTCTGGGCACCACACTTGAGGAAGGATGTGTAGAGAGCGTGCAAAAAAGATTTACTAGATGGCTTCAGGGATGAAGGACTTCAGTTACGTGGATCGACTGGAGAAGCTGGTGTTGTTCTCTTTAGAGTGGAGAAGGTTGAGAGGAGATTTGATAGAGGTGTTCAAAGTCATGAGGGATCTAGAAGAGTAGATAGAGAGAAACTGTTCCCATTGGCAGAAGGGTCAAGAACCAGAGGACACAGATTTATAGTGATTGGCAAAAGGATCAAAGGCAACATGAGGAAATACTTTTTTATTCAGCGAGTAGTTATGATCTGGAATGCACTGCCTGAGGGGTTGGTAGAGGCAGATTCAATCAAGGCTTTCAGAAGGGAATTGGATAAGTACTTGAAGGGAAAAAATTTGCAGGGCTACAGGGAAAGGGCGGGGGAATGGGACTAACTGGATTGCTCTTGCAGAAAGCTGGCATGGGCTTGACAGGCCGAATGGCCTCCTTCTGTGCTGTAACCATTCTATGATTCTCTAAATAGGCCATTCAGCCCAACCAGTCCATGTCACTGTTTATTCCGCCACGCTAGCAAATAGTTCTAATTACATTTACCCACCTTTTTCCCATATCACTTCAACCTCTTTTCCTTCATCCAATCTAATTTTGAACGTTTACATGGTTTCTGCCTCAACCACTAATCCTGGAAGTGAATTGCACAGTCTCAGAACTCTCTGTACACAGCATTCTAACTGAGGTACTAGCCTCCATTGCAGAAGAGCAATCAGTATAATCTTCTGTTACCCACACTACCTACCACTATGATCTTCCATGTAACCAAATTGTTAGCAATTTTTTTTTACTGTGGCCCCGCAGCCTGTAGGAAACAGTACAAACTAATGACACATAGTCTCTGCCAGTTATAAAATGTCTGTCATTTTGTGAATCAGAAATAGATTTAAACCTATGTTTCAAAAATTAATGGCCAAAATGTTCATCTGTGCACCCAGCCTTGGAAGTTAATCTTTAACACAAGTGTAAAGCACAGGTTAAACCACAGCCTTTGTTTTGCCTTAACAAAGTGTCATCGATGTTTCATAGCAAGGGTTTTGAAACCATGGGGGAAGGGGACTATTTTCTGTTGGTAATTTTAATTTACTGCTGTGCAGAAAGTGCATTTCTGAGTCCAGAGTCTCAACTGAGTGGTACTGATGCTGGTGACTATTTTCTGAAAGTTTAAAATGTCACTAAGCTTTTTTTGTTGATGGGGTGAAAACAGCTTTAAGACCACAAGTAGCTAGGCGGATCCAAATAACTTTTGGAATAGTCATGCAGTGTGAAGGAGAATAGCAACATGGCATTTCCCCTATCACGGTATAGAGATATTAATAGCACTACATGATTTTTTTTCTGGGGAGGGAAAGGAAAATAACTGTGCTTTTTAATACAGGATCAACACGCTATGTGGAAGGGCTTAATGGGCCAAATGGCCTTGTCTCACTCGGTGTTGTATTCTTATTTTAATCAGAGTTCTGGTAGCAGCTATTGCAATTTGCCAGGACTCGTACAAGAATATATGACGTAAGGATATAAGCCATTGTCTTTTCGGAGAATGAGTGGGACAAATGGGAGGTTAGGATCAATCTGATTGTACCCAATTCAATTAAAGAAATCTGGCATGCTAAAGCAAGATATACACCTCCATTTCTCACAGTCACACCTTACTACCCACCATACCAACCTTATACCTGTTGAATTTTATATCCGATCAGAACTAGTACTCTAGCTCCTGCATCCCTGCTTCTTATACTTTATTTAATTAACAGATTTGAGAACCTGTGAGATAGTGATATATCTGACAGATGTTTATTAATACAGACAACACACTCAGTAGTACGTGCAAGCAATACATCTATATACTCACAATTAGGAGATCCATCAGGGACTGCAAGCTTACATCTCAGCAGGCAGTTCATAGTCTTGATTACACAACTAGGGTATGTTGTGTTCCACATTTATACTTTTACTAGACCACACCTACTTTGATCACAGGAAATGGTGTAACCCAAGCCCCATTCCTTTGTCTAAAGCTGACCTACACCAGTTCGGTTCAGTCCAGTTCCCTTATCTCTAGGTCTATATCCTGTTTCCTTTACATTAATCTTCTGAGCAAATTTCAGTACTTTCCAACTGATCAAACCTCCCTCTAGAAGAGCAAATGAATCAGGCATGATGGCCAGTCTATTATAGCTGTTGCACGGACAGCCTGTACACAGGAGTTGGGCTATAAACTTAACTTTATTTTATTCTGCTGTAGGCATTTTATGCCTGATCAACTGTATGATTTAATATGTCTCTAATATATTTGAATAATTTATTTATGAAATTGTTAACAGTCAGCATTTATTTATTATTTAGAAAATTAACACCACAGTTACAATGTTTCGATCCTTCTGGCAGTGTCCAGTTTTTTGCATCACTCAAACAGCAAAAGTATGTAGAAGATGTTTAAGTCTATACAGGAACTTCCAGAAACATCTCAGTAGAGGACCCTGTAAACCACTACCACTGCCATTTCTGTTTGGTATTCATATTGGTGCCTCACTAATCCTGTCCTATTCTTTACAGTAGATGGATGCTGGACCCCACCAGAGACAGAAGGCAGTTGAAGAGTTTGATTACATCATAAATAGACATCCCATAATGTTTTATTGTGGCAATCTTTGTCTCCTGTAGAGAAAGGTCACACTTCTCTCTGACTCCCCCCTCTACCCCTCCACATATTGATTCAGTGAAGAGTAGAAGCTATAAACACCTTTAGTTACATCATAACAGGCAAGTCCTGTACAGTTGTGCTGCATAACACAGATATTGGCAGTGACAATTCTTTCTATAATTTCTCTGCCCTTCAAACTATCATCACCACTACTAGGAAGCCCTTGCATTTGATATGCTTTCAATTCATTTTTCCTTGGACTAAAATTCTTCAAAGCCTAAACACAAAACCTCTGAGTCTAATATTAAAGAGTCTCATGTAAAGTATACAAACCAAGGAAGTCCTCTCAGCATAATAGCCCAAGTGTGCCATTTGTTTGTTGTACCAGACTTCTCAGATCGAAGCATGGTTCCTAAAAATTGCCCCGAGTTTCAACTATAGCACCTGAATCAACACGCCTCTGACAATGGTTTGAAGCTTTGAGTCTCTGTACCTCTTTTTTCATATACCCAGCACTTCGAATTCCTCAATGATCCAGCATGAGCAGCTAGTCAGAACAGCTGTGCTGTGGGTGAAGAGCGTCTTCTAATCAAGGTCCCTCACCCCTTTCTAACTCACCAAGTTATTAGAAATCATTATTGCAACCCTCAGGCTGTCTTTTAGATAATTGCTTATTTCAACCAGTTCTTGATGCTGATCAAAGGTACTATTGAACATTTTCAGCCTATGGTTTTGTAGTCATTGTGCCCAAAGATTAGCTCCATTCAATGTAATCAACAAACCACTTGGAGCACTATTTCAACCCTTGAACTTTAAGAAGGTCTTCCAAGGCATTCCTGGGAGAATTTAATCTCATATTATTGCCAAGCATCAGTAATCCAATTTTGGATTACTCGGTGAATATTTTTTTCCATGGGTATGATTACATATGTACGTTACCCAGCAGTACTTGTGGTCTGAGATGTATTGTCAAATCACTGGCGTAAGTCTGAGGATGTCATGCTAAAGCTGTACAATGCTCTGGTCAGGCCATACCTTGAGTACTGCATTCAATTCTCATCACAAATATCCAAGCAATGCAGAAAAGAGCCACACAGCTGACGCATAGGATTGGTGAACTGAATTATTGAAGCCAATTCCGCACTCCCAGTAGAGAGTGCCACCTATAGGAAGCATATTGCAGGAAATAGAAGGCACATATCCCATAATTATTCATTTTAATTAGCAGAAAATCACCGGCTTTGTACCTGCAATGTCCGATGATGCATTCCCTGGGAGTACAAAATCGGCCCTATGTGGAAAGGTTGCAAAACGTGAAATCTTTAGCCTCAAAAAGAGTTTCTATTCTGGATATTTTTCCTCTGCTTCAGTGTTTCTCACTACTCCTGTAGGCAAACCCATGCCTCTTCCAACCTTTACCTGTCCAATATTTGGGTAATTATAGTGAGCTTGGGACAAACATAAAAACTTTGTTACTGTATTTTGGCATTTCTGGTTAGATCACATGCCCATACTATCTTCCTTGACTTCAGAAGGCAGTAGGATAAATACTCCATTAAATTATGGCTTCGGGAATAAACTGCCAAACTGATTGATTAAACAGTAAATGGAAGTGAATAGAAGCAATGACACACAGTAGATTTACTGTAGTTAGAAGCGTAACTATTCTGCTCAAAAGATGGAAACAGTTGCTTCTGCTGTGATAAACTGCAGTGTGAACTGGACTAGACACAAGGGGCCCGATTTTACCAGGGGTGCGGGTTCTCGGCGGGTAGGCAACGCGCCCGGTGAAATTAGTGGGTTGCCCGTGCGATCGTAGCAGGCAACACACTAATTGGATCCACTTACCTGCTCCTCCGGGTTCCCCGATGCTGATCTGCGCGTCGGGCGGGCTGCGCATGCGCAGTAAGATCTGTCAGCTGGAGGCGCTCTATTTAAAGGGGCAGTCCTCCACTGACAGATGCTGCCACAAACAGCAAAAATTACAGCATGGAGCAGCCCAGGGGGAAGGCTGCTCCCAGTTTAATGATGCCTCACCCCAGGTATCATTAGATGGGGTGAGGAGGAGGGGGAGGACAGAGATCTTCCCCCCGGCGGGCGGGAGGAAGCGGCCCACCTCTGCCACCAAGAAGGCCTGGCTCGAGGTGGCAGAGGGGGTCACCTGCGCCACCAACATATCGCCCACCTGCATACAGTGCAGGAGGCGCTCCAATGACCTCAGTAGGTCAGCCACAGTGAGAACACGTAGTCTTTCCCCTACACTCCGCCTGCCACAACACTGCCCCCACCCCACATCTCCTTCGGCACTGCCAACACTACTCTGTCACATGACCCCTCATACCCACTCAAACCTCATCCTCAACTTACCTGCACCTACTCACCTCGCGAGTACTCACCCTGCCACTACCACGCAACCCAATCCTCATACAATCTCATGGCTCTATCCCATACTCACCCTCTCGTGCATCTCTCTCACGGCCAGCCTCACTCAACCTGCCACCACCTGTGCTGCAGCCACAGGGCATGCATCACATATGCGCAGTAGGCAGAGTAAGGCAAACGTGTCGTGAGCATGAAGGGGATGCACAAGGGTGTTTGAGGGATTGTCATGGTTCTTGCTTCTATTGAATTAAAGAACAACTCACATCACACATTATATTGGCACCACTACTGCCATGTCTTCGCGAATCCTGTCCGGTTTGTGCAATAATGCCCGCTCCTGGGTATCCCTATGAGGACCCACCACTGATGCCACCCAGTGTGTCACTGCAGAGTGGGTGTAGGTGTATTTGCAGGGCTCTTCTGCGCAGACGACTGAGAGACATCGGGGATGTCCCCGGTTGCAGCCTGGAAGGCTGTGGAGCAGAAGTTCGGGAGGGCAGTGGTGACTTTGACAGCGACAGGTAGGAAGATGGCGCACGGGCCAGCCAGGAGCAGCTCGGCATGAAAGAGGCTGCAGATGTCCACGGCTACATGTCGAGTGACTCTGAGCCTCCGTGTGCACTGCTGCTCGGAGAGGTCCAGGAAGCTGAGCCTCGGTCTGTGGAACGTGTGGCGAGGGTAGTGCCCTCTGCGACGCATCTCTCTCTGCGGTAGCCCTCCCTCCTGCTGTACAGGTGGATGTGTCACAGCACTCTGTTGTGGAGCTCCATGTGTCAGAGGTGGACGGCGTGGATGGCGAGGCTGGTGATGCCGTTCGCCCTCCGAGGAGGTCATGACTGCAGCTACGGCGGCCCCCATCCGCAAGATGTACATCTGAGGGGGTCCGCAAGGTAGGTACATGTCTCCGGACCCCGGGGTAAGTGTGCAGGTTGGTGACTTCGACCATCAGGAGGAGGAGGGTGGTGGAGGCCAAACTTTGTCCCAAGTGACAGAGCGGCCTCCTGCAATGGCTGAGGGTCTCCGCCCCCCCCCCCCCCCCTCAACCTGTCAAATGGACCTTTGCAGCTGCCACAGGCTGACGGCTGCAACACGTCCATTTCAACTGGGATTGTTTCCCCCAGTGTGTGAAACAGTCCCATGTTTATCCAAAATCACACACAGCCCCTTAATCAGGTCAGTTAATGACCTGAACAACCAAAGTAAATACACTCAAGTGGCATCCTACTGGCTTTAATTGCCTGCGGGATTCCCACCAGCAGGGGCTGCGCATGCACCCCCGCACGTCAGCGCGGAACCCGGAAGTGGGCGGGATCGAGGCGCGATCCGGTCCTGCTCCGGGATTTCGGGATTTTCGGGGCCCCCCCGCCGAGAACGCACACGGTAGCGGGTGCTAAAATCGGGCCCAAGGCCTCTATGTTTTAATCTTATGTACAGAGAGTGTAAGATTTTGTATTTTAGAAGGAAAAGCAAGGAAGGGGGTGTATAACAACTTACATTTATATAGTGCCATTAACATAAAGAAACATCCCAAGACACTTCACAATAGGCATTAAGCCAGGAAGGATGAAATTAGGAGGGATGGGTGAAAGCTTGTACAAAGAGACTGTTTTCAAGCAGGTTTTTAAAGGTAGAGAGAGAGAATGGAGAGTTTTAGGGAGAAAATTCCAGAGAGTAAGGCTGAGGTCACTGAAGGCTCATCCACCAGTGATGGGTGGAAGAAGGGAGAGGCACAGAAGGTCAAAGAAAGAGGAGGGTATATAGGAAGGAGATTGCAGAGATAGAGTGTAGTGAGGCAATGGACTAACCTATAAACAAGGACAAGAATTTTAAATTTAGTGCATTGAAAACGGCGAAGACTTGGATGATGGGCACAACCCTTTCTGTGCCCCTCTGCCACCGAAACAATGACACATGCTTTTGTCACCTCTAAACTCAACCATTCTAGTGGAACTTGTGTAGAGTTTTTGACAAGTTGAAGTTTAATGGAGGTGGAAGATGGGAATAGTTGAGTCTGGAGATGACAAAAGCGTGTATAAGGTTTTGTAGCAAGAGCTTGAGGCAGGCAGGCAATGTTGTGGAGATGGAAGTAAATCGTCTTGGTGATAGATAGGATATGGGATTGAAAGCTCGGCTCAAGATCAAACACTCAATGGAAAACTGCTGACGGTGTGGATGAATAGAGAGACCTAGGGGTTCAGACACATAATTCCTTGAAAATGTGAGTGCTGAACCATAATGAAGGCCAATAGTATTTTAAGTTTTATAAATAGAGGCATAGAGGTCAGTAGCAAAGAGGTAATGATAAAGTTGTACAAAGCAAAGGCTAGGCCATGGTTAAAGTAGCCATGATGTGGAGATGCCGGTGATGGACTGGGGTGCACAAATGTACGGAGTCGTACAACACCAGGTTATAGTCCAACAGCTTTATTTGAAATCACAAGCTTTCAGAGCTTTGCTCTTTCGTCACCTGACGAAGGAGCAAAGCTCCGAAAGCTTGTGATTTCAAATAAAGCTGTTGGACTATAACCTGGTGTTGTACGACTCCGTACAATGGTTAAAGTACTTTTTGGAGGCCCCATACTAGAAAGAACATTAAAGCGATAGGGAGTATACAGTATATATTTACCAGAATGAAACCAGGGATAAGAAGCTATAATTATGAGGAGAAACTTCTGATACTGAGACTATTTCCATTTGAGCAAAGCAGAAGCCCTTGGGCAAAGGCTATTTCCCTGAGAGTCAGTAACAAAGGATCACAAGATAATTACAAATGAGGGAGGCCAATCTGCCACTTTATTGATCCTTCAAGAAAGAACCTAAGGCCCCCATAATAGCAGCCAATTGTTTCTGAAACAATTCCAGAGTTTTTGCCTCCTCTAATCTGCCCAGGAGCCTGTTCCACGTATTGATCAGTCTATGTGTGAAGAAAAGCTGAACATAAGTCCTAAATTTGCCTTTTATTAATATAAACCCATGTCCCCTTATCCTACTTTTGCTGTTTAGTTTAGTTTTCCAGATTTACCTTTTCCATACCATATACTATTTATATACCTTTCAAACACCTCCTTTCAAAGTTGAAAAGCCCATGGTTCTCCAGTATTTCATCAATTTAAAACTGCCACTTACAAAAGTGGGGAGAGAGGTTAGAAGACATTTTTTTACACAAAATTATTAAAGCATGGAATGCTTTGCCATATGGGAATGCATCTTTTAAGAGAAAAGTGGATAAACTTTTGATGCTAACGATGATACAGTGGGTTGAATGGCCGCCTCCTGTGCTGTACCTACTATGATACAGGGCTATGTACCATCTTCTGTCAGTGCTCACCTGCTCAACAATCATCCTTTCCCCTGAGATTCAAGCAATCAACCCAGCACTCCTTTATTTCCAATAGCAGACTTGATCTTCATCTATTCAGAAAGTAGTTGAGTGCAACATAGATTAAATTACCAATACTCTTGTATTTCAAAATGTCTTATTCCATGACACAGAATCATGCTAAATCCTTATCAATGACATCTCAATTCTTAGGTGGACTGTTTGAATAGAAATACATTTTCCTGGTAATTGAAACCTTTGCCTGGAGACTGACCTATCACCTCTCCTGTTAATACCTACTGCTGATTTTGAATTGTCAGTCATTTTTAACTGCCAACTGAGCAGGTAGTGCTTACCATGAATGCTTTTCTCTAATTTGGTTTACCTCTATGTTTCTTTTCCATCCAGAGCAGAAAATAAGAAAGGACAAAGCTGTAGTACCAGTTGTTTCCTTTGCATTGATATTATAATATGATCCAATTATCCTTGAGAACTACTTGTACTCCCCAGATATTAGACCTCTCTAGGGCTTCTTCCGGCTCAAGCAAAGGAACACGTGCTGAGCTCCACTTAATATAATTTTGAAAATGACAACCTTGCACTATTTGATAAACATTAGTTACAAAGCAATAAGCTTCAAAAATTTCACACAGGGCGGCTATTCTTTTCTTTCAAGGGATTCACAAAAGACCTATGTTTCAGTTCCTTACAGTTCTCTTAACTGTTGATGGCAAGATATAGATATCAATTGGTCTACATCTGCGTCTCATTGAAGTTTTTCCATGCTGCTATGTGGAGTCCGACATTCTGTTCTTTACCAGTGAGATCTTAATTGAATTCTAATGCCTTGCGTACTTTAGCTTTTAAACTGCTGCAACGCATTTCCCTAGAGACACTGGGCTACAAAGTTGGAATGCATTTTGCCCACTTTTCGAATCTAGAATGGGCACAGCAATGGCGAATTTTGCAGCATGACAGATCACACCCAATTTGTGTGGCAGTTTGGGCCACTGCTAAATTCGTCAGGTCCTTTTTTTTATAGGTGGTCCTGGTGGACGCCTGATACAAGTTCGGACGGCATTTCAATATTGAATCTTGCTCCCGTTTTATGACCCATTTGCTGCACAAGCTCTGACTGTTTTTTTCGGATCAATAGTGGGCTAACCAGCGGTCCTTAAAGGGACTGCTTGAGACCTTCAAAGAAACCGTCAAGTAAGTTTTTTATACTTACCTCAACGTGGAGCCAGGAGGAGCAGGAGTGCCCCTCCTACCTCCATGTTAATACAGTGGGTCGGCTCAGCATCCGAGCCAGCCGAAATTGGGAAGGCCCAGCTGGCAAGCAGCATAACTGTTATTACAATCGGGCCCAAGGAACAATTTCTTGCGATCCTCGGGCCTCCATCTCCGGGCGCAGGTATCGTTCTCTGCACCCATTTGGCACCCAAAAATGGCCTTAAACCAATTTCCACCCCATTGACTTAAGGTGGCGTTGCTTGTGGCTATCATTTCTGTTTTAGCTTTGAGTTAGGAGGGCTTTCAATCAAATTCCCTTACATCCAGTTCTTTAGGTAGAAGGCTTTCCTGTGCACCTCACGTGAATGTGTTGCATTAATAGTTTTAGATCCATCTTCTGTTTGATTCTAAGCTGTTTTGTGGAGACAAAGTTTCATTTTTAGATGTTTCTGTGACTAGATTTACTTTTCAAACAATTATTCTGATGTTATGCAGGTTTATCTTATTTAAACTGAAGAAGAGTTCTGAGGCATCCAAGCAGGCACTTTCCCATTCAAACAGTATATTTCATTCACCTGCATCTCAACTGCTAAATCCCACTGCCCTTCACCCAGGACTGGTTTATTGTGCCTCACTGGTTTCTTGCATCACCTACTGCAAAGAATGTAATAGAATTAGTGAAGCACCAACATAAATAAAAAGAAACAGTTCCTCACCTAAGTACGCCATTTTTAAGGATGCTGCTTGTCACTAATCCTTATAAGCCCTCTCAACCCTTCCCTGCAATATTCTTTCTTCTGGTTAGCCTAATATCTTCCTTCCTAGATTATTTTGTCTGGTTTCTAGATCACTAACTGAACTGCTGCAGAAAGGTTCGAGACTGGTGCATGAACAAACCTCAAGGGATTATAGGAAACCAATTGGTGAGATCATCAAACTTAACTGCCTGCTCTCTCAGGCTGGGGTCCGGCATCCATCTACAATAAAGAATATGACCTGATTAATGAAGCCCAATATTCTACAAAGCACCTTTACCAGGCAAGTAATCAATATCCCTTTTCCCAGGCAAAAATCGATTACAAAGAATTTCATAATTCTCTGTTGTGGACTTTGCTTAAACCTGGTGCCAAGAATGCATCCAGACCAGGGATGTATTCACCACTGCACTTTTACATATTTAGGGCTTTATTCTCAAAGGATTGTCCTTTACTGCTGTTTTTATTGCAGCCCTCACTAGCACACCAGCTTTATTGGCAACACAGCATAACAACTGGTGTCCATCTCAATCATCTGTGTGGAGAATATACATTTATGTTATATCTAAGTCAGGTTGGTGATGTGTTAGAATGCAAGTCCCATCATTGGAGCTAATGATTTTCTTTTTTATGTCCCACCTGAAAATAAATATAATACAATCAAAAACCATGATCAAAACAGAATGACTGGGCAGCTGTAGGATAAAAGAACTTGCACTCATTGGTTCTGGAGAAATTGAATTCCTACAGTATGCAAAGGATTGCTGAATGAAGAAAATCCTTTTGGCTCCACAAGAAAATTCTTCCCCCTCCCTCCAAGTGATGCCCTCCAGTCCCCCCTCCCAACCACTTACCTGAGTGCAGGGGACCGTTATTTCGAGTCCCCAGTGGAGGCGACCTGCCACCCGAAATCCCACTTCCATCCGCCGACCAGCTAGCGCTTCCTGCCGGGCTCAAGCAGAAGACTGATGGGGCCTTTGCAGATGAGGCCCAGGAATTAAAATCTCCCTGGCCTCACGCTGGCAGGGCCAGATGGTTTGCCATCTGCCACAGCCCCCGCCCAATAGCCTCCCATCAAGAGTTAAAATCGGCTCCATTATTATTTATGTTTTCTTTCAGTTCCTGGGCTCTTCACGTGGAAACTCAATGCAAACTTGTATGAATTAGCAATCCCATAATCAAAAGCTACCTTTTCAGGACACAAAACAGCCAATTATTTAATAAAAACTGGCACGTGCCCAGATCCGTAGCATACATTGCTGAATTGAGCATTTCAGAGAGCTAGAAAAAGCTCCAGCAGGCAGAGTGAGTTATGAGGAACAAAAGGCTTCTCCATCGAAAAAAATATCCAGCACCTGTGTTTGTGTTGGTGCGGTCCCCCAAAATAACTTGGATCTTGGCTTAAAATAGCACAGAGCACTGTAGCTCGTCTGGGTACTTGGAGCATGACTCTAGCAAAGGCAGCTTAAACGTATCAATTCAAAAAGGCGTGGACTCTGGTATATTTTGCACAGCCAGATCCAAGAAATACAACAAAAAATATAGTTTGCAGAGACAGCAGCAATCCAGACACCCCTAGATGTTGAATGGGATCGTTGCTCAGTTTACCTGTGCTGATCTAGGCCCATGTGGTGCTGTAATCATAATAAAATGAAGAAGAGGAGAGGATAGCTATCAAAGGCTCCAAACATTGTAAAACATGCAACAGTCCATTCTTTATTGCATGTGGATATGAAAATTGTTAAGCTATTTCTTCAATGCACGATCCAGCTGATTGCCCAATTTGCCTTGGGCTTCGAAGCTAAAAATAACAGCTTAGAATTAATAAAATGGCAGATATAATATGAAGCAAGGCCTCCAAAAAGTAGCCAAAAATGTTTCCTGTTAGGTTTTGCTGACCATGATTTACTTGAGCCTTTCAAAGGGAGGAGCTGAAAGTACCCAGGCAGCCGTCGAACAAACGAAATTGACAGGCAGGAAAAGACCAGCTGGTCCATCAAGCATGCCCAACACTCATGGTGGTTGGAGCATCAATCCAGAAAAGTAAGAGTACTATTGACCTACCCTGCAGGTCACTCAATGGCGGATGGTGTGGAATTACAAGCATCGGACCTATGACAAACACGCACTCTTATTGGCTGATGTACTACATGAGTACTTTGCATCTGTCTTCACTAAAGAAGAAGATACTGCCTATGTCACAGTAAAGGAGAAGGTGGTAGAGAAATTGAAAAGGATATAAATAGAGGACATAGGTTGGCAGCGCTCAAAGTAGAAAAGTCACCCAGCCTTGGTTACTGAGAGAAGTAAGGGTGGAGATAGCGGAGGCTCTGGCCACAATCTTCCAATTCTCCTTAGATATGGAAGTGGTGCCAGAAGACTGGAGGATTACAAATGTTATACCCCTGTTCAAAAAAGGGGAGGTGGATAAACCCGAAAACTACATGCCAGTCAACCTAACATCTGTGGTGGAGAAACTTTTAGAGACAAGATTAATTGTCACTTGGAAAAATATGTGTTAACAAATCCATATTGGCTGTCATTTATTAATGGCAAATCGTGTTTGACTAACTTGATTGAGTTCTTTGATGAAGTAACAGAGAGGGTTGATGAAGGCAGTGTGGTTGATGTTGTGTATAAGGACTTACAAAAGATGTTTGATACAATACCACAGAATAGACTTGTTAGCAAAATTGAAGCCCATGGGATTAAAGGGGCAGTGGCAACATGAATACAAAATTGGCTAAGGGGCAGAAAGTAGTGGTGAACGGTCATTTTTCAGACTGGAGGGAAGTATACATTGGTTTCACCCAGAGTTCGGTATTAGGACCACTGCTGTTTTTGATATATATTAACGACCTGGACTTGGGTACACAGGGCATAATTTCAAAGTTTGCAGATGACAGAAAACTCTGAAATGTAGTGAACAGTGAAGAGGATAGTAACAGACTTCAGGAGGACACAGACAGACTGGTGAAATGGGCAGAAGCATAGCAGATTAAATTTAACACAGAGAAGTGTGAAGAGTTGCATTTTGGTAGGAAGAATGAGGAAAGGCAGTATAAGCTAAATTGTACAATTTTAAAGGGCGTGCAGGAACAGAGAGACCTGGGGTTGTACATATACAAATCATTGAAGGTAGCAGGACAAGTTGAGAGGCTGTTTTAAAAAAAAGCATACGGGCCTCTTGGCTTTATAAACAGAGGCATAAAGTACAAAAGCAAGGAAGTTATATTAAACCTTTATAAATCACTGCTTAGGCCCCAGCCTAACCAGTGATTGTATCCAATTCTGGGCACCAAATTTCAAGAAGGATGTCAAGACCTTAGAGAGGGTGCAGTGGTGATTTACCAGAATTGTACCAGGAATGTGGGACTTCAGTTACGTGGAGAGACTAGAGAAGCTGGGGTTATTTTTCTTAGAGCAGAAAATGTTATGGGGAGATTTAATGGAGGTGTTCAAAATCATGAAGGATTTTGATGGAGTAAATAAGGAGAAACTGTTTCCAGTGGCAGAAGAGTCAGTAACCAGAGGACACAGATTTAAGGTAATTGGCAAAAGAATCAGAGAATTTTTTTTATGCAGTGAGTTGTTAAAATCTGGAATGCACTGCCTGAAAGGGTGGTGGAAACAGATTCAATAATAACTTTTGAAAGGGAATTGGATAAATACTTGAAGGGGAAAAATTTGCAGGACTATGGGGAAAGAACAGGGGAGTGGGACTAATTGGATAGCTCTTTCAAAGTGCTGCCACAGGCACAATGGGCCAAATGGCCTCCTGTGCTATATCATTCGACTCTATAATCAGCATCCAAACTCTTCCCCACCGGGAGGAGACAGGGAGATAGAGCATCAGCCAGCTTCAGTAGCCTTACAATGTACAGTTGGAAGTCAAACAAACAATCCAAATCAGCCTCATCAGCCTTAGCAACAGGCAGCTCGTTTATATTATCTCATGAGGACAAACAAAACAAATGCTTCCCTGGTCACTGAGGGATGTTGTTTAGAACATTTTGCCACCTTAGCACTGGAGACAATGGTTTCCTTGAAGCAGCTCTTATTAGGCGATGGAGTTCAGTGGGGGAGTAGCAGCGAGTGGAGCGAGAAAGCAAGGAAGGCTGGGGATAGTCAGTTGAGAACGGTTGAGTGGAGTGTGAAGCACAGGCAGAGCGAAGATGTAAGAATAGAGAGGGTAGACAACAAGGCAAGGAACAAGAGGGTGGAGAGGCAGTAAAGCTCTGTTAGGTGAAGGTATAGCTGACACATCGATGTCTAGCTCTTGGATGTCTCTCGACTCAGCTGATTGGATAACATGGCAGCAGATGCTCTCAGTCACCTCATAGTTCTTTTGTTTGAATGGAAGATTCACACGGAGGTAGTTCTGCAATTCCTGAGGTATGGGGCTGTTTAGAGCTTGACCTGTTTGCATTTTTGGACAGACATCGCTCCCTTATTTCTGCTCCTGGACAAGAGGCACATCTGCTTGAAAGTTGGATGGCCTCTGCTTTTCTTGGTACATTAGTTTCTATACAAATTTCTTCTGTTACTCTAGTTTCCAGTGTGCTGCGCAAAGCATACTCAGAAAAGACAAATGCCATTCTAATAATCTGGTTACACCAGCTGTAGTTTTTGGCCATACAGGCCAGCATCAACTTGCCCCACAGATGAGATCTGCTCTTGCAGCTAAGGGAGACGGAGGTCAGATTCTACAGCTGGAACCAGATTATTTCTAAATGACAGCATGGTTGGTGATTGTCAACATGTAGGGAAAGATTTCTCACCAACGGTAGTTGATACTTTGATTAGTTCCCATAAAACATCCACTAAAAGGACTTTCAATACAAATTGGAAGAAGTTTATTGAATGGGGTGCCAACAAGTCGGTTACCTCTCCAGTATGTAGGATACATCATATTTGATAGTACCTACAATATTTGTGTGAATTGGAATTAAAGCCCACTTCCGATTGTGTGTCTGTTTCTGTTACCATGAGCCACTGGCCTCAAAGCTAATTAGAGGAACATCCTTTGAGGTCTCAACCATAGAGACTATCTCTAGCTGGAAACGACACCAGAACAGGATTGTTATTAACATTAGTTTCAGCTTAAAAATTAGGGTATCTTCGTGTAAATCAACCTTATTTGATTTGGCAGGAAGATAGAGCACTTCTTAGAACTCACTTAGGAATTAACCCCAGATTTTTTCCCAGGTTCATTTAAATCAAGAAATTGTTGTTCTCTTGCTTTATCTGTATCTTATGGCAGAAAGATCCTTGGCAAATCAGTAACGAAAGAGTGGATAGTAAAATGGCTGGTAGAATGCATTCTTCACTGCTACTGTCTAGCAGGTCAGAAATCCAGGGGTCTAACTAATGCCTGTTTTTCTCATTCCACAGCTTCTGTCTGGATAGCCCCTTCTCATTTTGTGGATTCTTCCTGGATAATCCCATCATCAGATACATGGAGTATCCCTCATACATTACCTAAATATTACTGTTTAAATTTGGGAAGTGCACAGGATGGTGTTTTTGGCAGATCTGTTTTGGCAACAGGCCTCCTTCCTCCTAAGTTCTGTATTATTTTAATATGGCTGCTATCATATGTGAAGGATGCTGAAATAAAGAAGAAAGATAGATTATCAATCTTGTATGGACTCCTTCATTCTTTCATAGACATCCTTCACACACATGATACCTCCCTATCAGCATCTCAAGCCCTGCTGGGTTTATATTTTGGTTTGGTTGGAATTTCATTGCGCAGTCAATTAGATCATCTGGCACCTTAAACGATGCAGGATTAGGAGGTTTTACGTAACTGTCCAGCATGATGTTACGACAAAAAAATGAGTGTGTGCTTAGCACATGGTTTTTCTTAAGTTCCTAAAATTTAAAAAGGATGTCTATTATTCAAAGAATGAATAAGTTAGTAACCTATCTTGTTACTTATCACAACACTTTCACACTGAGAATTCAACTGATTGGGAAGCCAGTTTTAAGAAACTGCTTCAGTGAAATTTAGGATCACATCACTTAGTGTGAAATTCCAGGTCCTCGACCAGGTACCAACAATAACCGCCTAATGATGTCCTTACTGACAGCTGAAACCCAGATTACATGGAGCAATTTGGTGACCTTCAATTTGCAATTGCCAAAACATGAGACATAAATGAGCTGGGTGGTGGATATTAGTTGTGTAAGTAATTTTTTTAAATTCACTCTCGGGAAGTGGCCGTCACCGGCAAGGCTGGCATTTATTGCCTATCCCTAGCTGTCCTTAAGGTGATGGTGAGCCACCATCTCGAACCGCTGCAGTAGTATGATGAAGGTGCTCCCACAGTGCTGTTAGGTCAGGAGCTGCAGGATTTTGAACCATTGACAATGAAGGAACAATAATATATGTTCAAGTGAGGGTGGTGTGTGACTTGCAGGGGAACCTGGAGGTAATGGTTTTCCCATGCACCTGCTGCCCTTTTCCTTCCAGATCGTGGAGGTCACGCGGAGGTGCTGCAGTGCATCTTGCAGATAGTACACACCAGCCATAGTACACATGATTTGAGCAAGTGGATGGGGTGCCAATCAAGAGGACTGCTTTGTTTTGGATAGTGTCAAGCGTCTTGATTGTTGTTGGAGCTGCACCCATTCAGACAAGTTGAGAATATTCCATCACACTCCTGACTTGTGCCTTGTAGGTGGTGGGGAGTCAGGAGGTGCGCCACTCGCCACAGAATATCCAGCCTCTGGTCTATTCTTGTATGCCATGGCATTTAGGTGGCTGGTCCAGTTGAATTTCTGATCAATGGTGACATCCAGAATGTTGATGGTGGGGGACTTGGTGATGGTAATGTCATTGAATATCAAGGGGAGATGGTTATGCTCTCGATTGAGATGGACATTGACTTACACTTGTGTGGCGCAAATGTAAGTTGCTACTTATCAGCCCAATTCTGGATGTTGTCCAGGTCTTGCTGTATGCGGCACAGACTGCTTCATTATCTGAAGAATTGCGAATGGAGTTGAACACTGTGCAGCGAACAGCCCCACTTCTGACCTTATGATGGAAGGAATGTCATTGATGAAGCAGCTGAAGATGGTTGGGCCTAGGACACTGCTTTGAGGAACTCCTGCAGCAATGTCCTGGGGCTGAAATAATTGGCCTCCATTGACTACAACCATCTTCCTTTGTGCCAGCTATGACTCCAGCCACTGCAAAGTTTTCCCCCTTATCCCCATTAACTTCCATTTTACCAGGGCTCATTGGTGCCACACTCCCTCAAAAGTTGTCTTTATATCAAGGGCAATCACTCTCACTTCACCTCAACTTTGGAATTCAGCTCGTGTCCATGTTTGGACCAAGGCTGTAATGAGGTCTGGAGCCAAGTAGTTCTGGCAAAACTTAAACTGAGCATTGGTGAAGTTATTGGTGAGGATGGGGATGTTCATAGAGCCTCCTCCTCCCATTAGTTGCTTAATTGTCCACCACCGTTCGCGACTGGGTGTGGTAGGGCTGCAGAGCTTTGACCTAATCTGTTGGCTGTGGGATCGCTTAGCTCTGCTGCTTCTGCTGTTTAGCATGCATTTGGTCATGTGTTGTAGCTTAACCAGGTTGGCGCCTCATTTTTAGGTACGCCTGGTGCTGCTCCTGCCATGCTCTTCTACACTCCTCATCGAACCAGGTTGGTCATCTGGCTCGATGGTGATCGAGGAGTGAAGTATATGGCGAGCCATGAGATTACAGATTGTAGTGGTATACAATTCTACTGCTGCTGGTGGTTCACAATGCCTTATGGATGCCCAATTTTGAGCTGCTGGATCTGTATTCAACATATCTTAATCACTTAGCACAGTGGTAGTGCCACAAGACATAATAGAGGGTGTCCTCAGTGTGAAGATGGGATTTGGTCTCCACAGAACTGTGCAGTGGTCACTCCTACCAATGCTGCCATGGACAGATGCATCCAAGACAGGTAGATTGGTGAGGATGAGGTCAAGTATGTTATTACCTCATGTTGGTTCTCTCACCACCTGCAGCTATGTCCTTCAGGTCTCAGCCAGTGGTGATACTATCAAGCCACTGTTGGCGCTGGAAATTGAAGTCCCCACCCAGAGTATTTTCTGTGCCTTTGCTACCTCGGTGCTTCCTCCAAAAGTGGTGTTCAACATGGAGGAGTACTGATTCATCAGCTTAGAGAGGGCTAGGTAGTAATCGGCAAGAGGTTTCCTTGTCCACCGGTGGACAACTTGTAGTGTCAGACAGGCCGTTTTTCGTCCTTTTGCCTGTACCATTTGCATTTGGGTAATCTGCATGTTGCATACATATTGAAATGAGTATACTGATAACAAAAACAGAAAATGTGCGAGATACACAACAGGTCAGTCAGCATTTGTAAAGAGAAAAGACAGATTAACTTTTTAGGATAACCCTTTGTCAGGATTGATTATTGCTATCCAGAGACCTCTGCTAGAAAATGTATATGTGTGGATGTTGGGTGAGGACAGGATTGGTGTTTGCTGTGATGTCCTCCACAGTTGAATAGCCAGTCAACACTACACCAAAAATAGTCACTTAGGCAAGGAACTGGAATATGATTAGAACCTGTACTCTGCCAAGAGTCTGTACCTTCAGAAGAGGAAGAGGGGAAAAGATGTGACTACTGAGGGAGAGGGAATCTTTGTCTACAATAGAGTGCAAGCCTTCAATTAAAACACATATTGTTCAAGTGTCTTGAAATGGGTTCAGCATCAGAAAGTGACTGAAATGGTTTTTAAGTATAGAATCCATTTAAGCTTTGTTTATCATTTTTTTTAGATCACCGTGTTTTGTTTTCTAGTATTCCAACTGAAAGCCACAAAAGATATTGAAGACTATTTTGAGAAGATAAAGAGGGCTGTTGATGAAAGAAGAATTCCTGGTGGTGGTTTTTACGAGAAGGCAAAGAGGAATATAGATGAGGATGAGGACTATGATAATGAGGAGGATGATGATGACGAAGATACCGATGATTATGATGATTCGAAAACCAAAGCTAAACGACATGTGCACAGAACAAGAAAAGCATTAGATGAAGAAAGGGAAAAAAGGGAGTACGAGTATTATTCTCGTGGAAAATTTGCCAGGGACATTGATGACTATGTGCGTTAGTTACAGTATTAGTATTCCATTGCTTTGTCAGATGTTCAAAATGTAATTTGTCAATACAGTGCCTACCAAAAGAAGTAGTAAGAGGAAATAAAGATTTCTACACGTCTCCATTTGATTTTGTTAGTCATACAGTTTACATTAATAGTTTAAGCTTAGTGTTTGCTGTTGGTAGTGAACTGTGATCACATTTATTGCAGAGTTCATTTGGGGTTGAGTGTAATCTTGAAACCCGCTCGTATCTCTAGAGTTGTAGATCTTTAGTACGTGAGAAGTACAAGGGACCTTAATCCCAAATCAACAAAAAAAACCTCCCTCCTACTGATAACTTCTTAGAAATCTGAGACAATTCTTTGTATTATAAGTACTCGGTGCTCTGAAAATCAATTCCACTGGAGGCAATAAAGTGGTTTCAAAGATGCTGCTGAGCTCCAGCACAAGCTTCCACTATGCAAAAGGATTCCTCAGTAATGATGTATTCATTGCTGATGGGTTACCTCTCGAGATCTGTAGGTAGAAATATGGCAGAAACCTATTCATCACGTGTATGTGTATATATGGGGTAATTCTGCAATCCTGCACTATCAGCAGGGAGCCACACTTGCAGTCTGCCTGAGTCAGAGATAGGTTTATAAAATATTGTAACCCTGATATTACAATCTGTGCTCTTTGCAAGTGCAGCCCTCCGCTGATAGCACAGGATGGTGGAATCACTCCTACAATCTTTCCTGGTAACCGATGGCAAATCATTTAGTTAATAAACGTTAAGTAATGACACCAGAGTTGTTAATTTTGCAGCTTAACGATTGTGTCTGAATGATGTGGAGTACTCCTGCAGCTACATCCACGTTGACGGTTACTGCAGATGCAAAAGTGAACCCAAAACATATATGCAGGTCTATCCATCACATGTCAAGTGTGGCATTTGCATATGTAAAGTGTGCTTCACACTTGCACTTAAATGTGTTAAACATCATTTATAAAATAGCAACAAATCACAACCAAGTATGGTAGTGTTGTGGTTATGTTTCTGGACTAACAAACCAGAAAACATGAGTTCAGATCCCACCGTAGCAATTTGAGTTAAGTTTTTAAAAATTTGGAAATAAAAAGATGGTATCAGTAAAAATGACCATGAAGCTGTCGGATTGTCCTTTAATGTCCTTTAGACTGCTGTCTTTACCCAGTCTGGCATATTTGTGACTCCAATCCCATACCAATGTGGTTGACTCTTAAGTGGCCTAGCAAGCCACTCAGTTGTATCAAAGAATGGCATTTCAAGAAGGTGGCCCACTACCACGTTCTCATGGCAACTAGGGGTGGGCAATAAATGCCGGCCTTGCCAGCAACGGCCACATCTCGAGAATGAATTTTTTTAAATGAACAGATAGGAAGCCAATGGGCAGCAAGCAGGAACAAAATCTACCAATGAAGAAGTACCAAGAAGATACTGGAACTACCAATCAAGAATCAGCAGTCAGCAAGGAGAAGTAGAATCAATGAAATCATACAAAATATTTCCTGACAATCCTTTTAGCTGGCATCTTGTTTGGTTGGATAAGGTTGGTAACAAACATAGAAACGTTGATTAGTTCATAACAAAATGATTATATTTACCCATATAATTTCCTTTTGAAATCTCAACAATAGCATTTTCTACAAAGTCCTGCCCCTCTTTCCAGCATCGGGGACTTGAGTTTATGGGGCTTTCCATAGCTATCACTGCGTCAACTGAATGAAGAGGCAGCAGGCGATACTTTCCAGAATGCTCCAGTGTCACCCTGGGCACTACAACTACCAGAATGAAACTTAATGCTGCCTCTCTTCTGATGGTACTAAATACTGAACATTTTGGAACAGTAGCATATAACACACTTACAATCGTAGAATGGTTACAGCACAGAAGGAGGCCATTTGGCCCATCAAACCCGTGCCGGCTCTTTGTAAGAGCAATTCAGTTAGTCCCACTCCCCCACTCTTTCCCAGCAGCCCTGAAAATTTTTACCCATCAAGTATTTATCCAATTCCTTTTTGAAAGCCACGATTGAATCTGTTTCCACCACCCTTTCAGGCAGTGCATTCCGGATCATAACTATTCACTGCATAAAAAAGATTTTCCTCATGTCACTTTTGATTCTTTTGCCAATCACCTTAAAACTATGTCCTCTGGTTCTCAGCCCTTCCACCAATGGGAACAGTTTCTCTTTATTTACTTTAAACCCTTCATGATTTTGAACAGTTCCATCAAAGCTCCTCTTACCCTTCTCTGATCCAAGGAGAACAACTCCAGCTTCTCCAGTCTATCCATGTCACTGAAGTCCCTCATCCCTGGAACCATTTTAGTAAATCTTTTCTGCATCCTCTCTAAGGCCTTCACATCCTTCCTAAAGTGCGGTGCCCAGAATTGGACACAATACTCCAGTTGTGCCCGAACCAGTGTTTTATGAAGGTTCAATATAACTTCCTTGCTTTTGTACTCTATGCCTCTATTTATAAAGTTCAGGATCCCTTATGCTTTTTTAACTGCTTTCCCAACCTGTTCGGCCACCTTCAAAGATTTGTGCACATATACCCCCAGGTCTTCATGGGCTTCAATTTTGCTGACAAGCCTATTATATGGCATTTTATCAAATGCCTTTTGAACGTTCATATACACAATATCATCCGCATTGCCCTCCTTGTTACCTCACCAAAAAATTCAACCAAGTTAGTTAAACACGATTTGCCTTTAACAAATCCATGCTGGTTTTCCTTTATTAATCCACACTTGTCCAAGTGACTATTAATTTTGTCCCAGATTATCGTTTCTAAAAGTTTCCCCACCACCGAGGTTAAACTGACTGGCCTGTAGTTGCCGGGTTTATTCTTACACCCATTTTTGAACAATTCTCCAGTCCTCTGGCATCACCCCCATATCTAAGGAGGATTGGAAGATTATGGCCAGCACCTCCGCAATTTCCATCCTCACTTCCCTCAGCAATGTAGGATGCATCCCATTCGGACCAGGTGACTTATCTACTTTAAGTACAGCCAGCCTTTCTAGTACCTCCTCTTTATCAATTTTTAGCTCATCCAGTTTCTCAACTACCTCCTCTTTTACTGTGACTTTGGCAGCATCTTCTTGGTAAAGACAGATTTATAGTACTCATTTAGTACCTCAGCCATGCCCTCTGCCTCCATGTGTAGATTTCCTTTTTGGTCCCAAATTGGCCCCATTCCCTTCTCTTGCTACCCGTTTACTATTTATATGCCTATAGAAAACTTTTGGATTCCCTTTTACATTAGCTGCCAGTCTATTCTCATACTGTCTTTTTGCCCCTCTTATTTCCTTTTTCACTTCTCCTCTGTACTTTCTATATTCAGCATGGTTCTCACTTGCATTATCAACCTGACATCTGTCATTCGCCCCTTTTTTCTGCTTCACCTTACTCTCTATCTCTTTCATCATCCAGAGAGCTCTGGCTTTGGTTGCCCTACCTTTCACCCTCGTGGGAATGTTCCTAGACTGTACCCGAACCATCTCCTCTTTAAAGGCCGCTCATTGTTCGAATACAGTTTTGCCTGCCAATCTTTGTTTCCAATTTACCCGGGCCAGATCCGTTCTCAACCCACTGAAATTGGCCCACTTCCAATTTAAGTATTTTTACTCTGGATTGTTCCTTGTCCTATTCCATAACTAATCTAAACCTTATGATACTATGATCACTGTTCCCTAAATGTTCCCCCTCTGACACTTGCTCCACTTGATCCACTTCATTCCCCAGAACCAGATCCAGCAATACCTCCTTCCTCATTGGGCCGGAAACACACTGATCAAGAAAGTCCTCCTGAACACACTTCAGAAGTTCCTCCCCCTCTCTGCCCTTTACACTATTGCTATCCCAGTCTAAATTAGGATAGTTGAAGTCCCCCCATTATCACTACTCTATAGTTCTTGCACCTCTCTGTAATTTCCCTGTGAATTTGCTCCTCTATATCCTTCCCACTTGTTGGTGGCCTATAGAATACACCCAGTTGGGCTTTTTTATGATTTAACAGCAAGACTGGCCATTTCCAGAGCAAGACGAGGCTTGTAAGCCTAAAACTTATCAGAGGCATTATTAGGGCCAGTGGATACTTCAATGTAGCTGTGATATTTTTTGACTAATATAAGAAAACAGTAATACATAAATTTTGGATCTCTTATATGAGGAAACGCAATGTAATTAACTATATACAACTTGTACATAATCAAAACAGACAGCAACAAAAATGTTATATCTACAGACACTTTCCATATACAGAACTTTACTTCCTGTTGTCATGTTTTTGAACCACTTTTAATCAACTTTGTCCAATATAAATTCCTATGTCCATATTTATAATGAAAATTGCCAGTGTAAACTTGTCATGCTGTTCCAGTGATGATACTGTAATGCCTCCATTTTGCATCTCCCCGCTTCTTATCCTGTATCGTAGACTAACTCCTATGCTCCAACCAAATAAATAGTGTCAAATCAAAATATATAAAAATAAGAACAAGAATGGCTTTAAAATATCGACTGAACTACATCTGCGTGCCTGCTCTAGTTATCCCACACCCTCTAACTCCACTTCACCTTAATACTTCGCTTGTTTCTGATACCCCGTATGCAATACCACAGGAAATCGACTGGAATAAGAATCTAGCCAAAACTGTAGCCCAGTAATCAATAATACAGACAGCACACAACAATACTACTAATTAATATCAAAGCTAATGCTACATCCCAAAGTGTGCTTTCCTATCTCCGCTCCAGACGGCCGTCTCCCTGAGCCTTATTGATTTGAATACTCGGGCACATCCACCCTTTCAGTCTTCTCTCCAACCAGAAAACTCCTAGTTCTGAAAGTCTATCCTCATATATTTTATTCTCTAATCCCCTTATTCTAGTAGGTCTTCTCTGCACCTTTTCCGGCTCAGTTATATCCTTTCTGTAATGAGGGTTCCAGAACTGCTTACAGTGCTTCTTGTGCAGCCTGACAAAGCTCCGCACAGTGGTCGGGTTACTCCCTTTGATCCACTGTATTCCTCTTTTTACACAACCTAATATTCATTTGCTTTCTTGACAGGAATCAGTCATTGGCTTAATGTCTTGAGGGATTTATTTACTATGATTTGCAGATCCTTATCTGGTGTGGCAGCATATAGTAAATTCTTGTATATAATTTCCCTTATTTAGCTCTATCCAGCGAGATTCAGTCTCACAAGTCCTTGTGGATCTTTTCTGCGCTGTCTCCAACATTTGAATGTCTCCTTTATTTTTTTGATGACTAGAACTGACACAGTACTCAAGGTATAGTCTGACCAGATCACTATACAGTTTGATCACGACTTCCATCGACTTGTATTCTACTGTTTCGGCAATGTAATTCAATACTCTATTGGCTTTTTTGATTGCTGCTCTGCAATGACTGGACATGTTGAGAATTTAAGGCTTCTTTCAACTTCATCCTTAGCTATTCAACACCATTCATGAAGTATGTATGTTGCCCATTTTGTCTTCCTATGTGTAATACTTTGCATTTGTTTGCATTAAATTTCAACTGCCAGTCTGCAGCCCACTCATATATTTTGTTTAGCTCATTCTGTAGTTTCAGGGCTGCCTCCCTCAAATCCACTGTCCCTCCAAGTTTGGTATCATCTGCATTACCAATTTGCATTGAGCTTCAGAATCCAAGTCATTGATATAAATTAGAAACAGTAATGGCCCCAACATTGAGCCCTGGGGTACCCAACTCATTACTTCTCTCCACCATGACATTACCCATTTAACCAGTACCACTTCTTTTCTACCCTTCTGATAATTTCTTATCCATTCCCAAGTTTTGCCTCCATAATTTTGCGCTTAATTAGTCTCCTTTCATGTGCAACTTTATCAACTGCCTTTAGGCAGTCAAAGGATGCAACCTTCCCGGGTTGTCATTTCACAAGCCACTGTTTTCAGTTCCTTAAATCTATCTGGTTTGGAAACTCCCTCCTTTATTGGCTTAAAAATAACTTGTTAGAATGGGCCTTACTTTTGAAAAGTGGAACAGCTCTCCGAGTTTGTGATCTGTTTCACTCTTTCTGATCGGAAATCTGACTCCTAACCTTCCTCGATATTGTCCGAAGTTCTGGTTGGAGGACTCGCGGGCTGGATGCTCCAGCTGAGGTAATTCTGATTGGGGAGGGCTTGAAACTTTCGGCCGTGTCTACTGCCACCGCTATGGAGTATACTCACCCAACCCTTTGTCTGGACTGTGTAATTTGATCCAGTCTGCTGCAGAGTAATTCAAAAGCAAAATACTGCGGATGCTGGAAATCTGAAATAAAAACAGAAAATGCTGGACAAGCTCAGCAAGTCAGACAGCATCTGTGGAGAAAGAAAGTCAGGGTTAATGTTTCAGGTCGAAGACCTTTCGTCAGAACTCGAGCAGAGTAATTCAAGTTCTCTGGAATGTTTAATTTGATCCAGTCATTGTCAGGCAGGCTACAGAGTTCAGACAAGGAACAGTGCTAACACTACTGATTTCAGAGAACAGATAATGCTAACATTACCAAGTCCAGAGAACGCACAGCGCTAACACTACTGATTTTAGAGAACACACAGGGCTAACGCTACCGAGTTCGAAGAACGCACAGCGCTAACACAACCAAGTCCAGAGAACGCAAAGCGCCAGCACTACCAAGTCCAGAGAACGCACAGCGCAAACACTACCAAGTCCAGAGAACGCAAAGCGCCAGCACTACCAAGTCCAGAGAACGCACAGCGCAAACACCACTGATTTCAGAGAACACACAGCGCTAACACTACCGAGTTCGAAGAACGCACAGCGCTAACACTACCGAGTCCAGAGAACGCAAAGCGCTAACACTACTGATTTTAGAGAACGCACAGCGCTAACACTACCGAATTCGGAGAACGCACAGCGCTAACACTACTGATTTCAGAGAACGCAAAGCGCTAACACTACCGAGTCCAGAGAACGCAAAGTGCTAACACTACCGAGTCCAGAGAACGCAAAGCGCTAACACTACCAAGTTCACAGAACGCACAGCGCTAACACTACCAAGTTCAGACAATGCACAGCGCTAACACTACCAAGTTCACAGAACGCACAGCACTAACACTACTGATTTCAGAGAACGCACAGCGCTAACACTACCCAGTTCAAAGAACGAACAGCGCTAACACTACCCAGTTCAAAGAACGAACAGCGCTAACACTACCCAGTTCAAAGAACGAACAGCGCTAACACTACCGAGTTCAGAGAATGCACAACGTTAACACTACCCAGTTCAGAGAACGAACAGCGCTAACACTACCCAGTTCAGAGAACGCACAGCGCTAACACTACCCAGTTCAAAGAACACACAACGCTAACACTACTGAGTTCAGACAACACACAGTGCTAACATTACCAAGTTTTCTTTTTTATTCATTAATGGGACGTGGGCGTCGTTGGCAAGACCAGTATTTATTGCCTATACCTAATTGCCCTTGAGAAGGCGGAGAGCTGCCTTCTTGAACCGCTGCAGTCCGTGTGGTGAAGGTTCTCCCACAGTGCTGTTAGATAGGGAGTTCCAGGATTTTGACCCAGCGACGATGAAGGAACGGCGATATATTTCCAAGTCGGGATGGTGGGTGACTTGGAGGGGAATGTGCAGGTGGTGGTATTCCCGTGCGCCTGCTGCCCTTGTCCTTCTAGGTGGTAGAGGTCGCAGGTTTGGGAGGTGCTGTCGAAGAAGCCTTGGCGAATTACTACAGTGCATCTTGTGGATGGTACACACTGCAGCCACTGTGCGCCAGTGGCGGAGGGAGTGAATGTTTAAGGTGGTGGATGGAATGCCAATCAAGCGGGCTGCTTTGTCCCGGATGGTGTTGAGGTTCGAGTGTTGTTGGAGCTGCACTCATCCATTCAAGTGGAGAGTATTCCATCACACTCCTGACTTGTGCCTTGTAGATGGTGGAAAGGCTTTGGGGAGTCAGGAGGTGAATCACTCGCCGCAGAATACCCAGCCTCTGACCTGCTCTTTTAGCCACAGTATTTATGTGGCTGGTCCAGTTAAGTTTCTGGTCAATGGTGACCCCGAGGATGTTGATGGTGGGGGATTCAGCAATGGTAATGCCATTGAAAGTCGTGGGGAGGTGATTAGACTCTCCTGTTGGAGATGGTCACCGTCTGGCATTTGTGTGGCGTGAATGTTACTTGCTACTTATCAGCCCAAGCCTGAATGTTGTCCAGGTCTTGCTGCATGCAGGCACAGACTGCTTCATTATCTGAGGGGTTGCAAATAAAGCTGAACACTGTGCAATCACCAGCGAGAGTCCCCACTTCTGACCTTGTGATGGAGGGAAGGTCATTGATGAAGCAGGTGAAGATGGTTGGGCCTAGGACACTGCCCTGAGGAAATCCTGCATCGATGTCCTGCGGCTGAGATGATTGGCCTCCAACGATCACCACCATCTTCCTTTGTGCTAGGTATGACTCCAGCCAATGGAGAGTTTTCCCCTTGATTTCCATTGACTTCAATTTTACTAGGGCTCCTTGATGCCACACTCGGTCAAATGCTGCCTTGATGTCAAGGGCAGTCACTCTCACCTCACCTCTGGAATTCAGCTCTTTTGTCCATGTTTGGACCAAGGCTGTAATGAGGACTGGAGCCAAGTGGTCCTAACTGAGCATCGGTGAGCAGGTCATTAATGAGTAAATGCTGCTTCATAGCACTGTTGACAACACCTTCCATCACTTTGCTGATGATTGAGAGTAGACAGTTCACTACTGTGTTCAGAGAACGCACAGCACCGACACTGCCATGTTCAGACAACGCACGGCGCTGACGCTACCGTGTTCAGAGAACGCATGACCCTGACACTGCCGTGTTCAGAGAACGCATGGCCCCGACACTACCGTGTTCAGAGAACGCACGGCGCTGACACTGCCGTGTTCAGAGAACGCACGGCCCTGACGCTACCGTGTTCAGACAATGCACGGCCCTGACGCTACCGTGTTCAGAGAACACACGGCGCTGACACTACCGTGTTCAGAGAACGCACGGCCCTGACGCTACCGTGTTCAGACAACGCACAGCCCTGACACTACCATGTTCAGAGAACGCACGGCCCTGACACTGCCGTGTTCAGAGAACGCACGGCCCTGACACTGCCGTGTTCAGAGAACGCACGGTCCTGACGCTACCGTGTTCAGAGAACGCACGGCCCTGACGCTGCCGTGTTCAGAGAACGCACGGCCCTGATGCTACCGTGTTCAGAGAACGCACGGCGCTGACACTGCCGTGTTCAGAGAACGCACGGCCCTGACGCTACCGTGTTCAGACAACGCACGGCCCTGACGCTACCCTGTTCAGAGAACGCACGGCCCTGACGCTACCGTGTTCAGACAACGCACGGCCCTGACACTGCCGCGTTCAGAGAACGCACGGCGCTGACACTACCGTGTTCAGAGAACGCACGGCGCTGACACTACCGTGTTCAGAGAATGCTCCGCACAGACACTACCATGTTCAGAGAATGCTCAGCGCTGACACTACCGTGTTCAGAGAATGCACGGCACTGACGCTACCGTGTTCAGAGAATGCACAGCACTGACACTACCGTGTTCAGAGAACGCACGGCGCTGACACTACCGTGTTCAGAGAATGCTCCGCACAGACACTACCATGTTCAGAGAATGCTCAGTGCTGACACTACCGTGTTCAGAGAATGCACGGCACTGACACTACCGTGTTCAGAGAACGTCCAGCACTGACACTACCGTGTTCAGGGAATGCACGGCGCTGACACTACCATGTTCAGAGAATGCTCAGCACAGACACTACCGTGTTCAGAGAATGCACGGCACTGACACTACCGTGTTCAGAGAATGCACGGCGCTGACACTGCTGTGTTCAGAGAACGGCCAGCACTGACACTACCGTGTTCAGAGAATGCACGGCGCTGACACTACCATGTTCAGAGAACGTCCAGCACTGACACTACCGTGTTAAGAGAATGCACAGCACTGACTCTACCATGTTCAGAGAACGCACAGCACTGACACTACCGTCTTCAGAGAATGCACGGCACTGACACTACCGTGTTCAGAGAACGCACAGCACAGACACTACCGTGTTCAGAGAATGCACGGCACTGACACTACCGTGTTCAGAGAATGCACAGCGCAGACACTACCGTGTTCAGAGAATGCACGGCGCTGACACTACCATGTTCAGAGAATGCACAGCGCAGACACTACCGTGTTCAGAGAACGTCCAGCACTGACACTACCGTGTTCAGAGAATGCACGGTGCTGACACTACCGTGTTCAGAGAACGCACAGCACTGACTCTACCATGTTCAGATAGGAAGGTGTGAGGCCATGGAGGAATTTCAACGTGATGATGGGAATTTTAAAATCAAGGTGTTGGTGGACCAGGAGCCACTGTAGGTCAGCGAGCACAAGGGCGATGGGTGAACAAGACTTGCTGCGAGTTAGGATACGGGCAACAGAGTTTTGGATGAGCTCAAGTATGTTAAGGGTGGAAGATGGGAGGCTGGTCAGGGGAGCCTTGGAATAGTCAAGTCTATAGGTAACAAAGGCATGGATGAGAGTTTCAGCAGCTGAGGCAGGGGCGGCGACACAGGGCATTATGGAGATGGAATTAGGCGGTCTTGGTGATGGGGCAGACATGTGGTCAGAAGCTCACCTCAGGGTCAAATAGGACGCCAACGGTCTGGTTCAGCCTCAGATCGTGGCCAAGGGAAGGGATGGAGTCAGTGAAATGGCTTCAGTCTTCCCAATATTTAGTTGGAGGAAATTTTTGCTCATCCAGTACTGAATGTCGGAGAAGCAGTGTGACAAATCAGAGACAGTGGAGGGGTTGAGGGAGGTGGTGGTGATGTAGAGCTGGGTTTCGTCAACATAAATGTGGAACCTGACGTTGTATTTTCCGATGATGTCACCAAGGGGCAGCATGTAGATGAGAAATAAGAGGGGGCCAGGAATAGATCCCTGGGGGACTCCAGAGGTAACGGTGCGGGAGCGGGAAGCAAAGCCATTGCAGGTGATTTTCTGGCTATGACTGGATTGATAAGAATGGAAACAGGCGAGCGCAGTCCCACCCAGCTGGACAACAGAAGAGAGTTGTTGGAGGAGGATGGTGTAGTCAACCCTGTCAAAGGCTGCAGACAGGACGAGAAGGATGAGGAAGGAGAGTTTACCACGGTCAACATTATATAGGATGTCATTTGTGACTTTGATAAGGGTCATTTCAGTACTGTGGCAGGGGCCAAAACCTGATTAGAGGGATTCAAACATGCGGGAAAAATGGGCATGGATTTGGGAGGCGACAGCATGTTCAAGGGCTTTGGAGAGGACAGGGAGGTTTGAGATAGGGCGTTAGCTTGCAAGGAAAGAGGGATCGAGGCTGGATTTTTTGAGGAGGGGGGTGATGACGGCAGATTTAAAGGAGAGGGGGACAGTACCTGAGGAGAGGGAACCGTTAACGATATCAGCTAACATGGGGGCCAGGAAGGGAAGTTGGGTGGTTGGCAGTTTGGTAGGAATAGGGTCAAGGAAGCAGGAGGTGGGTCTCATGGTCAAGATGAGCTTGGAGAGGGAATGAGGGGAGATAGGAGAGAAACTAGAGAAAGATGCGAGTTCAGGGCTAGGGCAGGGTGGAACTGTAGAGGAAGTTTGGCTTGGTGGGCTAGGGGAAGGGAGGGAGGTGGCAGAGGCAGCTGAACGGATGGTCTCAATCTTAGTGACAAAGTAGTCAATGAGCTCCTTGCGTTTGTTGTTGGAGGTGAGGGTGGAGGAGGCAGGGGAGAATGGTTTCAGAAGACAGTTTGTAGTGAAGAGAAGGCAGTGTTCAAAGCTGGATAACCTGGTGGTGAAGGATGGAATACTAGAGCCTGGTCTTCAGTTGTTTCCAAGCCTTTATTCTCAGATGTTGGCAAGGGGCTGCAGAAGGTAACCTGAGCCCAGCTGCTGACACACAGGCAAGAGCAACTTTTGAACTAAAATAACCTGGGTTCAGTCACTGGCCTTAGCTGCCTGGAACCGGTTTGAATTAGCTAAGTTTTGTGAAAGACAAAGGAGATGTGATAAGACACAAGTCCTTATTTAGAAAAGGAGTAATGAGGTAATGCTACCTAAGTCCTTGGGACAGAGCCAATGAGGAGAAGACACAGACTAGGCAAGCAAGCCTAAACCAACAAAAGAGAGAGACAACACAGCTTGAAGAGATAAGATTTGGAATAAGAATGAAGGATCTGGGGCGTGGAGCCAGAGCGAAGACTCCGGAGACCAACCATCGCAGAAGTGGAAGAACCTACGTCAGGGACGTAGAGACGACGTATATTCTGTGACCACTCAGGGAGTGTCAGAGAAACCTCGAAAGAGAGAGAGCAAAGACTCCAGAGACCAACCATCGCGGAAGTGGAAGAACCTACGTCTGGGACGTAGAGACGAAGTCGAGAGAGAGAACAGTACGCCTGGTCAGCGTCAGCTTTCCTTTTACGGGTATTATCCTTTATATTCTGTGACCACTCAGGGAGTGTCAGAGAAACCTAGTGGGTGTGCGTTTAGATCCTAGTTTGGGTATAAAACTGTATAACCTGGTGCAAACTGCATGTCTATATCTAACCAGACGTATAAACTATATGTATATGATCTAACGGCGTGAATAAAGTGAATTGAGAGTTAGGAGAGAATTGACTCTTCTCCTCTTTGTACTAAGCCAGTAACCGTAACTGGTGACCTCCGGTCAACACAGAGCTCCACATTACACACACCACACCCTAGTTATGCTCTCTTATATATGGATACGAGAGACCCAATTAATACACACCAACTGAATACAATTAACACTAGTTGATATAAATCATGTGGCTACAATCAACAGCCAGGGGTTATCATTGCATTCCAGATGATCCTGGAATAGTGAGTAGTTTTGGCAGAGGAGAGCAGGACCCGATAGTGCTTTATGTGGTCCAGCCAGATCCGGCGATGAATGGCTAAACCAGTTGTAAATGCCATAAACGTTCAAATCTGCATCCCTTGTACTTAAGGGAGGGGAGATAAGGGCCGTACCCAGGGGAACGAACTGGATGAGAGAGAGTATTGGTTTTAATGGGGACAAGGGAATCAAAGATGGAGGTGAGAATGTGATTGAGCAGATCCGTAGCTGCTGAAATGTCGTGATGAATGGAGGACCAAAGGGTAGACAGTTGGGAATTTGAAAGTGCCGTTGCAAGTGACTTGGTAGAGAGTTTTTTCCAGGGGCGGATACAGAAGGAAGTGGGATTGGAAGGAGAAGGGGGATGTGAGTGGAGAGGGATACAAGGAAGTGATCAGAGATGGCCTTACCTGTGATTGACGCAATGGGAGTAGAGAGGCCATGTGAGTTGGCAAGGTCAAGGGGGTGGCCGTGAATATGGTAGGGGAGTTTATAGAGAGAGATTAAAGGATAGGAGGCCAGTGAACTCAGAGGAGAGAGAGCATGATGAGTTGAAATGGAGGTTGAAATCACCGAGAATGAGAAGTCGCTCCGTGTAGAGGCTGAGGGAGGAAAGCAGTGAAGAGATCTCGTTGAGAAACTTGGCGTGGTACTTGTGTGGGTGCTTGTAAACGAGGATTTTGAAGGTGAGGTGAAAGGGATGGAACAAGGTGAGATGCTCAAAGAAGGAGAAGGTGCCAGAGGAGTAGGGGGGCAGACCAAGACGTGATTTGGTGTTAAGGACCACACCACGACCACAGTGGAGCAAGTGATGGAAGATATAGCTAGGCGGGGAGGCTTCATTGAGGGGGAAAGTGTCATCACAGCGACGAGGGCCTCTATGGGCCCTTCGGAGGATGTCAAATCGCCAAGGCTTCTTCGACAGCACCTCCCAAACCCGCGACCTCTACCACCTAGAAGGACAAGAGCAGCAGGCACATGGGAACAACACCACCCGCACGTTCCCCTCCAAGTCACACACCATCCCGACTTGGAAATATATCGCCGTTCCTTCATCGTCGCTGGGTCAAAATCCTGGAACTCCCTTCCTAACAGCACAGTGGGAGAGCCATCACCACACGGACTGCAGCGGTTCAAGAAGGCGGCTCACCACCACCTTCTCAAGGGCAATTATGGATGGGCAATAAATGCCGGCCTCGCCAGTGACGCCCACATCCCATGAACGAATAAAAAAAATGAGGCACAGAGGGAAGCTGTAGGCAAATCTAAGAGGGAGTCAAGCCTGGGACGGCAGCAGGAGTGTAGGAAGGTCAAGGAGTGCTGAAGGGTTGGGGTAGGAATTTGGGGAGGGCGGGGCAGAGTACTCGAGAGGAGAGAAATGAAAGGAGGCACGACGACAGGAGAGAGGGGCCTTGGAGGGGTAAAGAGAAAAGAGAAGAGACAATAGGAGGGAGTCCAAAGTTAAAGTCAGAGATTCCGTGGTGGGATAAGATTGACAAAGGTAGGATGGAGTCAGCTTGGAGCATCGACAAACTGATGTCGAGGTTCGGAGACAGCTGTGGAGGGCAAGCCAACAGGTTGTCTCCAGTTCCCTGTGCTCTCATATTTGTGAACAGTCTCTTATGAGGAACCTTGTTGAATGCTATCGGCATGATCTGATAAAAACTCCCAACAAACTCCCCTATCTGCTGGAGGAGTGAGGCCTTCACATTGAGCAGCCGCCCACCTCGCTTTGACTTGGAAAACGCTCCATGCCAACCCAGCAATTGACCTGTGGGACCCTTCGAATATGTGGACCCATGAGCGGGCATTGCAAGATCATGCGGGGGGGAACTGTAGCAGTTTCTCTGTGAGGCTGAATTTGACAAATCCGCAGCGTTGACTATTATACATAATTTGAGCTGCAAGGTTGGTTTTGTGAGACGCATTTCATTCAACGAGTATGGGTGAGGGTGACGTAATTGGAAGTGATGTCACTAGCAGAGCGGTAGCTTATTAGCATGTGTTGAGAGTGACGTCTTTGGGTGCACGCGCAGGAAGACGTCATGCTTTGATCGAAAACCGGAAGTACACACACTGTCACTAATCACTCCCATCAAACTAAACACTGTGGGGAAAAAGCTGCCGTGGGGTATTGTGTACAGGCCACGGCTCGTTTTCAGGTTTATTGGGTAGAAAGTGAGAGGAGGGGGGTGTCACCTTTTACATTACAATGTGAATAGTGACACTGCATCCAAGACGTCACTTGCTGCGCATGGGTCGGGCTTTCCGAGAAATCAACTCGTTGCCATTCATGCTCAAGAGTGTGATCCAGGTCAAATGGAGGTGGTAGGGGGGAGGGGAGGAGAGGGTGATCCAGGTCAAATGGAGGGGGTGGGGAGGGAGGAGAGGGTGATCCAGGTCAAATGGAGGGGGTGGGGAGGGAGGAGAGGGTGATCCAGGTCAAATGGAGGGGGTAGGGAGAGGAGAGTGTGATCCAGGTCAAATGGAGGGGGTGGGGGGGGGGAGGAGAGGGTGATCCAGATCTAATGGAGGGAGTGGGGGGGAGGAGAGTGTGACCCAGGTCTAATGGAGGGAGTGGGGGGGGAGGAGATTGTGACCCAGGTCTAATGGAGGGAGAGGAGAGTGTGACCCAGGTCAAATGGTGGGGGTGGGGGGGTGAGGAGAGGGTGATCCAGGTCTAATGGAGGGGGTGGTGGGGAGGGAGGAGAGGGTGATCCAGGTCTAATGGAGGGGGTGGTAGGGAGGGAGGAGAGGGTGATCCAGGTCTAATGGAGGGGGTGGGGGGGCGGGGGAGGAGAGGGTGATCCAGGTCTAATGGAGGGGGTGGTGGGGAGGGAGGAGAGGGTGATCCAGGTCTAATGGAGGGGGTGGGGGGGAGGGAGGAGAGGGTGATCCAGGTCTAATGGAGGGGGTGGTGCGGAGGGAGGAGAGGGTGATCCAGGTCTAATGGAGGGGGTGGTGGGGAGGGAGGAGAGGGTGATCTATCTCCCCGTCTGGTCCACATTCTCCCTCTCTTACCCTCCTTCCTCCTCCTCTTCTTTAGATCTTGATCACATTCTCTCTCTCTCTCTCTCTCTCCCCTCCCTCCCTCCCTCCGGGCTCCCCATCCCCTGCTGCTTCCCCTTCTGCTCTTCCTTTCCCCCCCCCGATTTATGCTTCCTCTCCCTCCCTCCTATAACTACCTACATCGGCTGCACCTCTGCGGCCCGTCCTCCGATCCCCTCCTTCAGTGAATGGCGGCGAGGGAAGTCGCGGCTCTAGAGTGCGCACGCGCCAGTCGCTGGCGCCAGTCACTGTGGAAACGGAATCGAAAGTTCGCTTTGTGGAGCGATCGGAGGCACCGAGCGGGCGGGGCGAACGGAGCAGGATGGAGCCAGCAGGTAAATGCCGGTAACTCTGTGCAGGTTAGAGGCCCGGGGGGGGGCGGGGGGTGTATCCGCCCGGGGGGTTGGGCTTTTATTTATGAATTTATTTCTGTTTATTCTTGGTGTAAGTGCACACATCCGGCTTCGAGGGGATCGCACTGAGCGGCCGCTTAACGTGGCTCTAAAGGGAAAGTGTGGATCTGAGGGGATCTCCGAGAGTGGATTGAGGGATCACATTGAGGGGATCTCATTGAGAGAAAGTGGGTGTTACGCATTCAGGTCTGCTGCAGATGTTTACTCGGGTTCACTGGGTTCATAAGAAATAGGAGCAGGAGTAGGTCATACGGCCCCTCGAGCTTGTTCCACCATTCAATCAGATCATGACTGATCTTCGACCTCAACTCCATTTACCTGCCCGATCCCCATATCCCTTGATTCCCTTAAAGTCCAGAAATCTATCCATCTCAGCCTTGAATATATCCAACGACTCAGCATCTACAGTCCTCTGGGGTAGAGAATTCCAAAGATTGACACCCCTCTGAGTGAAGAAATTTCTCCTCATCTCAGTCTTAAATGGCCGACCCCTTATCCTGTGACTATGCCCTCCAGTTCCAGACTTTCCAGTCAGAGGAAATAACCTCTCAGCATCTACCCTGTCAAGCCCCCTCATAATCTTATATGTTTCAATTAGATCACCTCTCATTCTTCTAAACTCCAGAGAATATAGGCCCATTCTACTCAACCTCACCTCACAGGACAACCCTGTCTTCCCAGGAATTAATCTAGTGAGCCTTCGCTGCACTGCCTCTAAGGAAAGTATATCCTTCCTTAGATAAAGAGACCAAAACTATACACAGTACTATAGGTCAGGTCTCACCAAAGCCCTGTACAATTGTAGTAAGACTTCCTTACTCTTGTGCTCCAAACCCCTTGCAATAAAGGCCACATTCCATTTGATTTCCTAATTGCTTGCTGTACCTGCATGCTAACTTTTTGTGTCTCTTGTACGGGGACACTCAAGTCTCTCTGAATACCAACATTTAATAGTTTCTCACCATTTTAAAAATAGTCTGTTTTTCTATTCTTCCTACCAAAGTGAATAACCTCACATTTCCCCACATTATACTCCATCTGCCACCTTGCCCACTCACTTAACCTGTCTATATCCCTTTGCAGACTCTGTGTCCTCCTCACAGCTTACTTTCACCTAGGTTTGTATTGTCAGCAACTTGGATATATTACACTTGGTCCCTTCAACTAAGTCATTAATGTAGATTGTAAATAGCTGATGCCCAAGCACTGATCCTTACAGCACCCCACTAGTTACAGCCTGCCAGCCTGAAAATGACCCGTTTATCCCTACTCTGTTTTCTGTCCATTAACCAATCCTCTATCCATGCTAATATGTTACCCCCAACCCCATGAGCCCTTATCTTGTGTAACAACCTTTTATGTGGCACCTTATCGAATGCCTTTATAAAATCCAAATATACAACATCCACTGGTTCCCCATTATCTAACCTGCTAGTTACACCCTCAAAAAACTCTTAATAGATTTGTCAAACATTTCAGTTCGCCCCTTAAGCGGCCTGGTCCCCTCCTTCTTGCAGAAGTTGACTCCACTGCCTAATATCTACAACTGCCATTGCAGTGTAACATGAAACTCTTCTGTGCTCTGGAACAAATCTGTGTTTTGCACAAGTGCACTCCTTGGCACTGAAAGGCATTGCCATCGCCGAAATCCCACCATCAGCATCCTGGGGGTTGCCATTAACCAGAAACTCAACTAGACCAGCCACATAAATGCTGTGGCTACTAGAGCAGGTCAGAGGCTGGGTATTCTGAGGCAAGTGTCTCACCTGACTCCCCAAAGCCTGGAAATCCCTACCTAACAGCGCTGTGGGAGTACCTTCACCACACAGACTGCAGAGGTTCAAGAAGAAGGCCCAACACTACCTTCTACCTTCTCAAGGGCAACTGGGGATGCCAATAAATGCTGACTTTGCTAGTGATGCCCACATCCAGATAATGAATAAAATATACTCCAATATCCGCACAGGCGGACCACGGTAACAGTAAGCAAGACATTGTTCAGTTTGATTCACAAGCTGCTTTAATCGACAGTAGGTAAAATATACAATGCTTGGAGTACGATTAGAGACATTTGGTAGAATCAGTATAACATAAAACTATAAAAATAAAGGCCACCACTATACCTTACTTTCTGATATCAGTGTCCTGATTTTAAAAAAAATGTCTCTGACCCACAGAGATAAAAAGATTTTTTGAACATAAAGGAGCTAAATGTCTTTCTGAAGCCAGACATTGGCAATGATTGGTCATTGTTTGGGATCTGTCCAACAACTCTCCCGCCTGCATTTTAAATAAAAGCAGAAAATGCTGGAAACATCAGCAGGTCAGGCAGCATCTGTGGGGAGAGGAAGGTAAGGTTAACATTTCAAGTCAATGTCTTTTCATCAGAACCTTAAGTGTAGGAGGCCAAGGGCAAAGGTCAGAGTGGGAGTGGGACGGAGAATTGAAGTGCAAGCGACCGGGTGAAGCTCAGTATTGTACTCACTGACAGAATGGAGGTGTTCAGCAAAGCGATCCCCCAACCTGCATTTGGTCTCTCCAATGTGAAGGAGACCGTATTGTGAGCAGCGAGTACAGTATACTGGGTAGGAAGAAGTACAAGTAAATCGCTGTCTCATCTGGAAGGAGTGTTTGGGGCCCTGAAAGGTGTTATGGCAGGAGGTGAAAGGATAGACATCTCCTGCACTCAAATGGGAAGGTGCCAGAGGAAAGGGATCAGGTGTTAGGGTTGATAGAGCAGTGGACCAGGGTGTCAAGGTGAGAATGTTTCCTTCAGAATGCTGAAAGGAAGGGAAGGGGAGGGGAAGATGTGTTTGACAGAGGGATTGTGTTAGACACGGCAGAAATGGCTGAGGATAATCCGTCAAATGTAGAGGCTAGAGGATGGAAGGTAAGGACAAGGGGGTCCCCTATTGGTTCTGGGAGGGAATTTTAAATACCTGCATTTTAAGTACCTCTCGTCTGCCTATGAGAACTTTGATGTGGAGATGCTGGTGATGGACTGGGATGGACAAATGTAAGGAGTCTTACAACACCAGGTTATAGTCCAACAGCTGTTGGACTATAACCTGGTGTTGTAAGACTCCTTACATATGAGAACTTTCACCACACAGATTGCAGCGGTTCAAGAAGGCGGCTCACCACCACCTTCTCATGGGCAATTAGGGATGGGCAATAAATGCTGGCCTCGCCAGCGACGCCCACATCCCATGAACGAATAAAAAAAAAATCCATTACTCAGTATGGAGCTGTCTGAGGAAACTAAACCCTTTGAGGCAATTTTCTGCCCAAAACATATTATTAGAAAACTGTTTATGTCCAAGTCTTTTCTTTGGAAAACAGACAAAGATTCCCAAACTGTGACAGTGGGTCTGAGGGGATCTCATAGAGGGAGTGAATCTGAGGGGATCTCATAGAGGGAGTGAATCTGAGGGGATCTCATAGAGGGAGTGAATCTGAGGGGATCTCACAGTGAGTGGCTTAGATGGGATCTTATTCAGAGCTGGTCTGAGGGATCTCATTCAAAGAATGGTCTGAAGATTTTCATTTTTTACAATGTCTGTTTACAATGGTCTGAAGGTTTTCATTCATTGAGCAAGTCTTGATGATCTTATTGAGAAAGCAAATCTGAGGGTACCCCACCCAGTCTAAAGGGTTCTCATTAAGTGAATTGTCTGCGGGAACTTCTATTGTGTTTGAATTTAAAGAGATTACTTTGAGTAGATCTGGAGGGTTTGTATTGAAAAAGCAGGCCCGAAAGGATCTTATGAGAGTGAGTGAGGGGATTGCATTGAGTGAGCCGGTTTGAGGAAATCACATTGAAAAAACAAACCATAAAAAGGGTGCACACTGAACTGTGTTGGTTAGTTACATACAGTATATGTACACACACAGAGGAGAGGCTTACACTGGCCTATCTAGACTAGTATTATGTACACATAGAGAAGGATGAAGTTAATCTAGAAATGGGGAGCTGAGCTGACTAAAGGAGCATGATCAAGGTATGTGAATGGTGAGTGAGGCTAAGGTCTGCAAAAAAAACCCAGCTGAGATGCACAAGCAGGACCAAGTGCCACAAAGGTGGAATCAAGAATGAGGCTGGAAGCTGAGTGTGAGTAGTGGGTGTCAGAAATGAATGGATGATGTCCTTCTCTACAATGTGCCCCTGTCTAACAAACATTTCAAATAAACTGTTGATGTCCTGGGACTATCCTTTTCACTCTTTCAGTTGTATAGTCTGCAAGTTAAATCTCATTAGCATATTATTTGGTGAAACTTTACACGTCCCAACATGCTTTAGGCTGGAAGTTTCTTTATATTATTGTTTGGTCTCTGTAAAGAAGCTTGCAGGAAATGCTATCCTCTGACCTTTAGTGATTTGTTCCGGTTAATGTCTCATTAACCACAAAACAGAAACAGTGTACAGGCTCCAATTTTGTCTAGTTTTTGTTGTGTAAATTTTAGGGTTTTTCTGGTCAAATTGATTTTCAAAAGTTGATAGTTATTAACTGCCTTTGCTCTCTTCTGAATAACATGATTTAAGACTTTATCACAATTAGTCAATCTCCTGTGCATTGCCCATGAACTCTTCCTGTAACTGCCTCCCTCTCTAATTCTTTCTGTCTTTCTGTTACTCTTCCACTCTGAAGTTCCCTTTACAAAGAGCTTATTCTCTTCCCACTAATCCAAAGATAACATTTAATTCACTTTTGGATTTATAAAGGATAATTGCTGCCAGGAACTTTCTATGCCAACAGCGCTTATTGGAAATTCAGGCACCTGTGTCGAAAATTGTGGGCAGTGTGCACAAATTTCCGATATGCGCTGCTATAGGTGAGACTCCCTGCCGGGAGTGCAAACTCATAAAATACCCTATGACTACAGAAATACTGTATATACACAGACACCCGCATTGTTAGTAATAATCTGCTCAATGACCGTGTACAGTAACACTGTCACCATTGGCGGCCGTGCCTTCAGCTGCCTTGACCCTAAGCTCTGAAATTCTCTCTCTAAACCTCTCCACCTCGCTACCTCTCTCTCCTATAATCATAGAATCATAGAAGTTACAACATGGAAACAGGCCCTTCGGCCCAACATGTCCATGTCGCCCAGTTTATACCACTAAGCTAGTCCCAATTGCCTGCACTTGGCCCATATCCCTCTATACCCATCTTACCCATGTAACTGTCCAAATGCTTTTTAAAAGACAAAATTGTACCCGCCTCTACTACTGCCTCTGGCAGCTCGTTCCAGACACTCACCACCCTTTGAGTGAAAAAATTGCCCCTCTGGACCCTTTTGTATCTCTCCCCTCTCACCTTAAATCTATGCCCCCTCGTTATAGACTCCCCTACCTTTGGGAAAAGATTTTGACTATGGACCTTATCTATGCCCCTCATTATTTTATAGACTTCTATAAGATCACCCCTTAACCTCCTACTCTCCAGGGAAAAAAGTCCCAGTCTGTCTAACCTCTCCCTGTAAGTCAAACCATCAAGTCCCGGTAGCATCCTAGTAAATCTTTTCTGCACTCTTTCTAGTTTAATAATATCCTTTCTATAATAGGGTGACCAGAACTGTACACAGTACTCCAAGTGTGGCCTCACCAATGCCCTGTACAACTTCAACAAGACATCCCAACTCCTGCATTCAATGTTCTGACCAATGAAACCAAGCATGCTGAATGCCTTCTTCACCACCCTATCCACCTGTGACTCCACTTTCAAGATAGTCCCTCCTCAAAACCTACCTCTTTGACCAAGATTTTGGTCACCTGTCCTAATATCTCTTTATGTGGCTCGGTGTCAAACTTTGTCCGATAACATTTCTGTGAAGCTCCTTGAGACGTTTTACTATGTTAAAGGTGCTATATAAATGTGAGGAGTTGTTGTTGTTGAACAGTAACACTGTGTAAATCCTCCACTCACTGATCCTGTACAGTAACACTGTATAAATACTCCACTCACTGACCATGTAGAGTAACACTTAGTAATACTCCACTCACTGACTCTGCACAGTAACATTGTTAATAATATTCCACTCACTGACTCTGCACAGTAACATTGTTAATAATATTCCACTCACTGACTCTGCACAGTAACATTGTTAATAATATTCCACTCACTGACTCTGTACGGTAACATTGTTAATAATATTCCATTCACTGACTGTACGGTAACATTGTTAATAATATTCCACTCACTGACTCTGTACGGTAACATTGTTAATAATATTCCATTCACTGACTGTACGGTAACATTGTTAATAATATTCCACTCACTGACTCTGTACGGTAACATTGTTAATAATATTCCACTCACTGACTCTGTACGGTAACATTGTTAATAATATTCCATGATGTGGAGATGCCGGTGATGGACTGGGGTTGACAATTGTAAACAATTTTACAACACCAAGTTATAGTCCAGCAATTTTATTTTAAATTCACAAGCTTTCGGAGGCTACCTCCTTCCTTCCTCAGGTGAACGATGTGACACATCGTTCACCTGAGGAAGGAGGTAGCCTCCGAAAGCTTGTGAATTTAAAATAAAATTGCTGGACTATAACTTGGTGTTGTAAAATTGTTTACAATAATATTCCACTCACTGACTCTGTACGGTAACATTGTTAATAATATTCCACTCACTGACTTTGAACAGCTGTATCCAATTCATCTACAAGTAGAACAATGAAGAACACCAAAGTTTATATTCTTCATTTCAGACAAGAGGCTGAAACGCTTGAGACCAGATTTGGTGAATGGACTCAGCAAAGGTGTCATTGCTGATCTGGTGGATGCAATGCTGCAGGGATCTGTGATTAATGACTCCGAATCTGAAGAAATTCACCAAGCAAATGCAATGACTAAAGACAAGGCAAGATGCCTTATTGACACCGTGGCAAGAAAGGGAGTACGAGCCAGTGAGAAACTAATTGAGAGTCTGAACGAAAAGGACAAAGAGCTATGCAGAAAGCTGGACCTTGATCAGGCAGAAAGTAAGTTACAGAACAGAAAAATGAGCATGGGATCAGTGACTAAATATGAACAAAGCATTCAGAGTAGGAATAGGATGATTTCATGTAAAGTTGTAATGTGCATTCAACCGGCAATCCCAAACCAGAGGAGCTGTGCTCTCACACTATCAATCCCAAACCAGGGGAGCTGTGCGCTCACACTATCAATCCGAAACCAGAGGAATTGTGCGCTCACACTATCAATCCCAAACCAGGGGAGCTGTGCTCTCACACTATCAATCCCAAAACAGGGGAGCTGTGCGCTCACACTATCAATCCTCAAACCAGAGGAATTGTGCGCTCACACTATCAATCCCCAAACCAGGGGAGAGCTGCGCTCACACTATCAATCCCCAAACCAGGGGAGAGCTGCGCTCACACTATCAATCCTCAAACCAGAGGAGCTGTGCGCTCACACTATCAATCCCAAAACAGGGGAGCTGTGCGCTCACACTATCAATCCCAAACCAGGGGAGCTGTGCGCTCACACTATCAATCCCCAAACCAGGGGAGCTGTGCGCTCACACTATCAATCCCAAATCAGGGGAGCTGTGCACTCACACTATCAATCCCAAACCAGAGGAGCTGTGCGCTCACACTATCAATCCCAAACCAGGGGAGCTGTGCGCTCACACTATCAATCCACAAACCAGGGGAGCTGTGCACTCACACTATCAATCCCAAACCAGGGGAGCTGTGCACTCACACTATCAATCCCAAACCAGGGGAGCTGTGCACTCACACTATCAATCCACAAACCAGGGGAGCTGTGCACTCACACTATCAATCCCAAACCAGGGGAGCTGTGCACTCACACTATCAATCCCAAACCAGGGGAGCTGTGCACTCACACTATCAATCCCAAACCAGGGGAGCTGTGCGCTCACACTATCAATCCCCAAACCCGAGGAGCTGTGCGCTCACACTATCAATCCCAAACCAGGGGAGCTGTGCACTCACACTATCAATCCCAAACCAGGGGAGCTGTGCACTCACACTATCAATCCCCAAACCCGAGGAGCTGTGCGCTCACACTATCAATCCCCAAACCAGGGGAGCTGTGCGCTCACACTATCAATCCCCAAACCAGGGGAGCTGTGCGCTCACACTATCAATCCCAAACCAGGGGAGCTGTGCGCTCACACTATCAATCCCCAAACCAGGGGAGCTGTGCGCTCACACTATCAATCCCCAAACCCGAGGAGCTGTGCGCTCACACTATCAATCCCAAACCAGGGGAGCTGTGCACTCACACTATCAATCCCAAACCAGGGGAGCTGTGCACTCACACTATCAATCCCCAAACCCGAGGAGCTGTGCGCTCACACTATCAATCCCCAAACCAGGGGAGCTGTGCGCTCACACTATCAATCCCCAAACCAGGGGAGCTGTGCGCTCACACTATCAATCCCAAACCAGGGGAGCTGTGCGCTCACACTATCAATCCCCAAACCAAGTGAGCTGTGCGCTCACACTATCAATCCCCAAACCCGAGGCGCTGTGCACTCACACTATCAATCCCAAACCAGAGGAGCTGTGCGCTCACACTATCAATCCCCAAACCAGGGGAGCTGTGCGCTCACACTATCAATCCCCAAACCCGCGGAGCTGTGCGCTCACACTATCAATCCCAAACCAGGGGAGCTGTGCGCTCACACTATCAATCCCAAACCAGAGGAGCTGTGCGCTCACACTATCAATCCCAAACCAGGGGAGCTGTGCGCTCACACTATCAATCCCCAAACCAGGGGAGCTGTGCGCTCACACTATCAATCCCCAAACCCGAGGCGCTGTGCGCTCACACTATCAATCCCAAACCAGGGGAGCTGTGCGCTCACACTATCAATCCCCAAACCAAGTGAGCTGTGCGCTCACACTATCAATCCCCAAACCCGAGGCGCTGTGCGCTCACACTATCAATCCCAAACCAGGGGAGCTGTGCGCTCACACTATCAATCCCCAAACCAGGGGAGCTGTGCGCTCACACTATCAATCCCCAAACCAGAGGAGCTGTGCACTCACACTATCAATCCCAAACCAGAGGAGCTGTGCGCTCACACTATCAATCCCCAAACCAGGGGAGCTGTGCGCTCACACTATCAATCCCCAAACCCGCGGAGCTGTGCGCTCACACTATCAATCCCAAACCAGGGGAGCTGTGCGCTCACACTATCAATCCCAAACCAGAGGAGCTGTGCGCTCACACTATCAATCCCAAACCAGGGGAGCTGTGCGCTCACACTATCAATCCCCAAACCAGGGGAGCTGTGCGCTCACACTATCAATCCCCAAACCAGAGGAGCTGTGCGCTCACACTATCAATCCCAAACCAGGGGAGCTGTGCGCTCACACTATCAATCCCCAAACCAGAGGAGCTGTGCGCTCACACTATCAATCCCCAAACCAGAGGAGCTGTGCGCTCACACTATCAATCCTCAAACCAGAGGAGCTGAACGCTAACTCAGCAATCACCAGAAGGACAGGGCACTCTTGTTGAGATTTCCTGAAGGCACAACACGTAGTCCCTGGGCGAATTTTCCCACATCTGCAACCCTGGGTTGGGGAGGAGAAAATCAACCAGAATGCACAATGCTGATTGTGATCTGCAAAAAAGTGAATCTGTGCACATCAGGTGAACACAGGATGAGGATTGACTATAATCCCCATTGTTTGAATAGCTACTGACATTACTGGTTGAGCTCACATAAGGTTGTGAATCTTTGGAATTCTCTTCCCCAGAGGGCTATGAATGCTCAGTTGCTTAGTATATCCAAGGCTGAGATCGATAGATTTTTGGACTCTAGGGGAATCAAGGGATATGGGGATCGGGCGGGAAAGTGGAGTTGAGGTTGAAGATCAGCCATGATCTTATTGAATGGCGGAGCAGGCTCGAGGGGCTGTACGACCTACTCCTGCTCCTATTTCTTATGAATGATTACTTGACGGGTACCAAATAGTGACTGGTGTCCATGGAGCTACGTAAAATGTGTCCGTTGGTGGAAATGCATTGGTCAGCCCATTATTTGGAAAGTCCATTGTATCTCCAAGCAGACCCGGGCTTTGTTCACTGGTTTTGCACTGCAGGTGGCTTGTGAACTCTGTACTGATATTTTTCTATTTTTGCAGCAGATACTTCAACTACTGTTCCAAAGCAAGCTTCCCTGACACCAGCAGGTGCTGTATCTTCTCTATAAGCCATGTGCCTCTGTTGAGCAGTATGCTGTCTGTATGCTTTTCCCTGTGTAACTGCACATAACCCAGCTGTGTTCTGTTTGAGTTGGTCTTGCTGGCAGCTGTAATTACTGGAGTTTTGTTCAATGCCCAGTTCCCGGTGTTATTTTGCATCTGCAATCCGAGCAAATTTTAGTCCTTTTTATGAAAAAGAACTAAATCTTAATATTTTAAATCTGTCTAATATGTGTGTTTAACACATTCAATTTAATGGATGTTTTTGCTGTTTTCATCCCATGTTTTAAATGTTTGTCAAGTTGTCCCTGGACAGTAAATTTGCCAGCGATGACTCCAATCCTTGAGTACTGTGGGGCTGTTCTGATAGTTTAATGTCGTTATTCATTCTATGGTTTTTCCAAAGTGAGAATCTGAATATTGTAAATCACATTGAGAACAACTGGTAACTCCGGAGTGTAACTGGGTGTAAATTACTCAAGGAAATGGAAAACCGTAAACTTGTAATTTTATCACCCCAGGGCCCAGGAGCAGTACAGAACTCCTCAATGGGTTTTACTGATATTTAATCCTTTTTAATGATCTTGAACCTACTGTGTACAACTAATAAAACACTAGAATAAAACAGCACTATCTGAGTTAACGTCTGATTTAACCAGAGGCAGTCTAACCAATATGCATCTAGCAGTCCTCAATTGCCAGCACTTCTATCCTCAATTCCTCCAGCAGCCGGACACTCCCAGGCCATGGCCCGTCCAGCAGCCGGACACTCCCAGGCCATGGCCCGTCCAGCAGCCGGACACTCCCAGGCCATGGCCCGTCCAGCAGCCGGACACTCCCAGGCCATGGCCCGTCCAGCAGCCGGTCACTCCCAGGCCATGGCCCGTCCAGCAGCCGGTCACTCCCAGGCATGTGCCATAGAACAGTCAATCTCTCCTGGTCCAATCCAGCCATTGATCTCTCCTAAGTCCATACCCACTGCAGTTGCTTATCTCTCCCAGGCAACATCATTGTTTCATTCCAGCCAAAGTCCTAATTGCAGCAAGTTCCAAGTTCCCTTCAAACTGCAGCAGCTTTTGCTGCATCCAGTTGTAAACCCCACCCCCCCCGCCCCACGCAAGGATGAATTTCTCCTTCCAAGCATTGTGTGTATTTGTATTGGCCATTAGTGAGATAAAGCCCTCTATGTACCACTTGTGTAAGTTGCACAAGCATTAGTGAGGCATGGAACATTATATATTGGTGTGTAAGTTACACACCTGCCATGATGTCCATCAGTGGAGTGGATATCTTATTACAGGGTCTGTAGTTGTTGCATATGCAATACTGATATTAAGATTCCATTTCTAAGAATCTTTGGATGGGTCTGAGTGTGCTTGTGCTTCGTGTTTGCAGTAAAATAGAATCTCCTATTCCATTTCTGTGCTCCACAGATGTTGGATCAACTGTCCCATCCACTCGCACTCCACCAGCACCAGTGATTCCCGAGTCTGGTGAGTGGATAACTCCGTGTACACAACAGCAGTATGACGAGATTTCCCAAAAGACGAGCAAGGTACTGTACTGATATCCTGAGCTAGTGTAATGTTGCAGACAGCGAGGTACACTCGATGCTGAATGTGCTGGGAGTGAACGAGTGCAGCCCGTTACAGTTCGAGGATTGGCTTCTGAGGTTAACGAAAAACAAATTAAAAAGCATTCAGATCCAGTGCTGTTTGTTGTTTAGGGTAAATTCACCTGGTACAGTAAGATTAATAGCATCACATAGCACTGACTTGCATTGTCTCTTTAGAATCAATGGCCCCGATATTCACAGGGAGCTGGGGAGAGTGCGAGAGAGGTCAAAAATGGCCACACGGAGGTCCAGCTGAGCTTAACGGCAGGAACTCGATATCATTTTTTGGATCCGTTTAGCGCCCGGCAGCCGACCAAATTGATAACAAGGCTGGCAGCCAGGAGGGAAAACCACAGCCGGGGACTCTTGGGGGGGGTGTAGATTGGCCATTGCGGTGGGGTTGGGGGGAGGGGAAGGTCAGACATCGCGGCAGGGGTGGAAGATCGGACATCGCAGCAGGTGGGGTAGGTCAGCGATCGCTGCAGGGGGAGCGGGGACATCGTGGCTGGAGGGGGTCGGCGATCGGGAGGGGGGAGAGAGAGGCCACGATCGGCAGAGGGGAGGCCGAAGACTTCCTTGAGGGGCCGGCCGGAGCGCTCTCGCTCCTTCTGGCCCACATGGAATGCTGGAAAGGTACTTACCTTGTGGAGCCGGCAGCTCCCGCCTCCCATTCACTACCGGGTTTTTCGACCCCTGGGAAACCTGCACAGCAGCAGTGAATTTTAAATCGGTCTCCCAACTGCATTGTGGAAGTCCAATTTAAATATGTTAATAAAGTGTCCCGCCTCTCTACAGTGGGACACTTAGACACCACGAAACCCACCGCTGTAAAAACGGCAATGGGTGTATCCGTGGTGGGATAGGGTCGCGTTTCGTGCGTTTGACAGTTTAAACCCTCCCCAGACCCCCTCCCACCTGTCGTGGGGGTGTTAATATTGAGGCCGTAGACTTTCAGCATAGAGGAAGCCATTGGGTTCACCTTGCCTCTAATTCCATTTCCCTCATGCCCTTTCATATTTTTCTTCAAGTGTTTAGTTAATACCTTAAATTCCTTGCTCCAAAAATAACGGAGAGCTGAACAGCGCTCATTAGATTTAAACTCGCCCACAAACAATCCACGAGCTTTAGAGCGGGAACTTCCTCTAATGGTGAACTGCAGAATGTACAGCGCCCTCTCGCGGGTATCTGTGAACTGTGTGAGCAAATGGAAGAGCAACTTCCGGCAAGCGCAGTCAAACGTGCAAATCCGGAAGTTGCTCCACGAGATCCACTGCTTGTTTGAAAGCTGCACGGGAAGGACAGCTCACCGGTGAAATGAATGGACCAGCGCAAAGTTGCTGGAAACAAACTAATCTACACAATAAAAGGTACGCTGCGTTTTTAGGTCTAAACTATGTCTTGATGACTGCCAAGTCTTGATGACCTCTCTGGCACAGAAAATTAACTTTCAAAAATGTGGAATCTCATTCCTTCCGATTTTAATTGTTGGAGATTTTTTTTTTAATTCCATTTTTAGTCTTTTACTTTTTATTTCTGTCTCTTTTATCTCTGCCTTTTAATTCAATATTTCTTACCCTCTGATTATTTTGCTTTCTCTAACTGATTTTACATTGAATTAATTGTTGTAGCTTTCACTTCCTGGCTGTGTCTGCGCGGCTTGTCAAGGATGCTTCAATCTGATTGGTTGCAGGGAACAGAGAGATCCTTTCCCCGCTCACACAGCTCAGAGATGCCCGCGAGAGGGCGCTGTACATTCTGCAGCTCACCATTAGAGGAAGTTCCCGTACTAAAATTTGTGGATTGTTTGTGGGCAAGTTTAAATCTAACGAGCGGCGTTTGTTCCCCACTCAGAGAAAATTCCGGGCCATAGACTAAGGCTGACACACTACCTATAGGACACACTAAATAAAGAGACTCACACACTACCCATAGAACACAGTAAACAGACAGACTCAAACACTACCCATAGGACACGCTAAATAAAGAGACTCACACACTACCCATAGAACACACTAAATAAAGAGACTCACACACTACCCATAGAACACAGTAAACAGAGAGACTCACACACTACCCATAGGACACACTAAATAAAGAGACTCACACACTACCCATATAGCGCACTAAACAGAGACTCACATACTACCCATAGAGCACACTAAATAAGGAGACTCACACAATCCATACAGCGCACTAAACAGAGAGACTCACACACTACCCATAGAACACAGTAAACAGAGAGACTCACACACTACCCATAGAACACAGTAAACAGAGAGACTCACACACTACCCATAGAACACAGTAAACAGAGAGACTCACACACTACCCATAGAACACAGTAAACAGAGAGACTCACACACTACCCATAGAACATAGTAAACAGAGAGACTCACACACTACCCATAGAACACAGTAAACAGAGAGACTCACACACTACCCATAGAACACAGTAAACAGAGAGACTCACACACTACCCATAGAACACAGTAAACAGAGAGACTCACACACTACTCATAGAACATAGTAAACAGAGAGACTCACACATTACCCATAGAACACACTAAATAAAGAGACTCACACACTACCCATACAGCGCACTAAACAGAGGGACTCACACACTACCCATAGAGCACACTAAACAGAGAGACTCACACACTACCCATACAGCGCACTAAACAGAGGGACTCACACACTACCCATAGAGCACACTAAACAGAGAGACTCACACACTACCCATACAGCGCACTAAACAGAGGGACTCACACACTACCCATAGAGCACACTAAACAGAGAGACTCACACACTACCCATACAGCGCACTAAACAGAGGGACTCACACACTACCCATAGAGCACACTAAATAAGGAGACTCACACACTACCCATACAGCGCACTAAACAGAGAGACTCACACACTACCCATAGAACACATTGTACGAAGAGACACACGCTACCCATAGAACACATTGTACGAAGAGACACATGCTACCCATAGAACACATTGTACGAAGAGACACACGCTACCCATAGAACACATTGTACAAAGAGACACACACTACCCATAGAACACATTGTACGAAGAGACACACGCTACCCATAGAACACATTGTACGAAGAGACACACGCTACCCATGGACCACACTGTACAGAGAGATGCATAACCCATACACCACACACAACTTATATATCATACAAACACAGAATATTTTACCACATGTGGCTATTGAGGCAGAAATTTTACCAGCACTTAAAAGGAAATGGATGATTATTTGAGAAGTAAGATCTTAAAAGGAGATGGGGAAAGGTTAGGAAATTGAATTAGAGTAGATAGCTCCAGTTGAAGAGCTAGCACCAGCACAAGTGCAATGGGTCGAATGGCCTGTGCTATAATTTCTGTTATTCTATGAGACACAAAAAACTTTTAAATACACTGAGCAGATACCCTTACAGTTAAAGAGAAGTTATCTGCTGTTCTGTGTCCAGGTGACTTTAGATAGCATTGTGCAACTTTGCTTCTTCTGATTTTGAGCTTTTTCCCAGTATATCCAAGAGAAAATCCTGTAACTGCACACTTGGGTAATATGATTGAATTGGCTCCATTTTTGGGATGTGTGGCTTAATTGGTTGGGTGCTTGGGATGTGTGACTGGATTGGCTCAGTTTTGGGTTGTGCTACTTGATTGGATTGTTAATGGAGTGTGATGTCGCTACCCATATGTTTATGGGTAATTCAAGACTTTAAAAGGCCCAAAATCACAGCGGTAACTTTTTTTTCTAGGTATACAAGATGTTGCCTAAACCCACCAGGAAGCGTCTGGCCCTGTTGATTAACAACATTGAGTTTGAGAATCCTAATATGATACGGCAAGGTGCAGAGGTGGACGAAGAACAAATGCAGAAACTGCTGAATGGCTTTGGATACCAAGTGGAAAAGCACAATAATTTATCAGCAGAGGTAAAGCTCTTGGTTTATGTCTGGAACGTTCTTTGCAACTCACAGTTTACAGTAAATCTCCCTCTGTATTTGGCTTAACTGCATTCCCCAAAGTACTTACTTTCCTTCCCTCGAAGTCTCCCCCTTTATGTCAGAAAAGCCCATTTCAGTTGTGCTGTGTTAGACCGGTGAATTGTATTATCTGTTCAGGTGGATTTGATGCCATTACCTGCTCAGGATTAATTATTTTATTTGTTCCCTTGCATTGTGTTGAGTTACATTATGGTTTAGAGCATCGTGAGAAGAACCAGTAAGAGTCTGTTAATAAACCCTTCTATGCACCGCAGAATAAATATAGGCCCCTAAATGAGTAAATTGCTCCACAGAATCCATACTATCATACTAGTTCCGCTCCAGATAGTAAAGACTCTGCAAACCCACAATCTGGTGCTCTTGAGCAAAGACATTTAATGCCATACAGCAAAAATTATTCAGTCACAGTTAGTGATATAATACTAAACTCCACAAACCAAATATAATGGCAAATTTTATCTGCAGCCAAATATGCCATTGGAAAGACCAAGACCTGCCAGCAGATTCACCTGTTGATAATGTATTTCGTGGGAGGAGGGTGACAGAGCCAACAAGCATGGACCTCAGTTTGCAAGGACACTGATGCCAATTATAAGAACATAAGAAATAGGAGCAGGAATAGGCCATATGGTCCTTCGAGCCTCCTCCGCCATTCAATAAGATCATGGCTGATCTTCTACCTCAACGCCACTTTCCCGACCTATCCCCATATCCCTTCATTTCCTCAGTGTCCAAAAATCTATCGATCTCAATCTTGAATATACTCAATGACTGAGCAGCCACAACCCTCTGGGATGGAGAATTCCAAAGATCGAAGATATTTTCCCTTATCGCGGTCCTAAATGGCCAACCTCTTATCTTGAGACTATGACCCCTAGTCTCCTGCCAGGAGAAACAGCCTCTCAGCATCGATCCTGTCAAGCCCACAAAGAATTTTATATGTTTCAGTGAGATCACCTCTCATTCTTCTAAACTCCAGAGAATATAGGCCCATTCTACTCAATCTCTCCTCATAGGGCAACCCTCTCATTCCAGGTAACAATCTTGTAGCCTTCATTGCACCCCCAACTAAGGCAAGTTTATCCTTCCTTAGGTAAGGAGACAAAAACTGTACACAATATTCCAGGTGTGGTCTCACCAGAGCCCTATATAATTGCAGCAAGACCTCCTTACTCTTATACTCCAACCCGCTTGTAATAAAGATTAACATACCATTTGCCTTCCTAATTGCTTGCTGTACCTGCATGTTAACTTTCTGTGATTCTTGTACAAAGACACCCAAATCCCTCTGAATACCAGCATTTCTTAGGCCTACATGGCATGATCAGAATTTGTGGAGTAGTAGAGGGGGCTGGAATCTGTGGATTTTGTATGAAGTGTGGTATCTCCAGAGTACGATTTTGAGCAGCATGTAGACCATAACTTAGATTTAAGGTGATTGGCATGAGGAAATACTTTTTTTTACACAGTGAGTGGTTAAGATCTGGAATGCAATGCCTGAGGGGGTAGTGGAGGCAGATTCAATCGTGGCTTTCAAAGGGGAATTGGATAAGCACTTGAAGGGAAAAAATTTGCAGGGCTAAGGGGAAAGGGCGGTGGAGTGGGACCAGCTGGATTGTTCTTGCAGAGAGCCGACACAGACTCGACGGGTTGAATGGCCTCCTTCCGTGCTGTAACCGTTCTGATTCTATGAATTGACAAGGAGTTTGTAGAATTCACTCAGAATCTCCCACCCAACAGTAAATTATAGTATAGCTAACAGACATTTATCTCCCCGAACTCTCCAGCCCCTCCATCTGGCAGTGAAGATACAAAGGGCTTAGTGCATATGTTATGACAGCGCTATAAAGGTTCCACATTCTCAAGTATTATCAGTTATATTATGCTTTTTGAACTTAGACCCACAGAGAATATTCATAAAATGTTACAGCCTAAAATTTATATCACAAGAAGCTTCGTACATAACCTCTACGTCAGTGACTGGCTACTTAAAGCCTCTTTCCGAGGTGATCTGGGGCCTTACACAGACCTGGTGCTCCTAGTGAACACTCTGTACAGTCTTCATACGTGTTACAGATAAGTTCCATGACAGGAGATAGAAATATGGTTTAAATTTACCTGAGACAAATGGAACTGATAGCTGCAGCCATATTTGTAATACTAGACATAATGCAGTTATCATTAAACTTCAGCAGCCCAGTCTGCTGACAGTTATTATTCAGTTGATTTCCCTTAAACTAGCCTATTTTCAGTAGAAGAATACATATGATGGGTGAATTGAGACCCTATCCTAAAGAGCATGTGGCTGTACCTTTCTCCACTATGTTAACTAATGGGTTGCTATACAGCTTGCATTTATATAGCACCTTTCACAACCTCAGGATGTCCCAAAGAGCTTTATAGCCATTGAAGTATGTTCTTATACACTAAGGAGATCAAGGGATATGGGGTTAGGGCAGGAAAGTGGAGTTGAGGTAGAAGATCACCATAATCTTACTGAATGGTGGAGCAGGCTTGAGGGGCTATATGGCCTACTCCCGCTCCTATTTCTTAAGTTCTTATGAAATACTTTTGAACTGTAGTCACTGTTGTAATGTAGGAAACATGGCAGCCAATTTGCACACAGCAAGATTCCATAAACAGCAATGAGATAATGATCTGTTTTAGTGTTGTTGGTTGCAGGATAAATATTGGCCAGGGCACTGGAGAGAACTCCCCTTCTCTTTGAAATAGTGCCATGGAATCTTTTACATCCACCTGAGAGGGTAGATAGTATTTAGCATCTCATCTGAAAGCCGGCACCTCTAACAGTGCAGCATTCCCTCAGTACTGCGCTGGAGTGTCAGGCTGAAGTCTCTGGAGTGGGACTTGAACCTGCAACCTTCTGACTCAGAGGCGAGAGTGCTACCACTGAGCCACGGCTGACACCATAGACAGAGGAACATCCTGTAATTTTCAGACTTTGGGGAACTGAACACTCAATACACTCGGTGCGTAAACCTTTGCTGCATAATCTTGTACCTTCCAGTAGACTTTTTGACTGTAATAGGCAGTGAAAAACTACACTACATGGAACCGTGTTGCCTGGATACAGAGCAATTATGATCCATGCCATAGACTCACTTTTGGCACACGATATAGAATCAGGTTACGCCTGCACTTTCTCTACCGAAAGTCTTGATGGAGTTCCGTGTGATGCAAGAGTTTACGGTAAAGTTAGTGCTCTGTAATAGTCGTATTTATTATTTGAATGGGTCCTCAGATGTTCGGTAACTCATACAGCCTTAGTTAATATCACATTTATTTTAGAACCATAGAAAGGTTACAGCATGGAACGAGGCCATTCGGCCCATCGAGTCCGTGCCGGCTCTATGCAAGAGCAATCCAGCTAGTCCCACTCCCCCACCCTATCCTCATAGCCCTGCAAATTTTTTCCTTTCAAGTACTTATCCAGTTCCCTTTTGAAAGCCACAATTGAATCTGCCTCCACCACCCCTCTTAGCAGGGCATTCCAGATCCTAACCACTCGTTATGTAAAAAGTTTTTCCTCATGTAACTTTTGGTTCTTTTGCCAATCTCCTTAAGTCTCTGGTCCTTGACCCTTCTGCCAATGGGAACAGTTTCTCTCTATTCTGTCTAGACCCTTCGTGATTTTGAATACCTCTATCAAATCTCCTCTCAATCTTCTCTGTTCCAAGGAGAACAACCCCAGCTTTTCCAGTCTATCCACATAACTAAAGTCCCTCATCCCTGGAATCATTCTAGTAAATCTCTTTTGCACCCTCTCTAAAGCCTTCACATCTTTCCTAAAGTGCAGTGGCCAGAACCGGACACAATACTCCAGTTGTGGTCGAACCAGTGTTTTATAAAGGTTCATCATGACTTCCTTGCTTTTGTACTCTATGCCTCTATTTATAAATGATGTGGAGATGCCAGTGATGGACTGGGGTGGACAAATGTAAGGAATCATACAACACCAGGTTTTTATCCAACAGTTTTATTTGAAAATCACAAGCTTTCAGAGGCTTTCTCCTTCGTCCAACCTGACGAAGGAGAAAGCCTCCGAAAGCTTGTGATTTTCAAATAAAACTGTTGGACTATAACCTGATGTTATAAGATTCCTTACATCTGTTTATAAAGCCCAGGATCTTGTATGCTTTTTTAAACCACTTTCTCAACCTGCCCTGCAACCTTCAAGGATTTGTGCACATATGCCCCCAGATCTCTCTGTTCCTGTACCCCTTTTAGACTTGTGCCCTCTAGTTTATATTGCCTCTCCTCGTTCTTCCTACTGAAATGTGTCATTTCGCATTTTTCTGCGTTAAATTTCATCTGCCATGTGTCCGCCCGTTCCACCAGCCTGTCTGTATCCTCTTGAAGTCTATCACTATCCTCCTTACTGTGCACTTCCAAGTTTCGTGCCATTTGCAAATTTTGAAATTGTGCCCTGTACACCCAAGTCCAAGTCATTAATAAATTTCAAGAAAAGCAGTACCGACCCCTGGGGAACCCCTTTTAAATGAAGAATGTGTTTTTATTATAAATAGGACCCAGTGGGTTTCAGAATGCACAGTCCTGTTCAAAAAGTATTGATGTACCATAAATGGATTGATTGTGTTTCAGGGGATGGAGAAAGCACTGACTGCATTTTCAGATCGAGAGGAACACATGCAGTCTGACAGCACCTTTGTGGTTCTCATGTCCCATGGGCTCCGAGATAAAATCTGTGGCAAACATCACAGTAAGAACAGGGAAGATACTTTTCACATCGACAAGATCTTTAACATTTTAAATAACAAGAATTGCAAAGGACTGAGAGGAAAACCCAAAGTCGTCATCATCCAGGCCTGTCGCGGAGGTGAGTGTCACTCTAAGACTCGTTATACGATCTGCCTAGACACTCTGTGCGTTAAAGGGACTGGCAGAGATGGTGTATACAATAGAGAATAGCAGCTCCTATGTATAGTATGAGAATAGCAGCCCCTAAATATGTTATAGAGAATAGCAGCCCCTCTATACATTAAAGAACGAAGCAACTCCTGTGTATTAGAGTAGTCTCTCCTGTGTACATTATAGGATTAGCAGATCCTATGTATATCATATTGTAGGGAATATATATATATTGTAGGGAATAGCAGACCCTATGTATATTCTAGAGAATAACTGCCCCTGTATTTATTATAGAGTGTAGCAGCTCCTGTGTATATTATAGAATAGCAATTCCTATATATGTTACAGGCAATAACAGACCCTGTGTATATTCTAGAGAATAACAGCTACTGAGGATATTATGGACAATAATGGCTCCCATATATATTAACTTCCACTCACTGATACTAGATGTTTTGTTGAGAAATTCTATATCCTTGGATTTGTTGAAATTGTCAGTGAATGACAGAATAAAGTTTAATTTCAGATTTTCATGAGATCCAGAGATAAGCTTGAAATCCTGTTGCTTAATTATTTTCCAGACCAGATAACAATCACAGAACTGATCTCCAAGGCCGCAAGTGATTCCCATTTATGGCAGTGTCAATTTTGCATTGACTGTCGATTAGAATTTCATCGCTATTATCTACCGTTTAACATTTTTCAAAACTGTTGCTCACATTGCAAATAATCCACTTTCCGTCTTCATACTGAAGGTTACATCAATTAGACAATTACATCATTTGGGCAAGAAGGTGGCAGATGGAGTATAATGTGGGGAAATGTGAGGTTATTCACTTTGCTAGGAAGAATAGAGAAACAGAATATTTTTTAAATGGTGAGAAATTATTAAATGTTGGTGTTCGGAGGGATTTGGGTGTCCTTGTACACGAAACATGGAAAGTTAACATGCATGTACAGCAAGCAATTAGGAAGGCAAATAGTGAGTTGGCCTTTATTGCAAGAGGGTTGGAGTACAAGAGTAAGGAAATCTTGCTGCAATTGTATAGGGCTTTCGTGAGACCTCACCTGGAGTACTATGTACAGTTTTGGTCTCCTTGCCTAAGGAAGGATATACTTGCCTCAGAGGCGGTGCAACAAAGATTCACTAGATTGATTCCTGGGATGAGAGTGTTGTCCTATGAGGAGAGATTAAGTAGAATAGGCCTATACTCTCTGGAGTTTAGAAGAATGAGAGGTGATCTCATTGAAAAAATATGATTCTGAGAGGGCTTGACAGGGTAGATGCTGTGAGGCTGTTTACCCTGGCAGGAGAGTCTAGAACTAGGGATCATAGACTCAGGATAAGGGGTCGGCCATTTAGGACTGAGATCAGGAGAAATTTCTTCACTCAGAGGATTGTGAATCTTTGGAATTCTCTACCCCAGAGGGCTGTGGATGCTCAGCCATTGAGTATATTCAAGACTAAGATCGATGGATAGTTGGACACTAAGGGAATCAAGGGATATGGGAATTAGGCAGAAAAGTGGAGTTGAGGTCGAAGATCAGCCATTATCTTATTGAATGGTGGAGCAGGCCCGAGGGGCCATATGGCCTACTCCTGCTCCTATTTTTTATGTTCTTATTAGACAAAGACTAAGAAAGGTAGTCAATCGATGATGTTATCACAAGGGGATTGCTTGTGATCTGGTGACTTTATGTAAACAACTTAACTGAGAGGACGAATAACAATGCCAGTCAGTCATAAATTGTGTGCTGTGCAATTGCAGTGGGTTAACGTCCCTCAATAATTTGTGCTGCTTCTTTGCAGAGAACCTTGGCCATACCTATGTCAGTGACTCTGCAGCTCCTGAGCCCCAGACTGATTATGAAGAAGAGGGTCCTTTTTATCAAGTACACAAAGAAAGTGATTTCATCTGTTTCTACTCCACCACCCCAGGTAACTGCGCAGCTCAGACTAGCATGAACAAGCTCCTTCTCAACAGCATAGCCAACCGCTCATTTCAGGCAATAGTCTAATGTGGTGCAGTCGTTAAGAGAGTCAACAGAAACCTGAGATAGGCGGCGGGAATCTGAGAGAAATTATAGGGACCTGAGAAATTAGTTCTGCCCAAGGGCTGAGACTTGCTCATGTCCATTTGTGATATGTCTCAATTTACAGCAGTTTTCAAGGGTGAAAGGGGTCTGTTACACAGAGAGAAAAGGAAGAGAGAAGGCCCATACAGACATGCTGGAGCCATGGTAATGCATGGGATGCAGCTGTTTATCATTGATTATAATATTAAATTGATAGCCTCGGAGTTTTGTTTAATTGTTTTTAGAGATCAGAAAGAAATTTCAAACATTTTTACTCCTCCTTAAGGGAAAGTATATGACATTGCAAATTGTGTTAGGTGTATCAGAAGGACCAGGCTGGATGGGCTTTTCTCATTTAACACTATTGGATGTTCTTATGGCAGGGGTTGTGAATATACCAGTCTGGCAACAAACAAAATAATTTTATATCTGCAGGATCGACAGGCTCCCCCGTAATGTGAACGGTATGTACGAGGCGGCACGATTCAGGGACCTGTAGAATGAGGTGGCTGCTTTCCCTCTTGTGGATGACAGGCATCCTCCTTTCATTACCCACTAACACTGTCAACCTTTTGCTTTGCAGAAAATGTGTCCCTTAGACATCGTCAAATGGGAAGCATATTCATCCAGAAATTGGTCGATGTAATGCGACAATATGCATCGGAATACGATATCGAGGAGCTATTCCTCCAGGTAGGGATGTGAGAATCGCTATTGCAGGGACTGATGGAATTATTATGGGATGGGAAGTGTTCCCTCTGCCGTGCACTATTCCGTGCCCTAGAAGGTGGACAGATACCTGCTTCAAGGGCTGTGCCAATGCTGTCTAATCACCTGCCAGGAGTTAGATAAGAGTGGAGGTGACTTGTTCTCTAGTTTCCTCTTCCTTATAGGATATGCCTGGACTCACCTCAGCACCCCTCACCCCACTCCCCCACCACCACCGGCAGCATTGCAGAGACTGGGAGATCACTTTGGGGAGAAAAACAGATGTGAACCTACAACCCACCACTCGCTGCTGCCACATGTTCCCTGCACAGCCCATATTGAACACCAGCCAAAGATATTGTATGCAGATACAGTGTTCAAACCTACACTATCTGCAGAATCCGATATTCAAACCTGATTTCCCCCCCCCCCCCCCCAAACCTGAATCTATTAACCCTGCCCAAAATCCAAAACACTGAGTTCTTAATGCTGGAAGTAGCTGATTAATAATTAAATGGCCCTGCTTACTGTGAGGCATCACATGGCTTTAAGAGGTAATAAAAGTTAGTATTTAACTTTTTAAGTTGTTTCTGTGTTCTGTAGATGAATAACTGTGATCCGGGGTGGACTGGCTATGTGGGAAATCAGGAGATTTCCTGAGTGCCCCCCAGCAATAGTTCCATATCGCTGTATTATCGGCACCCTCCCTTTTTCATTGCAAATCCTGAATAACCCAGCACCCTTACATAGTAACTAGTCTGCCCCTGACTGCGAGGCTGTCTATTGTTTGTCTTACTATAGCTGTGTGTTATATGGAATTTTACTACAACAAAACAGTTCTGGAGTGAGTGATAGCTTCAGTGAAACAAGTGGATAACTGCCGCTATAAGGCACAAGAATTGTCCATGACATCACATGATCATAATGGCTTATGACATTCTAAAAACGACTAACTACCCTAAGTGTTCAAAATATTTTTTTTAAATGGAAATTTGTTCATAAATGTTCATGTGTGGGAGGTACAACACACAGCAGTGTATCATGGAATCCCTCACGTGTGGTCATCCTCCCGGGAATTAAAAATGTGGTTTCATTCTCATTCTACATCCACCTTTAGCTTTACACTAATGAATAGTGCAACATTTAAACAGCAATATTACTGTGGAGTGAGAGTGAGCAAGAGGAGAAGTGTAGGGAGTGGGAGAGCATGAAGAAGAGAATGGGAATATAAGAATGGAGATGTGTGAGCAATCAGGAATAGGATAATAAAAAATGGGAGATTGTGGGAAATGTGGAACAGAGTTATGATAAGGAATGGGGAATGGGGACAATGTTGTGGGGCCATGTTGAGCTGTGGGGAAGCCCAGCTTGTGTTATGGTGCAGTGTTTAGCTACAGGGAAGTCCGACTCATGTTGAGTGCAGTGTTAAGCTGTTGGGAAGCCCAGTTTGTGTTCTAGTTCCTTTGGATAAAATGGGCGCCATCACCAGGTTGGCTGGCTCTGTTAGGAACTGTTGCTGTAAATCCCAGCTAGTAATCTGGAAATGTGCGGCTTTTCCCCTTTCAGGTCCAACAGTCATTCCAGGACTTTGCCAGACAGCTGCCCATGAAGGAGAGAGGCACATTGATGAAGAAGTTTTACCTGTTTCCTGGCATTTGACACTTCAGTTCCCAGAGGCGAACCTCAGTACCTGACCTCAAATCCAGCAGCAGAGTTACAGAGAGCTCCCAGAAATCAAAGTTCCTTTCAGATCATTCACTTCCACAGCAGAACATTCAGTACATTTGGAGAATTCTTTTTTACAGCATTCCTTGGTGGGGTGGGGTGGGGTGGGGGAGAGGAGCAGGCAGGTTATACTTTTCCAAACAAGCTGAAAATTATAAATGGCCTCTAGGGATACTGAATGCCAGTTTGCTTCTGATCCGAATTAGATTTACTTCTTGTGCGCTATGGCACCTCTAAATTAATTAGTGCTTTTATTTGCTTTGATAGAGCATTACTGTATTATTTCACAAAGTCTCAAACAGGGTAAGAGTCGGCCACAGTGGATCAGTGCATTGACATTCTGTGTGATTCCCTGTCGTATACATCATTGCCCAGGCTATCAAACCTGTTGCTCTACTCAACAGACAGAGAAAATCTATTTCGGAACCTGCTTTGTTCCTAAGTCCATCTAAACTCAGGAGGGCAAAGATCATCCATCCAACTTCTGCTGGCAACCTGGCTACTTAGGTGTGGCGTATCTCCTCACAGCAGGTACCTGTTCTCAGTGCCTATCTCAGTCAAAATGCACAGAATACCATAAATCTTCGAGTGCAGTACACTCTTCTCTGCCAAGAAACATTCCAAAAGTTGGCATATTATATATGGATACTAAAATATCTGTAAAGAAAAATTAACATTTACCTAAAATTTGCAACCTAGTGTTGAAGGTGCCTATTATACACAGGGGTGTGTTATACTCAAAAGAATTATGGAACATTGTGCTGCTATCTCCCTCAATCCTTCCTTCTATATCTCGAGGCTTTGAACACACAAGCTTGGCATCACCTGATCACTTCTTTTACCCCATCTTCTCTCCTAATCTTCAGCAACTGTTCGCCTGTGATGGTGAAGAGGAGACACCCTTTAAACGTCACTGTTTCTCCTGTTTGGCCTGGAGTTGAGACATTGCAAATGTCTTAAGGGCTAAAATTCTGCTTGCACGCACTGGTGGCATAAGGGGTACGCCAGGTGCACAGCAGGTGGAAAACCGGGTTCTTTGGGCCTGTGCCTCTTTTGCGCTGCTTTGCATCAACTCCCTGGGTTTTCTGACGGGCCTGCCCCGATGGCACAGAAGAGTTGCACCAACTTCATTAGAGCATGCGCTGGGGAATTTGGAGGCGTGTCCCTGATGGCCTGGGAATTCTGATGCGTTGCGCCCTTGGCGTGTGGACAAGGCTGTGTTCCTTTAAAAGCTGGAGCACAGCGCAGCAAACAGAATTAGCTTTAAAACTTGTTTGAGATGTGTCTTCTTCTGGCCATTTTTAGTTCCTTGGGATTTTTTCTTTAGATTGGATGTTTATTTCTTCCCGTTCATTTGCTTTCAACTTTTGCTGCTACCATTCAAGACACTTTGCCTGACTCGTTATGCTGCCTGCTCCTCCCCGCCCCCCCCCCTCCTTCGACATTAACCATCTTCTGCCACCTTTCAGCAGATTGTCCAACAGAAAATGCCCGGTTTCTAACTTTACTGCCAACATGAAATGCAGGTGCCATTTTGAGAAGCAGCACCAACCCAGGAAATGCCAACCTCTGCCTTCAGTGCATTATAGGAACAGGAGTAGGCCATTCAGTCACTTGGGCCTGCTCCGCCATTCAGTTAGATCATTGCTGTTCTGTACCTCAACTCCATTCACCTGCCTTAGCTCCATACCCTTTGCTACCTTTACCTAACAAAAGTGTATCAGTCTCAGTCTTGAAAGCTCCAATTGTCCCAGCATCCAAAGCCTTTAAGGGGTGAGAGTTCCAGGTTTCCACTACCCTTTGTGTGAAAAAGTGTTTCTTGATTTCGCTCCTAAATGACCGAGCTCTACTTTTAAGATTACATCCCCTCGTTCTTGATTCCCTCACCAGAGGAAGTAGTTTCTCTGTATCTACCAAATCGAATCCTTTTAACATTTTAAACACCTTGATCAGATCATTCCTTAATCTTCTGTACTCAAAGGACTACAAGCCAAGTTTATGCAACCTGCCTTCATGATTTAACTCTCTAAGCCCCGGTATCATTCTGGTGAATCTGCGCCGCACTCCCTCCAAGGCCAGTATATCCTTCCTGAGGCGTGATGCCCAAAACTGAACACAGTTCTCCATATGGGGTCAGACCAAGGATCTGTGCAACATGCCAATTGCAATGTGAGTTCATGACAAATATTTAACTGAGGGCACGGCAGAAAACCTGGGGAAGCCTTCTCTGCGTGCTGGCGGTGCAAAATGTGCTCACGTTAGGCAAAACGCGCCTATAGCGGAATGTTAAGCCTTTAATTCTGCAGTTCTTCAACCTCACTAGAGCTGGGCGGTCAATGCCAGATTTTGCCAGCAGAGGGTAGTCACTGCCAGACTTTGTGCCAAAGTGCGTGTGGGCACTCATGAAGTGAGGTCTGTCATTGCCCGGTTGCCGGGGTGAGTATGTGTGGCCCCAATGCCATTTGTTCTGCTCAGTGAGATTCACTCATTCTGTTGGAAATGTTTAATCCTAAATTGCTGAATCCAGCAAGTGCAGTATTATAGCATTGTCGACCCAACTGAACGTTCAAAAGCCCAGTATAGGGCTTTGGTGAGACCACACCTGGAGTACTGTGTACAGTTTTGGTCTCTTTATCTAAGGAAGGATATACTTGCCTTAGAGGCGGTGCAACAAAGATTCACTAGATTGATTCCTGGGATGAGAGGGTTGTCCTATAAGGCGAGATTGAGAAGAATGGGCCTATATTCTCTGGAGTTTAGAAAAATGAGAGGTAATCTCATTGAAACGTATAAAATTCTTACAGGGCTTGACAGGGTAGATGCGGAGATTCTGTTTCTCCTGGCTAGAGAGTCTAGAATGAGGGGTCATAGTCTCAGGATAAGTGGTGGGTGATTTAGGACTGAGAAGAGGAAACATTTCTTCACTCAGAGGGTTGTGAATCTTTGGAATTCCCTACCCCAGAGGACTGTGGATGTTCAGTCGTTGAGTATATTCATGACTGACATCAATAGATTTTTGGACTCTAAGGGAATCAAGGTATATGGGGGTCGGGCGGGAAAGTGAAGTTGAGGTCGAAGATCAGCCATGATCTGATTGAATAGCGGAGCAGACTCGAGGGGCCGTATGGCCTACTCCTGCTCCTGTTTCTTATGTTGTTATGTTTTTACATTAATTCAATCACTATTGCTGGTAGTGAAATGCTTTTTTAATGTTTCTGCTTTTTAATAAATTCAGCTATTATTACAATTTCAGTAAGTACAGAGTGTGTTATTTGAATTGTTTTTACATAGAATTTACAGCACTGGAACAGGCCATTCAGCCCAACTGGTCTGTGCTGGTGTTTATGCTCCACATGAGCCTCCTCCCAAACTACTTTGTCTAACCCTACCTGCATACCCTTCTATTCCTTTCAATCTCATGTACTTATCCAGCTTCCCCTTAAATGCATCTATGCTATTCGCCTCAACTACTCCATGTGGTAGCAAGTTCCACATTCTCACCACTCTCCTGATTTCTTTATTGGATTTATTAGTGACTATCTTATATTCATGGCCCCTAGTTTTGGATTCCCCCACAAGTGGAAACATCTTCTCTATGTCTACCCTTCATAATTTTAAACCCCCATCCTTCTCTGTTCTACAGAAAAGAGCCCCAGCCTATTCAGTCTTTCCTGATTGTTAATATCTTTGTTTTGGTATCATCCTTGTAAATCATTTTTGCACCTTCTCCAGTGCCTCTATATCCTTTTTGTAATATGGAGACCAGAACTGTACACAGTACTCTAAGTGTGCTCTAACCAATGTTCTGTACAAGTTTAACATATCTTCCCTACTTTTCAATTCTAATCCTCTAGAAATGAACCCCAGTACTTTGATTACATTTTTATGGCCTTGTTAACTTGCATTGCTACTTTTAGTGATTTGTGTATCTGTACCCCAGATCCCTCTGCTCCTCTACCGCATTTAGACTCCTGTGGCCTCCTTATTCCTTCTGCCAAAATGTACCATCTCACACTTATCTATATGAAATTCATTTGCCATTTATCTGCCCATTCTTCAGGTCTATTAACGGCTTCTTGTATTTTGTCGCATTCTTCCTCAGTATTAACTATATCCCCCGATTTGGTATCATCCGCAAATTTTGAAATTGTACTTCCGATTCCCGAGTCCAAATCATTTATGTAAATGTTGAACAACAGTGGTACGATCCCCGTAGAACGCCACTTCCCACCTTCCACAGTCTGAATATCTACCTTGAACTCCTACACTCGGCTTTCTGTTTTGTAGCCAGCTTGCTATCCATTCTGCTACTTCCCCCCCTGTCTCCACGTGCTCTGACCCTAGTCATGAGTCTACTATGTGGTATCTTATCAAAGGCCTTTTGAATATCCAAGTTTTTAATGTTAATGCTGTTAGATAACATTCAGAAAGCTGTCAACAAGTATCATTCTTGGAGAATAAATTGGCTGAGGTATTCGTTGTTAATTTTTCTTTTCCCAAAAATGTCTTTTATTGTTTTGTACAAGGAATTCCCACATCTGAGTTCATAGTTAGATGCAGAGTATAAGCGATGTTACAGACTACATAATACTTGCGGGTATAGATACTGAATATCATGTTACACAGTTCTGTACCTTATGGTGAGGCTGCTCAGAGACAAGGGTGGGGTCCTTCCCGGTTAGGGGCTCATGGGATCTTTTACATCCGCTTGAACAGTTGGACACGGCATCGGTTTAATGCCTCATCTGAAAATCATAACTTCCGATAGTGCAGCACTCGCTCACTACTGCACTGAAGTGTCAGCCTTGATAATACGTTCAAGTTCTGGAGTGGGGCTGGAACTCACAAGCTTTTGTTTCAGAGGCTAGAGTATTACCAGTTGAGCAACACAGTTGAGCCAAACTGCTACTGTGGGCTGAGTTTTGGATTCTGACTGAGTAAGACCATTAGAGAGAAGGAGGTTCCTTCAGGTGAGATGAGACACTCACATTCACTCAATGTTCTGCTGTGGCACAAAGATCCAAACGGTAATGTTTGATGAAAGTGTGGCATCAGCTTGCCACTGGTCTCGTAAGGACAAGACAGACACTTCTCCCCAACCTGAAACTTTGCTTTTGGGGAGAAACCACAGTTGATCTCAGTGTCTGTCGGTTGGGTGGGGCGGGCAGGAAAAAATCTGCCAGAGATCCTGCCCCTGAACGTCATTGCCCCTGTTGGAAGTGCACGTGTGTGAGTGCTGGTTGATGGCACAATTGGGCTTGGATGTTATCAAATCCACATCAACAACAACAATTTGCATTTATATAGTGCCTTTAACATAATAAAACGTCCCGAGGTGCATTAGATCCATAGACCTAACAGTTACTGTCGAGGTGAATACACATGAGGAGTGGGCACTTGGGTGAGGTGCTACAGGGTCCTTGGCATCTGTGAAACTATAGCCCAGCATCAGTCAGCACATTGAGGAGAGGAAAGTTAGGGAAGGAAATTGGAGGGAGAGACAAACATTACTGTTACTATGAGACCTGCTCTGGGCTGGGCCACAATTCAGATCTTGCACTGTACCATTAAATTTACACCATCTTGTGGAGGTATTAAATGTGATGGTGAACGCCTTGAGTGGGAATGCAATACACCAAGGTGAATGAGCTCTTCTATTATAATACATTCTTTCCCAGCATTTTCAGACTATGCAACTCCTTAATTCCGTCAGTCATTCCATTCTCACACAATCTAGAGGCTTTTAAAACCTAAGCTTATAACCATAAACCAATTCCTATTCATTCGAAACTCGTAGCATATGTCCAATCGATACCAAATCCCACGCACTCCACCCTGTGCTCACTGATCTCCCCTTCTTGCCTCCAGCACATCAATCTTTAAATCCTCTTCATTGCCTCACACCACCCAATCTCTGCAATTTCTCCAGCTCTATGTCGCAGTATGCATCCTCTGATCTTCTAGCTCTGATCTGCTATATGCACCTTCCTTCTGCTCCTCCATCAGTAGCACAGCCTTCAGCAGCCACATCCTTAGTGCCTGGAATTCCCTCCCTAAACCCCTCCCCGACGATAACTCTTTTCCCTCTTTCAACAGCCTCCTCAAAACCTACCTTTTGATTACTCTCCTGCTTAGTGGTCACCAGTCCACCTGTAAAGCATTTTGTTACATTAAAGATGCTAAATAAATGCAAGTTGTGGTGGAGGACTGATCTGGATGCTGTGGTATGAGTATGGCAGACACTGTCTCTTAGTAACAATCGAACAACTAGTTGGATTAACTGCCCCCTCCCCCACTCACTCATTTGCACTGGCTCACTACTAATGCCTGATCTGAGTTTACACCATTTCTCTGGGGCTTCCGCCACAGTTACTGTAGGAGGCCGGGAGAACCCCATGGAAAATCTACTCCATAATGTTTGTAACAGTACAGCAATCCTGACGAGTCACCAATTAAATCCCATTTTACCTCAGAGGCCTCCAAGCCTTGGCACTATACACCACTATACACCTAGGTCAAACATCTTACATTAAATATCACAAATATACAAATATGTCACAAGTGTTAATATTTGTCAAGCTCTGACAAAAGTTTGTTTATTTGATACTATGTCTGGAATATTACCATCCAGTCAGCTATAGAGATCAGATCAACAAAAGTAAAAAGATAGACCTGTGATTTATATCATGAGTCATATAACATGATTCAGTTTTATTCAGATGATAACTGAATAGAGAACATACTCAGTTCTATATGTCACAGGAACAACACAACAGAAGCTAACGTCCTAAGTCAAAGTGGCTCTAGTGCAACTCGAGGCCTCCTGATCTGCTAAAACTAAGATTGCAAAGGTTTTGCATTTGATGTCCTGGATGGATGTTCCCCATCAGGGAGGATACAACTAGAAAGAAAGAACTTGCATTTATATAGCACCTGTCACAACCTCAGGACATCCCAAAGAGCTTATCAACCAATGAGGTACTTTTGAAGTGTAGTCACTGTTGTAATGTAGGAAACACAGTAGCTAATTTTATACACAGCAAGCTCCCACAATGAGATAATGACCAGATAATCTGTATTTTAAGTGTTAGTTGCGGAATAAATGTTGGCAAGGACACCAAGAGAACTCCCCTGCTCTTCTTCAAAGTAGTGCCATGGGATCTTTTACATCCACCTGAGAGGGCAGACGAGGCCTCGGTTTAACATCTCAACTGAAAGGCAGCACATCCGCCCGTGCAGCACTCCCTCAGTACTGCACTGGGAATGTCAGGTGTATTTTGTACTCAAGTCACTGGAGCGGGACTTGAACCCATGATCTTTCTTGTTGCATATGCTGCAGATGCCTCATTAAGGTCTGACCCAGATGCTTACTCTCTTGTATGTTTGGACTCTTGCTGGGAACAATGATAGAGAGAAAGACAGAGATATAACCAGACAGAGGCAGACAGACAGTTTCATTCTATAAGCACCCCATAGCTTATTGACTATGTCCTTTAGGACGAGCTTGTTGCACACATTTTATCAACCTATCTTTTAACAAAGTTCCTCAAAATGATCTGTCCAAACATTTTTTCAAAGGATTTTGACAAAACTCAGGAGGAAGGAGCTTAACTCCTCAAAAGCACCAAATAGACAAAATCAGGCGGTTCAGGAAACCGCAGCTATTACATCTATAAAACTGTGAGTAGGTACAAGCAATAAATCTTGGGCTTGAGTAGCCCATCCTTTGTTCACATTATTCAGAAATGCCAGGAACTACACCAGAAGCAGCAAAGCCTTCAAATCTCAATCGGCAATCATCAGAGTTTCAGGAGATCAGGAGCAGCTTCACCTCTGTTGGAGAACAATGTGACAGTGCAGTGGAACTGTCACCAGACATGGTGCAGAAATGAGTCAGAACAGACTTTACTAAAGATTGTATTTTGCTGCCACCCCTGCCCTGAGAGCTCCAGTGGTGTTCCACTCACTGCCCAAAATGGACAAGAATTTATCAGCGGCCACATGGGCAGATAACACTTTCTCAAACCAGTCACAGCAACGAGGGCGAAACACAGGGGGATGGCTCGAGTGATTTGGCCACGTGAGATCACAAGACTACTCTGATATCCTTCCTATTACATATTAAAGAGGCCCACATCCCATTTTTGCTGTTATTGTAAATTTCTGTTATTAAAAGACCTGAATACCTGGCACCAGGCTTTAATATTTAAATTATGCCCAGTGCTGATGGTCCAACCAGAAGCAGCCATGCCGGTAATACTTCCCTCGGCTCTGAATCACCCCAGCGGGTGGTTCTATCGAGGCATGTTAATCCATCCTTCCTCTGCTGGAATATCTTCTTCCACAATAACTTATACTCATTCTTATCCAAAGCCTCAAAACTCCCTCAGGCTTCCCTTTCCCTTATAATCTTCAGTCTGCATATGTCCTGTCCCTCCCACTGAGGTTTTCAGTATTAATGGTCCTGCTAGCTAGCCTACCTTAAATGTGTACTGCACTGACATGCTGGAGCCAGCCCTATCTCACCTGAATCTCATCACAAAACCAGTTGTTGTCCACAAATGCTATTGAATGCCAAATTGTTTAACAGTTCCTAGTTCTTCACCACTCTCCCCTTACATCTCAATTAAGTTGACATAAGTTAGTTTGGGTACTGATCCTAGTGACACCACTTCCAGCCTATTGGAACCTCAATGTCCAGAATACTCATTCACTTGGCAGTGGGACATGAAGAAAATGCACAGATGATAAGTTGCAGCTTAATGGCTGCCATCTCCAATCTTATATACAAAGCCCTACTGCATTTCCATCGTACATCTGTACTCTGCAAAGCCTCCAATGGAAGCTACAATTGACAAAATAAATTCCAATTTCACAGCAGAAGCTGCCGCCAGGTTTCTTTCCCACACTGTCAACAAATTATAAAGGAACAGAAAGAGCAAATTAGTTCAGCAATAGCCTAGTAGCTAAACATATAATTTCCAACCTATACAGACCAAAAGTTCCCAGGTTCAATCCCTGGTCTTTGCTGAGTTAGCTGATCTCCACCAGGGCAGCGGTTGGAATCCTACAATTAGCCTCAGTGCCCTGGGCTTGGGAGGAAACTGAAGCAGTGTAGCTGTGTGAGCTCAGTGACTCACTCTTTCCCTATTTATGAAGCACCTTGAATGTTCTTTACGTTAAAGTTATGGTTTCCACAGTAACTGCCTTCAGTGCTGAAGAATTGCTGTTGTCATCTCCAGCTACATTCTCTCTTTTTGTGATTCCACTATTTACAGCATACCAAGAAAATCGAACAATGATCTCTGGCATCATGTTTGTGATCACTTTAGTTTGTTATATTAAAAAAAACTATAGTTACAATTACTTTCTGAAAAGTACACCAAGGTTTGGCAAAGTGCACCAGTTATGATGCCGATTGCTGCTCTAAGAAGCAAGACAGTTCGTCCATGCATGGGAAAGATGGCTGATACAGACATCGGGCAGATGGTCTGCTATAAACAGCAGGTACAGGCACAGACAGACGGCTGCTGGTAGAAATGGAGCAAACAGTGGTGGCTGGGGGAAAGACTGGGCAGGGGAAAATTGTAGGGCTATGAGGAAAGAGCAGGGGAGTGGGATTAATTGGTTAGCCCTTTCAAATAGTCAGCACAGGCACGATGGGCCAAATGGCCTCCTTCTGTGCTGTATGATTTTATGACTGGTTAAGCACAGGGTAGACATTCCTGCCTAGTATAAGCAGTTGGATTCAGTTTGTAGCTTTTGCAGTGCTTTGATGTGTTATTTGAGTTTGTTGTGGCCTCATGGTCAATCGAAGCCAGAGCCACATCTCACCCTGAGTGCACACGTCAACACCTTGTCATGGAAACCTGGCTCCATTCCAGAGCTTTTCCAGTTTCTTGTTTACTTCCTCATACTCGTCATTGTCTTAATGTTTTGAAAGAGCAGTACACGTATCTATCTGCTATAGACTGCACGTGACCGTTTTATAGGCGTTCATGTTACAGGCAGTCTGTTATAGGCAGTGTATGTGAGTTTCTCCATTATAGACAGTGTATAAGACTGATAGACATTGTAGAGTCTGTTACACCCAGTGCCTTTTAAGATATATGTAAATATAAGTTCTTTCTACACCAATGTCTATTAGTGATCTTATGACTGTCTATCCATTATTGACAGTAGATATGTCCATACACACACACCACAAATAATAAATGTGGTTTCCCCATCACTTAATAAATCAATAATCACACTTTATTATAAAGTAATAAATAACATTTTATTCAACAAACATTACATGGCATCATCCGGCCATTATAGAACTTGTAGAATGTGCTCTCACCTCTTAGGCTATATATTACAGTTTAAATAAAAAGAAAAAACTACAAATGCTGGAAATAAAAACAGAAAAGGTTAAAAATACAGAACTAATCTGTCACATCTGTAAAAAGCAAAGACCGGTTAGTGTTTCGGGTATTAACCTTCCGCTGTGACACTTGGGGTTCTGACAAAGGCTCTACACCCGAAACCTGAACCTGTCTTTTCTCTTTACGGACACTGATGGGACTGCTGTCTATTGTCAACAGTTTGTATTTTCACTACACATTACTAATTAGCAGACCCACCCCATCATTTGAAAAAAAACCTTCATTAATCGCCGATTATAAAAAAGTATTGAGCACCTCATCAGCTTCATCCAGTCTGATTGGAAGCTGAGTAGATCCAGTGTTACGTTATGTAAAATAAAAGTTTTTAATACCTTTTGCTGTTTTGGCAGCCCCTGCATCGGCTGCTGTTTAACAGTGTACCTCGATAGTTTTGCCACTTCTGTAGATGTTGCCTACAGGATCTCTGCAACACTGAAGATTCACCTTTTTAATCTTTTTACCTTTTTGTTGTTTTTTCACTTCCCCTTTTCAAATAATACTGTAACCAGCAGCCTACATTCCCAGCTTCACTTTCTCTCTTGATCAATAACCCCTGCCACGAAATTTAATTACACATTCTATATAACAATCTTGGAGATAGTCGGAGTATCTGGAGGTTAATTACTCTCTGTAGTAGAATAGTCTCAGTCTATCAGCCACATGTCTTACAATTGTTCAGGAAAGGCTGGTAAAGATTAAAGTAAGAAAAGGTGTCTGAGGCATCCAGTGTTCACCTCTTAAACAATGAGAGGAAACCTTTTCCTTCGGGAATCTGACTCCTGGTCCTGCGGAGAAAGGAATGGCGATGTTTGGAATCCCTGTACTCGCTGCAATTTTGGGTGGAAGCATTCCAGGTCTGTTCAGTCTGCTGCTGGGTTTTGAGTTGCTGATTTATCACAAATTGCATGTCATCCTGTCAATAATACAACGGAAACGGCAACAGTAAATCCTTCTGTCCATTCGGCTGTAGACAGAGTTAGGCCAGGTGGAGAAGACTCTATTAACTTGATTAAACATTTCACAATATTAATGACACTAACACATATTAAAACTAAGAATCTGCAATATAAGCAGGATCAAAGAGGTCATATTCAGGACAAGATTAGAACCTATGAACACACTGTACTAATAATCTGCCTATTTGACCCTGAGATGAGCTTCCGACTACATATCCGTTCCATCACCAAGGCCGCCTACTTCCACCTCCGTAACATTGCCCGATACCGCCCCTGCCTCAGCTCATCTGCTGCCGAAACCCTCATCCATGACTTTGTTACTCTAGGCTTGACTATTCCAATGCTCTCCTGGCCGGCCTCCCATCTTTCACCCTCCATAAACTTGTACGCATCCGAAACTCTGCTGCCCATATCCCATCTAGCACCAAGTCCCGTTCACCATCACCCCTGAGCTCGCTGACCTACATTGGCTCCCAGTCAAGGAACGCGTCGATTTTAAAATTCTCATCCTTGTTTTCAAATCCCACCATGGCCTCATCCCTCGCCATCTCTGTAACCTCCTCCAGCCCTATAACCCTCTGAGATCTCTATGCTTCTCCAATTCTTGCCTCTTGCGCATCCCCGAGTTTAATCACTCCACCATTGGCGGCTGTGCCTTCAGCTGCCTAGGCCCTAAGCTCTGGAATTTCCTCCCTAAATCTCTCTGCCTCTCTACCTCTCTCTCCTCCTTTAATTTGCTCCTTAAAACCTACCTCTTTGATCAAGCTTTTGATCACCTGTCTTAATATCTCCTTATGTGGCTCGGTGTCAAATTTTGTTTGATAATGCTCCTGTGAAGCGCCTTGAGCTGTTTTACTATGTTAAAGGTGCTATATAAATGCAAGTTGTTGTTGTTTTTATTGTAAGGAAGCAGGGTAATGGTAGAATTCAAACACGGGGTTAGTGAGTTACGGGTGATGCAACAGTAAACTGAAACCAGTTTGATCATATTGTGTGAGCAAATGGCCATTTGACAACAGCGTGAGGACTATTGTTCAAGGGAAATAAGGGCAGATGGGTGAGATTACAAACTTTACACAATCCAAAGGCAAGTTTGCAGACTAATTAGGTGGGTTTGCATGCAACATAAAGTGAACACTACAAGAAAGATGTGATCATGGAGCCACGGAACGGGGACCCCAGGGTGATCAAACGACACAGCAGGATGGGAAACGATATAAACTGGGAGAAAGATGTAACTGGAGGAAAGAATCGAAGGAAGAACACAGGAAGAGGCAGAGTTACATCTCTATCCAGAGGAGCAGGTGATACCATTTTTATTGTATCTATGGCCTTAGATGGTAAGACTGTTAGCAATCTGACTTGTCAACTGTGCTTTGTCATATACTAAATAAAACTAATTACCACAACCATTTTGGTATAGTCTCCTTCTGAATGTCTTACAAGGCAATCTAACAATCTAATCCTGCATTTGTCAGTCCATAAGGTCATCTTTAAATCAATTTTTCATCAGTCCATCTACCCATTTATCTATCAGTCCATCCAGCCAACTATCTCCCAATCTATCTCCCTCAGCATCCATTAAGCATTTCAGATGAGACATTAAACCATGGCCCCCATCAGGTGGGCGTAAAAGATCCCATGGGACTTTTTCAAAGTACAGGAGGTTCATCCCTCAACCGATACCATCAAAACAGATTAACTGGTCATTTATCTCTGCTGTTTGTGAGTCCTTGCTGTGTGCAAATTGGCTGCTGAGTTTGCCCACAAAATAACAGTGACAAAAATATCCTGAGGTTGTAAAAGATCTATATAAATGCAAGTTTGCATCTTTTTTTAAGCCAATCAAGCCATCTTTTTGTCAATCTATTTCCTCACTTATCAGTCCATCTTTGCACTGGTTCACCTATCAATCATTGCTCTATAAATCCATTTATTTGTCTACCAATCCATTTATTTTCTACCGTATCATTCCTTCAATCCATGAATCTATCTTCCATCCATTATTTCATCCATCATTATTCATTCCACTGAACTATCCATACATTTACAGATTGATCCACTTAACCCTCTATCCATTCATCCACCCCTCTATTCATGATTAACGATCTCAAAGTATAGGATCCCTTGGGAAGCAGTGATCATAACATGATAGAATTTCACATCCAGTTTGAGAGCGAGGATCTTGGGTCTGAAACTACTGCATTAAACTTTAATAAGGGCAATTAAAAAGGAATGAGGGCGGAATTGGCTAAAGTGGACTGGGTAAACAGATTAGATGATATGATGGTGGATAAGCAGTGGCAAACATTTAAAAAGATATTTTATGACTCGCAACAAAAATATATCCCTGTGAGGAGGAAAGACTCCACAAAAAGGGTGAACCAACCATGGCTAATTAAGGAAGTAAAGGTTAAAAGAAAAAGCAGACAACATGGCAAAGATTACTGGTAAGCCCAAAGATTGGGAAAACTTTAAAAACCAGCAAAGGATGACTAAAAGAATAATAAAGAGGGAGAAAATAAATTATGAGAGTAAACTAGCAAGAAATATAAAAACTGACAGTAAAAGCTTCTACAAGTATATAAAAAGGAAGAGGGTAGCTAAAGCAAACATTGGTCCCTTAGAGGATGAGACTGGGGAAATAATAATGGAAAACAAGGAACTGGCAGAGGAATTTGAACAGATATCTGTCTTCACAGTAGAAGACACTAACAATATACCAATAATAGTAGAAAATCGAGGGGCAAAGGGGAGGGAGGAACTAAAAACAATCATTATCACTAGAGAAAAAATACTAGGTAACCTGATGGGTCTAAAGGCTGACAAGTCCCCTGGACCTGATGGCTTGCATCCGAGGGTCTTAAAGGAAGTGGCTACAGAGACAGTGGATGCATTGGTTGTAATCTTCCAGAATTCACTAGATTTTGGAAAGGTCCCAGCGGATTGGAAAACCACAAATGTAACACCTCTATTCAAGAAGGGAGTGAGACAGAAAGCAGGTAACTATAGACCAGTTAGCCTAACATCTGTCATTGGGAAAATCTAGAATCCATTATTAAGGAAGTAGTAGCAGAACATTTGGAGACTCATAATACAATCAAGGAGAGTCAACATGGTTTTATGAAGGGGAAATCGTGTCTGACAAATTTATTAGAGTTCTTTGAGGAAGTAACGGGCAGGGTGGATAAAGGGGAACCAATGGATGCAGTATATTTGGATTTCCAAAAGGCATTCAATAAGGTGCCACATAAAAGATTACTGCACAAGATAAGAGCTCATGGTGTTGGGGGTAATATACTGGCATGGATAGAGGATTGGCTAACTAACAGAAAACAAAGAGTCGGGATAAAAGAGTCATTTTCAAAATGGCAATCTGTAACTAGAGGGGTGCTGCAGGGATCAGTGCTGGGGCCTCAACTATTTACAATATATATCAATGACTTGGATGAAGGAACAGAGTGTCATGTGGCCAAATTTGCTGATGATACAAAGATAGGTGGAAAAGCAAGTTGCGATGAGGACACAAAGTGTCTGCAAAGAGATATTGACAGGTTAAGCGAATGGGCAAAAATTTGGTAGATGGAATATAATGTGGGAAAATGTGAAGTCATCCACTTTGGGAGGAAAAATAAAAAAGCAAAATATTATTTGAATGGAGAAATACTACAAAATGCTGCGGTACAGAGGGATCTGGGTGTCCTCGTACATGAAACACAAAAAGTCAACATGCAGGTGCAGTGGGTAATCCGGAAGGCAAACGCAATATTGGCCTTTATTTCTAGGGGGATGGAGTATAATAGCAGGGAAGTCATGCTACAACTGTACAGGGTGTTGGTGAGACCACACCTGGAGTACTGCGTACAGTTCTGGTGCCCTTATTTAAGGAAGGACATACTTGCATTGGAGGCAGTTCAGAGAAGGTTCACTAGGTTGATTCCGGGTATGGAAAGGTTGTCTTATGAGGAAAGATTGAACAGGTTGGGTCTATACTCATTGGAGTTTAGAAGAATGAGAGGAGATCTTATTGAAACTTACAAGATTCTGAGGGGACTCGATAGGGTAGATGCTGAGAGGGTGTTACCCCTCATGGGGGAATCTAAAACTAGGGGGCATAGTCTCAGAATAAGGGGTCACCCATTTAAGATGGAAATGAGGAGGAATTTCTTCTCCCAGAGGGTCGTGAATCTTTGGAATTCTTTACCCCAAAAAGCTGTGGAGGCTGAGTCATTGAATACATTCAAGGCTGAGTTAGACAAATTTTTGATCAGCAAGGGAGTCAAAGGATTTGGGGAAAAGGTGGGAAAGTGGAGTTGAGGTAAAAATCAGATCAGCCATGATCTCATTGAATGGCGGAGCAGGCTCGAGGGGCCGAATGGCCTACTCCTGCTCCTATCTCTTATGGTCTCTTATGGTTTTATGCATCTATCTATCTATTCATCCATCCCTCTATCCATGCATCTACTCCATTGAATATATAAATATACAATATCTGTGACCACAGAAAATCTTCACAATAATAATTATTAGTACTACACTGACAATCCATACCTTCCCTTTGGAGATTGAGTCTCGAATGAGAGTGACTATAAGGTTACTTCTCTAGCTGCACATCGAAGATGTTGTACACGTGGTTTATAGAAAATAACCCATCAAATAGTGCAATTTATATCATGAGTGGTACAGGTTACATAACACAAGTGGTATTGATTATATAACGCAAGTGGTGCTGTAATATCATGAGTAGTACTGGTTATATAACAATTGGTTATATAACATGAGTACCAGAACCACAGATTATCTTCTGGTGCCCATGACCTTAATGGCATTTATTAATGATAAACCACTAGTTCCTGATGTATACTCTGTTTATACATTATATGCTGTAGATAACAGCCAGCTTATTCAGCATTTAACCTTTCTTTCTGCTGTTTACTGTCCTAAATGCAGAGTCATATAGACAACAGTCATGTGATGTTCTTTTCTTCAAGGGCTGATTGTCGTTTTGAGACTAGACCTTGGAGAATGAAGTTACGGTGCAGTTATGAGGGAAAATAAAGATAGCAGCATTCTACTGGCATCTCCCAAGGATTTTTAACTTTTTTGGATCTCCGCTGCTGAATCCTACCTTCTCTCTCCTCTCATCTGTCCCACCATCACAGTCCTAAACAGTGTTCTCTTTCTGCCTTACCCTCCTATCATGCAACTTGTTGCTCTGCTCAGTTGTGCCTTTCTTTTGAAATCCTGCATGCTCTCCTCTCCCAACATGACATATTTCTAATTGGTGTTCTTTCCATATCCCATTCCAACCTCCCCCCTCCTCATTATCCTCATACCCTCACCAACTCAATGCAGTGAAATATGGTCTCACTCTTTTTTCTCCACTGATAATCAACTCATTGGTTACCAAAAAAGATTTTAATGGTTACTTGCACAATTGACTGCTCTATATGTGTTATATAATAATCTCTTAATATACTAAACACATGGGTATAGAATCATTACATCTTACGACAAGAAACAAGCCATTTGGCCCATCAAGTCTGCATTGGTGTTTTTCTCCATGAGACACCTAGTCTAATCTCACTCTCCTGCTCACTTCCCATACCTATTAATATTCCTCTTTTTCAAGCAATTCCCTTTTAAAAGAAATTATGGACTCTGCTTCAGCAATGGTTTGTAGTAGAGAATTCCACATTCTAACCACTCTCTGTGCAAATGTTTTCTAACCTCGACTTTAATTCTCTTTATGATTATCCTAAGTTGTACCCTCTTTTTATTGCTTCACCAACTAGTGGAACAATCTATCACTAGTTACCTTATCACAACCTTTCATAATCTTGAAGACCTCAGTTAAGTCATCCCTTGCAGTGAGTGCAGACCTACCTGCCAGGCCTCTAGCTCCTGTGACAGGCCCACTTTCTGCTGAATGGTCTCCAGCAGCTGGGAGTTCAATGACTTCATGTCTATTTGACACTTGACCAGCTCTACCTCCACAGCATTCTTCCTGTAAAAACACAATCCGTGACTTATTATTTCTTCTGGTTTGACTGTTACAAGTTAACGGATTTTTTCCCATTCATCCCTGTGTTCATTTAGATAGGTCACCCCTCCCTTACCCTTCCACAAAAGGATTGGCGCTATGCCCGACTCCATTGGTCATATTAATATAGATGTCATGACTTAAAAACAGCACAGCCTCCCCACTAAAGCTTAATCAAAGATAGCTCCAGTGCAGAGCAGGGCAATGGCTGAGCTAATATCCATTAAGAAGCATCCCTGCTAATAACAAGGAGAAAGGATTGTATAACTAGAGACTCTGACAAGCTGAAAGCAGCTGAAGAGCCCTGACTAGAAGGGGGAAATGAAACAATACTCTGTCACTCACTTTGCAATCGCAGTGTCCCGTTCACGGATGGCTCGCTGGAGGTGTTGGTCACCAGCATTGTTTTCCAGGCTGCACCTCAGACCATCATTTTCCTTCCTGAGATTCACCAGGTCAGTGCTTTGCAACTGCACCTAGAGGATTCAATCATATCACACTGTTGAGTGAAAACACAGCCTGAACTCTATAGGCACCAAACGCTGCCTCACCACATCCACTCCAATTCAGGTCATGCGAGCTGTGAGTTGAACTGTACACTGTGCCAAACTCTCCCTGCGACCCTTTAACTCATCCACCCCAAACCAGGTCACGTGAGCCATGACCTGAACTGTACACTGTGCCAAGCTCTGCCTGCCAAGCTCCTCACCACATCCTCACCTAAACAGAAATAGAGACTTAGTTGGAGGGATTTTTTATACCAGGACCTTTCATCTCCTCCGGTCGAGACTGATTGGATGTTGGCTGTAGGAGTCCTATGTTAAATGACTTTGGGCACTCTCAATCCAGTTCCTAGTGGCCACAAAACTAGCAAAACAATTAGGTCAGCAATCTCACTCAGATAGGTTGGTGTGAGAGATGGAAAATTGCCACACTGGTGCGGTAGTGGGTCCTCTCCTGTACACTGATGAGCAATACAATTGGAGCTTTACTCTGCATCTAATCTTTGTGTAATTTGGTGAAGATTTCAGTATTTCAGGCAGAATAATAAATCCATTCTTTTACAACACAGTTATAATTTCACTAGAAACTGCATGGCAGCCAGAGAAACCCTTAACAGTATCTTACCAGTAGATACCAGCAGGACAGTGAGTGAGAGCAGGAACCCTGGCTCCCCACTCCCAGGGTCAACTTTACCTCTACACCATTCAGGCACTGACTCTGGGACTTTGCCAGTCTCTATACCACACCAGGTGGTTCATTTACCCACCAGGCTATCAGGGAGCTTGTCTGGGGCAGTGCCACCTCATGTGCTGCATGCAGCATTACCTGTCTCTGAAGCTCCTCAATCGTCTGCTGCTTCTCTTCGTTCATTCCCTGCTTCCACTGGGATTGCTGCCGTCCCCACTTCAGCTCCTCCTGCATTTCCTCCTGACCACCTTCCGTGAGAACCTTAGCAAAATGATCGAAAATGATTAAACAACAATCAGGAGAAGCAGTTATTGGATATTATTCCAACAGGTGTCAGCCCAGCAGTAACAGTGTCATCCATCCAAGGGTATTGGTAGGCATGTGCCATGACCTCAATTTTACTCAACAGGGCTACATTTACAAGAGTGTTCAACCCAGGGCCTCCACTATTAATAGTTGGACCCCAAGCTACAAAGATGGCTGCTAAGGCAGTATGTAATCCTATCGGTAGATTAGTTTCTGCTTCACAGCTGATTGACCAGCTCTTTTTTTCTGTCTTGCAGCTCCCGACCCACCCGTCCTTCGCCTCAGGGATCCTGCTAGTTGCATGTTAACCTTAATGTTGCATTTACCTCAAACCCTGCTAAATGTGCTGCTCAGCTTATCTTTAGTAAACACACACCTTTGGAGCCATTATTATCAGCAGGTGATGGCTGTGTCTGTAATTTGCCCTTATCCCACTGCTGGCTTGGATCCCTTTACTTTTCCCGGTTTATTCACAAGACACAAGTCCAAAGAGCACCTCCTGCTGTCCAGGACATTGTACCCAAGCTGAGCTGAGCTGCTGTTGGCTGGGCATGGTGATGGACGAACCTGCCCTCGGGTGGATGATGGGCAGTATTCTATCCTGAGACAGGGACAATGTGAGGGGGGAGGGGCACCCCTTGGCTCATGTGACAATGAAGAGGAGGCCAAATCTTGCTGCAGCATGCGGTCCCTTCCTCTCTGGTGGAACATCATGGAAACCAGTAATTAGCTCTTACTCGCTGATAGAGATAGGGGCCCCGATATTAGCAGGGAGGCGGGATGGCAGCCGGGGGGCGATTGGATGCGTGGCAAACCCCCATGAACCAAACTTACCGTTTCCGACGCGATCGCACGTTGATTAATAGTGGTTAACGTCCTCTCTGGGTTTGGCGCCCGGCAGCTAGCCTGTACCATCAGGAGCTGCAACGTGAGGGGGTGGGGGGGGGGGCGAGAAAGAGAGAGACTGAGACGTCATCTGGTGTTGGAACGGAAGACCAGGTGGGGGGGGTGCGGGGGGAGAGGGTAAGATCGAGGTGGGGGGGGAGAGGGGAAGATCAGGGGGGAGGAGAGGGAAAGATCGGGAGGGGGGAGGAGAGGGGAAGATCGTGGGAGGGGGGAGAGGGGAAGATCGTGGGAGGGGGGAGAGGGGAAGATCGTGGGAGGGGGGAGAGGGGAAGATCGTGGGAGGGGGGAGAGGGGAAGATCGTGGGAGGGGGGAGAGGGGAAGATCGTGGGAGGGGGGAGAGGGGAAGATCGTGGGAGGGGGGAGAGGGGAAGATCGTGGGAGGGGGGAGAGGGGAAGATCGTGGGAGGGGGGAGAGGGGAAGATCGTGGGAGGGGGGAGAGGGGAAGATCGTGGGAGGGGGGAGAGGGGAAGATCGTGGGAGGGGGGAGAGGGGAAGATCGTGGGAGGGTGAGAGCGGAAGATCGGGGGAGGGGGAGAGCGGACGATCGGGGGAGGGGGGGAGGGGGAGAGCGGAAGATCGTGGGAGGGGGAGAGCGGAAGATCGGGGGAGGGGGAGAGCGGAAGATCGGGGAGGGGGAGAGCGGAAGATCGGGGAGGGGGAGAGGAGAAGATCGTGGGGGGAGAGGGGAAGATCGTGGGGGGAGAGGGGAAGATCGTGACGGGGGAGAGGAGAAGATCGTGGGGGGAGAGGGGAAGATCGGGGAGGGGGAGAGGAGAAGATCGTGGGGGGAGAGGGGAAGATCGTGACGGGGGAGAGGAGAAGATCGTGGGGGGAGAGGGGAAGATCGGGGAGGGGGAGAGCGGAAGATCGGGGGAGGGGGAGAGCGGAAGATCGTGGGAGGGGGAGAGCGGAAGATCGTGGGAGGGGGAGAGGAGAAGATCGTGGGGGGAGAGGGGAAGATCGGGGGAGGGGGAGAGCGGAAGATCGTGGGAGGGGGAGAGCGGAAGATCGGGGAGGGGGAGAGGAGAAGATCGTGGGGGGAGAGGGGAAGATCGTGACGGGGGAGAGGAGAAGATCGTGGGGGGAGAGGGGAAGATCGGGGGAGGGGGAGAGCGGAAGATCGGGGGAGGGGGAGAGCGGAAGATCGTGGGAGGGGGAGAGCGGAAGATCGTGGGAGGGGGAGAGCGGAAGATCGTGGGAGGGGGAGAGCGGAAGATCGTGGGAGGGGGAGAGCGGATGATCGTGGGAGGGGGAGAGCGGAAGATCGGGGAGGGGGAGAGCGGAAGATCGGGGGCGGGGGAGAGCGGAAGATCGGGGGAGGGGGAGAGCGGAAGATCGGGGGAGGGGGAGAGCGGAAGATCGGGGGAGGGGGAGAGCGGAAGATCAGGAGCGGGAGAGGGGAAGATCGGGAGCGGGAGACATCGGACATCAGAGCAGGCTTCAAAGGTAGGTGCACTTAGTGTTTTCACTTCCTTGCATGGTTTTTTATTTAATTTATTTAGTTTCTTTTTCCCTGATCCGACCCTTCATACCTGGTTTCACCAGGCGTGAATCAGAAGCGGTGGGCAAGCTGCCCAGGTAAGTTAAAAATCTTGCTAATCCCTTCATCTGTCACAGGTAAAATGCCTTAAGTACCTCCATGAGGTACATTTGGCTCTTTAACTGTCATCCCACAGGCTTTAATTGCTGGCGGGACTTCTGTTTTCGGGTCACCCGCGCGCACACAGGTGTATCCCTGGGAAACTCGGAAGTCGGCAGGTTGGAGCCGGCTTCCGAACCCGAACGGGATTTGCGTGATTTTGGATTGGGATTGTTGAAACGCACTTACTGCCAGCAGACAGAGGAGACTTTCATTCCATCAGCCCCGGCTGGATTTGAATTCACATCCCAGAGGTGAAGGGCCAGTGCCTCACTCACTGTGCACCCTGTCCAACATAGGTCCATTCGGATCCCCCCCTGAATTTAACTGGTCAATAGGTGTAAGATCTTCCTTACCAGTGTAGCTGAACCATGTACTAGGCTGTGTACCAGATCCTTCAGGTGTGAGAGGGTCGCCTGGAGACTGTGTGACTGACATCCAGTCAACCTGTTGGAGCACTCCACATTCATCAAGATGAGTAGCTGCTGATGGATCTTCTCAATCTCATTCTTTATCTAGGTCAAGTTACAGAAAAGTATGTCAGATAAATAGTTTAGAAACAAAGAGCAGCAAATTCCCTACTTGGAGCACTTGGTCATGTCACCTCTATACTACTGCAAAAGTATATCCACTAAGAAGCATCCCTGCAAAATTTAAGATGTGATAACCTATAAATATAAAAGGCCTACACATTGGCTCCTGTACCTGATCTTTCTCTGCCTCCCAGGTCTCAGTCTCAGTCTCCAGACTGTGCTCAATTTCTGAGAGCAGGGAATCATTGCGATTTGTGGATTCCTGCATCATCAGCTGCTCACTTAGCTCCTGGAGTCGGCTCTGCAGCTGTCGATTCAGCACCTGCACCTCATCGACATCCTCCTGTGAGAGGGTTAGCTTCAGGAATGAAGAGAACGGCAAACATATCATCCACATTCAGAGAGAAGTCACATTCTCAGTAATGTGTCATTATTGTAGAGATACTCACACACAGTGTAAATATTACAGGATAAAACAGATTGGAACAAATGGGCCCATCAAGACCGCTCCTTCTGCACACCAACCAAACTGTTCTCTCCCCCCCCACCCCCCCCCCCCCCCGTCCCCCTCCTCCTGAGCCACTGACTCTGGGGGACACTCTATGGATGGCATCTTGGCCAAGTGGCCATTCCTGATGTTTGAGGCCAGTATCAGCAGGCCATTCAACTTTAGAAGGCATCACATGAAGCCCAAAGGTTTTTCTCAATCAGCACTCACATTCTAGGAGGCACTACCAGATAATGACCAGGATCAGTCCTGGATGATTTCAACCTCCCCCTCTCAAGCCCAAGGGAACTAAGATAAATTGCAGTACAGAGATCAGCTGATAGCATAGACTGGGCCCTTAATCCTCCATCAGGTGGTGTCTTTACCCACTAGGACCCATCAGATGAGCTTGACTAGGTATAAATTGGACTCTACCCCACCTATTTAATCTCCTAAAAGAAAGATCTATAGAAATATTCTCTGATCCCCAAAGGTAACCAAGCATTTTCCTGACCACAGCAGCAGAGAGACTGTTATGTCTGTGGGGTATTTCAACATCGCAGTCTGTTTATCCCTACAACGTCCAGTCCAGCTCCTAACTACAGATTTATCCAGCTCTTGTTTTGATTGAGTTATCAACACACACACAGTGTTACCGGCTTCTGCTAGGGGAAAAAAAAAACCAGTAAGTGCTGGAAATGTGAAACAAACAATCACAAAGCAAGTAACCGTTACCCTGCTGAGTAAACAGCAACTCCGCACGGTCACACAGCAAGTAACTGGGGAGTCTATTGTCCTCACCTTTGGGCTCTACGTGGATGATTGTTCTTGCTCACAGAAGCTCTATGAAGGACTGCCTAGAACGTGCATGAAGGCACTCAGCATGACCAACCATCCCAAATATGGAAACTTCTGAAAGTCCCACTTCCTCTCTAGAGAATTAACTGGCTCTGGCTAATCGGCAACAGCAGTGGAAAGCTGTGTATTCGTATGTACGTGTGGGTGTATGTATGTATTTAGGGAGTGTGTGTGTGTGTGTTTGGGAGGTCGTGTGTGTGTGTGTATTTGGGAGGTCGTGTGTATGTGTGTGTATTTGGGAGGTCGTGTGTGTGTGTGTATGTGTGTGTATTTGGGAGGTCGTGTGTGTGTGTGTGTGTATTTGGGAGGTCGTGTGTGTGTGTGTGTGTGTGTATTTGGGAGGTCGTGTGTGTGTGTGTGTGTCTGTATTTGGGAGGTCGTGTGTGTGTGTGTGTATTTGGGAGGTCGTGTGTGTGTGTGCGTGTATTTGGGAGGTCGTGTGTGTGTGTGCGTGTGTGTCTGTATTTGGGAGGTCGTGTGTGTGTCTGTATTTGGGAGGTCGTGTGTGTGTGTGTGTATCTGGGAGGTTTTGTGTGTGTGTGTGTGTGTCTGGGAGGTTGTGTGTGTGTGTGTGTGTGTGTCTGGGAGGTTGTGTGTGTGTGTGTGTGTGTGTATTTAGGAGGGTGTGTGTGTATTTGGGAGTGTGTGTGTGTATTTGGGAGTGTGTGTGTGTATTTGGGAGTGTGTGTGTGTGTATTTGGGAGTGGGTGTGTGTGTATTTGGGAGTGTGTGTGTGTATGTGTATTTGGGAGGGTGTGTGTGTATATTTGGGAGGTTGTGTGTGTATATATATTTGGGAGTGTGTGCGTGTGTGTGTGTGTATTTGGGAGTCTGTGTATGTATTTGGGTGTGTGTGTGTATATTCGGGAGGGTGTATGTGTGTGTGTATTTGGGAGTGTGTGTGTGTATTTGGGAGTGTGTGTGTGTTTGGGAGTGTGTGTGTGTATTTGTGTGTGTGTGTGTGTGTGTGTATTTGGGAGTGTGTGTGTATTTGGGTGTGTGTGTGTATTTGGGAGTGTGTGTGTGTATTTGGGAGTGTGTGTGTGTGTATTTGGGAGTGTGTGTGTGTGTGTGTGTGTATTTGGGAGGGCGTGTGTGTGTGTATTTGAGAGGGTGTGTATTTGGGAGGATGTGTGTGTGTGTGTGTGTATTTGGGAGGGTGTGTGTGTGTGTGTGTGTATTTGGGAGTGTGTGTGTGTATTTGGGAGTGTGTGTGTGTGTATTTGGGAGGTTGTGTGTGTGGGTGTGTATTTGGCAGGGTGTGTGTGTGTATTTGGGAGTGTGTTTGTGTGTGGGTGTGTATTTGGCAGGGTGTGTGTGTGTATTTGGGAGTGTGTTTGTGTGTGGGTGTGTATATTTGGGAGTGTGTTTGTGTGTGTGTGTATTTGGGAGTGTGTGTGTGTATTTGGGAGGGAGTGTGTGTGTATATTTGGGAGGGTGTGCGTGTGTATATTTGGGAGGGTGTGTGTATTTGGGAGGGTGTGTCTGTGTATGTATTTGGGAGGGTGTGCGTGTGTATATTTGGGAGGGTGTGCGTGTGTGTATTTGGGAGGGTGTGTGTATGTGTGTATTTGGGAGGGCGTGTGTGTGTGTATTTGGGAGGGTGTGTGTGTGTGTGTATTTGGGAGTGTGTGTGTGTGTGTATTTGGGAGGTTGTGGGTGTGGGTGTGTATTTGGGAGTGTGTGTGTGTGTGTATTTGGGAGGGTGTGTGTGTGTGTGTATTTGGGAGTGTGTGTGTGTGTGTATTTGGGAGGGTGTGTATTTGGGAGTGTGTGTGTGTGTGTATTTGGGAGGGTGTGTGTGTGTGTGTATTTGGGAGTGTGTGTGTGTGTGTATTTGGGAGGTTGTGGGTGTGGGTGTGTATTTGGGAGTGTGTGTGTGTGTGTGTGTATTTGGGAGTGTGTGTGTGTGTATTTGGGAGGTTGTGTGTGTGTTTGGGAGGTTGTGTTTGTGTTTGGGAGGTTGTGTGTGTGTGTGTGTGTGTGTTTGTTTGGGAGGTTGTGTGTGTGTGTTTGGGAGGTTGTGTGTGTGTGTGTTTGGGAGGGTGTGTGTGTGTGTGTGTGTGTGTTTGGGAGGTTGTGTGTGTGTGTGTGTTTGGGAGGTTGTGTGTGTGTGTATTTGGGAGATTGTGTGTATGTGTGTGTGTGTATTTGGGAGGTTGTGTGTGTTTATTTGGGAGGTTGTGTGTGTGTATGTGTGTGTATTTGGGAGGTCGTGTGTGTGTGTGTATTTGGGAGGTCGTGTGTGTGTGTGTGTGTGTGTGTCTGTGTATTTGGGAGGTCGTGTGTGTGTGTATTTGGGAGGTCGTGTGTGTGTGTGTGTGTATTTGGAAGGTTGTGTGTGTGTATCTGGGAGTTTTGTGTGTGTGTGTGTGTGTCTGGGAGGGTGTGTGTGTGTGTATATAGGAGGGTGTGTGTGTATTTCATAGAATCATAGAAGTTACAACATGGAAACAGGCCCTTCGGCCCAACATGTCCATGTCGCCCAGTTTATACCACTAAGCTAGTCCCAATTGCCTGCACTTGGCCCATATCCCTCGATACCCATCTTCCCCATGTAACTGTCCAAATGCTTTTTAAAAGACAAAATTGTACCCGCCTCTACTACTGCCTCTGGCAGCTCGTTCCAGACACTCACCACCCTTTGAGTGAAAAAATTGCCCCTCTGGATCCTTTTGTATCTCTCCCCTCTCACCTTAAATCTGTGCCCCCTCGTTATAGACTCCCCTACCTTTGGGAAAAGATTTTGACTATCGACCTTATCTATGCCCCTCATTATTTTATAGACTTCTATAAGATCACCCCTTAACCTCCTACTCTCCAGGGAAAAAAGTCCCAGTCTGTCTAACCTCTCCCTGTAAGTCAAACCATCAAGTCCCGGTAGCATCCTAGTAAATCTTTTCTGCACTCTTTCTAGTTTAATAATATCCTTTCTATAATAGGGTGACCAGAACTGTACACAGTATTCCAAGTGTGGCCTTACTAATGTCTTGTACAACTTCAACAAGACATCCCAACTCCTGCATTCAATGTTCTGACCAATGAAACCAAGCATGCTGAATGCCTTCTTCACCACCCTATCCACCTGTGACTCCACTTTCAAGGAGCTATGAATCTGTACTCCTAGATTTGGGAGGGTGAGTGTGTGTGTATATTTGGGAGTGTGTGTGTGTATATATTTGGGAGTGTGTGTGTATATATTTGGGAGTGTGTATTTGGGAGTGTGTGTGTGTATTTGGGAGTGTGTGTGTGTGTGTATGTGTATTTGAGAGTGTGTGTGTGTGTATATTTGGGAGGGTGTGTGTGTGTATATATTTGGGAGTGTGTGTGTGTATTTGGGAGTGTGTGTCTGTGTATGTATTTGGGAGTGTGTGTGTGTGTGTTTATGTGTATTTGGGAGGTTGTGTGTGTGTATATTTGGGAGGGGGTGTGTGTGTGTATATATTTGGGAGTGTGTGTCTGTGTAGGTATTTGGGAGTGTGTGTGTGTATATTTGGGAGGGTGTATGTGTGTGTATTTGGGAGTGTGCATGTGTATTTGGGAGTGTGTGTGTATTTGGGAGTGTGTGTGTGTGTGTGTATTTGGAAGTGTGTGTGTGTGTATTTGGGAGTGTGTGTGTGTATATTTGGGAGTGCGTTTGTGTATTTGGGAGTGCGTATGTGTATTTGGGAGGGCGTGTGTGTGTGTGTATTTGGGAGTGTGTGTGTGTGCGTATTTGGGAGTGTGTGTGTGTGTATTTGGGAGTGTGTGTGTGTGTATTTGGGAGTGTGTGTGTATTTGGGAGTGTGTGTGTGTGTGTGTATTTGGGAGGGCGTGTGTATCTGTGTATTTGGGAGGGCGTGTGTGTGTGTATTTGGGTGTGTGTGTGTGTGTGTATTTGGGAGGGGGTGTGTGTGTGTGTGTGTATTTGGGTGGGGGTGTGTATTTGGGAGTGTGTGTGTGTGTGTGTGTGGGTATTTGGGAGGTTGTGTGTGTGGGTGTGTATTTGGCAGGGTGTGTGTGTGTGTATTTGGGAGTGTGTGTGTGTATTTGGGAGTGTGTGTGTGTGCGCATTTGGGGTGAGGGTGGTGGTGGGGGGGGGGGGGGGGGTGGGGGGGGGGGGGGGGGGGGGGGGTGGGGGGGGGTGGGGGGTGGGGGGGTGTGGTGTGTGTGTGTGTATTTGGGAGGGTGTGCGTGTGTGTGTGTGTATTTGGGAGGGTGTGTGTGTGTGTGTGTATTTGGGAGGGTGTGTGTGTGTGTGCATTTGGGAGGGTGTGTGTGTGTGCGCATTTGGGAGGTTGTGTGTGTGTGTGTGTATTTGGGAGGGTGTGCGTGTGTGTGTGTATTTGGGAGGGTGTGTGTGTGTGTGTGTATTTGGGAGGGTGTGTGTGTGTGTGTGCATTTGGGAGGGTGTGTGTGTGTATTTGGGAGGGTGTGTGTGCATTTGGGAGGGTGTGTGTGTGTGTATTTGGGAGGGTGTGCGTGTGTGTGTGTGTGTGTATTTGGGAGGGTGTGTGTGTGTGTGTGTGTATTTGGGAGGGTGTGTGTGTGTATTTGGGAGGGTGTGTGTGTGTGTATTTGGGAGGTGTGTGTGTGTATTTGGGAGAGTGTGTGTGTGTGTATTTGGGAGGGTGTGTGTGTGTATTTGGGAGGGTGTGTGTGTGTGTATTTGGGAGGTGTGTGTGTGTATTTGGGAGTGTGTGTGTGTGTGTATTTGGGAGAGTGTGTGTGTGTGTATTTGGGAGGGTGTGTGTATGTGTGGGTGTGTATTTGGGAGGGTGTGTGTGTGTATTTGGGAGCGTGTGTGTGTATTTGGGAGTGTGTGTGTGTGTATTTGGGAGGGTGTGCGTGTGTATTTGGGAGGGTGTGTGTGTGTATTTGGGAGTGTGTGTGTGTGTGTGTATTTGGGAGGGTGTGTGTGTGTGTGTGTATTTGGGAGTGTGTGTGTGTGTATTTGGGAGGGGGTGTGTATGTGTGTATTTGGGAGTGTGTGTATGTATGTGTATTTGGGAGGGTGTGTGTGTGTATTTGGGAGGGTGTGTGTGTATTTGGGAGTGTGTGTGTGTGTGTGTGTATTTGGGAGGGTGTGTGTGTGTATTTGGGAGGGTGTGTGTGTATTTGGGAGTGTGTGTGTGTGTGTGTATTTGGGAGGGTGTGTGTGTGTATTTGGGAGAGTGTGTGTGTGTATTTGGGAGAGTGTGTGTGTGTGTGTGTGTGTGTATTTGGGAGGGTGTGTGTATGTGTGGGTGTGTATTTGGCAGGGTGTGTGTGTGTATTTGGGAGGGTGTGTGTGTGTATTTGGGAGGGTGTGTGTGTGTGTGTGTATTTGGGAGGGTGTGTGTGTGTATTTGGGAGGGTGTGTGTGTGTGTGTGTGTGTGTATTTGGGAGTGTGTGTGTGTATTTGGGAGTGTGTGTGTGTGTGTGTGTATTTGGGAGTGTGTGTGTGTGTATTTGGGAGTGTGTGTGTGTGTATTTGGGAGTGTGTGTGTGTGTATTTGGGAGGGTGTGTGTGTGTGTGTATTTGGGAGGGTGTGTGTGTGTTTGTATTTGGGAGGGTGTGTGTGTGTGTGTGTGTATTTGGGAGGGTGTGTGTGTGTATTTGGGAGTGTGTGGGTGTGTATTTGGGAGTGTGTGTGTGTGTATTTGGGAGTGTGTGTGTGTGTATTTGGGAGGTTGTGTGTGTGTGTTTGGGAGGTTGTGTTTGTGTTTGGGAGGTTGTGTGTGTGTGTATTTGGGAGGTTGTGTGTGTGTGTGTGTGTATTTGGGAGGTTGTGTGTGTGTGTGTGTTTGGGAGGTTGTGTGTGTGTGTGTGTTTGGGAGGTTGTGTGTGTGTGTGTGTGTGTGTTTGTTTGGGAGGTTGTGTGTGTGTGTTTGGGAGGTTGTGTGTGTGTGTGTGTGTTTGGGAGGTTATGTGTGTGTGTGTGTTTGGGAGGTTGTGTGTGTGTGTATTTGGGAGATTGTGTGTATGTGTGTGTGTGTGTATTTGGGAGTGTGTGTGTGTGTGTATTTGGGAGTGTGTGTGTGTGTGTATTTGGGAGGGGGTGTGTATGTGTGTATTTGGGAGTGTGTGTATGTATGTGTATTTGGGAGGGTGTGTGTGTGTATTTGGGAGGGTGTGTGTGTGTATTTGGGAGTGTGTGTGTGTGTGTGTGTGTATTTGGGAGGTGTGTGTATTTGGGAGAGTGTGTGTGTGTGTATTTGGGAGTGTGTGTGTGTGTGTGTGTGTATTTGGGAGAGTGTGTGTGTGTATTGGGGTGTGTGTGTGTGTGTTTTGGAGGGTGTGTGGTGTGTATTTGGGGGGGGTGTGTGTGTGTGTGGTTTGGGTGGGTGTTGTGTGTGTGTGTGTTTTGGGAGGGGTGGGTGTGTGTGGGTGTGTGTGTGTGTGGGGGGTGTTGTGTGTGTGTGTGTGTTGGGGGGTGTGTGGTGGTGTGGGTGTGTTTGGAGGGTGTGTGTGTGTATTTGGGAGGGTGTGTGTGTGTATTTGGGAGGGTGTGTATTTGGGAGGGTGTGTGTGTGTGTGTGTATTTGGGAGTGTGTGTGTGTATTTGGGAGGGTGTGTGTGTGTGTGTGTATTTGGGAGTGTGTGTGTGTGTGTGTATTTGGGAGTGTGTGTGTGTGTATTTGGGAGGGTGTGTGTGTGTGTGTGTATTTGGGAGGGTGTGTGTGTGTGTGTGTGTGTATTTGGGAGGGTGTGTGTGTGTGTGTATTTGGGAGGGTGTGTGTGTGTGTGTATTTGGGAGTGTGTGTGTGTGTGTGTGTGTGTATTTGGGAGGTTGTGTGTGTGGGTGTGTATTTGGGAGTGTGTGTGTGTGTGTGTGTATTTGGGAGTGTGTGTGTGTGTATTTGGGAGGTTGTGTTTGTGTTTGGGAGGTTGTGTGTGTGTGTATTTGGGAGGTTGTGTGTGTGTGCGTGTGTGTGTATTTGGGAGGTTGTGTGTGTGTGTGTGTTTGTTTGGGAGGTTGTGTGTGTGTGTTTGGGAGGTTGTGTGTGTGTGTGTGTGTTTGGGAGGTTATGTGTGTGTGTGTGTTTGGCAGGTTGTGTGTGTTTATTTGGGAGGTTGTGTGTGTGTGTATGTGTGTGTATTTGGGAGGTCGTGTGTGTGTGTGTGTGTATTTGGGAGGTCGTGTGTGTGTGTGTGTGTGTATTTGGGAGGTCGTGTGTGTGTGTGTCTGTGTATTTGGGAGGTCGTGTGTGTGTGTATTTGGGAGGTCGTGTGTGTGTGTGTGTGTGTGTATTTGGAAGGTCGTGTGTGTGTATCTGGGAGTTTTGTGTGTGTGTGTGTATTTGGAAGGTCGTGTGTGTGTATCTGGGAGTTTTGTGTGTGTGTGTGTGTCTGGGAGGGTGTGTGTGTGTATATAGGAGGGTGTGTGTGTATTTAGGAGGGTGTGTGTGTGTATATATTTGGGAGTGTGTATTTGGGAGTGTGTGTGTGTGTGTATTTGGGAGTGTGTGTGTGTGTGTGTGTGTATGTGTATTTGGGAGTGTGTGTGTGTGTGTGTGTGTGTATTTGGGAGTGTGTGTGTGTATTTGGGAGTGTGTGTGTGTGTTTATGTGTATTTGGGAGGTTGTGTGTGTATATATTTGGGAGTGTGTGTCTGTGTAGGTATTTGGGAGTGTGTGTGTGTATATTTGGGAGGGTGTATGTGTGTGTATTTGGGAGTGTGCATGTGTATTTGGGAGTCTGTGTGTATTTGGGAGTGTGTGTGTGTGTGTATTTGGGAGTGCGTGTGTGTGTATTTGGAAGTGTGTGTGTGTGTATTTGGGAGTGTGTGTGTGTGTATTTGGGAGTGCGTGTGTGTATTTGGGAGTGCGTATGTGTATTTGGGAATGCGTGTGTGTGTGTGTACTTGGGAGGGTGTGTGTGTGTGTATTTGGGAGGGCGTGTGTGTGTGTGTATTTGGGAGTGTGTGTGTGTGTGTGTATTTGGGAGTGTGTGAGTGTGTATTTGGGAGTGTGTGTGTATTTGGGAGTGTGTGTGTATTTGGGAGTGTGTGTGTGTATTTGGGAGGGCGTGTGTATCTGTGTATTTGGGAGGGCGTGTGTATCTGTGTATTTGGGAGGGCGTGTGTGTGTGTATTTGGCTGTGTGTGTGTGTATTTGGGAGGGTGTGTGTGTGTGTGTGTGTATTTGGGAGTGTGTGTGTATTTGGGAGTGTGTGTGTGTGTGGGTATTTGGGAGGTTGTGTGTGTGGGTGTGTATTTGGCAGGGTGTGTGTGTGTGTATTTGGGAGTGTGTGTGTATTTGGGAGGGTGCGTGTATTTGGGAGGGTGCGTGTATTTGGGAGGGTGCGTGTATTTGGGAGGGTGTGTGTATTTGGGAGGGTGTGTGTGTGTGTGTGCATTTGGGAGGGTGTGTGTGTGTGTATTTGGGAGGGTGTGTGTGTGTGTGCATTTGGGAGGGTGTGTGTGTGTGTGTGTGTGTGTGCGCATTTGGGAGGTTGTGTGTGTGTGTGTGTATTTGGGAGGGTGTGCGTGTGTGTGTGTATTTGGGAGGGTGTGTGTGTGCATTTGGGAGGGTGTGTGTGTGTGTATTTGGGAGGGGGTGTGTGCATTTGGGAGGGTGTGTGTGTGTATTTGGGAGGGTGTGCATGTGTGTGTGTGTGTGTATTTGGGAGGGTGTGTGTGTATTTGGGAGGGTGTGTGTGTGTGTGTGTGTGTATTTGGGAGGGTGTGTGTGTGTGTATTTGGGAGGGTGTGTGTGTGTGTATTTGGGAGGGTGTGTGTGTGTGTGCATTTGGGAGGGTGTGTGTGTATTTGGGAGGGTGTGTGTGTGTGTGTGTGTGTGTGCGCATTTGGGAGGTTGTGTGTGTGTGTGTGTATTTGGGAGGGTGTGCGTGTGTGTGTGTATTTGGGAGGGTGTGTGTGTGCATTTGGGAGGGTGTGTGTGTGTGTATTTGGGAGGGGGTGTGTGCATTTGGGAGGGTGTGTGTGTGTATTTGGGAGGGTGTGCATGTGTGTGTGTGTGTATTTGGGAGGGTGTGTGTGTATTTGGGAGGGTGTGTGTGTGTGTGTGTGTGTATTTGGGAGGGTGTGTGTGTGTGTATTTGGGAGGGTGTGTGTGTGTGTATTTGGGAGGTGTGTGTGTGTATTTGGGAGAGTGTGTGTGTGTGTATTTGGGAGGGTGTGTGTGTGTGTGCGTGTATTTGGGAGGGTGTGTGTGTGTGTATTTGGGAGGTGTGTGTGTGTATTTGGGAGAGTGTGTGTGTGTATTTGGGAGAGTGTGTGTGTGTGTGTATTTGGGAGAGTGTGTGTGTGTGTATTTGGGAGGGTGTGTGTATGTGTGGGTGTGTATTTGGCAGGGTGTGTGTGTGTATTTGGGAGCATGTGTGTGTATTTGGGAGGGTGTGTGTGTGTGTGTGTGTGTATTTGGGAGGGTGTGCGTGTGTATTTGGGAGGGTGTGTGTGTGTGTGTGTATTTGGGAGTGTGTGTGTGTGTGTATTTGGGAGGGTGTGTGTGTGTGTGTATTTGGGAGGGTGTGTGTGTGTGTGTATTTGGGAGTGTGTGTGTGTGTGTGTGTGTGTGTGTGTATTTGGGAGTGTGTGTGTGTGTGTGTGTATTTGGGAGTGTGTGTGTGTGTGTGTGTATTTGGGAGGGTGTGTGTGTATTTGGGAGGGTGTGTGTGTGTGTGTGTGTGTGTATTTGGGAGGGTGTGTGTGTGTGTATTTGGGAGGGTGTGTGTGTGTGTGTGTGTGTATTTGGGAGGGTGTGTGTGTGTGTATTTGGGAGGGTGTGTGTGTGTATTTGGGAGAGTGTGTGTGTGTATTTGGGAGGGTGTGTGTGTGTGCGTGTATTTGGGAGGGTGTGTGTGTGTGTATTTGGGAGTGTGTGTGTGTGTGTGTATTTGGGAGTGTGTGAGTGTGTATTTGGGAGTGTGTGTGTGTGTGTATTTGGGAGTGTGTGTGTATTTGGGAGTGTGTGTGTGTATTTGGGAGGGCGTGTGTATCTGTGTATTTGGGAGGGCGTGTGTATCTGTGTATTTGGGAGGGCGTGTGTGTGTGTATTTGGCTGTGTGTGTGTGTATTTGGGAGGGTGTGTGTGTGTGTGTATGTATTTGGGAGTGTGTGTGTATTTGGGAGTGTGTGGGTATTTGGGAGGTTGTGTGTGTGGGTGTGTATTTGGCAGGGTGTGTGTGTGTGTATTTGGGAGTGTGTGTGTGTATTTGGGAGTGTGTGTGTATTTGGGAGGGTGCGTGTATTTGGGAGGGTGTGTGTATTTGGGAGGGTGTGTGTGTGTGTGTGCATTTGGGAGGGTGTGTGTGTGTGTGTGTATTTGGGAGGGTGTGTGTGTGTGTGCATTTGGGAGTGTGTGTGTGTGTGTATTTGGGAGGGTGTGTGTGTGTGTGTGTGTGCGCATTTGGGAGGTTGTGTGTGTGTGTGTGTGTATTTGGGAGGGTGTGCGTGTGTGTGTGTATTTGGGAGGGTGTGTGTGTGTGTGTGTGCATTTGGGAGGGTGTGTGTGTGTGTATTTGGGAGGGGGTGTGTGCATTTGGGAGGGTGTGTGTGTGTATTTGGGAGGGTGTGCATGTGTGTGTGTGTGTGTATTTGGGAGGGTGTGTGTGTATTTGGGAGGGTGTGTGTGTGTGTGTGTGTGTGTGTATTTGGGAGGGTGTGTGTGTGTGTATTTGGGAGGGTGTGTGTGTGTGTATTTGGGAGAGTGTGTGTGTGTGTATTTGGGAGGGTGTGTGTGTGTGCGTGTATTTGGGAGGGTGTGTGTGTGTGTATTTGGGAGGTGTGTGTGTGTATTTGGGAGAGTGTGTGTGTGTATTTGGGAGTGTGTGTGTGTGTGTATTTGGGAGAGTGTGTGTGTGTGTGTATTTGGGAGAGTGTGTGTGTGTGTATTTGGGAGGGTGTGTGTATGTGTGGGTGTGTATTTGGCAGGGTGTGTGTGTGTATTTGGGAGCGTGTGTGTGTATTTGGGAGGGTGTGTGTGTGTGTGTGTGTATTTGGGAGGGTGTGCGTGTGTATTTGGGAGGGTGTGTGTGTGTGTGTGTATTTGGGAGTGTGTGTGTGTGTGTATTTGGGAGGGTGTGTGTGTGTGTGTATTTGGGAGGGTGTGTGTGTGTGTATTTGGGAGTGTGTGTGTGTGTGTGTGTGTATTTGGGAGTGTGTGTGTGTGTGTATTTGGGAGTGTGTGTGTGTGTGTGTGTATTTGGGAGGGTGTGTGTGTATTTGGGAGGGTGTGTGTGTGTGTGTGTGTGTATATTTGGGAGGGTGTGTGTGTGTGTATTTGGGAGGGTGTGTGTGTATTTGGGAGAGTGTGTGTGTGTATTTGGGAGGGTGTGTGTGTGTGCGTGTATTTGGGAGGGTGTGTGTGTGTGTATTTGGGAGGTGTGTGTGTGTATTTGGGAGAGTGTGTGTGTGTATTTGGGAGTGTGTGTGTATTTGGGAGAGTGTGTGTGTGTGTGTATTTGGGAGAGTGTGTGTGTGTATTTGGGAGCGTGTGTGTGTATTTGGGAGGGTGTGTGTGTGTGAGTTTATTTGGGAGGGTGTGCGTGTGTATTTGGGAGGGTGTGTGTGTGTGTGTGTATTTGGGAGTGTGTGTGTGTGTGTGTATTTGGGAGGGTGTGTGTGTGTGTGTGTATTTGGGAGGGTGTGTGTGTGTGTGTATTTGGGAGTGTGTGTGTGTGTGTGTATTTGGGAGTGTGTGTGTATTTGGGAGTGTGTGTGTGTGTGTATTTGGGAGGGGATGTGTATGTGTGTATTTGGGAGTGTGTGTATGTATGTGTATTTGGGAGGGTGTGTGTGTGTATTTGGGAGAGTGTGTGTGTGTGTATTTGGGAGTGTGTGTGTGTGTATTTGGGAGAGTGTGTGTGTGTATTTGGGAGGGTGTGTGTATGTGTGGGTGTGTATTTGGCAGGGTGTGTGTGTGTATTTGGGAGGGTGTGTATGTGTATTTGGGAGGGTGTGTATGTGTATTTGGGAGGGTGTGTGTGTGTGTGTATTTGGGAGGGTGTGTGTGTGTATTTGGGAGGGTGTGTGTGTGTGTGTGTGTATTTGGGAGTGTGTGTGTGTATTTGGGAGGGTGTGTGTGTGTGTGTGCATTTGGGAGTGTGTGTGTGTGTGTATTTGGGAGTGTGTGTGTGTGTATTTGGGAGGGTGTGTGTGTGTGTGTATTTGGGAGGGTGTGTGTGTGTGTGTATTTGGGAGGGAGTGTGTGTGTGTGTGTATTTGGGAGGGTGTGTGTGTGTATTTGGGAGGGTGTGTGTGTGTGTATTTGGGAGGGTGTGTGTGTGTGTGTATTTGGGAGGGTGTATGTGTGTGTGTGTGTGTATTTGGGAGGGTGTGTGTGTGTGTGTGTGTATTTGGGAGGGTGTATGTGTGTGTGTGTATTTGGGAGGGTGTGTGTGTGTGTGTGTGTATTTGGGAGGGTGTGTGTGTGTATTTGGGAGGGTGTGTGTGTGTGTGCATTTGGGAGGGTGTGTGTGTGTGTATTTGGGAGGGTGTGTGTGCATTTGAGAGGGTGTGTGTGTGTGTGTATTTGGGAGGGTGTGCGTGTGTGTGTGTGTGTATTTGGGAGGGTGTGTGTGTGTATTTGGGAGGGTGTGTGTGTGTATTTGGGAGGGTGTGTGTGTGTGTGTGTGTATTTGGGAGGGTGTGTGTGTGTGTATTTGGGAGGGGGTGTGTATGTGTGTATTTGGGAGTGTGTGTATGTGTGTGTATTTGGGAGGGTGTGTGTGTTTATTTGGGAGTGTGTGTGTGTGTGTGTGTGTATTTGGGAGGGTGTGTGTGTGTGTATTTGGGAGGGTGTGTGTGTGTGTGTATTTGGGAGGGTGTGTGTGTGTGTGTATGTATTTGGGAGGGTGTGTGTGTGTGTGCATTTGGGAGGTTGTGTGTGGTGTGTGTGTATTTGGGAGGGTGTGTGTGTGTGTATTTGGGAGGGTGTGTGTGTGTGTATTTGGGAGGGTGTGTGTGTGTATTTGGGAGGGTGTGTGTGTGTGTGTGTGCATTTGGGAGGGTGTGTGTGTGTGTGTGTGTGTGTATTTGGGAGTGTGTGTGTGTGTGTTTGGGAGGGTGTGTGTGTATTTGGGAGAGTGTGTGTGTGTGTATTTGGGAGGGTGTGTGTATGTGTGGGTGTGTATTTGGCAGGGTGTGTGTGTGTATTTGGGAGCGTGTGTGTGTATTTGGGAGGGTGTGTGTGTGTGTGTGTGTATTTGGGAGGGTGTGCGTGTGTATTTGGGAGGGTGTGTGTGTGTGTGTGTATTTGGGAGTGTGTGTGTGTATTTGGGAGGGTGTGTGTGTGTGTGTGTATTTGGGAGGGTGTGTGTGTGTGTATTTGGGAGTGTGTGTGTGTGTGTGTGTGTGTATTTGGGAGTGTGTGTGTGTGTGTGTATTTGGGAGTGTGTGTGTGTGTGTGTGTATTTGGGAGGGTGTGTGTGTATTTGGGAGGGTGTGTGTGTGTGTGTGTGTGTATATTTGGGAGGGTGTGTGTGTGTGTATTTGGGAGGGTGTGTGTGTGTATTTGGGAGAGTGTGTGTGTGTATTTGGGAGGGTGTGTGTGTGTGCGTGTATTTGGGAGGGTGTGTGTGTGTGTATTTGGGAGGTGTGTGTGTGTATTTGGGAGAGTGTGTGTGTGTATTTGGGAGTGTGTGTGTGTGTGTATTTGGGAGAGTGTGTGTGTGTGTGTATTTGGGAGAGTGTGTGTGTGTATTTGGGAGCGTGTGTGTGTATTTGGGAGGGTGTGTGTGTGTGTGAGTTTATTTGGGAGGGTGTGCGTGTGTATTTGGGAGGGTGTGTGTGTGTGTGTGTATTTGGGAGTGTGTGTGTGTGTGTGTATTTGGGAGGGTGTGTGTGTGTGTGTGTATTTGGGAGGGTGTGTGTGTGTGTGTATTTGGGAGTGTGTGTGTGTGTGTGTATTTGGGAGTGTGTGTGTGTGTGTATTTGGGAGTGTGTGTGTGTGTGTGTATTTGGGAGGGGGTGTGTATGTGTGTATTTGGGAGTGTGTGTATGTATGTGTATTTGGGAGGGTGTGTGTGTGTATTTGGGAGAGTGTGTGTGTGTATTTGGGAGAGTGTGTGTGTGTATTTGGGAGGGTGTGTGTATGTGTGGGTGTGTATTTGGGAGGGTGTGTGTGTGTATTTGGGAGGGTGTGTGTGTGTGTGTGTGTATTTGGGAGTGTGTGTGTGTATTTGGGAGGGTGTGTGTGTGTGTGTGCATTTGGGAGTGTGTGTGTGTGTGTATTTGGGAGTGTGTGTGTGTGTATTTGGGAGGGTGTGTGTGTGTGTGTATTTGGGAGGGTGTGTGTGTGTGTGTATTTGGGAGGGAGTGTGTGTGTGTGTGTATTTGGGAGGGTGTGTGTGTGTGTGTATTTGGGAGGGTGTGTGTGTGTGTATTTGGGAGGGTGTGTGTGTGTGTATTTGGGAGGGTGTATGTGTGTGTGTGTGTGTATTTGGGAGGGTGTGTGTGTGTGTGTGTGTATTTTTGGAGGGTGTATGTGTGTGTGTGTATTTGGGAGGGTGTATGTGTGTGTGTGTATTTGGGAGGGTGTGTGTGTGTATTTGGGAGGGTGTGTGTGTGTGTGCATTTGGGAGGGTGTGTGTGTGTGTATTTGGGAGGGTGTGTGTGCATTTGGGAGGGTGTGTGTGTGTGTGTATTTGGGAGGGTGTGCGTGTGTGTGTGTGTGTATTTGGGAGGGTGTGTGTGTGTATTTGGGAGGGTGTGTGTGTGTATTTGGGAGGGTGTGTGTGTGTGTGTGTGTGTATTTGGGAGGGTGTGTGTGTGTGTATTTGGGAGGGGGTGTGTATGTGTGTATTTGGGAGTGTGTGTATGTGTGTGTATTTGGGAGGGTGTGTGTGTTTATTTGGGAGTGTGTGTGTGTGTGTGTGTGTATTTGGGAGGGTGTGTGTGTGTGTATTTGGGAGGGTGTGTGTGTGTGTGTATTTGGGAGGGTGTGTGTGTGTGTGTGTATTTGGGAGGGTGTGTGTGTGTGTGTGTATTTGGGAGGGTGTGTGTGTGTGTGCATTTGGGAGGTTGTGTGTGTGTGTGTGTATTTGGGAGGGTGTGTGTGTGTGTATTTGGGAGGGTGTGTGTGTGTATTTGGGAGGGTGTGTGTGTGTGTGTGCATTTGGGAGGGTGTGTGTGTGTGTGTGTGTGTGTGTATTTGGGAGTGTGTGTGTGTGTGTTTGGGAGGGTGTGTGTGTGTGTGTGTATTTGGGAGGGTGTGTGTGTGTGTATTTGGGAGGGTGTGTGTGTGTGTGTATTTGGGAGGGTGTGTGTGTGTGTGTGTATTTGGGAGGGTGTGCGTGTGTGTGTGTATTTGGGAGGGTGTGTGTGTGTATTTGGGAGGGTGTGTGTGTGTGTGCATTTGGGAGGGTGTGTGTGTGTGTATTTGGGAGGGTGTGTGTGCATTTGGGAGGGTGTGTGTGTTTGTGTATTTGGGAGGGTGTGTGTGTGTATTTGGGAGGGTGTGTGTGTATTTGGGAGGGTGTGTGTGTGTGTGTATTTGGGAGGGTGTGTGTGTGTGTATTTGGGAGGGGGTGTGTATGTGTGTATTTGGGAGTGTGTGTATGTGTGTGTATTTGGGAGGGTGTGTGTGTGTATTTGGGAGGGTGTGTGTGTGTATTTGGGAGTGTGTGTGTGTGTGTGTGTGTATTTGGGAGGGTGTGTGTGTGTGTATTTGGGAGGGTGTGTGTGTGTGTGTATTTGGGAGGGTGTGTGTGTGTGTATTTGAGAGGGTGTGTGTGTGTGTATTTGGGAGGGTGTGTGTGTGTATTTGGGAGGGTGTGTGTTTGTGTGTGTATTTGGGAGGGTGTATGTGTGTGTGTGTGTGTATTTGGGAGGGTGTGTGTGTATGTGTGTGTATTTGGGAGGGTGTGTGTGTGTGTGTGTATTTGGGAGGGTGTGTGTGTGTGTGTGTGTGTGTATTTGGGAGGGTGTGTGTGTGTGTGTGTGTGTGTATTTGGGAGTGTGTGTGTGTGTGTTTGGGAGGGTGTGTGTGTGTGTGTGTATTTGGGAGGGTGTGTGTGTGTGTGTGTGTATTTGGGAGTGTGTGTGTGTGTGTGTGTATTTGGGAGGGTGTGTGTGTGTGTGTATGTGTGTATTTGGGAGGGTGTGTGTGTGTGTGTGTATTTGGGAGGGTGTGTGTAGAATCATAGAAGTTTACAACATGGAAACAGGCCCTTCGGCCCAACATGTCCATGTCGCCCAGTTTATACCACTAAGCTAGTCCCAATTGCCTGCACTTGGCCCATATCCCTCTATACCCATCTTACCCATGTAACTGTCCAAATGCTTTTTAAAGACAAAATTGTACCCGCCTCTACTACTGCCTCTGGCAGCTCGTTCCAGACACTCACCACCCTTTGAGTGAAAAAATTGCCCCTCTGGATCCTTTTGTATCTCTCCTCTCTCACCTTAAATCTATGCCCCCTCGTTATAGACTCCCCTACCTTTGGGAAAAGATTTTGACTATCTACCTTATCTATGCCCCTCGTTATTTTATAGACTTCTGTAAGATCACCCCTTAACCTCCTACTCTCCAAGGAAAAAAGTCCCAGTCTGTCTAACCTCTCCCTGTAAGTCAAACCATCAAGTCCCGGTAGCATCCTAGTAAATCTTTTCTGCACTCTTTCTAGTTTAATAATATCCTTTCTATAATAGGGTGACCAGAACTGTACACAGTATTCCAAGTGTGGCCTTACTAATGTCTTGTACAACTTCAACAAGACATCCCAACTCCTGTATTCAATGTTCTGACCAATGAAACCAAGCATGCTGAATGCCTTCTTCACCACCCTATCCACCTGTGACTCCACTTTCAAGGAGCTATGAACCTGTACTCCTAGATCTCTTTGTTCTATAACTCTCCCCAACGCCCTACCATTAACGGAGTAGGTCCTGGCCCAATTCGATCTACCAAAATGCATCACCTCACATTTATCTAAATTAAACTCCATCTGCCATTCATCGGCCCACTGGCCCACTGGTGTGTGTGTGTGTGTATTTGGGAGGGTGTGTGTGTGTGTGTTTGTGTGTATTTGGGAGGTTGTGTGTGTGTGTATTTGGGAGGTTGTGTGTGTGTGTGTATTTGGGAGGGTGTGTGTGTGTGTGTGTGTGTATTTGGGAGGGTGTGTGTGTGTGTGTGTGTATTTGGGAGGGTGTGTGTGTGTGTGTGTGTGTGTATTTGGGAGGGTGTGTGTGTGCGCATGTGTAGGTTCTGGGTGTGGGTGTCTATGTGGGAGGTTTGTGCCTGATTTTGAAGATGAGAGTATTTGTGTGTCCATTACAAGATAGATGCAGTTGATCTTAATTCATCCATCCAGAAAGCTCTTACAGTCTCCCATCACTGCATCCAATTATTTCTTAAATTATTCCTGGGTTTTTGCAATGACTATCCACTCTGAAAGAAGAACTTCCTGATATCAGTCCGAAATTTGCCTTTTACTCGTTTGACCTTGTGCCCGAACTGGCATAGAGGGATATAGAAGGGAGTTAACGCGGGAGTGGGGGGTTGAGCCTTGACCGGAAGTCACCCACAGCCAGGAGGAGTGACAATAGTGGTCCCTCTAAGGACCACTGCTTAAGCCACTCACTGCCCGGTATAACCGGGAACAGCATGCAACACGCACAGTCTGCCCTTTGAACCTCGAAATTACATCGTGGTCCTATGAGTCATCGGACTCCAATTGGCATATTTTAATTGCGGCTTCTGCCTGATTCAGGCATCTGCCTGGGCCGCCCTTAAAGGCCCCAGGTAAATTGGCGGCGGGTGGGACTGGATCAGGAACAGGGCGGTAAGTACAGCATTCTGATTTTAGGGCCGCTACCACTCCGTTCTCCCCCCACCCCCCACCCCCGGCAGACTGAGTTAAAATTGCCCTTCGAGTTTTATCAGTCAATCTTCATAGCTCGGTGTCTGATGCTAGGGATCAGCCTCATGGCTCTTCTCTGAAGTGCTTCCAATGCCTGAATATCTCCTCTGTGTCTTAGGGACCAAAACTAGATACAGTACTCAAGGTGCAGTCTGACCAGAGCAATCTACAGTGTGAACATGACTTCCTCTGACTTGTACTTTACTGTTTTATTGGATTTGTTGATTGCTGCTCTGCAATGGCTGGACATGTTGGGTGAAATTCGCCTTGGCCATTAACACAAAACAGGCGATAGCAAATTGGAAAAGAAAATCAAGTGGAGTGTAAAACGAGCAGCCGATTCGCCATCGCCCATGACAAATTTCATGCCCCATTGAGTGTTAAATCTACTAAAACCCCATGGTCTCTCTCAACTTCACCCTTAGACACCATTCATGGACTACTTATGGCAATCCATTTCTTTCGCTGTACTGACCACTGATCCTATAAACCTATATACTGATTCCAGAAGTCTATCCCATGGCTCTCACCTGCAGCAGCTGCTCCTGGTTCTTTCGCTGCAGCCGTGAGAATTGTTCCTGCATCGAGTCGAGGCTGCTCTTCAGTGACAGATTCTCCGTCTCCACTGTGACTATCCGCTGCTCCAGGTTATGTTTCTGCTCAGACAGTAGGGCTATCTGTTGAGAGACAATGAAGAACTTTGTCAACACTTGGAACATGCCCACCTTAAAAGAGCCTCCTTAAGGTACAACTCAATAAATCCAGGGAGCAAGGATTCCCCGGTCACTGTCTGCAGCAAGATCATAAATGTGTTTGTGAAGATTTCCTCTGATCTGTAGTTCCAGCAAAATCAGAAACACTTTCTAAAAAAAATGTCAGTAAAAATAGTGACCAAGAAATTGTTACCTGCTGAGGTTTTATCCCCTTCCCAAGCAAGGACGGGGATAAACCTCTTGCTGGTCTACAGTTTCATACTCGCCAACAACTCTCCATAACTCAATCCTGTCCATCTACATAAAAAAAGACTTACATTTATATAGTGCCCGTCACGACCTCAGGACATCCCAAAGTGCTTTACAGCCAATGAAGTATTTCTGAAGTGTAGTCACTGTTGTAACTTAGGGAACGCGGCAGCTAATTTGCAGACAGCGGCTCCCACAAACAGATAATGACCAGATAATCTGTTTTTTAGCAATGTTGGTTGAGGGATAAATATTGACCAAGACACCTGGTTGAACTCTCCTGCTCTTCTTCGAAATGTGTCATGGGATCTTTTACGTCCACCTGAGAGGGCAGACGGAGCCTCGGTTTAATGTCTCATCCAAAAGGTGGCACCTCAGACAGTGCAGTGTTTCGTCAGTACTGCACTGGACTGTCAGCCTAGATTTTGTGCTCAAGGTTCTGGAGTGGGACGTAAACCCACAACCTTCTGACTCAGAGGGGAGAGCGCTTCCAACTGAACCACAGTTAACATCATATAGAAACCATCTGAACCTCTCCGTAACTTAAGAATTTCTGGATTGTGGAATTTAGGACTGGGATACTCAAGTTGAAATCAGCGTCTTACTTTGAATGTGGGACTATATCACTGCTCCGATCCCCAGATAGCGTCTTTAAGTAGCCAGATTACTCACTGCTGTTGCGTAATGTCTTGCCAATAGTGTAACAAATACGGAGAGTATTAAAGTATTAACAGTTAGAGCCTGATTTACAGGAGAAGCGTTTCTAGGCTGACGATTCCGTGCAGTATTCAGGGACTGCTGCATTATCAGAGGAAACATCATTAAGATGAGATATTAAAGCGAGCATCTGTCTGCCTGTCCAGGTGGATGTAAAAGATCTGACGGCACATTTATGAAGAAGAGCAGGGAATTTCCCAGTGTCTGAGCCAATATTCATCCCTCAACCTACACCACTAAAATAGATTATCATTCATCTGGTTGCTGTCTGTGGGATCTTGCTGTGCAAAAATTAACTATCACATTTGCCTACATAACAAGTGACCACACTTCAAAAAGTAATTAATTAGCTGGGACATCCTGAGGATGTGAAAGGCACTATGTAAATGCGAGTTCTTTCTTTCTTTGATGTACCTGAAACTTTTAATGCTTCAGATTATTAAAGTTCCAATAGATGAAGTATTTAGTACCAGAGAGAGAATAATAAAATACAACAGAAAGAGAAGTAAAGTACTGGCTGGGTTGGCATGAATACTTTGTAGAATTAAAGAACCAAGCCCCTGCCTCCCCATGGCTTGTTAGTAAATGCACCACCGTGCGGCCAAATTGCCCAACCAGTCTGTGTTGGTGATTATCCTCCACACAAGCAATAGTCCTAACCCTACGTGCACACTCTGTTCCCGTATCTCTTTATTCCCCTGCCCTTCAATCATTTATCTAATCTATTCTTAAAAGCTGGAATTGGTCTCTGCTTCAATCCACAATCTCGGTCTAAAGAAGTCTCTCTTGTTCCCTGTTCTAAATCTCTTACCTTTAATCTTCTATCTATGTTCCCTTCTTCTCGGTCCCTCATTCACTGAAAACAATATGTTTCTATCTATTCGTTCCCATTCCGTCATAACTTCAAACTCCTCTATCAAATTACCCCTTAATCTCATGTACAGATCAGGAAGGTGCTAGGCCCAGTCCCTGGTCTGTGTTGAGTTCGCTGATTGCCCCTGGGGCAGCACTAAGGATGCTATGGTTGGCCTCAGCGCCCCTGTGTTAGGAAGGGGACAAATCAGCCAAGGTTGCTGCTCCCGCTCTTGATCACTATCCACCGGCTCCTGCTGCAAAGTGCGTGACCAAAGATGTTGGCTGAAGACAGGATCGAGCTCAGCTGTAACGTCCTCCTTGAAGGAATAACCCGACACTCGTTACATAGGCAAGCCTATGAGAAAATGGCCCCTTGAACATAGTATCAGTGGGCTGCGGGCACCTTTGAAATGCACTCCATCACTGGTCAGTGTCTGTGGGTGGGGGAGGGACAAAAATAAAAGAGAATGAGAATACCAGCAGGAAAAGTATTAGCATATTAATATTTGAGCAGGAAGAGTATTAAAGTGTTCAGCCCCAACATGGGCAGCATTAAAAAGCAGCAGAGTGCACCAAAAACACTGAAGAATAGTTAGTTTTCAGCAGATTAAGATTTAAGTACTGTGAGATAGGTCATTACAGTCGTTCAGATTAGAACCGGAGCACGCAGTCAGATGAGCAATCTATAACCACTAATATCTGCAAACTCCACACCCACCTCAGGCCCAGGCTCCACACCCAACTCAGGCCCAGGCTCCACACCCACCTCAGGCCCAGGCTCCACACCCACCTCAGGCCCAGGCTCCACACCCACCTCAGGCCCAGGCTCCACACCCACCTCAGGCCCAGGCTCCACACCCACCACAGGCCCAGGCTCCACACCCACCTCAGGCCCAGGCTCCACACCCACCTCAGGCCCAGGCTCCACACCCACCTCAGGCCCAGGCTCCACACCCACCTCAGGCCCAGGCTCCACACCCACCTCAGGCCCAGGCTCCACACCCACCTCAGGCCCAGGCTCCACACCCACCTCAGGCCCAGGCTCCACACCCACCTCAGGCCCAGGCTCCACACCCACCTCAGGCCCAGGCTCCACACCCACCTCAGGCCCAGGCTCCACACCCACCTCAGGCCCAGGCTCCATACCCACCTCAGGCCCAGGCTCCACACCCACCACAGGCCCAGACTCCATACCCACCTCAGTCCAGAGGCTCTGTGCCCTTGTTGCATTCTCATTCCACAGAAGTTCCTTTCCCCTAAATCTGTCCCTCAGTATATGGATCTCGTGTGTGAGGGTCTGCTCCACTTTCGCTGCCTGGAGAAAGAGGTAAATGAGTTACTGAGGTGTGTACATTTATCACATCCATTCCTTCCCACACAGTTCTCTGAACCAACACAGTTTTCATTTATACACAAAATTTCTTTAAGAGCGGCTCAATTATATTATGAATGCTGTTTCTGTACCCTTATCCTTGGGCATGTGCTCCTAGCTCACATTCCCCACGATGCACTCTTTGCTGTCTGCATCTGTCAATAAACATATATTAAAATTTGCTAAAGACAATGGAATAGAGCTGCCCAATGGCTGGTGGGTAAAGAAACTGCCTAGTGTAACATTGAGCCATGCAGGCTGCAGATCCCAGATTCAATCCCCGACCTGTGCTGAGTTAGCTGATCTCAGCTGGGGCAGCAATTGAGGCACCGCAGCTGACTTCAGTATTCCTGGGCTAGGAAGTAGAGAAATCACCCAGTGGCTTTTACTGGAGGTGTGCTTGTGGGGCGTTAGAAAAGGACTGGGTTAGTTTCAGCTGTGCTCCCCCTCCTGGTCGAATGGACCGCCAATACTTGCTATCAAGACTCGGAGTGGATACAGTATCCAAACATGGAACAAATACAATGACCACACAAGGAGGGGATAGTGTGACCAAACACGGAGGGGGTACAGTGAGCACACGCGGAGGGGGCACAGTGAGCACACGCGGAGGGGGTACAGTGAGCACACGCGGAGGGGGCACAGTGAGCACACGCGGAGGGGGCACAGTGAGCACACGCAGAGGGGGCACAGTGTCCACACGCGCAGGGGGCACAGTGAGCACACGCGGAGGGGGCACAGTGTCCACACGCGCAGGGGGCACAGTGAGCACACGCGGAGGGGGCACAGTGAGCACACGCGCAGGGGGCACAGTGAGCACACGCGAAGGGGGCACAGTGAGCACACGCGCAGGGGGCACAGTGAGCACACGCGGAGGGGGCACAGTGAGCACACGCGGAGGGGGCACAGTGTCCACACGCGCAGGGGGCACAGTGAGCACACGCGCAGGGGGCACAGTGAGCACACGCGGAGGGGGCACAGTGAGCACACGCGGAGGGGGCACAGTGAGCACACGCGGAGGGGGCACAGTGAGCACACGCGGAGGGGGCACAGTGAGCACACGCGGAGGGGGCACAGTGAGCACACGCGGAGGGGGCACAGTGAGCACACGCGGAGGGGGCACGGTGAGCACACGCGGAGGGGGCACGGTGAGCACACGCGGAGGGGGCACAGTGAGCACACACGGAGGGGGCACAGTGTCCACACGCGGAGGGGGCACAGTGAGCACACACGGAGGGGGCACAGTGTCCACATGCGCAGGGGGCACAGTGAGCACACACGGAGGGGGTACAGTGTCCACACACGGAGGGGGTACAGTGTCCACACACGGAGGGGGTACAGTGTCCACACACGGAGGGGGCACAGTGTCCACACACGGAGGGGGTACAGTGAGCACACACGGAGGGGGTACAGTGTCCACACACGGAGGGGGTACAGCGAGCACACACGGAGGGGGTACAGTGTCCACGCACGGAGGGGGTACATTGTCCACACACGGAGGGGGTACATTGTCCACACACGGAGGGGGTACAGCGTCCACACACGGAGGGGGTACAGTGAGCACACACGGAGGGGGTACAGTGAGCACACACGGAGGGGTACAGTGTCCACACACGGAGGGGGTACAGTGAGCACACATGGAGGGGGTACAGCGTCCACACACGGAGGGGGTACAGTGAGCACACACGGAGGGGGTACAGTGTCCACACACGGAGGGGGTACAGCGTCCACACACGGAGGGGGTACAGTGTCCACACACGGTGGGGGTACATTGTCCACACACGGATGGGGTACATTGTCCACACACGGAGGGGGTACAGCGTCCACACACGGAGGGGGTACAGCGTCCACACACGGAGGGGGTACAGCGTCCACACACGGAGGGGGTACAGCGTCCACACACGGAGGGGGTACAGCGAGCACACACGGAGGGGGTACAGCGAGCACACACGGAGTGGGTACAGTGTCCACACACGGAGGGGGTACAGTGTCCACACGCGGAGTGGGTACAGTGTCCACACGCGGAGTGGGTACAGTGTCCACACGCGGAGTGGGTACAGCCACAATCCATACCACTTGCTCTGTGGTTGTTTTTCAGACGCTGTATATACAAATGCGATCACTTCCTATCCTGTTCTGTCAAGTTTACTCAGCATCTGTTACAGATGTTTACCTCCCAGCCAATATCTCCATTTCATGACTCACCACAAAGATTTCTGCTGTGCTTGTGTTATTGCTACCTCCTTGTGTATATCCCAATACAGAAAAAAACATCACCTAACCTAACCGACTTCGCCAGGTGAAAGGTCACGTACATGCCCCAAATCCTAGACCAAGCACATTCTATGTTATCACCAGGACAGTGTGTGCTGTACTTAGCAGAACTGTGTGGGAGGCTTCAGGAAAGCATGAAGGAAAAACCTGTGTGTTTTATATACACGAACAGCCTCTACAAGAGAGATGAGGTGTGTTTAAAGGTGGCTGAGACTGTGTAACTGAAAACCTACCCTGGGAGGTCAATACCTAGAAAGAAAGTCATTTCCAATTTATTCATTATTTGCCAGTTTCGGTTTTCTCTGCTTCTCTTGGAGGTGCCGATTCCTGTTGGGATCTGGTTTCACAGGCACCAACTGTCCTCTGACACCTCACCCCAATTGCCATTGATCACACCTGAGCTTAGAGAGCGAGTGTGTCAGGCTACTCTACCATGGCAGGCATCACTTCAGTCCTCATCTGGCTCCTATACATTTTCTAGCAGGAGTCACTGGATAGTGAGTCTGATCACCTCCAATTTAAAATGCTGGTGACACAGAAGCATGGCACAGCGTGAAGGCAGACACTGTCTGTGCTCATCACTGATGCCTATTAGTCTGAGTGCCCAAAGCTCACTGAATATAACAATAGGGTCAGCTTCTATAACTGTTGCCTTTCTTCAGGAGAAGGACAAAAATGATGGAAAATTGTAAGCACATTCTTAAAAATTGACAATGGAACAGATTCTGTCACATAGTGAGGATTCAAATATTTCCAAATCTATACCACTGCCGTGTGCTTGTTTTTCAGGCCCCATATCTGCAGATGAGATTTCCTTCTATCCTGTTCTGAAATGTTTCCTCACCATATGACTGATGTCATTTTTCTGTCATAGAAACCCAGCCAAGCACTTTTACATCTGCAGCCAGTATTTCCATCCCAATGCTCATCTGCTGTGCTTATATTAACATGACCTGCCCCTACAATGCATCTCTGGAACTACCTGCCCCTACACCTCACCTCTGGAACTACCTGCCCCTACACCTCACCTCTGGAACTACCTGCCCCTACAATGCATCTCTGGAACTACCTGCCCCTACACCACACCTCTGGAACTACCTGCCCCTACACCTCACCTCTGGAACTACCTGCCCCTACACCTCACCTCTGGAACTACCTGCCCCTACACCACACCTCTGGAACTACCTGCCCCTACACCACACCTCTGGAACTACCTGTCCCTACATCAGGCAGAATGACTTTGGGAATACCCAGATTTTACCGAAGGGTGTCAGCTTGGCTCAGTTAGCAAAACTCTCACTGAGTCAGAAGGTCAAGGGATCAAGTCCCAGTTCAGAACTTGAGCACATAACCTAACTTGACACGCAGTGCAGTAGTGAGGGAATGCTACATTGTTGGAAGGGACACCTTCTTGGACAAGACATTAAACCAAGGTCCCATCTACCTGTTCAGGTGTATGTAAAAAATCCCATGGCACTATTTGAAGAGCAGCGAATTCTCTTGTTATCCAGGCCAACATCTGCCTCAAATATCACCACTAAAAACAGATGAACTGGAATTCATCTCATTTCCTATTTGGGAGGCCTCGCAATGCACAAAATGGCTCTGCTTGCCTGCATAACTGCACGGATCGAACCTTAGATAGTAATTCATGTGACGCACTTTGAGACATTCCTCAGTGATGTGCTAAGGCACTATATCAATACAAGTCTTTTTTCTTAAAGAGATGTGTGGTTTGCAAAATGTTCTTGACAGTTTTATTTAAAGATGATTCCAGCTCCCTAAAGAATCCCCAGGAATGCACAGAACAGAGAAGAACAGGTCCAGCCCAAATATTAAACAGACTGACTTGATATTCAGAGACATCAACTGCACTGTGACTATCAACAGGAGTAAAGAGAGAATGTCACTGCCTGATTCAAACACTTGCACCAAAAGCAATCAACTGTGAAATCTTTGTAACCTAAGTCGAGTCTCAGGAACACAAAGCACTAGGGTGCAGTCTGACGCTGGGCCATTTGTTCAGTCAATGTAATTAACAAGGTTTGGCAGTGTCCCTCTCCATCACCGTCACACTCTCTGTGTCATACAAGGGTGTGCAGCTCAGGGAAAACTTGAATACCCCATCTTGTATTCGAAATATGAGACCCAGAGGACTGCCAACACATAGCTAGAGGGGTGTGGAGGTGTACTGAGATGAAACGGTAAGGGAAACACAAGCTGATTAGACACATACATCAGGTAAAGCATGCACTGGGTACAGTATAGCAGGTAAAATATCTACTGGGTACAGTACAGCAGGTAAAACACATGTTAGGTACAGTACAGTGGGTAAAGCACACTGTTGGGTACAGTACAGCGGGTAAAGCACACTGTTGGGTACAGTACAGTGGGTAAAGCACACTGTTGGGTACAGTACAGTGGGTAAAGCACACTGTTGGGTACAGTACAGCAGGTAAAACACACTGTTGGGTACAGTACAGCAGGTAAAACACACTGTTGGGTACAGTACAGCGGGTAAAACACACTGTTGGGTACAGTACAGCGGGTAAAGCACACTGTTGGGTACAGTACAGCAGGTAAAGCACACTGTTGGGTACAGTACAGTGGGTAAAGCACACTGTTGGGTACAGTACAGCGGGTAAAGCACACTGTTGGGTACAGTACAGCAGGTAAAGCACACTGTTGGGTACAGTACAGTGGGTAAAGCACACTGTTGGGTACAGTACAGTGGGTAAAGCACACTGTTGGGTACAGTACAGTGGGTAAAGCACACTGTTGGCTACAGTACAGCAGGTAAAGCACACTGTTGGGTACAGTACAGCGGGTAAAGCACACTGTTGGGTACAGTACAGTGGGTAAAGCACACTGTTGGCTACAGTACAGCAGGTAAAACACACTGTTGGGTACAGTACAGCGGGTAAAGCACACTGTTGGGTACAGTACAGTGGGTAAAGCACACTGTTGGCTACAGTACAGCAGGTAAAACACACTGTTGGGTACAGTACAGCGGGTAAAGCACACTGTTGGGTACAGTACAGTGGGTAAAGCACACTGTTGGCTACAGTACAGCAGGTAAAGCACACTGTTGGCTACAGTACAGCGGGTAAAGCACACTGTTGGGTACAGTACAGTGGGTAAAGCACACTGTTGGCTACAGTACAGCAGGTAAAGCACACTGTTGGCTACAGTACAGCGGGTAAAGCACACTGTTGGCTACAGTACAGCAGGTAAAGCACACTGTTGGCTACAGTACAGCGGGTAAAGCACACTGTTGGGTACAGTACAGCGGGTAAAGCACACTGTTGGCTACAGTACAGCGGGTAAAGCACACTGTTGGCTACAGTACAGCGGGTAAAGCACACTGTTGGGTACAGTACAGCGGGTAAAGCACACTGTTGGCTACAGTACAGCGGGTAAAGCACACTGTTGGGTACAGTACAGCGGGTAAAGCACACTGTTGGGTACAGTACAGCGGGTAAAGCACACTGTTGGGTACAGTACAGCAGGTAAAACACACTGTTGGCTACAGTACAGCGGGTAAAGCACACTGTTGGCTACAGTACAGCGGGTAAAGCACACTGTTGGGTACAGTACAGCGGGTAAAGCACACTGTTGGCTACAGTACAGCGGGTAAAGCACACTGTTGGGTACAGTACAGCAGGTAAAGCACACTGTTGGGTACAGTACAGTGGGTAAAGCACACTGTTGGCTACAGTACAGCGGGTAAAGCACAGGCTGGGTACAGTACAGCAGGTAAAGTGCAACCTGGGCTACTGCTATTGCTACAGGCCCCTCTCAATGGGAATCCCACAAGTTTCTTCCAGTTATTACCTGAACCAGGAAGAGGTTATATTCTACTTCAAGGTCAGAAAGCAGTTAGTTGTTCGAAGTCTGTTCCAGTACATGCTACACATACTCCATACAGACAGGAGTTTATCCAGGGGGCATTTATGTAACATTGGAGTGCTACAGTTTCACTTTGCACCAACACTGCAGTTATAGTGTAGATACAGCCTGAAACTGAAGTTTAGGGTCCAACCTGACACTAGAACAATGCAAGATGAGAATCCGAGGAGAGCTCTGCTTTGGGCCTTAATACCCTATTTACACTACACGGGGTCGATTTTGAAGTCATTGGAAATAAAATTGGGAGGGATGTAAAACCGGCTATCACCCATTTTACACTATCGCCCAAAATCAAGATCTGCCCCCACAGGTTTAGAATCGGTGTAAAGCCAAAACCATTTAACACCAATGCTAAACTCGGGTGCTGGAGTTTCCTCCACATTTGCGTTCAGATAAACACGTAATCTGGCTGCAAGCCAACTACTTTGGTGGCTTAAAGGATCGTGAAATTTTGGACGTAAGTGAGTTATATAAGAAAATATTAGGACAGGTGACCAAAAGCTTGGTCAAAGAGGTAGGTTTAAAGGAGCGTCTTAAAGAAGGAGAGAGAGGTAGAGAGGCAGAGGGGTTTAGGGAGGTGAATTCCAGAGCTTAAATGAATTTCATTTAATTTCAGACATAAATGTAAAGTAATAGAAGAGACTAAAGGAATCTCAGAGAGGAAATGGTGCATTTTCCCCTAAATTGGAGCTAGGGTTAAATAACATTTTCCACAGAGTACGCAGCGGTTTGTGTGAGAATGGAGCAATCTGCTGCCCCTGGAATCACCGTGGGGTTTCTGTGCTTTATTATCCAGATGAAACACTTCCTGGAACACGTGAAATGCCCACAGCAGCCACGCCTGCATTTTTTAAAAACTTACATCATAAAAAGAACAGGTCAGATCGTTGCCTGGAGACAGTTTACATTACAGCACCGGGTGGGGGGAATGCAGCTTTAGCAGCTTTGTGGGATGACGTTCGCAGAATTAATCAAGGCTAAAAAGCATTCAACACCCATGACGTTACCGATGGTTTTTCCAGTACAATAACATATTGTGTAACCCACGCATAGTGGACTTAACATCAATAAAAACACATGAATGGAGCCAACACAGAAACTCGTGAGAGTCTGGCTGGCCAGTCAGGGCTGCCAGGAAGATGCCAGCATGAAAGCAAAATGATTCACTTCAAAGTATCCATTCCCTAATAGGAGTTAATGATGGGACCTGCACTGGAATGCACTTAATTAAAACTCATTTCCTTATGTTCCTGTTACTGCAGCATGCACGATTTCACCCATTTGGACTGTTTAGGACCAAGCTGCACATTAAAGCAACAGGAAGCATTTATCCGTTTCGAAATGTGCAACCCACATTGCCTTGTCCTTTAGCTTACCAGATAAACCCCTGTGTCTGCCCCTTGAAATGTGCACAGAATGTTCTGGAACCAGCGCAGAACAATTAGCTCCTGTCTGTCCTCAGAACAAGACCACCTCCTCTTCCTGCTACCGACAGTTAGACTACGATTAAGATCAAACACAATGATCAGGCTATTTTTCTATGTCTGTACATATGACAACATTTGAGGACAAGTGGGACAGGTCGAACTGAAGAGGGACAGTTTATTGTAATAGACAGTGGAAAATGACATTGATTTACAAGTTGCCTGTCAATAAACCCCTAATTGGGGCAATGCAGTGGACACTGTAGTATATTAGTCGGGTTACTTGAAGTATCAGGGGATGAAAACAGCAACAACTTGCATTTACATAATGCTAATAATGCAGGAAAAATGTCCCAAAGTGCTTCACAGAGGCCTAAGAAAAATATGGATGCTGAGCTAAAGAAGGAGATATTAGGAGAGGTGACCAAAAGCTTGGTCAAATAGGTTTAATGAGATTCTTAAAGGAGGAGAGAGATTGGGATGCAGATTGGTTTATGGAGGGAGTTACAGAGCATGGGCCCTAGGTAGCTGAAAGCATGGCCACCAATGGTGGGGTGATGGGATAGGGAAGGTGCACAAAAGGCCAGATGTTTGAGGAACAGAGGATTCGGGAGGTTGTAGGGATGGAGGAGCTCATGGAGATAGGGAGGGGCCAAGCCATGAAGTGATTCAAACACAAAGATGAGAATTTTAAATTTGAGGTGTTGGAGGACTAGAAGCCAATGTAGATCAGTGAGGACAGGGGTGATTGGTAAATGGGACTAGGTGCAGGATAGGATACGGGCAGTACAATTTTGGATGAGCTGAAGTTTAGAGAGAATGGAGGATGGGAGGCCGACCATGAGAGCATTGGAATAGTCGAGTCGGGAGATTACAAAGACATTGATAAAACTTGTATTATTTGAGTTAGTTGAAACATTTGTGGCGAAGGCAGTCGCATTGAAGTTCCGAAATATTGTTTGAGGAGGCGGCTGTATTAATTGAGTTAGTTTAAGCTCTCAAAGATCTAAATACAAAATTCAAAAGAAGGTGATTTGCAACTGTGCTGTTAATGGTATTTAAAAACAGAAAAGGTTTGTTACAGCTAGCCCCAACAAGGGCATAAGGTTTATAGTTAGTTGAGCTTTATTTGGGCTGCATCTAATAACCAGGTTAGAATGCTGGAGTTAAATCCAGTCACTATATAAACTGCCAATCCAAACATCTAAACTTGAGTTTAGAAGGTTGAGGAATGATCTAATCGATGTATTTAAAATGACTAAGGGATTTGATAGGACGGATACAGAGAAACTATTTCCTCTGGTGGGGAAATCCAGAACAAGATTAAAATTAGAGCTAGGCCATTTAGGATTGAAATCAGGAAACACTTTTTCACAAAAAGGTTAGCAGAAATCTAGAAATCGCTCCCCCAAAAAGCTGTGGACGCTGAGTCAACTGAGATTGATAGATTTTGTTAGGTAAGGGTACGGAACAAAGGCGGGTAAATGGAGTTGAGGTACAGATCAGCCTACATCTAATTGAATGGCAGAACAGGCTCCAGGGATGGAATGGCCTTCTCCTGTTCCTATATTCCTATGTTCCAACTCCTTGAATTACTCATTGAAATAACACTGTTTGAAGACCTATTTAAACCTCAATATCTGCAATGTAGGCTGGCTATCAAGTAGCCCCTCTGCTTTGGCCCCAAGTATGGAAGGATTGTATAGTGAGCTTCACTCAGCCCTTGGACATAAGGATTTATCAAAAATACAGTTCACAGAAAAATGAATAAAATTGAACTATTCCAACCCTGACCCTTGAAATAAAGCTGAGATTCTCTCACTCAGTTGCTAACAGATCACACAATCACAAGATTGGATCTTGCTGCTCCTGTATCCTCTCCACCGCTGTCTTCTCTATTTACCTCAGGTGCTTGTTTTATAGAACTCTGACTATGGACCCCAGTCTCAGCTCTGCTCTGTAACTATGTGCTGTTAGCTATACTTCTGATAAATTTCCTCAGGACCATTTCTGTCCATCCTGACCATGCCACTCCATCTCCTCTTGCTGGCAACAAACCATGGACTTGCACCAAGGTTGCCTGTAGTAAATTACTCCATGCCCAAGGGTTGAGGGGAAGGCATGGGGGCATTCCATGTGCACCTCAGAGCCACTGCACACCCACAGTGATGGAGCCATTTCATGCTAAGTTTTAGGGGGGGGAATCGGAAAGCACAAAGGGTGACAAAGATGAGGTGCATCCCTCCTCGAGACTTCTCATAGAGCTTAGCCCAATAACTGACCTAAGTCACTGGCAAATTGACAGCTCAAACTCATATTAGTTAACTTGTAGATAGAATAGCGGTCTGTTTAATGCATCCAAGTCTTACTTTGTTCAGTTGCTCCACCAGTCTCTGGTTTTGTTCACTTAGATCACGTTCCATGTCTATTTTGACCTTCTCAACCTCTCGTAGGTATTGTTGCTGCTTCTGGAGCTCTAGCTGCAACCGTTGCAGATCATTTTCCAGTTCTGCTACTCGAGCTTCCCACTCGCTCTCCCTTCCTTCATGCTTCAGACGCGATGCGTATTTCTCCTGTTCAAGCTCCTACAGAAAATATAAGACACAATGAGGAGGTTCGAACAAATTACATTACATTATTACTGTTGTCACATATTTGATGTTGGAATTGGTGCTTAAACAATGCCTCATATAATATCCATATTTGTTGCTAGAAACCACTTACACCAGAACAATAAGTGATGGTGTGAACAAATTGTGAACATGAATTTCTATTTTTACTGCTGATTATTAATTACAAGATAATTATGGATGAGGAATGCAATTCAGCTTAACGTAACTCACCCATCCAAAAAGATGATATGTCCTCCCATTTCAGTATCTGATTTTTAAAAAAATTAGTCCAAGGTCATCACCTCCACTATTCTATCTGGAAGTCCATTCCAGGTATTGATTGTGCGAAGAACTTCCTGATCCCAGTCTTTAAAATACCTTTTACTAATGTGAACCAATGGTTACTAATGTTACCAGGGCTCCAAGGGTTAAATTATGAGGAGAGATTACATAAATTAGGCTTTTATTCCCTAGAATATAGAAGGTTAAGGAGTGATTTGATTGAGGTTATAAGGATTTTGAAAGGAATTGATAGGGTAGATAGAGAAAAACTCTTTCCACTGGTGGGGGAGACTAGGACAAGGGGACATAACCTTAAAATCAGAGCCAGGCCATTCAGGAGAGAAGTTAGGAAACACTTCTTCACACAAAGGGTGGTAGAAGTGTGGAACTCTCTCCCACAAAAAGCAATAGATGATAGCTCAATAAATAATGTTAAATTTGGGATCGATAGATTTTTGCTAGCCAAGGATATTAGGGGATATGGAGCCAAGGTGGGTAAATGGAGTTAGGACACAGATCAGCCTTGATCTCATTGAATGGCAAAACAGGCTCGGGGGGCCGAATGGCTGACTCCTGTTCCTATGTTCCCATGCTCCTTTGTCCTACTGTTGCAATTTAATTCTGGATTTACCTTTTCCATTGCCTTAACTATCGTATAGACCCCCACAAGATCACCTCTCAGATGCTTCCTTTCCAGACTCAAAAACCGAAGTTGCTGCTGTCTTTCCTCATAACTGAGACATTTAACACGAGGAATCAGCCTTGTGGCTCTTTGCACTGCCTCCAGTGCCTGACTGTCTCCTTTGTTTCTTGGTGCTCAGCACTAGACACAGTACTCAAGTCCAACATCCTTAGCCTTTGCTCAGAGTTTAAATTCCTGGTATGCAGAATCATCTTTGTTGTCCCCTCTCAAGGGCAATAACATCCTTCCTATGGTTAAGTTAACAGAACAGCACTCAGAACTCCAGTTGGGAACTAATCAATGTCTTATACAATCTCTTTGGCTTTGTACTCTGTCCATTTGGTTATGTACCTTAATTGCCTTTTTCACTGTGACTATGAATTCATCCTAAGAATTGTAACATGTAATAGTAACACAGCAGTAATCACCAGACTGTTACCATTAATCTTACGTCAATTATATGTAAAGTGATGGAATCAAATATCAGGAGTAAACTTGAGGATAATCTGTAGAAAAATAACTGAGTAAACAGCAGTCAATGTGGCTTCAAAAGGGAAGAGCCTACCTGACAAATCTCCATGACTTCTTTGAAGAAGCTACAACCCAAATGAACTTTGGGAAACTATGATGTGTGGCTTACCTAGATTTCCAAATGGAATTTCACAAAAAGAATCCCCACTGGTTAAGTTCAAACCTGTGGGGATTCAGGGAAAAGGCAAAGGAAGTCAGGCTTGATTCCTTTGGTGACCTAATCGACATTTTCCAGATTATAAATGGGACTGACAAAACCGATCCAGGCAAATTGTTCACGATAAGGAAGGGTTCAAATTCCAGGGACACAAGTTAAAAATTAGGAATTTAGGAGTAAAGTAAAATCAAGTAAAGGGTAAAAATTGTGCAATAAGTTACCAGGAAAGGACTGTAACAAGCTTACGGCATTTCCTTAGATAGTCTCTTGGGTACAATAGGGTTAGTCACTTCCGTAAGTGGTCTGAACATTTAGAAGTGTGCCCATACTCCCCAATATCTAACTACATGATAGTATAATCAAGGGGTGTCAAATAGTATCCTCTTGTGATCTGAGATTGATATTTACATCTTCCGACACGTGCTTCTTCAATTTCTTTGAAGGCAACCAAGATACAAAAAAGTTAAGATGCTTTATTTCACAGCGAGCGAACAACAGTTATGATCAGATTCACTTTGTTCAAACAGTACAGCTTGTCTTTACATAATAATACAAAAATAATACAAAAGCTTGCTACACTTCCCTGCACCAGTGGGTCATTTAGCTTTACTTGAACAAAACAACTCCTAACTTCATTCCTGCATTCTCCTTCTGAATCTGGCCAAAGCTTGTCCTCACAGCTTTCTGTTTAAAACCTGACTGACTTTGTCACCTTTGCTGGATCTTACTGACTCCTTGCGTCTCTGTCTCTATTGTTTTTTCTTACTTCCCTCTGTTCACTGCCAGAAAGTACCAGAGACTTCCCAAAACAATGGGTGTGAGGGGTTTAGCAATTATCAAGATAGGCTAACAAATTGTTTAATTTTTAGAGTCTGTGGGGAAACAACATCAAAGCTTAGCTCATTAGTATTTAAGCCACCTATCACCTCAATGTAATTTTTTAAAACTTGTGTAAATACACTTTACTTTTAAAAAATCATTTAAAAGTAACTAATTTTCCCCAAATCCTTTCTGTAGAGAAATAGTTAAAAATTCTGAAATGTGACAAAGACATTAAAACAGAAAGCATAAATAGATTCATAATTAACAGTGTTTCTGGAAAGAAGGGATTGAGGGATTCGATAAGAAGTGGGTTTGAAATCTATGAAAAATGGATGGGCTTGTTGGATCTAATGGCCTTTTCTTTTTCCTAAAAATTCTTATGTTTGTATGTCTGAAAGTTAGGTAACTACATTGTTACCTTCTTTGTGAAATAATTTTAAAGCTGACTAAACAGGAGAACAGTTATTTCAATAATTAACTATTCTAAACTTAGAAAAGGGAAAAAATGAAAAAATGCACATAAAATAAAAACTGGTCTTTTGCTGATACTTCCACTCTACAGTTAACACCTTACATCAAATCACACATCCTTAGTGTTCACAGCTACCAGTTCTCCAGCAGGGACCTCCTCCACACCCTTCAATGGGTCAGAGGAAATGTGTTTCTTTCTATTCTCCAAAGATAGTTTTATTATGTCTCTCAAAAGTCTAACCAACAAAAGCCTCAGAGTTGGTGAAAAACTGACCACATTGGAAATCTGAAATAAAAACGGTAAATACTGAGACTACACAGCAGGATTATCAGAACGCAAAAAAAAAGGCTGGTTCATGTCTGGGTGTTCATCCTTGTTCAGAACAAAGAGCCTACACCTGAAACATTAACCAACCACTGTTTACTATTTTTCAAATGCTGATCGATCTGCTGTGTATTTGCAGCATTTTCTGCCTTTATTCCACCACTCCCTTTTGATGGCTCAACCCCTCTTCATCTGTTGACATTCTTGACTTCACTATCTGTGACCTCAATTGGAACTCCCACATCTCTTCCATTGCTGAATCTAATTTTAAGAAGCTCAGGCTCCTCCTCATGCCAAAGATTCCTCTGCCCTCAAAAAATCTTAACTTATTGTAAAGCCCAAGACTGATCAATATTATGAATCCTGCTCCTTTTTATGGGGAGGATCTTTAAGTCCCTCTCTCACACTCCTGGACATATAAATATATAAATATATATACATATAAAAGCTGATCAACTGATTGGTGATTCCCCTCTCACCACTAGCCTCTAACTTCTTGCTCTATTCCAACCTTTCATGTATTTTTCTATTTCATCTATACTATGGTCAACTTTCCCCTCTTGTTCCTTCTAAGCTTCATTACAATAACTTATATGCCCTCCCTTCCCTACATCTCCAATGTGTTGAAATCAAGATTTACTGCACTTACGAGTCAAACTCATTTTCTCCTAGGATATCAAATCCATGGAACTCCTTGACTCCCTTTGTCTTTCCTTTTTCCTACATTCTTCAGGCTTTGAAACCCCCAGCTTGGTATCACTTAATTACTTCTCCCTGATTTTACATCTTCTACTTTACTCTTTCCAACACTGGTCCTGCTTTCATGCACCTTGGCGTTTTGCTGGGTTTCTCAATTTTAAAAAGTGGTGAAAAGATCAAATAAAAAATACTGCTGGACAATGATGCTTATGGCTAAGTCATGTCAACACACCAACAATCTCATTGGACAGGACTCCATTCATTGAATCCCAATGTACCAAATTCTCCCATTGTTTGAAATTTCAATGGACACAGTACACCAATCTATCAAATTCCTTGTCTGATAAAATCAACATTTATCAAATCCCTCCTTCATGAAATGGGATCCCTGTGTCCTAAATTCCCATGTCACAGAAACCCAAAGCCTCTTTGAAATTAGATGTTTTCCTTCCTGCTCCATAGAAGGTTGAAAATCATGGTGAGCTGTGGTCTCATGGGCACTCGCAGCTCTCTACTATTTCTCTAAGTACTCATTCTTCATGTGTGAGCCTCAACAGTAAATGGTGGCAAATTATTCACCCAAAGGAGACATCATAGCTGAGCCTAATTCTCTCCTTGCCCAATGTTCACAAACAGGCACTTTTCAGATGTGGTCACTGAATAGGGATCTATTTGTAGTACCCCAGCCTTTACCCACCTGACATCAACGAAATCCATGCAGATCTAGGATCCAAAATGATACCTTTATGGTTTGCAGGACTTTGCATCATGGGGGAAGAGGGTTGTATTTGGTTATTGGGTCCATCCATACATTCTTAATAATGTTTCACCATCAGTTCCTTTGCCACTAACCTGATCTACTCCAGTTATCCAGGTTACTCTTGGGGACTCACTGAGCTTGACAGCAGCTCAGGCAGCTGCTTTTGATTTCTGTAACAACTCAAAACAATTAACCTATTAACCCCAAGCCCCTTTCAGAAGCTACATCAGCTACTCTTGTATCTGAAATCTACACTCCCCTTGCAGCATTCAGTCCCCACCATCCATGGGAGGAAAAATATAGTAGAAACTGAAGGAAGTTTACTGAGAAACCTTCGGTCTGTGGGGGGGTCAGTGAGAGTCCCTAAATCATCAAGTCAGGACCATGGCGATCACTTCCGAATGCTGCACAGTTATCCAGAAAGACTTTAATAATTGTACATCTGATTGTACAAAATATAAATGCGGCGCTAGGATTGCTATTTAACCCAAGGTTCAGAGTCTTCGAGAGATAAAGTGCTGGTGTAACAACCTTTAAATAACATGTTCGCCTGCCAAGAAAGTAAATTGTCTAACGTCTTATTAGATCGGGACAGAGAATGAAGAAACAGCCGAGTCTGGGAGCTGTCCTCGTTATTCTAGCTAAATTCAGTGATAGACAGAAACATATAGAAATTCAAATATATGTCGATCCCACTGATGTACCCCTTCCCTGGTCACTCACCTCCAGTTTCTGGCTGTATTCCTCGTGTAGTTTATCGTTTCGCCTCTTCAAGTCCTGGTTGTCTGAGAGCAGAGCTTTTCCCAGCTCGGCGGCCACATGCACTTCTTTCTCTCTCTGTTTGAGGAGAGACAGCAGGTCGGCCGGGTCCATCACGAAAGCTGACACATCCCCAGCACGGTCCCGACCGAACGGGAATAAATCCTCCTCCAGAGGGGACTTCATCTCCAGAACCCCACCAGCGGTCATATAGGACAAGCGGCCAAGGGTCCTGAGCCTCACAGCCCTGCAAACATGGCCTGAAGGGATGGAGATTGGGACCCAAAAGTTGGTGTGAAGTTTCTTCAAAGTTTGCGGAGAGGCCGGAGCTTTGGTCCAGACTGTCCCGGGTTCTGGGATGTTTTGGCTCTGATTTTATAGTCGGGCTCGATGGAAATGAGCGTCTCCGAATCGGCGTCTTCCCCCAGGGGAGACAGATGGTGAAATGAGAGATGGAGGAGAATGAGAGAGGATAAGATCAGATCAGGAGCCGCATCCAGCATCAAACCCCGCACCTTTCAATGGGAGTTCCGCGTTAGTGGGAGTGACTGAAAGAAACTAATCACATTGGAGACTCTGAGGCAGATACAAGCAGTCAGTCACCTGGAACAGTGCAATCACAGTGAGCAATTAAACATTTGAAATGAATCTGAAGCCCAGACACGCCCAGATAGCGTCCAAAATAAAGTGACGGAGTCCAGCACAGTGACTGAGCTGCATCCCAGCTTCAAACAGCGTCACAAAACAACAAACACCATGGGTAAAAACGGCACGACAGACAACCTAACTGAATTAGGCTGTTTACAGCCCGAGCCTCCGGATTAGTTTCTGACCCCTTCACAGCTACATCCACCTCTCGAACATCTCCCGCCCCCGGTCTATCTACTGCTGAAACCCTTACTTATGCATTTGACATCTCCAACTTCCATTATTCCAATATTCTCCTGGTTGGCCTCCCGCCCTCCACCAGCTTCAGTTCACCCAAAACTCTGCTGCCCCTATCCTATCCCACACCAAGTCACACTTGCCCATCACACCCTATCCTGGCTGGCCTTCATTAGTTACCGGTCTCCCTAAGACTCACATTTAAAATTTTTATCCTTGTGTTTAAATCTTTCCATGGCCTTGCCCCATCCGATCTCTGTAGCCCCCTTCCAACCCTCCAACCCCATCCTGAACTCTCCTCATCTCAGACTCTTGACTTCTTATGCATCTCCTCTCCTTTCTATTATCAGTGGGCATGCCTTCAGCCTCCTAGGTCCCACTCTCTGGAATTCCTTCCCTAAACACCCCAGTCTCTCCACCACTCCTCCATTAAGACCCTCCTTAAAAACCACCTTACTGACCAAGCTTTTGGTTACCCCTCCTAATCTCTCCTTTGGCTCTGCATCAATTTCCTTCACAACTCTGTGAAGTGCTTTGAGCTGTTTTTCTAGCTTAACCGCATTATATAAATGCAAATTGTTGTATAATATCAGGGGCAGTATTAGAATCATAGAATCATAGAAGTTTACAACATGGAAACAGGCCCTTCGGCCCAACATGTCCATGTCGCCCAGTTTATACCACTAAGCTAGTCCCAATTGCCTGCACTTGGCCCATATCCCTCTATACCCATCTTACCCATGTAACTGTCCAAATGCTTTTTAAAAGACAAAATTGTACCCGCCTCTACTACTGCCTCTGGCAGCTCATTCCAGACACTCACCACCCTTTGAGTGAAAAAATTGCCCCTCTGGACCCTTTTGTATCTCTCCCCTCACCTTAAATCTATGCCCCCTCGTTATAGACTCCCCTACCTTTGGGAAAAGATTTTGACTATCTACCTTATCATTATTTTATAGACTTCTATAAGATCACCCCTAAACCTCCTACTCTCCAGGGAAAAAAGTCTCAGAATATCCAACCTCTCCCTATAAGTTTAATAATATCCCTCTAGTTTAATAATATCCTTTCTATAATAGGGTGACCAGAACTGTACACAGTATTCCAAGTGTGGCCTTATTAATGTCTTGTACAACTTCAATAAGACATCCCAACTCCTGTATTCAATGTTCTGACCAATGAAACCAAGCATGCTGAATGCCTTCTTCACCACCCTATCCACTTTCAAGGAGCTATGAACCTGTACTCCTAGATCTCTTTGTTCTATGACTCTCCCCAATGCCCTACCATTAACGGAGTAGGTCCTGGCCCGATTCGATCTACCAAAATGCATCACCTCACATTTATCTAATTTAAACTCCATCTGCCATTCATCGGCCCACTGGCCCAATTTATCAAGATCCCATTGCAATCCCAGATAACCTTCTTCACTGTCCACAATGCCACCAATCTTGGTGTCATCTGCAAACTTACTAACCATGCCTCCTAAATTCTCATCCAAATCATTAATATAAATAACAAATAACAGCGGACCCAGCACCGATCCCTGAGGCACACCGCTGGTCACAGGCCTCCAGTTTGAAAAACAACCCTCTACAACCACCCTCTGTCTTCTGTCGTCAATCCAATTTTGTATCCAATTGGCTACCTCACCTTGGATCCCGTGAGATTTAACCTTATGTAACAACCTACCATGCGGTACCTTGTCAAAGGCTTTGCTAAAGTCCATGTAGACCACGTCTACTGCACAGCCCTCATCTATCTTCTTGGTTACCCCTTCAAAAAACTCAATCAAATTCGTGAGACATGATTTTCCTCTCACAAAACCATGCTGACTGTTCCTAATCAGTCCCTGCCTCTCCAAATGCCCGTAGATCCTGTCTCTCAGAATATCCTCTAACAACTTACCCACTACAGATGTCAGGCTCACCGGTCTGTAGTTCCCAGGCTTTTCCCTGCCGTCCTTCTTAGAGTCATTGAGTCATAGAGTTATACAGCACGGATAGAGGCCCTTCGGCCCATCGTGTCCGCGCCGGCCATCAGCCCTGTCTACTCTAATCCCATATTCCCGCATTTGGTCCGTAGCCTTGTATGCTATGGCATTTCAAGTGCTCATCCAAATGCTTCTTGAATGTTGTGAGGGTTCCTGCCTCCACAACCCTTTCAGGCAGTGAGTTCCAGACTCCAACCACCCTCTGGGTGAAAAAGTTCTTTCTCAAATCCCCTCTAAACCTCCCGCCTTTTACCTTGAATCTATGTCTCCTTGTTATAGAACCCTCAACGAAGGGAAAAAGCTCCTTAGTATCCATCCTATCTGTGCCCCTCATAATTTTGTACACCTCAAACATGTCCCCCCTCAGCCTCCTCTGCTCCAAGGAAAACAAACCCAATCTTCCCAGTCTCTCTTCATAGCTGAAGCGCTCCAGCCCTGGTAACATCCTGGTGAATCTCCTCTGCACCCTCTCCAAAGCGATCACATCCTTCCTGTAGTGCGGCGACCAGAACTGCACACAGTACTCCAGCTGTGGCCTAACCAGTGTTTTATACAGCTCCATCATAACCTCCTTGCTCTTATATTCTATGCCTCGGCTAATAAAGGCAAGTATCCCATATGCCTTCTTTACCACCTTATCTACCTGTTCCGCCGCCTTCAGGGATCTGTGAACTTGCACACCAAGATCCCTCTGACCCTCTGTCTTGCCTAGGGTCCTCCCATTCATTGTGTATTCCCTTGCCTTGTTAGTCCCTCCAAAGTGCATCACCTCGCACTTTTCCGGGTTAAATTCCATTTGCCACTGTTCCGCCCATCTGACCAACCCATCTATATCGTCCTGCAGACTGAGGCTATCCTCCTCGCTATTTACCACCCTACCAATTTTTGTATCATCAGCGAACTTACTGATCATACCTTTTACATTCATATCCAAGTCATTAATGTAGACCACAAACAGCAAGGGACCCAGCACCGATCCCTGTGGTACCCCACTGGCCACAGGCTTCCAGTCACAAAAACAACCTTCGACCATCACCTTCTGCCTTCTGCCACTAAGCCAGTTTTGTATCCAAAGTGCCAAGGCACCCTGGATTCCATGGGCTCGTACCTTCTTGACCAGTCTCCTGTTGTCCAAAGGCACAACATTTGCTACCCTCCAATCTTCAGGCACCTCACCTGTAGCTGTCGATGATTCAAATATCTCTACTAGGGGACCCGCAATTTCCTCCCTAACCTCCCATAACATCCTGGGATACATTTCATCAGGTCCCGGAGATTTATCTACCTTGATGCACGTTAAGACTTCCAGCACCTCCCTCTCTGTAATATGTACACTCCTCAAGACATCACTATTTATTTCCCCAAGTTCCCTAACATCCATGCCTTTGGTGTATATACAAAAATAATTTGAATGGGCTATCACTCCTGTTTTATTGTTGTTGCCCATCAGTAGTGCCTGATACATCCCATGGGTTGGGCTTACGTTAATCCCATGATTCCTACCAGCCTATTTAAAATAGGACGTTTTCATGTTATATTGGTCTATTTTAAATTTGGAATAGGATCCTTTCAGGTTGCCCATAGCTCACCGTTGGTGACTCTTGAGTATCAAAGTGTTGGCTTTACCAGCTCACTGGAAGCCATTATGATTGGTGGACCACATCAAATTTGTTTTGATTTCCTTTCACTTTATTTTTATTTTAGTTACTTTTTGTCAGTTTGTTTAAAGCTAGATTGGGTGAGCCATCTCTCCCTGGAATTTTAATAGTGTTGCCCAAATAAAGGGAGACACTTGTCCAAACCAGTTGTCTTCCACCAGCCTATTTAAGTAGGATCCATTCAAATAATCCATAGTTCGCACCTGGATGTCTCAGAAGTATCAACATTTGCTATTTACTGGCTCAATGGATTTCTTCCATGACTGATGGGCATCACATGATCATTTTGTTGTGACTGCCTCGATATTTTCCTTATTTGTTCATGGGATGTGGGCTTTGCTGGCGAGGCCAGCATTTATTGCCCATCCCTAATTGCCCTTGAGAAGGTGGTGGTGAGCCGCCTTCTTGAACCGCTGCAGTCCGTGTAGTGAAGGTTCTCCCTTAGGAAGGAAGTTCCAGGATTTTGACCCAGCGACGATGAAGGAACGGCGATGTATTTCCAAGTCAGGTTAGTGTGTGACTTGGAGGGGACAGTGCAGGTGGTGTTATTCCCATGTGCCTGCTGCCCTTGTTCTTCTAGGTGGTAGAGGTCGCGGGTTTGGGAGGTGCTGTCGAAGAAGCCTTGGCGAGTTGCTGCAGTGCATCCTGTGGATGGTACACACTGCAGCCACGGTGCGCCGGTGGTGAAGGGAGTGAATGTTTAGGGTGGTGGATGGGGTGCCAATCAAGCGGGCTGCTTTGTCCTGGATGGTGTTGAGCTGCTTGAGTGTTGTCGGAGCTGCACTCATCCAGGCAAGTGGAGAGTATTCCATCACACTCCTGACTTGTGCCTTGTAGATGGTGGAAAGGCTTTGGGTAGTCAGGAGGTGAGTCACTCGCCACAGAATACCCAGCCTCTGACCTGCTCTTGTAGCCACAGTATTTATATGGCTGGTCCAGTTAAGTTTCTGGTCAATGGTGATCCCCAGGGTGTTGATGGTGGGGGATTCAGCGATGGTAATGCCGTTGAATGTCAAGGGGAGGTGGTTAGACTTTCTCTTGTTGGGGGAGATGGTCATTGCCTGGCACTTGTCTGGCACGAATGTTACTTGCCACTTATCAGCCCAAGCCTGGATATTGTCCAGGTCTTGCTGCATGCGGGCATGGACTGCTTCATTATCTGAGGGGTTGCGAATGGAACGGAACACTGTGCAATCATCAGCGAACATCCATATTTCTGACCTTATGATGGAGGGAAGCTCATTGATGAAGCAGCTGAAGATGGTTGAGCCTAGGACACTGCCCTGAGGAACTCCTGCAGCAGTGTCCTGGGGCTGAGATGATTGGCCTCCAACAACCACTACCATCTTACTTTGTGCTAGGTATGACTCCAGCCACTGGACAGTTTTCCCCCTGATCCCACTGACTTCAATTTTACTAGGGCTCCTTGGTGCCACACTCGGTCAAATGCTGCCTTGCTGTCAAGGGCAGTCACTCTCACCTCACCTCTGGAATTCAGCTCTTTTGTCCATGTTTGAACCAAGGCTGTAATGAGGTCTGGAGCCGAATGGTCCTGGCGGAACCCAAATTGAGCATTGGTGAGCAGGCTGTTGGTGAGTAAGTGCCGCTTGATAGCACTGTTGACGATACCTTCCATCACTTTGCTGATGATTGAGAGTAGACTGAAGGGGCGGTTATTAGCAGGATTGGATTTGTCCTGCTTTTTGTGGACAGGACATACCTGGGCAATTTTCCACATTGTCGGGTAGATGCCAGTGTTGTAGCTGCACTCGAACAGTTTGGCTAGAGGCGCGGCTAGTTCTGGAGCACAAGTATTCAGCACTACAGCCGGGATGTTGTCGGGGCCCATAGCCTTTGCTGTATCCAGTGCACTCAGCCATTTCTTGATATCACGTGGAGTGAATCGAATTGGCTGAAGACTGGCTTCTGTGATGGTGGGGATATCGGGAGGAGCCGAGATGGATCATCCACTCGACACTTCTGGCTGAAAATGGATGCAAACGCTTCAGCCTTGTCTTTTGCACTCACCTGCTGGACTCCGCCATCATTGAGGATGGGGATGTTTACAGAATCTCCTCCTCCCGTTAGTTGTTTAATTGTTCACCACCATTTACGACTGGATGTGGCAGGACTGCAGAGCTTTAATCTGATCTATTGGTTGTGGAATCGCTTAGCTCTGTCTATAGCATGTTGCTTCCGCTGTTTAGCATGTATGTAGTCCTGAGTTGTAGCTTCACCAGGTTGACACCTCATTTTTAGGTACACCTGGTGCTGCTCCTGGCATGCTCTTCTACACTCCTCATTGAACCAGGGTTGATCCCCTGGCTTGTTGGTAATGGTAAAGTGAGGACTATGCCGGGCCATGAGGTTACAGATTGTGCTGGAATACAATTCTGCTGCTGCTGATGGCCCACAGCGCCTCATGGTTGCCCAGTTTTGAGCTGCTAGATCTGTTCTGAATCTATCCCATTTAGCACGGTGATAGTGCCACACAACACATTGGATGGCATCCTCAATACGAAGACGGGACTTCGTCTCCACGAGGACTGTGCGGTGGTCACTCCTACCAATACTGTCATGGACAGATGCAACTGCTACAGGTAGATAGTGAGGACGAGGCCAAGTAGGTTTTTCCCTCGTGTTGGTTCGCTCACCACCTGCCGCAGGCCCAGTCTGGCAGCTATGTCCTTCAGGACTCGGCCAGCTCAGTCAGTAGTGCTGCTACCGAGCCACTCTTGGTGATGGACATTGAAGTCCCCCACCCAGAGTACATTCTGTGCCCTTGCTACCCTCAGTGCTTCCTCCAAGTGGTGCTCAACATGGAGAAGGACTGATTCATCAGCTGAGGGAGGATGGTAAATGGTAATCAGCAGGAGGTTTCCTTGCCCATGTTTGACCTGATGCCATGAGATTTCATGGGGTCCGGAGTCAATGTTGAGGACTCCCAGGGCCACTCCATCCTGACTGTATACCACGGTACCGCCACCTCTGGTGGGTCTGTCCTGCCGGTGGGACAGGACATACCCAGGGATGGTGATGGAAGAGTCTGGGACGTTGGCTGAAAGGTATGATCCTGTGAGTATGGCTATGTCAAGCTGTTGCTTGACTAGTCTGTGGGACAGCACTCCCAATTTTGGCACAAGTCCCCTGATGTCGACTGGGCTTGGTTTGCCATTGTCGTGCCTGGTGCCTAGTGGTCCGATGCCGGGTGGTCCATCCGGTTTTATTCTTATTATGACTTTTTTTAGCGAGATTGTACAACTGAGTGGCTTGCAAGGCCATTTCAGAGGGCAATTAAGAATCAACCACATTGCTGTGGGTCTGGAGTCACATATAGGCCAGACCGGGTAAACTATTATTTTAGTTACTTTAGTTAATTATTTTGTTTAAAATTAGGTTGGGTGGGCCTCAGAATCCATGAGCTAAGAATGGGAGGAGGAATCCAGCATGGTTTCTACTCCTGATTATCATCCAGTGACTATTGCTGGACAGGGCACATGTGGCTAACGAGACACTGGGAATCAGGATTTGCTGTGATGCCTTTCATAAACTGTCAAAGTTCACTGTCTAGGCTCACATGTGTAAAATATAAGGACTTGCACAAGACCAGGTTATAGTCCAACAGTTTTATTTTAAATCACAAGCTTTCGGAGCTTTCCTCCTTCGTCAGTTCCACTCACCTGACGAAGGAGGAAAGCTCCGAAAGCTTGTGATTTAAAATAAAACTGTTGGACTATAACCTGGTCTTGTGCAAGTCCTTACATTTGTCCACCCCAGTCCATCACCGGCATCTCCACATCATGTGTAAAATAGCCCTTTGGTGAGGTAATGGTGGGCTTCAAGCACATGTGGAAATGTACCCCAGTGAGGAGAAGGGGCCAACAGGTGGACCAGTCAAACTAAAAATGCATGCATTAAATGGTGACTCATTTTCATCATCAGTAAGACAGACAATATCCTGCGGTGCCCACTGGTTGCAGAAAGCTTCAAGTAAATTGCCAGGCACTGCACGTTTGTGCTCCAAGGCCACCTGGGCTTGCACTACAGCTTAGAAAATCAGCAGCAGCATCCAGGCAAGATTATGTAGATGGGGCAAACTTGCCCCAACCCCTTGGACACAGGATAAGGTTTGCAAAAAAATCAATGGCCTTTGGAATGTCACCAAGAGAAGGGAACAGGAATAGTTAAAGGAAGAATAATAGAATAAATCGGGTTTGTGAACCAATATATTGGAAATTGCTTGTAATGTAAGCATTCTGTTACCATCACAGTATAAGCTGTATACGGTACGATAGTTTAAATTAATATGTAAATGTTACACAAAGATCACTGTTCTCTACTTACAGGGCCAATCAACCTGTCATATTTGTAAAGAAACCATACACTGTCCTACAAAGGCATGTCTCTTTGAGAGACTGCTTCATATCAGTATGCTGCATGCGTGCCCACTGTCATTCACATTCTATGTTTGAAACACTGAGTGAATGGGTATGTATGATTTTGCACAGCAGGAATGAATGGCACATGTTATCCTGTGAATCTGAAGTGCTACCCCTGACTCATCCACGCATATAAAACAGCTCCATCTGTTTATTTTTCACCATCACCAACATTTTGTGGAACTATACCTCTTGCTCTCTCTAGGCCAAGTTATTTTACACCCAGCAGAGCCAGACATGGTACTGCTGGCTGAAGTTACCAGAAGACTGTGCTGCCCTGGAAGTCCCAGTCATGTGGTGTTGCTCTGGCATGAGTCCATTCTATGAGCAGGCCTTGCTGAGATGGGCAGCCAGTATGCAGAGCATAGAACATCTGTGATATCACAGCATGCAGGGCCATTAAAGAAATATATGTGAACTTCCATGATTGCACATTAAAGGACTTGATTATTTGTTATCTCATGTGCTCTCCTCACTGAAGGATACAGAAGTCCACTCCCTAGCCTCCTCCAGGACCATGCTGCAGGTGACACCAAGGTGCTTCCTCCCTCTCTACATTGCAGGAGTACGGCACACACATCAACTGCTTCACAAGTTTTAGATGTAGAGGTAGATTCATTAAGTGAAGGAACAGGACTATGGGCAGGTGGTATCATCAGGGAATTCTTCACTGAAGTCCGGAGATGCTGCACGGAGACCTAACCACCCAGGAACCTCTCCTGATGAGCTAAGAAACTTGCATTTAGTATAGCGCCTTATATTCTCAGGATGTCCTGAAACTCGTCACAGCCAATGAATTATTTTGGAAGTGCAGTCACCTAGATAAACACAGCAGCTAATTTGTGCACAGTAAGATCCCACAAACAGCAAATGAGATGAAATACCAGTTAATCTGTTTTTTGGTGGTGTTGCTTGAGTGATAACCTCTCAGTAGATGATGCTGGCCCACACACTGTGTCCACTTCATTTGATTATGTAACTTGTAGTGTGAAGCAAGTTTGGATGCTCTGAGAGTCGGTCACAGATCTTGAACAGCCTAGATAAAAGGATTGGGAAAGACATCTCTAGTCTGAGATCTGTGGTGCAGCAAATCGAAATTGTGGCACATGCTATAGCTGCCTCAGTGAGAGGCCATAACCACAGTGTGTTCATCTCACATGCACAGTCACTAAGGAATCTTTGAGAGACAAGCTTCAGGAACCCATGAGGGCCTGTTAAGGAATTAGACTGCAGGCCACCCTGGAGAGGGATTGCAGGAGCTGATACAGGTGCATCATTCAGGCTAGTGTATCTAATATATCCGTGTCCTCCAGCAGCTTGAGATGCAGTACTGGTCAAGATTTTCTAGTTGCCTCTCATGTTGGCAGTATCCCTGTGCCAATACCAAACCCAACATAAATCTCAGTTGGAACACTGCACGTCTGATCCCTTGAACATCAGAGCAACATCTCAGGAAACTTCTGGGACTGATGCTCCTGCATCTGGATTGACTTCACTGGAGGCAATGGCCCCTCTGCCCAGAGCCAGCAGCCATAGAATATCCCCAGGGGATCACAACTAGTGGTACCTTAGGATATACAGTTCGAAGAAGGAGCACTCAGACCACAGGATCACAGCAGTAAATACAATCACAGTTAAGTCATCTCCCTCATTCATTTATTGGCACTTACTTCCATAGTCTTTCACAGAAATTTTTATACCTTAATATACCTTTTCACACTACCACAGTTCTGCACATACTCTCTCCATAGTAAAATGCAAAGCACAATCAACATAATTCTGCACAATAAGACACATTAACAATAAATGTTGTCACTAATTAAAATATCTCGCTGTCTATACCTGTTTTGTGTAGATCAATTTAGTGCACACCAAGATATTAGCACAGCATCAGCCTGCGCCATAATAGCAATACAGTACGTGCCACGATATTAGCCAGTAACCATCACAGTTAAAATATAGAGGAGCAGTGCTGAGTAGCCACAGTCACCAAAACCATCTTTGTATTTGCCAAGGGAAGGGGCACCATTAACCTCACCAGGTGGGATACAGCCCAATTGGCGTTTAGCAAACTTGAACAAACTTTTAATTGGTATTAGCAGTGGGCAACAAACTAACAGCAGAAGATTAATGCTAATAAAGGTGGAAAACTGGCAGAGCACCAGAAACTTTGGCCACAAAGATATCCTGATATTTGGTCCCATTTACAGGTACTTCTATTGGTGCTAGCAGCAGAAATTATAGCCTAAGAGAAGCCAGTCATTGAACAGGTATTAAACTGCACAATGGTATTCCTTGCAAAAAAAAGTGAATTAGCTATTTAGAACACTGACTTTAATAAATGGACCTTCCAAAGTTATACTGATAATCAACTTATTCACATTAGTGCCATAAGTCAATCAGAGTTTATTATAACATTGTCTGCAATGGGTTTTGCCTCACTCTGGTGAACGGCCTACTTTAGTCAGCCCTGGGGTAAAGAAGAGGAAGGAGGTAAAAAAGGATGAAAAGGAGCCACCAGCTCTTCCTTAGAAACAAAAATAAATCACAGAATACAGATAAGCAGAGCTCCTAAAGTCTCTCAATTATACAGGGAGCAAGAGGGCATAATGCAAAACACTGGAATCCCAATCCATTCTCCATACCACTAGTTGCACCACTGGGAGATGTGACGAGACCTTTGTGGCCAATAGGGTCGGACAGAACATGCCAATAACAAAAGCCAATTAGAGGGGGCCAAGTCTGAAGAAAGTTATACTGTTAGAAACATAGTCTTCTCTGACTGGGCTTTTGCAGATGATCTTAATCCAAGCAGACTGCAAAAGCAAATAAAAGAGAGACAATTGTGTCCACTCAAGACAGGTGACGTTAGCTAAACACTTACCTGAAGGGCTCTGTAGTTTGGAGATACATTATATGTTTTGTGACACCATCTATTTCGTTAGTAATTTCCACTCCATGATTTATGACAGATGCAGACAGCAAGGAGTGCAAAGTGTGGTGTGTAAGGCATGAGCATACGTCTAAGACAGATGAAGTCATGTGTGAACAGAAGGCTGGCTCGTGTCCTTTATTTACCACAAACACATGCTCAAAAAGTTTAATCAACCTGCCTTTTGAAGATGAGCAGCAGACGAATGCAATTTCTCAGCTGGAGATATTCAAACTCCCTCTCACCCCTCAAACTGTGCAGCAGTTTAGGAGCAAATCTGCAGTTCACTGGATGTGAATTCAAGTTAATCCACAAGTCAAACCAAAATCTGCTCCCACAGGTGCTGGATGTATCAAGGTTACCCCACTATGGTTGAAATGAAAATATTTCTCCAGGAATATGAAACTGTCATTTGACATCCTGTACCAAGTTAGCACCCAGCAGTGAGAGAGACTGTACATCACATGATGAGGGTGAGGAGAAAAAAAGAGTAAATTGGAGATAAGCAATCTTCAGGGAGCTCAGGTGACAAGGAGCCAGGCATGCTGTATATCAGCATCGGCCATTATTAAATAGAGGGCACTTTTCTTCTGGAAAAGTATTTACATGTCAATTAAACTTAAACCTACTAGCTTGGATGTGCCCTTTCCAATCTCTAAAAAGCACTCTAATTTACCTTAGTGTCCCTAGATTACACAGGGGAGCCTCAGCCAGGTGTTCCAGTCTCGACCGCTATCCAGAACCTCTCCTGAAGTGCGTTTGCATGGACATCAGGTGAGACTTAGTGATATTCCCCAGGGTTAAGTAGCATACCAACATTTAGCATCGTGGGAACTAAACCTCATTAAAGATTTATCACCTTCAGGAGAGGAGATGGGGGGGGGGGGGGGGGGGTAAATATTTTTTATATCTATCACACATGGAGCTCCTCCATGCCCCAGTGGGTAAAGGTATCATTTGACCCAGTGATGAGCTTCCGACCACATATCGGCTCCATCACCAAGACCGCCTACTTCCACCTCCGTAACATCACCCATCTCCGCCCCGCCTCAGCTCATCTGCTGCTGAAACCCTCATCCATGCCTTTGTTATCTCCAGACTTGACTATTTCAATGCTCTCCTGGCCAGGGTCCCATCTTCCATAAACTTGAACTCATCCAAAACTCTGCTGCCTGTATCCTAACTTGCGTCAAGTCCTGTTCTCCCATCATCCCTGTTCTCGCTGACCTACATTGGCTCCTGGTCCGGGAATGCCTTGATTTTAAAATTCTCATCCTTGTTTTCAAATGCTTCTATGGTCTCACGCCTCCCTATCTCTGTAACCTTCTCCAGCCCTACAACCCTCCGAGATCTCTGTGCTCCTCCAATTCTTGCCTCTTGCGCATCTTCAATTTTAATCGCTCCATCATTGGCGGCCATGCCTTCAGCTGCCTAGGCCCTAAGCTTTGGAATTCCCTCCCCGCCTCTCTACCTCTCTGTCCTCCTTTAAGACGCTCCTTAAAACCTACCTCTTGACCAAGCTTTTGTCCTAATATCTCCTCATATGGCTCGGTGTCAAACTTTGTTTGATAATGCTCCTATGAAGCGCCTTGGGATGTTTTACTACGTTAAGGGTGCTATATAAATGCATGTTGTTGTTGTGCTGTAGCACTAGGCCACAAACAAGATAGTTGCAGATTTGATTCCTGTTGCATTAGCTGCTCAGGCAGGGCATCAGTTCACTGCTACAATTAACCTCAGCATCCCCATGTGGGAAAGAATTCATCCAGGGTTCCTGCTTCTGACCCAGTGACTCCTGCTGGAAATGTGTGTTTATGATCATTGGCAGAGGACAGGATCAGGTTTAGCAAGGGTGTCCTGACAGTAAAATTGCCGGCTGACAATCTTTGACTAGGCTCACAAAGAAACAATGGCGTCTTTGGGCAAAGTATCAGAGGGTGCCTGGCACTTGTGGGATTGTACCTCAGCAAGAATCAGTGCCTTCAGAAGAGAAGCTGGGAAAATTGAAGGGTGAGGGGGTGGGGGTTGGGGGGGGGGGTAGACTGGATTTAAAGTCACAAACTGTAATACAGTCTTCAATGGATCAATAAGAATAAATATAAATTTCCTATCTAAGTTGTTAGTTCACTGTCCAGCTTGGCTGGAATTTCCTCATTCAAAAAGCTGTAGAACAGCCAGTCTCTCCCCTGGAGTTCTGTGCACTGGTTGACTTAACAAATCCAGGAATCCATCTCAGTTCTGAACACTGATTTACATTCACGCTCCTCCCAGTCAACAAGGAGCTTTGCTAAACACCTCAAACTTTTGGGTTACTGAACAAATGGTCCAGCGTGAAGCAGCATTCAGCATATTGTGGTATGTCTTTGTACTGCCACTAGTATCAGGGTCAGAGAGGTCAGTGAAGGGACAGACGCCCAGTTGATTACATTACTCACAGGTTTCTGAAGTTGCCTCATCATGTAGTGCTCAGCCGCTGTGGTGCTTGGTTTGCTTCAAGCCATCTGCTCTGCACACATTTCAGTATAGCAGCCTCAGCCTTGGCTCCAAGACCTGAGCTGAGCTCTTAACCATCATTCTCAAATACTTGTGCTTATAGTAATGCCTGCACTGTGAGCTTGCAGTAAGCAGTGGGTGGGTGAGTGCTGAAGATAGATCATTGAAAAAAGCTCATAATCCAATAGGTGATTCCTAGCTCACCTCCAACCTTCACACACACACACCTCTCCTTTTCAAAACTTTATGAACCTACTCTCTTTCCTTTAATGATACAGCTATGGTTATCACTCCACTCAACTTTCCTCTCTCTCTTTCCCCCAAAGCTGCAAATGCACAATCCTACACATATGCCCTCCTTAGTGTGTTGAAATCAAATCTCACCACATTGACTCCTACCCATACTCATTCTTTCCCAGGACCTCTAATCTGTAGCACTCTCACCTTCCACAATCTTTCCTTCCGTCTGTAATCTACTATTTTCTTCCAACCTAATCTTGGCATTATCTAATCACTACTTTCTAATTTATCCTCACATCTTTATGGCCGTAACAACACGAGTTGATAAGACCATAAAGAATGCAAACAAAGTACTGGGGTTAATTTCTAGAGGAATAGAATACAAAAGCAGGAAGGTAATGTTAAATTTATATAGAACTTGGATTAGACCATACTTGGAGTACTGGTTTCCATTAGGATTGCCAAATCTGCTTGGAGCCATTCCTGGAGGTTTGATCGTGTTTCGTCTGCAAACGTTATTCCATTTACCTTATAAAGGTTGGGTTCCCCTATAGTTGTGTATCTTTGCTCGTGATTTCACATAAGCAGCTGTTGTGCGAGAAGTTTAGCATGCACCCCTGATGCACCCTGGTCTCCCTCTTCCCGCTCCCCACCCCTCCCAAATGCCGCCATCCCGTCTCCCTCTCTCCCCGACCCCCTCCATCCCCAGTCTCCCCCGACACCCCCATCCCGTCTCCCCCGACGCCTCCATCCCCAATCTCCCTCTCCCCAATGTTCCCACACCATCTGCCTCCCCCAACCCCCTCCATCCTGTCTCCCTCTTCCCCCAAAGCCTCCATCCTATCTCCCTCTCCCCATCCCTTTTCCCTCTCTCCCTGACACCCCCATCCCCTTTCCTTCACCCCCAATTCTCCATCCCGTTTCTCTCACCCCCACCTCCCCATCCCGTCTCCCTCTCCCCGATTCCACATCCTGTCTCCCTGCCCCTTCCTGTCTCCCTCTCTCTCCCGACGCCCCTATCCCGTTTCCCTCTCTCCACGCAGAATTCAATCTGTACTTCTCCTTATAATCCTAACTCCAACCCTAACCATATATTCACCCAGCTTTGTTGAAAAGGTGCTAATTTTCACATTAACTGTGTTATCTGCACAATTCTGCAAGAGTGAAAAATAGTTCTTTACTTGTGTGCTAGTCTGAAGGAGCTGACACTTGTGAAGTTTGGAATAGGACGGACAGATAGCTGGTTCCACTGTTTGAACTGTAGGGCCTTCAATAACTCTAACCCTATCTCTGTGACCAGGAACGAGTGGATGGGGCATTGACAGCATTCAAGAGCTTATCGAGGTAACTGTTTAATACAAGCCCTAGTTATCCATTTAGAATTGAGTATTAGCATTTGATTCCTCCATGTGAGCGTGATTCTAATTAAATGACCCTGCTGTGCGCAAAAGTGGAACAATTTCTGCAAATGCATTAGTTCAGAATACCCATTATCATGCCATCTGCAAAGTGGAAGTAAACTTTTTATGTAAATTAGCACATTATTTATAATACATTCACAGCACCAGCTAGCCAGAACGCTCAGTTCGGTTTACAAAGTTAAAGTAGATAGTTAAAACATTATACCCTGATTGCAACATAGTGCCTCATCTACTCTGCTCCCGGCTTCTGTACACCTCGGCGCTAAGGGAATATAAACCTCAACATTTAATTTTTCTTCATACTCTTCAAGGTGAGGATATTCATGCTGGGGAAGATGTAGGAAAAGAAAAATAACGTGAACAGCCTGTTATTATAATAAGAATTACTGTGTTGTTAAAATAATAAAGATGCACATGATCGTTCTCCCCTCCTGGGACGCTTGGGACGGTGTACAGGCGTCGGATGCTGGCTCAGACTATGGCGGTAGGGGCGGCCAAAGCCAGTTGAAACCCTGCTGTTTTAAAAACCCCACAGCAAGAACTTCTCTGTCTTTTCCCTGAATGGGCGGAGTCTGACAAGACCACCCTGCCGAACTCGACAAGGAAGTAAAGCATGGCTTGAATCGGAAGTGACGTAGCCAAGGTGATCGAAGCATGGCTTGGGCAGGAAGAGATACAACGAGCACACAACTGAGTACTTAAGGGGTGTCAGACTGAAGATTAATCTAATCATGGCCCGGCACCAGCTAAACGAGGTACTTAACAAAAGGGACACTATAGGCCAAGGACTGTACATGAGCAAAGGAACCAATTGAAGGATGGCCATGCAGCTGAGGCCCAATCGCCGGGCCCAACGGGACTGTACATGAGGTGGCCATGCATCCAAAAAGGCATTAGCGAGGGGTGCCAAGTTCAGACCACGCGGCAGAGAAGGACAACGAACCAGAAAGGACATCAGGGAAGTTCCCTAAAGGCCAGAACAGGAGCAAGGAAAAGAAGATAAGGATCCCGAGTCAGCGCGCTCTGTCATCCAAGGGAAAAACAGGAAATAAAGCCTGTATAATACCTGTATATTACTGTCTTGTTTGTTAAACTATATAGATGCATGTGTTTAATAAATCTTTCTAAGTTGTTTTGAATGAATTGGTCTTACCATCGATTTGTGCCAGTTGTAACCTTAAAAGTAAGTAAAATTCTTACAAAGAACATAACTGGCATGGAAGGAAACAATGGAGAGAATTTCATGGATAAAAATATGGAAGATTCCGCTTTCCCACCGCAACACACCATCCCTCTCTTCCCCCATCCAGCAAATGGTAACAGTAGAGAGCAATAGAACAGCTAAAGGTTATTGTGCATTTGATAGCTTGGTGTGTTATAATCAGAGCCACTAGCTTACAGTGACATACAGAGCAAGTCAAATTCCATTTTATTGCATGGCATTCCAAGGATTTTACTAGTGATTTGGGGAAGGCGTATTCTGCAATTCCATCTGGTTTTCCATGAGCATAAGAGCCTCGGATTTAATCCATTATCACCACCATTCCCAGGGAGGGCTTCTGCACAGGAAGCGCATGCTAGAGTACACAGCTTTATACCGCATCACAGTTTAAGCTCTGCTTAAGACTAATGCTCCTACCTTAATCTGAGGCCTCAGCCCAAAGTATATCATTCAAAAACACTATCACGCAGAATATTCGCCTGAGGCCTCATTCCATAGTTTATCCTACGAGTCAATTTTTTAAAAATATATTTGTTCTTGTGATGTTTGTCACTGGCAAAGCAACATTCATTGCCCATCCCTGGTTGCCCAAGGGCATTAAGAGTCAATCAGAATGGGCCAGATCTTGCTGCGAGCGGTGAACGAAGGGCACTAGCCGTTCGTTAGAATTGCACTTGCCCATAGACTTTCAATGAGCTTACACAGCAAGTTGTTTTAAGTTAGAGATCCATTCAGCACGGCGCCCTCTAAAGGACATCTGGGACCTGTGTGTCTCTTTAACTAATGAGATTGAAGAACTGTTAATAAGCAGCTCAGCGTCTGAACCAGGAAATATAAGTTAGAATAGTGAATTCAATGTCAAATCAAGTACAGTAAGCAAAATAAAGAAAGGGAAAGAAAGATCGGATTAAAAGACAGAGATAAAAGAGACAGAAAGAAAAAGTAAGAAAAAATGTATTTAATTTTTTTAAAATGGCCAACAATAATTAAAAGCTGAAGGAATGAGACTCCACACTTATAAAAGTTAATTTTCAGTGCCAGAGAGGTTGTTTAGCAGTAATTAAGGCTTACTACACTGCTAAAAGGGTACTTACACTAGAATGGACAAGCCCTAACTTTTTTGGGCGAGTTTAGTCTGTATCTATGAGGTAAGCACAGGCACCCCATTCAATATATTTGACGGCAAGATGCCGATTTCGTGCAGCTTTTGGAGGAGCAGGGTATCTTGGACAGCAACTTCTGGATTTCGATGTTTAACTGCCCATGTGCAGGTGCCGGAAGTTATTGTCCAGTTTGCACATAAATAACGGTGAGCAGTGAGCACTGTTAGCCTTACCGTTATTTTTACAGCAAAATCCATCCCATAGTGTGGCACTGCAGTCACATGTAGGCCAGGCCAGGCCAGGTAGAGGTGGCAGGTTACCATCCCTAATGAACACTGGTAAATCAGTTGGGTTTTTATGACAATCTGGCAGCTTTTATGATCATTTTCTGGCAATACAAATGACCAGATTTATTCAATTCAATTTCACAACTTGCCATGGTTTGAACTCAATCTTTGGATTGCTAGTCCAGTTCCATAACCACTAGGCAACCATACTGCATGATGGCCAATCTCAGTCTTTAGGCCTCATCCTAGAGCTCACCAATGCAAACTATCCTATGGTCAATCCTTGGTCTGAGGTATTGCCCCAATCCTCACATCTTCAGAAAACAGTGAAGCTCATGTTGACTGAATCACTTCTCCTGACATGCTCTGCTGGGGCAATGCTATGTGTGAATAAACTGCTGGGCATGTATTCCTTCCCTCAGTTGTCCCAGCTGTAGCAATTCTGTTGTTGACACTCAATACAAAACAGCGTGAATAGCATTTCCCCAAGATCCTGAGAGGTTCAGCGACACCAGAGGCTATGCCAGGAGTTCGAGCAATTTATTACCATTGGTGAACCCCTCATATTGGTGTTTACCCCATGTACAGTTTTATTCAGCTTAGGGTTTATGTTTGTATTAAATGTGGATCTCGGTGGGGACGATGGCTAAGAGTGCTCGGTATTGTTGATACAGGGTGATATTTAGACTGATGGATTAATGATTGCAGTGTAATTACTGCAAATTTATTGAGAAATCATTTGTTGATTTCCAGGGAATGCTATGGCCAGTACATTGATGGCAGAGCCATGGGCTTTATTACATTCCATGATCGAATTTTGTGAATGATAATTTAACAAAGTATTGAAAATGGACCCGTGGTGGATGGTGGACAATAAACTGCAGCAGACAGGGCCTTCCTCCGTTTGAGGAACATTTCTGTCCAATGCATCCCAGATTCATGCACAATGTGTTTACAATACTAATGCCATACAACAGTCGTTATATGTTGTCCCAGCTCTTACTTGCATTCAGGAACCTTTTAAAATACACACACCTACCTGTAAATTTAGATACATTACTTGTAATTGTATTTAAAGCATAATACGGTCATTGAATCATCAATCTATGTTGAGTTAACTGGTCTCAGCTTTACACCTCACAAAATGGACCTTGTAAACACTGCACCACAGAAGTAGTTAGCAGAAATCTGAGAGTCTGAGTGGTTAACTGCTCCACAGGGGGTTCCTATCTTGTCCACCATCGACTGCTAACTGGTTTCCAGGAATGCACAGATGGCGTTTATAAAGTCATGTGGTTTCTCAGCATGGACCCAATGACCAGTTCCAGGAACATGTTGAATAATAGAATTGGGAAATAGCCGTTTGATCTCAGGATAATTCTTGGAGCTTTGAAAAGAACACAAGAAAATTAATTAGTTAATAGTAATGACATTGTATGTACTCCATATATCTTTTTTTTTACTCGTTCATGGGATGTGGGCGTCGCTGGCGAGGCCGGCATTTATTGCCCATCCCTAATTGCCCTTGAGAAGGTGGTGGTGAGCCGCCTTCTTGAACCGCTGCAGTCTGTGTGGTGAAGGTTCTCCCACAGTGATGTTAGAAAGGGAGTTCCAGGATTTTGACCCAGTGACGATGAAGGAACGGCGACATATTTCCAAGTCGGGATGGTGTGTGACTTGGAGGGGAACGTGCAGGTGGTGTTGTTCCCATGTGCCTGCTGCTCTTGTCCCTCTAGGTGGTAAAGGTCGCGGGTTTGGGAGGAGCTGTCGAAGAAGCCTTGGCGAGTTGCTGCAGTGCATCCTGTGGATGGTGCACACTGCAGCCACTGTGCGCCGGTGGTGAAGGGAGTGAATGTTTAGGGTGGTGGATGGGGTGCCAATCAAGCGAGCTGCTTTGTCCTGGATGGTGTCGAGCTTCTTGAGTGTTATTGGAGCTGCACTCATCCAGGCAAGTGGAGAGTATTCCATCACACTCCTGACTTGTGCCTTGTAGATGGTGGAAAGGCTTTGGGGAGTCAGGAGGTGAGTCACCCGCTGCAGAATACCCAGCCTCTGACCTGCTCTCGTAGCCACAGTATTTATATGGCTGGTCCAGTTAAGTTTCTGGTCAATGGTGACCCCCAGGATGTTGATGGTGGGGGATTCGGCGATGGTAATGCCGTTGAATGTTAAGGGGAGGTGGTTAGACTCTCTTGTTGGAGATGGTCATTGCCTGGCACTTATCGGGCACGAATGTTACTTGCCACTTATCAGCCCAAGCCTGGACGTTGTCCAGGTCTTGCTGCATGCGGGCTCGGACTGCTTCATTATTTGAGGGGTTGCGAATGGAACTGAACACTGTGCAATCATCAGCGAACATCCCCATTTCTGACCTTATGATGGAGGGAAGGTCATTGATGAAGCAGCTGAAGATGGTTGGTCTTAGGACACTGCCCTGAGGAACTCCTGCAGCAATGTCCTGGGGCTGAGATGATTGGCCTCAAACAACCACTACCATCTTCCTTTGTGCTAGGTATGACTCCAGCCACTGGAGAGTTTTCCCCGAATCCCATTGACTTCAATTTTACTAGGGCTCCTTGGTGCCACACTCGATCAAATGCTGCCTTGATGTCAAGGGCAGTCACTCTCACCTCACCTCACCTCTGGAATTCAGCACTTTTGTCCATGTTTGGACCAAGGCTGTAATGAGGTCTGGAGCCGAGTGGTCCTGGCGGAACCCAAACTGAGCATCGGTGAGCAGGTTATTGGTGAGTAAGTGCCGCTTGATAGCACTGTCGACGACACCTTCCATCACTTTGCTGATGATTGAGAGTAGACTGATGGGGCGATAATTGGCCGGATTGGATTTGTCCTGCTTTTTGTGGAAAGGACATACCTGGGCAATTTTCCACATTGTCGGGTATGCCAGTGTTGTAGCTGCACTGGAACAGTTTGGCTAGAGGCGCAGCTAGTTCTGGAGCACAAGTCTTCAGCACTACAGCTGGGATGTTGTCGGGGCCCACAGCCTTTGCTGTATCCAGTGCACTCAGCCGTATCTTGATATCACGTGGAGTGAATCGAATTGGCTGAAGACTGGCTTCTGTAATGGTGGGGATATCGGGAGAAGGCCGAGATGGATCATCCACTCGCACTTCTGGCTGAAGATGGTTGCAAACGCTTCAGCCTTGTCTTTTGCACTCACGTGCTGGACTCCGCCATCATTGAGCATGGGGATGTTTGCACAGCCTCCTCCTCCTGTTAGTTGTTTAATTGTCCACCGCCATTCACGACTGGATGTAGCAGGACTAGAGAGCTTTGATCTGATCCGTTGGTTGTGGAATCGCTTAGCTCTGTCTATAGCATGTTGCTTCCGCTGTTTAGCATGCATGTAGTCCTGAGTTGTAGCTTCACCAGGTTGGCACCTCATTTTTAGGTACGCCTGATGCTGCTCCTGGCATGCTCATGTACACTCCTCATTGAACCAGGGTTGGTCCCCTGGTTTGTTGGTAATGGTAGAGTGAGGAATATGCCGGGCCATGAGGTTACAGATTGTGCTGGAATACAATTCTGCTGCTGCTGATGGCCCACAGTGCCTCATGGATGCCCAGTTTTGTGCTGCTAGATCTGTTCTGAATCTATCCCATTTAGCATGGTGGTAATGCCACACAACACGCTGGATGGTGTCCTCAGTGCGAAGACGGAACTTCATCTCCACGAGGACTGTGCGGTGGTCACTCCTACCAATACTGTGATGGACAGATGCATTTGCGACAGGTAGATTGGTGAGGACAAGGTCAAGTAAGTTTTTCTCTCGTGTTGGTTCGCTCACCACCTGCCACAGGCCCAGTCTGGCAGCTATGTCCTTCAGGACTTGGCCAGCTCGGTCAGTAGTGGTGCTACCGAGCCACTCTTGGTGATGGACATTGAAGTTCCCCACCCAGAGTACATTTTGTGCCCTTGCTACCCTCAGTGCTTCTTCCAAGTGGTGCTCAACATGGCGGAGGACTGATTCATCAGCTGAGGGAGGACTGTAGGTGATTTCCTTGCCCATGTTTGACCTGATGCCATGAGAATTCATGGGGTCCAGAGTCAATGTTGAGGACTCCCAGGGCCACCCCCTCCTGACTGTATATCACTGTACTGCCACCTCTGGTGGGTCTGTCCTGCTGGTGGGACAGGACATACCCAGGGATATACCCAGGGATGGTGATGGAAGAATCTGGGATGTTGGCTGAAAGGTATGGTTCTGTGAGTATTGCTATGTCAGGCTGTTGCTTGACTAGTCTGTGGGACAGCTCTCCCAATTTGGCACAAATCCCCAGATGTTAGTGAGGAGGACTTTGCAGGGTCGACTCGGCTTGGTTTGCCGTTGTCGTGTCCGGTGCCTAGTGGTCCGATGCCGGGTGGTCCGTCCGGTTTTATTCGTATTATGACATTTCGTAGCGAGATTTTACAACTGACTGGCTTGCTAGGCCATACCTGCTGAAGTAAACCACACTATAACCTCTACTCTATTGGGTAACACGAAGATATACAGACCAGGAGGTTATTGGTTCAATTCCTGATTTATGCTGACTTAGCATCCCAACTGTTAGCCTAGCTGAGGTCAACAACTACAACTTGCCTCAGCTCCTCTGAACTAGGGAGGGGAAAATTAACCGGTCCAACTTTCTAAATTTGCACCAGTTAGTAATGCTAACTTGTAAAGTAGACCAATAGGAAGGGCAAAGTTTGCACAATTTAATTTTTTTGATATTATGAGGAAGAGGAAGTATAGGAAATGGGTTAAGCGCATTGTTCATTCATGTATTTCATGTAGAATAAACTACTTTGTTGGTTTACAATTGGCCTCAGCTCACTAAGTACTTAGGAGTCTAGCTTCCAAAAAGATAGGAGGGACACACTTGCAAGACAACAGTATCCAGTACATGCAACAAGTGGTGGTCTTGTTTTGGCCCCTGGGTCATGCTATTACACAATTTGATATTAGGCAATAAAAATACACTCCTGATAGTAAGGGATGCAGGGTCCGCTGATGAGAGTTACTGGTGACAAGCCCAAGAGAACATCTAGTTCAAACCCAAAATTTGTAAGTCTAGGTTACACACGAAGAATTACAAAGGGGGCCCCACTGAATACTCCTCATATACCCATTGGTGAGTTTAAAGAAATCTGAAATGTGGAGGATTCTATGCTTCTTTGCTCCTTTGTGAAGCGTATTGCGTGCTGTTCTATATTAATTGTGCCATACGAAGGATATGTTATTATTCTAGCAGGCCTGGCGCTCCTGCATTCAAGTATCGCTTTCCAGCACACCCAAGCGAGGGCCAGTGGGTATAGGGTGTGAATTCTGGGCAGAGTGCACTCATGTAATGAAGTTGAGCATGCTGATTAGCTGTGTCATTAGCAAATTCCGTTAGGTTATGGAAGTTCTTACCTGATGTAAGGAGAGTTAGCCCCACCCAGAAAAAAAGTGGGGGCAGTGTAAGGAGTGTTGAATTCTGGGAAGCTCATGAGATAATCCATGTTGTTTGCAATAGCCTCCAGGTTAACCCGCCAAGTGTATCGACCGTCACGTTCCACCAGGTTAGTCAAGATAAACTGCCTGGTGCGGAAATCCTGTTAATGAAAGGAACGGTATCAACAGAGGGTATTACACTAGGGACATACCAATCATAATAGGTCTGATGACCATGAAGAATCCCTCAGCAAAGTTGAATTTTTAAAAAAGCGCTGAACAAACACCACGCAAAAGGCACAGTCTAAGGCGGCCTGGGATAATTCATTGACCCTCAGCCACATGTAATGTGGATTTTCAATCTTCCCCTCCTCTCCTGAAGGCAATGAATTTTACTGGGGTACGATTCCTCCACTGATGGGCGCCTTACAATACCCCACCATGGTCATTCTTCATGCATGAGTCCAGACAGTAAGTGCACAGCAGGCCACTCAACTGTGTAGGACATTCACAGCCCAGCCCAATTCTATTCTTATGTAAGATCCATACATTCTTGAATAACCTGTCAACAGTCACTCTCATACGTGAAGAGAAGACATTTGGGTGAAGTACCAAACAGTGTCCGTGGAATCCTATCCTGGCAATCAGTGGGCAACAAGAGGAGAGATAATTGGAGAGAAGAGAAAATGTCTAAGGCACAAGGGACATGGCAGTGGAAGAATAACCTGCCATGGAGAGACATAGCAATGAGAGAATAATTCACCACAGGCTCAGGGGGGGAAAAAGGCAATAAAACAATAACCCACCCCAGGAAGTACATAGTGGTGTGAGAACAATCCTACCCAAGCCTAGAAGGACTCAGCGGCATTAGAATAACCTACCGCAGGCCCAGGAAAGAAGACAGCTGTGCGCCAACATGCACATTTTGACAAAAAGAACAAACTCAGTTAGTCTCTATGTTGAAATGGTTAAACAGAGAACTGAAGACAGTGGCTGCCTTGCTCTACTTGAGCTATTCTGTTGTTCACATTCAAATGTTGCTTTTTATAAACTACCACAGATGGTGATTGAGATTTTTACCTCAATGTATGGTTGGAGCTGTCGCTCAGCTTGGTTTCGTGCAGTGGACCTCGACAAGTCATCATCCACGGTTACTGCCCTCATGGCGGTGATGTAATTTGGGAAAGATGTGGTTGTCTGAATGGGACTGATGTCCACTACAACAAGCTTTTCTATCAGTTGTGGCTGTGCAGAGACAACAGAACATATTACCACTCTGTGGCTATTACTATAAAGATGATTGCACTTCAGGAAACAAGTTTTGAATTATTGTCTCCAATGGTTTAGTGGGAAAATGCACTGCCTGGTGTGGTACTGAACCAAACAGGCCAAGAGGTCCCAGGTTCAATTTCCAGTCTATGCTGAGTTAGCTGATCTCAGCCAGAGCAGCAACACTGGCATCACTGCCCTTGGGTTGGGGGAGGAATAATCAGTCAGGGTTCCTGTTCCTGATTGTTCATCGGTGATCTCTGCCATGAAAGTACAAGTGTGTGGATGTCAAGCATGGATAGGATCAGGCTTGGTTGTGATGCCCTATTGACAGCCTGCTAACACAGATCAACACAATCCTATCTTCATCTGACATTCACACCTTTGCCGATTGGGAACCTTAGCTGATTTTTCTTGTTGTCCTCCCTAGTCCAAAAGCCAAGTGCCCAACTGGTGCACCCAAATGCTGACCCAGTTCAGATCAGCAAACTTGGCACACACCAGAGATCAAACCTGTGAATCTATGTATGGCTTAGTGCTGCACTAGGCAGTGCCTTCACCCATTAGGCCGTCGGGGAAACTCGGACTGCCACTATTAACCAAAGTGAATAGTAACCAGCTCATTGGTCGTATTCCCTGCTGTCAATCAAACGTACTCTCAGCAGTGCCGTCGTCATAGCGATCTTGCCACCCATGCTGTGTCCAATCAGAATACACTCTGAGAGCTGCAACATGTCCAGGAGGTTGAGAAGATCAAAGCTCATTGCTTCATAGGTCATCACTGGACTGTGCCCACTATCACCATGGTTACGGTTATCCACTGTCACCACCTGGTTAGACAAGAGAACATGGTCAGAATTTGGCTGTAAATAGACATTGGGCAGAACTTGCTCCCGAAATAACGGACGGGCTCAACAGCGCTCTCCGTTTTAAATGCCGAATTGAAGGAGCAAGTTCCCGCGTTTGCACATGCGCAATAAAATGCGGAAATCATGAACTTGCTCCTATTGGTTCACCGGTGATTTGACAGCTGCACATTAAAGGGCCATTACACGTTGCAATCATTAAAAATTCACAAACTTGCTCATCCACCCAGTTGGAAAGTAACTAATTTTGCCACCAAACAGGTACACCTAAAAATACCAGGTCTAAACAACTAAAAATTAAATTTAAAAAATGGAGTCTCATGTTATTCCTTATTTTAATAGTTTTTGGTCATTACATTTTTTAAAATTTACAATGACTTCCAGAATTCTAACTTTAAATGAATGAAGTCTGCTAGCCTGCTCTTCCTGACAGATTTTGTGGGCGTGTCTTCTATTCTCACAGACTGTTCCATGCGCATCAACTTACCTTGCTCAGAGGCCGAGTTGATAGCGCACAATTTTTTTTTAAAGTTCAAAATCAAGCAAGTGGACGTCACACAGCCCGCAGTAAGTACATTCATTAATTTAATTCGCAAGAGCTGCGGCGAGTGTTACCACACCGCTCTGCGCAAGTTCCGGCCCAATGTCTGGTCTTACAATTTCCACTGGAATCTCACAACACACACTGAACTACTGCACTGGGATAGCCCCACACATTCACTGATTCTGCTTTATTCAGGCTTTTACTAAAGCAAAGAGGTTGTAACAGAAGAGAAAAGTTAGCGTGCTACAAGTACTGGAGTCTGGGAACAGTTCGGTAATAACTCACCTTCCTGCCCGTCCGCTGAACCACTCCCTTGGCTATCGAATAAAAATTTGATTTACTGCCAAAGAGTCCATGGAGGAAGACCAGTGGAGTCTCTGTGTTTCTGCCATCCATTACATCATAGGCCAGGTCCACTGGTCTAAAGGGAGCAGAACAACATTGAATAGCCAGAGTTAACTCACAGAAAATCCGTAACAAAATTCACCTTATCCGAGGTTCAATAACGGGGACTAGAAAATGAAACTGTAATGGTGCAAACATTGAAACCCCGGTGCCAGAGAGTTACAGAAAAATAAACTCCCGCAATCTGACCCTCCAAATCCAGCCAACAGACCGAACCCTTACGCACTGACCCTCTAAATCCAGCCAACAGACCGAACCCTTACAAACTGACCCTCTAAATCCAACCAACAGACCGAACCCTTACAAACTGACCCTCCAGATCCAGCCAACAGACCGAACCCTTACAAACTGACCCTCCAAATCGAGCCCTCTGACCAAACGCTGCAAACTGACCCTTCAAATAGTCGAGACCCCCGCCAAGGTAATTAATACCTGAATCCACAGGGTCACCTGCCCATCACCGCCACTGGCGCCCTGGCTCGAGTCGGGCCTAAGCGTCGATTTGGCTGCACATGCAGAGACTGATCGAACAAACAGCGTTAGATTGGAGCGCACCCGGGCCGACAGCCATAGCGGGCGAGCGGCGGGGAATCAGACAGAGCGGCGCGGCCCAGGAGCTGCGGCTTTGCCTGTCGCAGGTCCCGAGGCTGAAATCATCCGATATTACCGTAGGGGGAGGGGTTAAAGTGAACGGTCCTGCCCGTTTCACTGAGCCCCCGCCTCACTCACCTGACTGAGGAGGCCCCGCTCGCCCATCTGAAGGGGGCCGGGAGACGGTCCCCCAGCAACCCGGCCCAGCGGCCACTTCTCAGCAGCAGGGCGCCCATGGCCCACGGGCCGCCCGTAACCAGAGGCAACCGGCGCATTCTGATGACGTCGCTGGCGCCTGATAGCGGCTGTCCTCGGATTGAAGAATCTTCCCCCCTCCTCTTCGGGTTGCCAACTCTCCAGGATTGTCCTGTCGTCTCCAGGAATTAAAAACTAATCTCCTGGACATTGCTGTGTTTTAAAAAAAATTATTTGAACACTTTACTACTTATAAAAATAGTAAGGAATCTTACAACACCAGGTTATAGTCCAACAAATTTATTTTAAAATCACAAGCTTTCGGAGATTATCTCCTTCGTCAGATGAATGAGTGAAAAGGTTCTCAAATCGCATATCTTATACTATGTTGGGACAGCATCACACCAATCAAAAGGTGTCGTTGTTATTCAAACAGGCCAGTCACGGAGAACAGCACGTCCCAGTACACTAGATATACATTGTGTCTATTATACAGGCAGGCAGAAAGAAACTCAAAATGGCAGAGAGAGAGAGAGAGAATTTTTAAAAATATATAAATTTTTTCCCCCTTTTTGCTGGTGGGGTTACGTGTAGCGTGACATGAACCCAAGATCCCGGTTGAGGCCGTCCTCATGGGTGCGGAACTTGGCTATCAACTTCTGCTCGACGATTTTGCGTTGTCGTGTGTCTCGAAGGCCGCCTTGGAGAACGCTTACCCGAAGATCGGTGGCTGAATGTCCTTGACTGCTAAAGTGTTCCCCGACTGGGAGGGAACTATAAAAATAGTGGGGAGTGGGGGGAAAGTCTGTTTGACTGACAGTCAAGAATCATCTACTGGGGTAATGAAGAGAGGGTTCGCTGTCCAGTTGGCGAGGGAAGGCGGTGCACCGGGAGGATGGACATGTCGGGCGAGCGATGGTGAGAGTGTGGGGGCGGAGCGGTTGGAGGCAGGAGGTCATGTGATGACACTTCCAGGACTATGTCCAACTAGAGTTGGGAACTCTACTTCCTCTTCCCAATTTTTTTAGTGTTTAATCACAAGAAGTGCAATCTAGATACAATTGTTAGGTCCTCTGTTGTGTTGTTTTTCATTAGTGAAACTATAGTGTCCACATGGACACAGCGTGTTTTGATTCGCTTGAGGCAGAACACAGTCTGATCAAGAATAAAAACAGAAAATGCTAGAGAAGCTCAGCAAGTGAGGCAGCATCTGTGGAGAAAGAAACAGAGTTAACGTTTCAAGTCGAAGACCTTTCGTCAGAACTGGAAGATGTTAAAAGACTTAAAAGTTTTTGGGCAAGTACAGAGCCAGGGAAAGGGGAAAGAGAGGAAAGAACAAAAGGGAAGGTCCGTGATAAGGTAGAAGGCACGAGTGATTAAATGACAAAAGGGATGATGGTGCAAGACAAGGAAGGTAATGGGACAGGTTAAGAAACAAAAGATTGATCAGGAGTAGCTGTAAATGGCAGCAGCAGAACCGTTACCAGCACTGGCTGACCAAAAAAATCGGAGCAGTGATTATGATCTGAAGTTATTGAAATCAGTGTTGAGTCCGTGTAAAGTGCCTTCAAAGTCTGATCAAGTGTGGACACTAGATGGCACTGTTTGCAGCAGAATTATCACGCCAATGCCCCTGTTTGCTTCAAAGATGCTGACTGAATATTGACAGGCCCCAAAACCCCAGGTGCAGTTAAGAGCTAATACTGGGTGATATGAGCAGTTAACCCTTGTCTTTGTCAGGCTTGTGTCTTGACATACTGAACTCTAGCAGCCCAAGTGTTGACGAGGCCCATAGTGCCTCAGGAGCAAAAAACAGAAAATGCTGGAAATTCTCAGCAGATCAGACAGTATCTGTGGAGAAAACAGACAAGTTTTTGGGTGTGCGGACCTTTGTCAAGACTTGTTTCAAATTTCCAGCATCTGTAGTATTTTGCTTTTTGTCCATAGCGCCCCTGGACTGTGACGCATGCACATAAGTGAGCAGAGAATGGAGAGCACCAGTCGAATGAAAAATAAACCCACATTTGACAATAACAGCCTGTCACCAACCAGGCCAAAGCAAGAATATCCCAGCCCCTGCAGGTCACGAGTTGTTATCTTGTACTTTTTGAATTCTCCCTCCCTGTTCTGCTTGTAAAGAGTCCATTTGGTTTTTAATACATGTACTTTTAGAAGCACGCATGTTATGACCTTGATGACCTGTCGTCTTGTGATGTCACCAAAACGCCTTACAGGTGAAAACAATCACTTTGTGCTGAAGCCAATGTGAACTCGAGGATGAGGTAATGGGGATGCACTGTGCTGGAAAGATCCTTTCTGGGCTTGAGCGGAGCTTGACTGCTCAATGGGTCTGTGCACAGGGTTGTCAACAGTGGTTGGACATATTCCTGGAGGTTTCACATGACCTCCAGCCTCTAACTGCCCCACCGAGTAAAACAGACTTTTTCCCCTACTTCCAATATTTTTATAACTAATAAACAAAAGTATTCAGAGAAAATGAAAATATCACAATATTTTTTAATACCCTAATGATTTTACTCCTGGGTTGCTCGCAGCAGTGTCCAGGAGATTAATCTTCAATTCCTGGAGACTACAGCACAGGATCGGTGCTTGGGCCTCAGCTATTTACAATCTGTATTAATGACTTAGATGAATGGACCAAGTGTATTGTATCCAAGCTTGCTGACGATACAAAGCTAGGTGAGAAACTGAGGAGGACACAATGGGCTCAATTTTCAAATGGAAGTTTGGGGACAGGGGGCATTGAAAATCGGGAAAATCCAGAGCGAGTAAGGAAGCCGGCTCCAACCCGCGGACTTCCGCGTTTCACACAGATGCATCTGTGTGCGCACGCACTTCAGGAATCCGGAAGTCCTGCCGGCAATTAAAGCCGCAGGCTGATATTTAAAGCAGTCATTAAGATATTTAAACTTGTTAAAGTACTTAATTTTATATGATTGAGGCAGGGAAAGGATTTTCATTCAGCCTCAACGTGTTTTCCGTGCAGTGTGAAACACTCCATGTTGAAGGAGCCATGTTTCAGCCAGCAGCCATTTGGACATTTAAATCCCTGTTTGACAAATGGGGATAAAAGGTGAGATTGCAGCAGGGCACTCAGTTCCCTCAGACAATATTCTGGTTGGGAGATCTTTGTGTTTAGACTGAAAATTCTTGGTTTCCACTCAGAATTTTTCTGTTTACACATATTTAACAACTTTTCGGGCTCCCACAAACTGACACCATCTGGATGGGGGGGCGCGATGGCTGCATTCACCAGTACATCCGAGGACGAGGAACATCACCATCCTCACCAGGCATAGCCTGAACTTCCGCCACTTGGAGCTCTACAAAACAGTGCTACACCAAAAGCACCTGCACAAGAGCACAGAGGGAGCGACGTCGTAGGAGGCACTACCCTCGCCACACGGTCTACAGACCAAGGCTCAGCTTCCTGGACCTCTCTGAGGAGCAGTGCATACTGAGGCTGAGAGTGAGTCACCAGGTGGTCGCAGACATCTGCAGCCTCCTTCATGTCGAGCTGCTCCCAGCTGAGCCTGGCTGCATCTCATTACCCGTCGCTGTTAAAGTCACCACTGCCCTCAACTTCTTCGCCTCCAGATCATTCCAGGGTGCCACCGGTGACATCGCCAGGGCGCCTCAGTCATCTGCACACAAGTGCATAAGGCAGGTCACCGATGGCTTGTTTCGCAGAGCCTCGCAATACGTCAACTTCCCCATGGACGATCTCAGCTAGACGGAGAGGGTAGTGGGATTCCACTTTGTGGCTGGCTTCCCATGGGTACAGGGTGCAATCGATTGCACCCATATAGCAATCCGAGCACCTCCACACGAGCCAGGACTGTTCATCAACAGAAAGGGATATCACTCCATCAACACTCAGCTCGTTTGTGACCACAGCAAAAGATTCTTTCATGTGTGTGGCAGGTTCCCTGGCAGCTGCCATGATTCCTTCTTTCTGAGGGAATCCAACATCCCGGGCCTCTTCCACGCACCGAACCATCCTTAAGGGGTTGGCTCCTCGGGAACAAGGGATACTCCCTGCACACGTGGCTCATACACCTCTGAGGAACCCCATCAGCGAGCAACTGCCTCAATGCAACAACAGCCACATCGCCATCAGGTCTACAATTGAGCATGCTATAGGGCTGCTCAAGATGCAATTTCAGTGCCTCGATTGTTCTGGGGGAGCGCTTCAATACGCACCAGCGAGAGTCCCCACTTCCATGTCCCTTTTCGCCATCATCCCTCTCCTGGGTCAGGCCCACATCACTCCTACCTCTCTGCTGGACAACAGTTTGGAGGACATGTGTGATGCCTTGTAAGGCCAATGCTAATGTATCCTGTCTGCCTATCTATGGCAGCAGAATGTGGTTCACCCTGAGTCTGCACGGCTGTTGCCAGGGCCTGAATGGACTCGTTTGTGAGTCGTGCTTGAAGCTCAATGGAGGCTAGCCTTCTCTCCATCGCAGACATTCCTGCATTTACCTGCAACACTATCTCAGACATTTCCACAGTTACATGCAACACCACCTCAGACATTTCAGCAGTTACGTGCGACACTCTCTCAGACAATGCTCACGTCCCTGTGACACTATCTCAGAGATTCCCTCACGTACCTGTGCCACCATTCCACTCATGCAGGAGTTGGACTCCTCTATCCTCTGTGTTATTGTGGAGAGTGTGCATAGCACCTGTTCCGGTACTTCGCAAATGTGATGCTGTCCCTCGATCATTCTCCTTTTAAAGGATGGCCCCCGGGGTTCAGCATGTGCGTCCAGCTGAGCAGAGCCTGGAGAGGAGTGTGTCCACTGATGCGGTCTCTCCACAGCTGCGCCTGCCACCAGTGTCTGCTCATGTTCACGTGTGTGGTGATTCACCAGGTATCGACCCAACTAACTGACCACTAGGACCCATCGAGATGTGAGTATCTGCGCTGGTAGTTGGCTCGCTAAGATGTGACAATGCATCCTCAGAGGCCTGGAGCTCCTCTGAGGAATCACCCTCTGCCGTCACTGTGGTTATTGAATGGTCTGTAAGAGAACAGAAGGCAATATTAAGCATCATCTCAGATGTGTCGTGTTGCAATGAGCATACTGAGGTGTTCAACATTCCAAGCATTGTTAACATCAATTCATGTTGTGTGTGATGAATGTTAAAGTTGTGACACCAGATGTTTGTGGGGTGCCAGTCTCAGTGTCCCCGACAGACAGGCACTCGAGGGTGTGGCTGATCTGCAGGGCCTCCTCCTCCGCGTCTGTGAGGACCACTATTTGTGGAGGTCCCCCTCTAGTCCTCGCCCTCTCGCGTGCATTCTGAGCTCTCTCCTCCTAGAAGGGCAGAAAGTACAGACGTGTGAGTGAGTGAGGGTGAAGTGGTCAGCCGATTAATGCATTGCTTTGGGTGAGGCTGACCGTGAAAGAGATGCATCAGAGGGTGAGTATGAGACAGAGACATCACATTGGATGAAGATTGGGGTGAGTGGTAGTGGTGGGGTGACTACTGGGGAGGTGAGAAAGTGCTGAGGAAGTGCAGGTAAGTTGAGGATGAGCCTTAAGTGGGTGTGAGGAGTGATGTGATAGAGTAGAATTGGCAGTGCAGAATGAGTTTGGGGGGTGGGGCGGTGATGTGGAACACGGAATGCAGGAGAATCAATAAGTGGACTCGCTTTTGCTGACCTAGTTAGGTCATCGTAACACTTCCTGCACTGGATCCAGGTGCGGGAATATGTAGCTGCTGCTGGTGACCTCCTCTGCCACCTCGAGCCAGGCCTTCTTGGTGGCAGAGGCAGGGCACTTCCTCCTGTCCGCCGGGTAAAACACATCCCTCCTCCTCCTCACCCCATCCAGTAGCACCTGGAGTGAGGGATTGTTAAATCTTGGAGCAGCCTTGCCCCTGTGCTTCTCCATGTTGTGTGTTCTTGGTCTTTGCTCCAGCAATGGCCCTTTAAACGTAGACGCTCCAGCTGACAGCCTGTCATGCAGGTGTGCAGTCCGCCCACTGCGCAGCTTTCGGACATCAAACCCAGAAGCCACGTTAAGGGCCACCAATTAACTCGCGATCGCGTGGGGAACGATGAGTTTTTTTATCCAGGTTTGCCGCGCGCCCATTAACCCCCCCTCCCCCGCTGCTGCCATCCCGCCACCCTTTGAAAATTGAGCCCAAAGAGTCTGCAAAGGGATATAGACAGGTTAAGTGAGTGGGCAAGAAGGTGGCAGATGGAGTATAATGTGGAGAAATGTGAGGTTATTCACAAAATCCCACATCAGCCCATCCTCCACTGAGACTAATACAAAATCCCACATCAGCCCATCCTCCACTGAGACTAATACAAAATCCCACATCAGCCCATCCTCCACTGAGACTAATACAAAATCCCACATCAGCCCATCCTCCACTGAGACTAATACAAAATCCCACATCAGCCCATCCTACACTGAGACTAATACAAAATCCCACATCAGCCCATCCTCCACTGAGACTAATACAAAATCCCACATCAGCCCATCCTCCACTGAGACTAATACAAAATCCCACATCAGCCCATCCTCCACTGAGACTAATACAAAATCCCACATCAGCCCATCCTCCACTGAGACTAATACAAAATCCCACATCAGCCCATCCTACACTGAGACTAATACAAAATCCCACATCAGCCCATCCTCCACTGAGACTAATACAAAATCCCACATCAGCCCATCCTCCACTGAGACTAATACAAAATCCCACATCAGCCCATCCTCCACTGAGACTAATACAAAATCCCACATCAGCCCATCCTCCACTGAGACTAATACAAAATCCCACATCAGCCCATCCTACACTGAGACTAATACAAAATCCCACATCAGCCCATCCTACACTGAGACTAATACAAAATTGTGGTTCTCACATCGGGCTCATCAATCACAAACAGACCTGAGAAACTTCTAATGATCCAATCATCCTTGAGACAAGGAATAACCAAATAAACGTGATATTATATCAATACCTAATGATTGTAATATATAGACATGTAATTGTTGTGTATAGATACCTAACCAATGTAATATGGAAGAAGAAAGAACAAATGAACTTGCATTTATATTGCACCATTCACAACCACAGGATTTCCCAAAGCACTTCATAACCATTGAAATACTTTTGAAGTGTTGTCACTATTGTAATGTAGGAAAAACGGCAGCCAAGTTGCAGTCAGCAAGATCCCACAAACAGCAATGAGGTAAATGACTAGATAACCTATCTTTTTTTAGTGATGTTGATGGTGGGATAAATATTAGCCAGGACATTGGGGCAGTTTTGACAAAAGGTCATTGACATGAAACATTAACTCTGTTTTTCTCTCCACAGATGCTGCCTGACCTGCTGAGTATTTCCAGCATTTTCTGTTTTTATTTCAGATTTCCAGTATTTTGCTTTTGTTGCAATGGGGGACATCCTTTGCTCTTCTTTGAACAGTGCATTGGGATCATTTATGTGCATCTGAGAGGGCCCCAGTTTAATATCTCATCTGAAAGACAGATATATTTTTAAAATTGTTCTTGGGATGTGGGCGGAGCAGTATTTATTACCTATCCCCAGTTGCCCTGAGGGCATTAAAAGTCAACCGTATAATGTGGAACAGATGCCATTGCAAAATATAAAAAACCTAATTGTATATGTACATAATCATCATCAATAAATCATCACTGAATCATTGCAACATATATAGATACCTAATTACTGTAAGCACATGGCAATAATGGATGAGCAAGACCATTCGGCCCATCATAATTCATCCATCTAGAAAGAACTGACAGTCTCTTCTGTGCAACATCCAATTGTTTCAAATGAGCCCTGGGTTTTCACCTCTACTACTCTATTTGGAAGTCCATTCAAGGTGTTGATTACTCTTTGTGTGAAGAACATCCTGATACCCATCTTAAATTTGCCTTTTACTAGTTTGAATCTGTATCCCCTTGTCCTACTCTTCATTTACTTTTTCCATTCCCTTAGGAATTGTATATACCTCTACAAGATCACCTTTTAGATGCCTCCTTTTCAGGCTGAAAAGCCCAAGTTTCTCCAGCACTCCAAATGTGTTCTGATCACACTGCACAGTTTGAGGAAGATTTCCTCTGATTTATATTTTACTATTTTGACTATGTAGCTTAACGTTCTGTTGACTTTGTTGGTTGCTGCTCTGCTGAATGTCAAATCTATTAGACTCCTACCTCTCCATCCGTAGTATTTCAACACCATTTGTGGTGGGTGTGTAACACATTTTTCCTTCCAATTGCAGTAATTTACACTTGCCTGCATTAAATTTCAGCCGCCACTGTTCTGCCCACGTACATATTTTGTCCAACTCATTCTGTAATTTCTGATCTGCCTCTGATTCCATTACCCCATCTAATTTGGTATCATCTGCAAATTTGACCACTTTGCATCGATGGGGAGAAATTCAACTCAAGGCTGCCCATTTATCCGGAGTAAAATTGTGTAAGACTTCCGAATTTTGCATTGCGATCTGCTGTGCCCGAACTATGCGGAATTATCTGGGACGCCATATCGACTTGGGCAAATTTTAGTCTTCCAGGACACCTGCCTGAAAGCAGCGGGGGCCTAATAAATGTGTGTAAATTAGGGTCCTGTGCCTGGTTAAGGACCCTTCAGCCAAATTGAACTTTGAAAGCGTTCTATTCATTCATTCTAAAACCTGCCCACAAATCCTTGGTGGCAACAGTCAAGGCATTATAAACTAAATGGTACAATTTTAAAGGGGGGTGCAGGAACAGAAAGCCCTGGGGGTGCACGAACACAAACCTTTGATGGTGGCAGGACAAGTTGAGAAGGCTGTTAAAAAAGCATACAGGATCCTTGGCTTTATCTATAGAGGCATAGAGTACAAAAGCAAGGAAGCTATGCTAAACTGTTATAAATCACTGGTTAGGCCCCATTTGGAGTATTGTGTCCAATTCAGGGCACCACACATTAGGAAGGATGTCAAGGCCTTAGAGAGGGTGCAGAGGAGACTTACTAGAATGGTACCAGGGATGTGGGACTTCAGTACGTGGAGAGAGTGGAGAAGCTGGGGTTATTCTCCTTAGAGCAGAGAAGGTTAAGGGGAGATTTGATAGAGGTGTTTAAAATCATGAAAGGTTTTGATAAAGTAAATAAGGAGAAACTGTTTCCAGTGGCAGAAGGTTCAGTAACCAGAGGACACAGATTTAAGGTAATTGGCAAAGGAACCAGAGGCATTTTTTTTACACAGCGAGTTGTTATGATTTGGAATTCACTGCCTGAAAGGATGGTGGAAGCAGATTCAATGATAACTTTCAAAAGGGAATTGGATAAATATTTGAAGGTAAAAAATTTGCAGGGGAAAGGGCAGGGGACTGGGACTAATTGGATAGCTCTTTTAAAAAGCCGACACAAGCACGAAGGTCTGAATGGCCTCCTTCTGTGCTAGATCGCTCTACGATCCCATGATTCTAAGAAGGCTGCCCCAGCTTTATTTAAAAGGATCTTCAGCTGCATTCAAGTAAGTTTCTGGTTAGTCATTTTAGACTGCTTGTGGGCTTTCAGGCCTATTTCTGGCTGTGTTGGCTGCTCTAGCTGAGATCAAAAATTGTGCAGTTATATTTTGGAGCAGCAGGACAATCTGTGCCCCGGGGCTTGTGCACAAATTACTCTGTCAGCATGGGTATGATACTCGGCCTGCCATTGGGGTTGGAGGATGAGGAGGAGGAGGAAGAGCATCAAGTAGGAATCCGACCACAGACACAGAGCCATGCCTCCATCAGAGCTATGATTGAGCAAACAGTTGGCATCTTGAACCAGAGGTTCTACTGCCTGGAGGTTCTGGAGGCATCCTACAATGCAGCCCTGAGAGAGTCTCCAGATTTGTTATCGTGTGCTGCATGCTCCATAACTTTGTCCTGCAAAATGGGCAAGCCTTAGAGTCAGCTGGGGAAGAAGAAGTGGAGACGCAGGAGCAGGAAGAACAGCCGGATGCCGAGAAGGCTGAGGAAGAGCTAGGGCCACCAGTTCTGCCAGCTGCCAGAACTCCACGGCAGTGAGTCACCTGAGGAACACTTGCATTGAATCATCCCTCCCACCCTGCACCAGCCGTCCATCATACCATCAGACACCCTTCAGCTGAATGTCGTTAACTTCAACACCAGCATGGGTATTGCTGTCACTTCAGTGAGTATGGACAAACAAGCACCAATTCAGAGATTCAGTGCACACCAAGAAACTGGTACAAAACAGTTTGTTTTTCAATTGTGGACAAAGGAGTTGGAAAACTAAATGTCACCCTTGTGCCAACCCCTAGTGCCGGTCTTCAGTGCTCTTTTTCCTAATTTGGTGCTCCTATGAGGTGCTACCTCAGTGGCAACAAAATGGGAGGTAGAAAGCTGCTGATCATCCACTGAGGGCTCTTGAGATGACTGTGTTGGCCGACCTCAAGGAGCTCTGGTCTTCGAGGGCTTGGCTGTAGACTGCAGCATCTTGGCGGCAGCTACGGCAGTCTGGCCCAGCTGCTGTCTGGCACTAACAAGGGCACTGGTTGAAGTACTGGAAAGGGAGCAGACGTGCTGTCATCCTGAGGGAGGACTGCATGTTCCTCTCCCATGGCACCACTACCGTATGGGCCTGTGCCTCAGCACTCGCATTGATCAGTGTGAAAACAGAGTATAGGAGTGATGTGACTGTTCGGAAGCCCCTATCCATGCTTTCCTTCATGTTTAGCAAGCTGGAGGAGATGTTGGATCCCAGAGCCTCAAAGGCAGCAATCTGAGCTACCATCAAAGCTGTCAGAGCTGCCACCACGGCTCTGCAACTGAGGGCCCCGCTGCAGTGTGCACAGAGTTGACAGCATGTTTCATGGCTGACTATATTGTTTCCATGCCCTTCACGATGACCCCACACAAGTTGCAGGTGGACTCCTCCATACTTTCCTGACATTGTGCGCAGGCTCCTTGGCAGGCAGTCCAGAAGTTGGTGGTACATAGCCATCAGTCTTCTTCTATAGGCTGGACCCTTGAAGTCAACATCTGTGCCCTCCACAGCCTGGTAAGAATGTGGGCTCGCCTTCCAGCACAGAACATGAGAATGGTCGCCCTCCTCCTGTCCTCATCTGCCCACTGGTATTGTGTGCCAGCTTATCCTGCAGGAAGAAAGGAGTGTGTTGGTGTGTGTCCTGCTGAAAGGTTGTGCAGATGTGCTTGTCAGGGTAGAAAAGTGTGAATGGTGCATGATTGATGCCACAGGTGAGGGGAGTAATTGTGAGGACAGGGGCAGGTACAGAGTGTGCAGGTAGCAGCAGAAGGAGGTTCAGTGAAGTGTGCTGCTGTGATGATGGGAAGCAGGGGAGGAAAGGCATGTAAATATTGGGGCTACAGGTAGTGCAGGGCTAAGCAGAGGGTAAAAGAAATGTGAGTAGGAGTTTTACTTAGCAGCTCTGGTCAGGTCATTGAATTTCTTGTGGCATTGCAGCCAGGTCCTGGGCACAGTGCTCCTCCCATACACCTGCTCTATCACCTCTGACTACTGCTGCTAGGTTATTTGTCTTGGCACTCCTGTTTGCTGGAAAGAGTATCTCTCTCTTTCGAGTCATCTCCTCCGCGAGAACCTCCAGAGCAGTGTCTACAAATCTTGGGGCGATTCCAGAATTTCTCCTAACTGCCATCGTAACAATACAGCAGTGATTGAGAGCTCTGATTGAAAAAAGCCAAAGTGCACTTCCCCTTTAAGAGGAGCAGGCTGCCCTTAAATAGTGTCACTACTGCTCAATTTCCTGTGCTGCCAATCGGCGAGCTGCCAAAACACAGCGTAGGTAGCGCTAGCAGCGCACCGATCATAATCAAATGAATCACGAGCACCAATCTGGCTCATGAACATCAGCTGCTATATCCATTTTGAGCTCGTTTTTGGTGTAAATCGAATTTCTGCCCACAATGTGCTGAATGTAAGTCATTAATGTAAATTAGAAAGCGTTGTGGTCCAAATACTGATCCTTGGGGCAACACACTCACAACTTCCCCGCACATCGACGTAACTTCTATCTTGCAACCATTTTCTTGGCAACTTGTCGCATTCCTGATCCCCCTCCCCCCCACCATTTTAAGTCTGCCCCAGAGTAGTGGGGACCTAAATTTAATGGCAAAGTCGCGTCTCGATTACATCATTGACCGCGCACGCCATTTTAATCGTGGTCCCAACTAAGACTCGGACCCCCCCAGCGAAAGCTGGCGGCAGCAAGGAATCTGGCCGTAGGTGAGTGAGTTTTAACATTTTTTTAACAGGTTCTTAGTGGGCCAGGAAGAGCAGGAGTGCCCCACAAGAATCGATTAGGTCTTGCCCCGGGCTTAGACCCCCCTCCCCCGATTGTGGACTTTCCAATCCCCCTCCTCAAATCCCTACTTACCTTGTCGGTCACTGTGACCGTGGGTCCCCGGCGATGGCCTGACCCCCCCCCACAAATTTTGACTCCAGCTTGCCGGCAGTGATGTCAATACTGCCAGCTTGGGTGGGAGTCAATGTTGGGGCCTGTAAATGAGGCCCGTGAGTTAAAATCTCCCGGGCCTCGTGCTCTGGGGGGCCGGATGGTTCACCGCCCATTTTGGCCCCTGAATGCTGCCTGAGTTAAAATTGGGGCTATATCCTTTTGTGCAGAACTGTAACATGTGGGAACCAATCATTTTAATATACGCACAACCACCTAATTCTTCAGAACACATAATGAAGATTTTTTTTTAATTAAAAAATGTTTAACCTCTAGGACCCATGAGAAACAAGGTAGTGGCAGTGTGACGTATGAGATGCTCCTGATTGGCTGATGCGATAGAGTGGAGCTACCTGTCGCATTGGCACAATCTATTCTCGTTACTGCAGCTGCTTCGGACAGTCATGGCTACAGAGGAAATAGAATAAAACTGCAGCATCAGCTTTTAACTGTCTAGTTTATGTCATGTTTCTCTTGCCTCTAGCTTTCCCACAGAAATCGATCTAAATCTATCTAATTTGCATTTTCTTGATGTATCAGTCTCTCTCCCCCACCCCGGCTGCCCAGCCTCTCTCAGGGAGGTTCGGTCGGTGTCCTCTCAGACTAAATTACCAACATGAAGGTTCACCTCACCACCTCCCACCTTCCGACACTGTCCAATCAGCACCCTGGTTTATATTCGAAAGAGCCACAGGTGCAAGAGTAAGGCGATCGAAGCAGTTGCATTGGCTGAGCGCACACATGGGCATTCACAGTGACGGATGGCAAATCTGATCCGTCAAAAAGAATGGGGGGAGCTGCCATGCTCAGTCCACACCAGCAGGGGGCAATAGTGATTCCACTTGTGTTCCAACAACAAGGTGTGTCGCAGACTGAGCAACACAAGGGCTGGCCGTGTCAGGATCCTCCAGCTTTAACCTGATGCAATTGTGGGGCATGAGATTTATAATCAAAAAGACTGACACAGACTGGAAGCAGCTTTAAATTCTTGCAGTAGTTTATTTTGAAGTGTGAGATATGTCGATTTAGGAGTCTCACAGCCTAGCAACACGGAATGCCCAATTTATTTGGGGACAAAATTAACACCATGACATGGGGGCTTTGTTATGCCCCATAAACTGGGGCATATGGGGTGTAACACAGTGGGAAAAGAGATGGAGATCAGTTGTGAAGGATCTCCCACTGTTTTGCTTTTGACCTGCATTGTGATGGCAATTTGGATGGATGCAGGAAGTTCCTGCCAAAAAGAGCCAGGAGCCTTGTCATCATGTTACTGGCATGGAAGGGAGGTCCTTCTAATGTTCACTCCACTTTCCACTGGCAACACCAGAAACACACCTCGTTTACAGGACATAAAAGAGACAAAAATTGCCCCATCAAGTCATTGGGGGGTTGGGGGGGGATTTTAATCCGGTAGAAACCAGGTGGGTGGGCAGTTAAAATGCTTCAGGTTACTTACTTGCCAGAAAGCTGCCTGGATCCTGCCATTTCCAGTTTTAACAGACACTTCTGGACAGGCAGCTAAGCTGCCTGCCCAAAGCTGGCAGGTCCTAATGGCGAAGCAAAGATTCCAATGCCAGATCAGGGGGGCATCCTACAGTACGGACCAGGCAAAGTATCACCCATCAACGTTGTTTGACACATGCTGAATAAATTCACTGTATAACAATGAATCAACTTTGAGCACCCAGTGAAGGAGAACCTTGCACCTAATTAGGAGACAACTTACAGGAGGCTGTGGATGTTGCTCACGACCCACCTTTGACAAATATTTTTCTTACTTGTGTTTGCCAACCTGGTGCCTACCCTTGGTAGGTGTGTGATTGATGTGCTCTATTGCCTAATATTGTGCTTCATCTACATGTTCCCCCAATGGTTGACGCAGATTAAAACTGTCTGGCTGCTGTGTGTCTGTGAGAGGTTCTTGAAACTGCCATCTCTGAACAACCCGCCTCAGCAATCAAGTTCACGACAACTTGATGAGATGCAGAATTCTGCTAAATTAATGCTAAACTTGTCCTTTAATACAAGTTTTAGTGGCAGTGAGTCAGTGACTGAATAGGATGAGGAAAAATGAAGGATAATTTAGCCTCCTACTTCCCCATCTCTTGCTTTCTCTACAATCTTTCTTCCTTGGATCTACAAGGCCTCCTCAGATGCTGAACGAGGACAAGTATTTGGGGTTCCTACACCCACATGTGTTCTCTCCCTCTTGTTATGCAGTCTTCTGCAAAACTAATGGAATGTCTTAAGTACTTGAACTTGGTGGTATGACATACACTGATACCCATGGCTCATGTTGGTGATGCTATAACAACAGAAACATGCAGCATGCAGGTACAGTGTATGGATGGATTGTGTGAATATACAAACATGCAGCATGCAGGTACAGTACATGGAAGGATTGTGTGAATATACAAACATGCAGCATGCAGGTGCAGTACATGGAAGGATTGTGCAAATACACAAACATCCATCATAGAGGTCAGTACATGGAAATAATTGTCAGGGGAGCAACAGTACAGGATATAACTAAAAGAGGGGTTGTTGGAAAAGGGAAACCTTGGGAAGTATATCATGGGAAGCTATTGTAAGACAATGTCGATGGGAGGGAATTGTTCATGCTATACATGGTTAATATTATTGCAATGAGGGGTCCCCTACCCTGGCACTCCTGGTGAAGTCATTCAACTTCTTCCGGCATTGCATCCAGGATCATTGCACAGTGTTGCTAACATTGGCATTATCCGCTGCCTTTTTCCAAATACCCTGACCCACCCTTCAGCCCATCAAACACTCATCACAAGGAATAGGACTGGATAAATAATTGTTACATTATAATAATCTTACAGGACTGGACAAATAACTGTTATATTCTTGAAATACTACAGAATTGGATGAATACTATTATATCACAATTATATAGAACTGGATAAATATCTGTTACATTACAGAATGTGCAAACATATGAAAAAGGGCAGGAAAAGACCAATTGCTCCATCAAGGCTGTCCCATTCAGATCTGGTGCAGCCTCCGCGCCCCCTCAGTCACACAAACTCCTGGGATAGGCGAGAAAACTTTAGGTGAACTTGGGAAAAAACTCTGCAAAATTCCTTTCTGACCCCTGAAGTTGATCAATCCAGTTGCAGGAGGCTGCAGTGACTCGTATCAATAATTACATCTATACCGTACCTACCTTGTGTAACTTGATCAGTCTTTGACTTTCCGGAACTCATCCAGCAACCCGTTGAAGGACTACAGTGAACCAAACTTACTGTATTTGGTCATCTATTCCAGAAGTCAATGACTCTCTGTGAAAAGAAATATTTCCTGGCATTTAACCTAACTCTTTGGAAGTGAATTTCTGTGGACTTCTCCCACTCCGCGGTCTTAACTTCGCGAAAGTGCCGCGGAAATCCTGTTTACACATGTAAGTGGGGTTTCCATCGAATTTACGGTGGCAGAGTGGGAAAAGCCCTGAGAAAATTCAACTACTATGTTTTTGTATTTCACCCTCTAGTTCTCCCATTTTATGTAGATAAATGCCTGTTACGTTACTGTAATACTACGGGACTGGATCAATATCTATTACATTACAGTAATACTACAGGACTGGATCAATATCTGTTACATTACAGTAATACTATTGGACTGGATCAATATCTGTTACGTTAATGTAATACTACAGGACTAGATCAACATCTGTTACATTATAGTAATGCTACAGGGCTAGATCAATATCTGACACATTACAGTAATACTACAGGACTGGATCAACATCTGTTACATTACAGTAATACTATAGGACTGGATCAACATCTGTTACATTACAGTAATACTACAGGACTGGATCAATATCTGACACATTACAGTAATACTACAGGACTGGATCAGCATCTGTTACATTACAGTAATGCTACAGGACTGGATCAATATCTGTTACATTACAGTAATACTATTGGACTGGATAAATATCTCTCACGTTACAGTAATACTACTGGACTGGACAAATGGCCACAGTATTTATATGGCTGGTCCAGTTAAGTTTCTGGTCAATGGTGACCCCCAGGATGTTGATGGTGGGGGATTCGGCGATGGTAATGCCGTTGAATGTCAAGGGGAGGTGGTTAGACTCTCTCTTGTTGGAGATGGTCATTGCCTGGCACTTATCTGGCGCGAATGTTACTTGCCACTTATGAGCCCAAGCCTGGATGTTGTCCAGGTCTTGCTGCATGCGGGCTCGGACTGCTTCATTATCTGAGGGGTTGCGAATGGAACTGAACACTGTGCAGTCATCAGCGAACATCCCCATTTCTGACCTTATGATGGAGGGAAGGTCATTGATGAAGCAGCTGAAGATGGTTGGGCCTAGGACACTGCCCAGAGGAACTCCTGCAGCAATGCCCTGGGGCTGAGATGATTGGCCTCCAACAACCACTACCATCTTCCTTTGTGCTAGGTATGACTCCAGCCACTGTAGCATCCCAAATGCTGGCCTAAGATATCAAAAGCTGGGAACTTGTGCTGAGAGGGTTAAACATTGTATTCCTCTCAGTGTCTGTTATTTTGCAGCTGCTACTTGCAGACCCTGTGAGTTGTGTGTAATGTAACGGTGCTGTGGGAGGGCTCAGAGTGCCACTGGTATCAGGTTGCATCCCTCACACTCTTGTCTACCTAAGTTTCGGTCACGTGTGCTGCTGGTTTCAGGGTGGAGGTTTACACAGAACTGCTTTTATTGACACAGATTCTTCATTGTATGGGGGCAGCAGAGAGGAACCTGTGAAGAGTCCAAACCTAAAGCAAACCTAAAAAAAAACAAACGCCATTTCATTCTGAACATACAGAAAACAATGTAAAATTTGAGACAAGAAGTAAAACTAAAACAAGTGCACAAGAGTACAGCAGTAGGAAACGAGCAGGGCTGCTCATAGGATCACCTTTAATAGTGTTTAGAATGTGGAACTTGCTACCACGAGGAGTAGTCGAGGTAAATAGCATAGATGCATTAATGGAGAAGCTAGATTAACACATGAGGAATAAAGGAATAGAAGGATATGTTGATGGGGTTAGATGAAGAAGGGTGGGAGGAGGCTCAAACTGGCATGGACCAGTTGGGCCGAATGGTCTGTTTCCATGCTGTACATTCTATGTAATTCTTTGTATATTTTCCCCTGTAGAACCTACTAAGCAGGAATTAGCTCCCTGATGAGGGAAGGGGAGAAAATTGGAGAGGAGCGTGAAAGGTTAAAATACAGGGAAGGAATGGCTCTGATGGCTCAGCTGGTAAGTGCACTGCCCAATGCAGTTCTGAGCAATATACACACCAGGAAGGTCCAAGCTGCTGTCTCCGCTCTGTGCTGACTTAGCATACCCAACCAGATAGTGGTCAAAACTTTAATATTGGCTTCAATGCCCCTGAGCAGGAAAAGTGCAAAAATTAGGCAGGGTTCCCACCCTGATCACCTCCCAGTGACTCCTGCTGGAAAGTGCACGTCTGTGAGTATCAGGTAAGTACAGGATCAGCTTGGCCTCAATAATTCCAGGTCAAAATTCCAGCTGGCACTCGTATGGTCAACTTGGGTCAGATACTGGCCCTGTGGAACCGTACCCCAGGGTGGGTCAGTGTCTCTAACAAAGGAAGAGAGAAAACTGGGAAGAGCAATTGAACAGGTTCAATCTTTGCCCCCCTTCCCATCCTCATTTACACACTGCCCACCAGCAACACTGTCTGCAAGCACAGGGTCAGGCTTCAATATGTATAACTGATGACATCTAGGTTTACATCTCCACCATCTCTCTCAACCCCATGACCACTTCTTTGCTGCCAGACTTCCTGTCTGACATCAAGTCTTGGATGAACCATGACCTCCTCCGACTTAACGCAGTGAAAATTGAAGTCATTCTTCTTGTCAGAAACTGGGGTCCCTTGTCACTAATTCCATCCCCTTCTCTCTCTATTCACCCAGACTGAACTAAACCATGTGAATCCTTGGTGTTCTGTTCCCTCCTTACCTGAGCTTCGAGCCTCAGAATCTATCCACCACCAAGACCGACTGTTTTAACCTATACAATATTGTCTGTCTCTGCTCCTATCTTAGCCCCTGCTCGTTGGAACCCTTATCCATTCTTTTAGTGCTTCTAGACTGGACTATTCCATTGCCGTCCTTTCTGACCTCCTATCCATAACCCTCCACAAGCTCCAATTTGTCCAAAATATCATCAACCATATCCTGCTCACCCATCATCCCTGTCCTTGCTGACTTTTACTGGCTCTCTGTCCCCCAATATATTAAATTTGAACACCTTATCTTGAAATTCTTCCATGGCCTTGTTCCTAGCTTAACAATATTCTCCAGTTTTATATCTACCCCTTACTTTTCAGTCTTCTGACTCTGGCCTTTCATGCATTTCCCCATTCATTTTCCCAGGAGGTTTCACTGGTCTCCCACTGGAGTTACAAAAGGAAACTGATGAAATCCCCGTTGAATTTCAGCCCCTTTATTTTTTCTGAATCTCCCATCTTACCTACTGTGATCAATTGCAGTAGGTAAGGTAGCCTTTAATCTTTAAATCCCTGCCAATGACCCCATAGCAACCCCGGACATCAGGAGCTCATGCCATTTCTAGCACCCAGTGTTGCTAAGGCACAAATGCTGGAAATTTCCACCTCATTATCCATATTTGGGTAGGCGAAATGGACACCTGATGTCATTTCCTGCGAAAGATCGTGGCAGTGATGTTGGGTGGTGAGGAGCCAATGGAAGCACTCCCCAACAATTTCCTCTGATGTCCACCACAGACCCACCCAAAATCAGGCAGAATGGGGGGAGGAAACTCTGCTCCTCTCTGCCCAGGTTCACACAATGAAGAATGGGTGCTTGAGTGAGGCAGATGAGGGTGGCAGGCACTTCTGGGACTGTTCCCCAGGAAGGAGTCAGCACTTTTCGGAACAGGAGAGAGAAAGCCAGCCAAAAAGATCAATGCGAATGTTTGCTGTTGGATGTATGTAAATACAGTTATGATTTGTGCTTTTACGTTTCGATGCATACCTAACAGATTTGTTTTAACCGAACAATCTGCAGTTTGTGGCATTTCACTTCTGTGGAGTTGCATCCCTGCAGTTGTGTACACTATCCACAGACTGGCTGTGTTATTTGTGCAAACACTCAGTGCTTCAGCTCCAGGTTCTGGCTTCTTCTGTTGGGTCTACACACAAAACCTTACCCTGTCTTTTCTCTTTTCATGTGTTGATGGGCCCGTTGTGTATTTCCACACTTTTTCTCTGGGTTCCTGTTTGGTTCCCCTTCTGTTGGGCCTGTGGGGAACTGCTGTATGGTGAGTTAAACAGTAGGCTCCTACTCTGAAAAACTAAACTGAATTGTTCATCACTCGATCTCATTCATTAATATTTTACTATTATCTTCAAAAGAATGAAAGGATCAGAGAGAGAATGTTACTTGCCACTTATGAGCTTGGGCTCATAAGTGGCAAGTAACATTCGCGCCAGATAAGTGCCAGGCAATGACCATCTCCAACAAGAGACAGTCTAACCACCTCCCCCTGACATTCAACGGCATTACCATCACCGAATCCCCCACCATCAACATCCTGGGGGTCACCATTGACCAGAAACTTAACTGGACCAGCCATATAAATACTGTGGCTACGAGAGCAGGTCAGAGGCTGGGTATTCTGCGGCGAGTGACTCACCTCCTGACTCCCCAAAGCCTTTCCACCATCTACAAGGCACAAGTCAGGAGTGTGATGGAATACTCTCCACTTGCTTGGATGAGTGCAGCTCCAACAACACTCAAGAAGCTCGACACCATCCAAGATAAAGCAGCCCACTTGATTGGCACCCCATCCACCACACTAAACATTCACTCCCTTCACCACCGGCGCACTGTGGCTGCAGTGTGTACCATCCACAGGATGCACTGCAGCAACTCGCCAAGGCTTCTTCGACAGCACCTCCCAAACCACCTAGAAGGACAAGAGCAGCAGGCACATGGGAACAACACCACCTGCACGTTCCCCTCCAAGTCACACACCATCCCGACTTGGAACTATATCGCCGTTCCTTCATTGTCGCTGGGTCAAAATCCTGGAACTCCCTTCCTAACAGCACTGTGGGAGAACCGTCACCACACGGACTGCAGCGGTTCAAGAAGGCGGCTCACCACCACCTTCTCGAGGTCAATTAGGGATGGGCAATAAATGCTGGCCTCGCCAGCGACGCCCACATCCCGTGAACGAATAAAAAAAAATACATCAATCTTTGAAATGTAAGTTGATGGAAATCGCTCTTTGATATGCTCCATAAATCAACTACCCATTGAGGTGTAACAACCCAGTTCTATATCTATAAACTCCCAGGCAGTGAGTGGGGGCTATTAACAGCCCTGTGCATGTTTGACTTACACTGACCTTGCCCTGTCCATGTGCACAGAACTAGCATAAACTCCTGCAGCTATCTGTACTGATGTACCATATGTGAACAGCAAACAGGATCTAGCCAAATGAGGTGCTGCTCCAAGAAACACAATTAAGTGCACTTGATGGGGAATACAAAGAATCACACATAGACACAAACTTGTGCACACCCAAACACACGTGCATGCTAACAGAAGAACAAGTACACGCACTCAAACACAATAGCGCCTTTAACATAGTAAAATGTCCCAAGGTGCTTCACAAGAGTGTTTTTGGACAAAATTTGACACCGAGCCACATAAGGAGATATTCGGACAGGTGACCAAAAGCTTGGTCAAAGACATAGGTTTTAAGCAGTATCTTAAAAGTGGAGAGAGAAGCAGATAGGTTTAGGGAGGGAATTCCAGAGCTTAGGGCCTAGGCAGCTGAAAGCATGGCCACCAATGGTGAAGCGATGTAAATCAGGGATGTGCAAGAGGATTGGAGGAGTGCAGAGATCTCGGAGGGTTGTAGGACTGGATGAGGTTACAGAGATAGAGGGGGGTGAGACCATGGAGGGATTTGAAAACAGAGATGAGAATTTTAAAACCGAGGCGTTGCCGGACCAGTAACACACATATACACATGCGTACTCACAGATGCACATACAAACCCGCAATAACACATGTACACACAGACGCAAAAATGTAGATAAAACATTTACAAAAATGCATAAAAATATATGCATTCATACAAACACAAACATATATGCATACACAAACATGCATCCACACACATGTACAATCAGACATACACATGCAGATGCCAAGACATACATGACACAAGCACACAGTCGTACACAGACATGCATGCACACACACACATTCATGGGCATACACACATATAATGGACCTCTCTTGTTTGAACATATCTAAAATAGTCCCTAAAGGCACCATACGGTGTGGTATTGAACCAAACAGTTTAGAAGGTCACAGCTTTGATCCCAGTCTCTGCTGAGTTAGCTGATCTTTGTCCGAGTAGCAGTTGTGGGCTGTGGTTGGACTCAACAACTCGGGAGGTGAAGATCAGCCAACTTGTTACTCCTGATCATTAATCCAGTGACTCCTGCTGGAAAGTGCAGGATGAGGACAAGATGGGCTCCCCTGTGATATCTCACAATTGGACAGCCTGATAACACTCCTTGCCTACACTCACACGTGAAGAATAGTCATTTGGGTGAGATACCAGAGTGGTGCTGATGCTTGTGAAACTGTGCCCCTGAATGGAAGTATACCAGCTCCAGCTCCTGCATTTCTGCGCCAGCCCAGATTTGTTGTTTCTATGGTCAAAATCATGAGCCAAGTTTTTGGGTGTAGCACTGGATCTGCTCTCACACTTTTACTGATGGATGACCATGGATCACCCTTCATAATGTAGGAGGACATTATTCCCTCACTGGGATACAGGTTTTTCTATTGACAACTGGAGCTTCCTTGAGCATTCCAACTCTCCCAACATATTTTCCAGACATTGTCGTCACTCTCTTATCCCAGCAGAGATCAGCAGTGATTACCAAGCTAAAGGACTGATGTTTCTAACCTGAAGAGAGTTTATGAGCCTTACAGAATGGGGGTTGGGGGGCAAACATTGTAATCTGTTTTGCTCAGTGGAGCTATTGATTGAGCTGTCTCAGTATTGAAGTTAACACCAGTCTTCCAGTTCTCTCAGGGGCGGAACACCCACTCATGTTTTGAGTTGGGGGTGGGGTGGGAGGTGGTAGAATTAATCACTCTGTGGAGATAATCACTCTTTTTGTGAACTGTGAGGGTCATAGCTACTCTGATGTCAAATTGGTAACCAGATTGCAGATGCAGTGATAGGATTGTTTTAAAAATGTCTCATTCTCTTTGGTTCCCTTGAACTTTGAATGACTGGCAGAAGTGGGGGGAGGGAGGCCTGGAATTACTGGGGTCTGACATTACTTTGATCTCTTCTTGTGGGCAGGCTTAATGATTGCTGCTTTAGGATAGGAAGTAGAAAGCAAACGTGTTGCTATTCCTAGAACACATGGGTTAACGGTGTACTTCCCATTATAAGGCAGTGCATTAAGATTTACGGACACGGGTTCTGACGCTGCTTTCACGTTGGCCTCATTTTAATTTGGATTGCAAAAAACTGGAACCTGTAAGCCAAAAAAAACATAAACAAGTAGGCCCACGAGTCTGCCCTTGAGATATGGGAGCTGGAGGTATCAACGTAGATGCCAGGAGCTGGTTCAGGGATACCGATCTCCTAGAATCTAAATTGAAACATGGTCAATATAAAAGCAGCGCATGCTTCACCCAGATACACTTTGGAGGAGCTTGATGTTTTTAACTGTCAGTAGCCCTGTTACCCTGTGACACATACACGAGTGCACACACACGGACATGTATACTCACAATGAACGCACATATGCTCACAGCTCAGAGCTATTCCCCATTTTCTTCGACTATTAAAATAGTTTAAAATGTATTGGTGATTTGCAGAATAATAATTCAAAGAGAATTTAGTTGAGTCAGAATGTTGCTGAAAATTACATAATGTCTGCTGGGTGCAGTGTGTTCTGTGAGACGTTCAGAGCTCTTTAATCTGTGGGTGTTGTAAACCTTAGTAGAATCCTTTCCCCCCCCCCCCCCCGCCCCCCCACCGCCCGCCTTTGACTATTCATGTGAAACCTGACATCATGTGTGCATTAGGTTTCTGGAGAGGAGCTGTAAGGCTGTTTCTCATTCATGCAAAATCAATTGCAAATGGAAACACAAATTTAGACAATACTGATAATGGATAACTGCCAATTATTTGAGTGAGAATTTTGCATCTCCCTCTCATCATTGGTGGCAGAGACTTCAGACGCTTCGGCCGTACTCTGGAGAAACCCTATCCTGAAACCCTTCTGCCTTTCCGCTTCTCTTTCCATCTGTAAAAACCTCCGCAATGTAAATGGTCAGGGAACTGTGAGCAGTATGCACCTAAATTTCTGATATGTGCTCTCGGCGGGCAAGGCTCCCCCTAGGGAGCTTGGACTATATGTGGCCCCAGGGCTCCAGAGTACACAGCTATGCAACAAACAATATGAAAAGCTTGGATAGTCCTGATGTAAAGAACCATCACTACCTAGAGTTGATTACAAGACAATAGGAAGACACAGAACACAAGAGCAGCGAGGGTGGATTATGTTATCTGAACCCTGAGGCTGCATGTCTGATGCAAATTCACTCAGAGGGAGCTGCTATTGTTTATACTATGGTGGAGAAGGGACTTTGCATACCTGGTATCCATCACATGGAATATATTTTTTGTATTGTAATCCTACTAATGGATGATGGATAGTTTCTTTGATGTCACACTTTTCTGCTTCCTTTGATGATGTTGGCCATTAAAGAGAGTGAGATTTATGATGGAATAAGGGTTATGATGAAATTAGGATGGAACAAGAAATAAGTAGTGAGCAGTATTACCAGCCAGTACTGAACAGTGGATTACAGTAATATTCCGTGCCCAACAATATACATATATATAATAATATATGCTGCCTGGTGGGTCAGTGCACTACGTGGTACAGTGTTGGCCCATACAAACTGGAGGCTCCCACATTCCATCCTTTGCTAAGTTAATTTATGGCACCACTGCAGCAATAGGGAGGCTACATTTGTTCTCAGGGTCCCTGAGCTACAGTTCCTAATTTTTATCTGGTGATTTGTGCATGTGTATGAATGTTAGGTGAGAGAAGGATTGCATTGGTTGTGATGCCTCCCCTTGAAGTCAAATAGCCTGCTAATACCCATTGCCTAGGCTCAGACATGAAAAATGGCCACTTGACGGATGTACTAAAGGATGAAATGCTATTCCAAGAGAGCTAGCATCTTGAAGAAGGGAACAGGAAAATGTAGAAAACAGAGTAAATTCTCCAGTTCCGCACTCCCTAACTCCAACTTGTAATCCCTTCGAGCACAGCTCCCTGCAGGATCAATGAATTTACACCACTATACTACACTCCACGTTCAAGTGCATTCATTCCCACTTATTAAACAATGTTTGCATATTCCTCCCCACTCTGAGTAAACATAATCCGCAAATGCTCCCCTGACCTAAGGAGGAGGGCAAGTACTTAGCACTTAGTCTATTGACTCTACTGCTCTGTAACCACCAGTGAGACAGTAAGGGACCTGCTCCCCAGTTTTTTTATTAATATAAACCCAGGGCCAAGGTTCACAACACCATCAAGATAGAAAAGAGTAGGAGAGATGAGGCCGATCAAGAAGTAATGTTTGGGTGATGCTAAGCATGTGTTTTCAATGCTTCTAGATTGTAGGAATGAGGATACATTATCCTTTTGAGATAGCCAGGATCAGGAACTCTTGGGAGAAGGAATCACTCTCGCGATCTATGATCTTCCATATATTTGCACTTGAATCAGAACTTGTATGTGTTGCTCTTTTTAACACTGCAGGGCAGAAATCGCAAGGCTTCGCTACTCTGATGTAGCTCTATCCTTGACCTGTACCTCGTAATTTCTGTCCTTAACTGTCTCGGCTCACATGTAATGAATGGTCATGTAGGCAAGATACTAAAGGGTTGCTAGCTCCCTTGGAACTGTATCTCAGCAAGTTTACTAAACTTTTCCAGAGATCAAGTTCCAGACCAACAATCAAACAATTATCCCTTTTTATATTTTTTTAATTTCTTCTTCGGATGTGGGTGATGTTGGTAAAGCTCTATTTATTGCCCATTCCCGATTGCCCTGAGACAATGATGATGGCGGACCATCTAAGTCTGTGTGCTTTTGTTTATTCCCCATTTGGAGTACTGTGTTCAATTCTGGTCAACATTGAAACATATAAGAGTCTGAGGGGGCTTGGCAGGGTAAATGCTGAGAAGTTGTTTCCCCTGGCTGGAGAGTCTAGAACTAGGGGGCATAGTCTCAGGATAAGGAGTCAGCCATTTAAGATTGAGATGAGGAGAAATTTCTTCACTCAGAGGGTTGTGAATCTTTGCAATTCTCGACCCCAGAGGGCTGTGGATGCTAAGTCGTTGAGTATATTAAAAGCTGAGATAGATAGATTTTTGGACTCTAGGGGAATCAAGAGATACGGGGATCAGACAGGAAAGTGGAGTTGAGATTGAAGATCAACCATGATCTGATTGAATGGCAAAGCAGGCTAGAGGGGCCGTATGGCCTACTCCTGCTCCTATTTCTTATGTTATTATGTTCTAAAGCATTGGAGAGAGTGCAAAGAAACACACTAATCCCAAGCATGGAGGAAAGGGGGAGTAGAGGCCAGCATTAAAAATTTAAATGAGTGATAAATAGTTTAAAACACATATCAGAATGAACTTATTTAGTGAAAGAGGGATAAACACTTGGAATAGGCAGCGTAGGGCAGAACAATATATTAGAGACTGGATCCTATAATGGGAGAGTTAAAAAGCAGAGGATGAACTTCAATGGGCCGAATGGCTTTTCCTTATCCTTGACTATATAGTTTCACGCTGGGCAGCTGCATTCACGAGCTGAGTCATTTTTTCCCCCATTTGGTCATTTGTGGGGCTAGGGCTCTTCTACAGTGTGAGCTTTCTTGTTCACCAGTCACATGCTTAAACCAGCCCAGCATTTGGGTCACTCAATATTCACAGGCAAGGTCACAGAAGAAACTCAATCCTGATTGAATCTCCAGGGAAGCAAGCCAATCTCCTCAAAAGCTGGGAGTTCTGGGAAACTCCCATAATCGTTGCCTCAGGGTGGCCTCTTGCTCTCCCACCGTCCAAGAATTCAAACAAAACCATTCCTTAAAATCTAGTTTTATGGGGAGGGGGAGGATTACATTAAATGTTTTAAAATCTTTTGCTATGAATGAGTTGTAACCTGGCATTACAAGTGACCCTTATAGATACACAATCTGGTGGCATTAATTTCTAACCCTAGGGCAGGACCCCTTGTCATTCAGGAGTTTGGTCTCTCCTGACTTTCAATAAAGCACCTGCATGGTTTTTCCAATTCACTGCACCCCTGAAGGTCCAACCCTTGCTGGGGTGGAGTTCCAGCAGCCTTCCAGAAACTTACCCAAGTGTGTGAGTCTGCACAAGCTATTCAACAGCAGATGGCATAACTGCCAAGCCCAACCCAGCTGGCTGAAATCCCTGAAAATGTACGATATCAGGACAGCCAGTTATGCCATTTCTCTCTTTGCAATTTCATAGAAGAAATTAACCCATTTAACATGAAATGGATTAATGTCTTCAATCAAATTGCAGGTGCTCTGTTAAATAGCGGACAGAAGAATTTCATACAAATGTGTTCCTTACTAATTATCACAAGGCAGGATTTCAAGTCACTGAAATGCACTCACACTTTCCAGCAGGATTCCCTGCATAGTGATCAGTAGCAGTAATCGGGGCTGATTTTCCCCTTCCTAGCCCGGTGCACTGAGGTGAATTGTAGCACCCCCAGCTATTAAGCTGGTTGAGCTCAACTATCTGAACATAGGCCTTCCTGGTCTGGACGGATCATCGCCACACTGGGTGGTGCATGGAGAATTGAGCTGTCAGGAGATCAACACTGGCGTCTTGAAGCAATGTGCTGTCTCCTTATTGCTTCCTACAACGGATTTGCGGGCTTTTATCTTGGTTTCAGGGTCATTTAACAGGAGAGACCTCTTAACAAAGAAATGTAGACAGGTGGTGTGTGAAGGCACTAGTGCGGAGAGAGACAAATTAATTTTGAAACCCTCTCCTCTTTGTTGCAATTAATATATGACTCAATGAAAGGTAAACCAAAGGAAGAAGTGCTATTATCACAGATAGAACCAGCTCAGGTATAGAGAACCTCCCTGGAGCTGTGCTCCTTGCTTTTATTATTCATAGCATTGTCACATTAAAAACAGCTGCACATGGTAAAAGTCAAACACAACAAAGGAGAATTTAGGAAAAAGTTCCTAATATCAGTTACTGTTACACAGAGTGAGGCCCAGCAAGAAAGAAAGAAAGAACTTGTATTTATATAACTGCATTCATGACGTCTTAAAGTGCTTTACTGCCAATTAAGTATTTTTGAAGTGTAGTCACTGTTTTAATGTAGGAAACGCGGCAGCCAATTTACGCACAGCAAGGTTCCACAAACCGCAATGTGATAATGACCGGATAATCTGTTTCAGTGATGTTGGTTGAGGGATAAATATTGGCCAGGATAGCAAGAGAACTCCCCTGCTCTTCTTCAGATAGTTCCAAATGATCTTTTAAGTCCACCTGAAAGGGCGGATGGGGCCTTGGTTTAACCATCTCCTCTGAAAGACGGCGCCTCCACGGTGCAGCACTCCCTCAGTAAGGCACTGAAATGTAAGCCTAGATTATGTGCTCAAGTCTCTGGAGTGGGACTTGAACCCACAACCTTCTGACTCAGAGGCGAGAGTGCGACCACTGAGTGAAGGCTGACACAGCAAGACTAACCAGAATCAAACATTAGGTAGGGTAGTAATTAGAACAATTACATTTTTCCTTTACGTGTCTCTCAACTCTGTCTGTCTCTTTCATTTATACCAAGAGGAATAGGACTGGGTTCAGGCAGAGCTCAGTACCTGTGGGAGGTGAGTGGTACCCTGAGATCTGCCCATTCAATGATCAGTCTTGGAGTACATTCAGCTGCAAGCACTACCTCTTTGGTAGTGACTTTTAGGGGGTGAACATTTGCGTTTATCAAGATGAAGGATGTTGGTCCTGGGGAAGGAAACACTTTTCACTTTGGCTATCCAAGGTCAGGATCAAGTGAGGATGAAGGGTCACCATATCTCATAAATCACACATCCCACAAGGGACCCTGCTAAAGGTTCATACCCACGAGTCCCAGACCAAGTGAGAATCCCTGCAGAAAGGTCACCACATCCATGAATCCCAAACCTCATGAGATCACTGTTGAAGGGCTACCATACTCCATTGCTCTCAGACATCATGAAGTCACCTAACTCCATGGATGGTGGACCTTGAAAGGATTTGCTCTGAAGGATTACTGTACTTTGAGTATATTAGACTCCATGAGGATCCCCATTTGATACCCAGAGCATATTGTGCCACATATTAGGAATTATTTCATATCTTAATAGAAGTTCTATTTTCAAAGCAGAACTCAAAACATAAGATGGAAATTGAAGAACATAAGATGTAAAATCTTGGTGTTCAGTTTTATTTTAAAACCCATGAGTATGTTAAAAATGGTTTGACAAAGATTTACTTACTGAATATGGACCTGGACTGGTTTTTGACCCATATGATTAAGGAGCCCACAAGACAGATGGTGGCTTTGGAAAATTTGGACTTTTATTAAGGGAAAATTGGATAGATATTTGAAGCAGATGAAGATAGAGCTGTGGGAGAAAGCAGGACAGTGGCCTCTTTCTGTGCTATAAACTTCTATGGCTCTGGTTTTGAGTAACAAACCAGGGATCATTGAACAAGGGACGATCAGGGAATACCTTGGAAATAGTGACAACAGCATAGCTGAGTTTGGTGTTAGACTCTCCATGGAAAAGGAAAGTACAACAAAAACTCTTAGGCCTAGATTTTCTATTCCTACAGGAATCCCGCTAGTGTTGCAGTGTTATGTCCTCTTTAACATACTCATGAACTGCACCTGCCTGTCTCCCTGAACTCTGACCTTGGGGGATCATCTGTGGTCAGACTCATTGGTGGTGAGATCCAGGCAATATTTCCAGTGCCGCAGGGTCGTCCGCCTTGGGTGGTGGTTGGGAAATCCCTGTAGCTCTTGCTGCTTTGCAGTGTGGCCTACTATACTGGATGAAGAAAACCATCCAGATAAAAGCATTGACTGGATTGGTACCTCTGCTGCTGGACTCAGTATCTACCCTGTCCACCACCAGCGCACTGTAGCTGCAGTATGTGCTATCTACAGGATGCAATGCAGCAACTCACCAAGCTAACTTTGACAACACCTTCCAGCCCACAACGTCTAACACTGAGAAGGGAGAAAACAGCAATGTCATACGAACACCACCACCTCCAAATTCCCCTCCGTCACACACCATCCTGACTTGGGCAAAAGTCACCATTACTTTATTGCCTCTACATCAAAATTGTGGAATTCCCTACCTAACACTATTGTGGGAACACCATCAGCATAAGAACTGCAGCGGTTCACAAAGGCAGCCCCCAATGACCTTTTTAGGGCAACTAGGGATGGGCAATAAATGTGGCCTTGTCAGCTTCACCTTCAACCCAAAAACAATTTTTAAAAAAATAAATCTCTCACATTGCCTATGCAATGGGTGACTGCACTAGGAAGGGTGCATTTTGAACCCCCTCCACTGCCTTAGCAATGCTGGGCACCAGGAACACTATAGCGGTCCTAACACCAAGCATTGCGAAGATGTTATTAACAGGAAATAGGTTGATGAACAACAATGACAGAGACAGAGAGGAACGGGATTGAGACAGCGATAGGGAGAGGAGATAGACAGGGGAGGGGCAAGATAGGAAGAAACATAGGAAAAATGGACAGATAGGGAAGGTAAAGACAGTGAAGGAAAGAGAGGAGACATAAGGGGAAAAGACAGGGAGGAAAGACAGACAGGGAAAAAAGGATAGGCATGCAAAAAAAGGGACTAAGGGAAGAGGGGAAAGGCAAAGAAAGGGAAATTGGGAGGGGGGGAAAGAGAGGACAGACTAAGGGGAAGCGAGGAAAGACTGGGAGGGATGAGAGGAGATAGAGGGGGAAGAGGACAGACAGAAAGGGAAAGAGACAGAAATGAAAAGAATAGAAAACAGAAGAAAGTAGGCAGAAAGGATAGACAGAGGGGAAAGAGGAGGGATGGATTACACAGAAAGGGGAAGAGAGGAAAGAGAGAAGGGACAGAGCAAGGGGCAAAAAGCCAGAGGAAATGAGGAGAGGGCTGAGACAAGAGACACGAGACAGAGGGGAGAAGGGACACAGAGGGGGAGGTGAGGCAGAGAGAACAGACAGGGTAGGGAAGCGAGACACAAAGAGATAAAGTGAGGAGAGGAGAGACAGGGGAAGACCATGGAGAAAAATGGGGTTAGAAAGAGAAAGGATAGACAGGAGGTATGGAGGTGGAGAAGGGTACAGGAAGGGAAGGAAAGGAGAAACTAATAGGGGAAGAGACAGAGGGAAAAGTGGAAAACAGCAAGATGCATTTAAGGGGAAGCTAGATAAGTACATGAGGGAGAAAGGAATAGGAGGATATGTTGATAGTGTGAGATGAAGTAAGGTGGGAGGATGCTCGTGTGGAGCATAAACACTGGCATAGACCTGTTGGGCCAAATGTCTCTGCACTGTAAAATTTTATGCAATTCTATCTAATTTTTAAAACAGATGAGAGTCAGAGGGAAAAGATGGGGTCTGAGAAGGGAAGACAGAAAGGGAAAGAGAGATGAAGAGAAGGGACAGAGGAGAGACGGGGGGATGGACAAGAGAAGGAAAAGAGAACAGAGGGGATGAGATGGAGAAGTGAGACAGAAGGGTTAGAGTAAGGGACGAGGACAGACTGAGTGAGGAAAAGAGGAATGAGAAGGAAAGAGACAGAGAGGGCAAGAGGAGGGAGTGGAAGCTATAGACAGGGGAGAAAGTTGTGATGGAGGAAGAGACAATAGGAAAAGAGGTAAAGAAAGGGGGACAGAGAGAAGCAAAAACATGAGGAGAGAGAGGAATAGAATGAAGAACAGAGTGGGAAAGGGTAGAGGGGAGAAGACAAAGAAGTGAGAGAGAGAGAGGAACAGAGGAGAGGCAGAAGGAAATAAACAGAGGAAAAAAAGAACGGAGGGGTTGAGATAGAGATGTGAAACAGAAAGAGGAAGAGAGCACAAACAGGGTGGGGAAGAGAAAAGGGAGCAGGGAAGAGAGGGTAGAAGGAGACAGAGGGGAGGAGTGGAAGGACAGAGGGGAAGATGAGAGACAAAGGAGAAGGCAAATCGAAGGCAAGAGGAGAGACAGAAGCTAAGAAAGAAAAAGGGGAAGACAGGAGGTCATTAAGGAGATGGGAGATCTGATTGAATGACGGAGCAGGCTCCAGGGGCCGTATGGCCTACTCCTGCTCCTATTTCTTACGTTAGTATGAGAGGGGAAACAGGAAGAATGGGGAGTTAAAGAGACAAAGGGGTAGCCTCTTTCACTCTTCAATGCTCTGAAATAACAAATAGGCTGTGACGCCCAGTCTCTCTGAATCTGGACTCATCTCCCTGGAATGTAGATAATGAGATGGGGAGAAGTGCTGACTAGTGGGGTGGTTGGAGGTTACTGGTACCTGCAGACTCTCAGCTATTTCTTAAGGTACATCCTACAAAAGTGTTAAAACATGTTTGTTATTTAACAAGTTTAATCTCAGGGCACAGATTATTAATTGGATTCACTGGAGCCAGAACCCATCCTGAAGAAACACAAACATCTCCTCGTCTCGGTGTGTCCGCACAGAATCTATAAAACGGTGCCCTTGTTCCCCCCAACTCATCCAAGTTTCACAGTATCTCATTTAAAAGAATTCTGAGGCCCACGTGTGTTTATGACGTTTATTCATTAATATGCATTTTACAAGCGTGAATATATTTGTATTGAAATTATTCCAGGTTCCCCCTGGCCCCTCGGCGCAACCCTCCCCCAGCCTTTTCTCCTGTTGCTCATTGATAAGAAAGAACTGCATATGCTGGAAATACACAGCAGAGGGTTGGAGTGGCGACTTTTCACAGGCTCTTGCTCCTTTCACATGCTGACCTATTTGCTGTATATTTCAAGCAATGTTACTTTTTAATTGGTGCCGTCCCTTGTCAATCACAAAGCCACAAACCCGGGTTATTGACATGGTCCCGGATTCACCGGACCAGGGGCGGCGCCACATCAAGGAGAGAAACCGACAGAGAATCAAGACACAAATACAAGGGTCACAATCAAACACAACTCTGCTAACTCGTGAAATGCACCAGACCGATATATACATACACACACACATTATTTTATCTCTTGAATTTAAGAAGTAATTTAAGTTGAAATAAAACAGTATTTGAAATGGTTTTTTAAAAAAGATAATTAAATCTGAGATAAAATTCACCCCAGAGCGATGACTCCTCTTAAGGGTTCAGAGATGCTGCTGAGACCCTGGAGGGCGAGCTGGGCGCCGGCCGCTGACTAATGGCCCCATCACACATAGTCCTTCTTGTCGTACCCGCTGGGACCTGTGGACCTGGCGGCAGAGTAGGCTACTCTGGAAGGCGCGTACTTCTCATCCTTCGGAGGGCAGGAGCAGCAGAGCAGAGCACCTCCGAGCAGCAGCAGACCCGATGTCCCCCAACCGATGTACAAGGAGGCTCCAAGTTCTCTCCTCTGTGCGTCCGTCACCAGCGGGTTGTAGAAATCCTTGATGATGGTGTTCGCTGACCAGGAGACCGGGATCAGGGTCATCAACCCAGAAAGGATGAAAAGAATTCCAGCTACGATCATAATCTTGGCTTTGGTCGCCTCGTCGTCCACACAGTTGGTACACTTTGCTCCCACGATGGAGATGAGGATGCCCAGGACTCCCACCACAATGGCAATGACGGTCAAAGCTCGGGAAGCCTGGAGATCTTGGGACAGAGCTAACAGGGAGTCGTACACCTTACACTGCATCTGCCCGGTGCTCTGAACAATACAGTTCATCCAAAGACCTTCCCAAATAATCTGCGCCACCACGATGTTGTTTCCAATGAAAGCGGTCACTCTCCACATGGGAAGGGCACAGGTTATGATGGCTCCCAGCCACCCGATCACTCCCAGGGCGACCCCCAGGATTTCAAGCCCAGCATTAGCCATTTGCCTCTCGAATCCGTTACACTACTAACAGGCTTCCGAGAAGCTACGGTGCTCAATAACTGCGCTCCTCTCGTCTCTAATGCCCTTGTTGTAGAATGAGATGCTTTCCAATTGGAGTAGGGTTAGGCAGTGTGACCAAGAACACCAATGAGCTGCACTAAAGGAGCCGGAGTCCGAGGCGGAGTCAGCGGCGGCGCTCAGGTGGAGGAGGTAGGGCTAACGGATTCCAAACTCCCCTCTCATTAGGAACCCAATCCCTCCGAGTCTGAAACTCAGCGCACCTGTTGCCCACTCTTAGCAGACTTGGATCTTGCAGTCAAAGTCTGACCCAGGCAGAGACCCCCCCCCCCCCAAGACAACAAAGTTCCTACTCGTCACCCCCACTGAGTGGGATTCCTGTTGCTGGTATAAACATTAATCTGCAGATTGCCTGCTGTGTCCCTGGCGGATTTTTAAAAAATCTTGCTGTTACTGGGATCAGTGCCCATTCCCTCAGGTGCTTAATGAGCGTAGCAGTTCCTGAGCACATTGAATTCTGCTCTTGCTCACAATAACACTTTCCTGAAAAGATTATTTTTCAACATTTTGGAGACGAATGGAGTAGGTGAGTAAAGTAAGGATATTTAAAGGGAATTTCTCATTATAGGAGTTTAACGAATCCTCACCCAACCTCACATTTATTGGTAAACCAACTGCATTTTCAGTAGACTGCGCTAATAAATCAGCATTAGCTCACTTATGCTAATTTATTGTTTGGTGGTGCACATTTTAATATTAAAGGGGCAGTGTATTCCTGAACAAAACCCGGAGAACCTTGCTTTGGTCAGGGAGTGAGAAGAGCTGGATGCTTTATTACTCATAATAACATTGTAGTCACACGCCCTAGCGATTTGTTTTGATGTGAATTATGTCTTTGTTCTTATAAACAAACAACAAAAGGTTTGCCATGAAAAATCCTTCTTTTAAACCGTGTGCACACAATATCAGCAAGCTATGCAACCATGCAGGGCATCACAGCTGAGCCTGAAGAGCACAAGATCATCAGGGGGTGAGGAAGGCCCTTCAGCTCAACTTAGCTTACCCATCCAGAAAGACCCTACAGTCCCCAGTTTGCCGCATCCAATTGTTTCAATTCCAAAGTATTCACCTCCAGAAATGCATTCCATGCAATGATCACTGTGTGTGAAAAACATCCCAACATCACTCCTAAATTTGCCTTTTACTAGTATGGGTGTGTGACCCCCTTGAACAACTCTCACAATTTAGTTTGAAGTTATTTTCTGGATTTACCTCTTCCATACCATTTACTATCATATCCTTCAATAAGGACATCTCTCAGTCACCTCCATTCAAGGCTGAAAAGCCCAAGTTTCTCAGATTTTTTTTTCAAAAAATATACTTTATTCATAAAATTTGCAGCAGTTCATACAATACAGTTGTCATATTACATTCCAAACGTACACAATATCGATTATGCAATTTGCAGGTTACATCAAGTACAGTTCAATGAAACACAATGGACATCATTACAGTTCATGACACTCTAGGGTGCCTCATTGCATCACAATCAATACAGGTGATTCATTACAGATTCATTGCAGATTTATTGCGGGTACATTACATCAATTTTGAATTTTACATTCTGCGCGAGGGGGTTTTTCCCTGATTGCAGCCCCTCGGTATACAATGGCGGGAAGGCTCTAAACGGTTGCCTTTCCCCACAGAGCCTTTGCGGCGGCTGCACCCATCCTCAGTGCGTCCCTCAGCACGTCGTCCTGGACCTTGGAATGTGCGCCAAGTTTCTCAGATGCTCCTCACAGTTCAGACCTCTAACACCAGGGATCGGCCTCATGGCTTTCCTCTGTACTGTCTCTGGTGCTGGAACATCTTTTTGTCTCAGTGACCAGAACTGGACACAGTGATCAAGGTGTGGTTTGACCAGAGCACTATACAATTTGAGCATAACTCCCTCCAACTTATATTCTATTTTTTTTCTATATAGGTTAGTATTCTCCTTGCCTTGTTGATTGATGCTCTACAGTGGTTGGACATCTTGAGTGTTGAGACTACTAAGACTCGTAGGTCCCTTTGAATTTAGTCCTCAGTTAATTCAACATGATTGATGGAGGACATATGTCACCTATTTTTTCCTACCTATATGCAGTACTTTACACTTATCTGCATTAAATTTCATCTGAAATTGTTCTGTCCACTTAGAAATTTTTTTCTAACTCAGATTTTAATTTCTAAGCTTTCTTCTCCAAATCCATTGCCTCTCCTAGTTTGGTGTTATACATAAATTTGACCAATTTGCATTGAGTTTTTGAATTAAAGTTATTGATGTAAATTAGAAACTGTAACGGTCCCAATACCAATCCCTGGGATATCACACTCAGCACTTCCCACCTCCTTGACCTAACTCCTCTAACAAGTACGTGTTATTTTCAATCAAATTTCTTACCCATTCCCAAGATTTACCCCGAAACCCCATTGCGTTGAGTTTAACTAATAGTCTTCCATGTGAAACTTGTCACATGCCTTTTGGATGTCCACATACATTATATAGAGATTTCCATACCCCACTTGGAATGTGACTACCTCAAAAGATCAGAGAGGATGCTCAGGCATTATCTTCCTCTTCTGAATCCATGTTGACCACTATTTAAGTTATTATTGTATAGATAATCCTCAAGTTTAGACCTGATAAGCAATTCCATTATTTTACACAATATTGAAGTATGACTAATTAATCTGTAGTTGTCTATGTCTGCGTTGTTGCCCACTTTGAAATTGACACCATGCTTCCAATCTACTGGTACCTTTCCAGTGCGAAGTGAATCCTTCATAATGACCGTCAATGCCTCACAAATATCTCTTAGTACTCTAGGATGGAAAGAAAGACAGATAGACAGATTTGCATTTATGTACAGCCTTTCACAACCTCAGGACATCCTAAAGCACCTTACAGCCAATAGAGTACTTTTGACATGTAATCACCATTGTAATGTAGGAAGTGCGGCAGCTAATTTGCGCACAGCAAGGTCCCACAAACAGCAGTGTGATAATGACCAGATTTTTTTTTAGTGAAGCTGGTTGAGGGATAAATATTGGCCAGGACACCAGGGAGAACTTCTATGCTCTTCTTCGAATAGTGCCATGGGATCTTTTACGTCCGCCTGAGAAGGGCAAACAGAGCCTCGGTTTCCTCTGGGATCTATTTGACTTGAGCCCTTTTAGCCTGTACAAGGTTTCCATTTTATTTACATCAAAATCATTAATTCTGCTTATACGATCTTTATTTAGGGAGTTTATGTTGCTCATGCTTCTCCTTGTGAATATTTGGAGGAAATAATCATTCAGAATATTCACTGTCTTGTGTTCATCCCCTGTTTCAAGCTGATTCATATCCTTTATGGTTCTCACCTTTTCTCTGAGTGCCCTCTTACTGTAGAAGTACTGAAAGAATTTCTTACTGTTATTTTTTGCTTCTGCAACTGTGCTTTTTTCCAGGTGTTCCTTTGGCCCTCTGACCACCCCTTTAACATGTTTCTGCATGTTCCTATATTTGGCACAGTAATCAATATTTTCACCCAACATCCACAGATATACACTTTCCAGCAAGTGTTAATGATTAGGGGCAGGAATCCTGGCTAATATTCCCCTTCCCTCCCAGTTCAGGGATGCAAAGGCCAGTTGCAGCATCCACTCCACTGCCTTGGATGTGGTCAACATTTATCACTCTCTTTTAGTAGTCTTATAAAATAAAAAATTAGCTAAAAGCAAATGGACCATCTGTTCCAAGATCTCTGCCACTCTACTACCAACATATAGGAGACATAGCAGAGTTCTACAAGATGATTAATTTCATAGGAGAGTGCCTCAGGATGATTTATTCAGTAGCAGAGTGCCCCAGCAAGGCTTATCCAATGGAGAGTGTTTCAGCATGGCTTGTTCCATAGGATAGTGTCCTAGCATGGCTTACTCAATAGGAGCATGCTCCAGTATAGGAGTGCGCCCAATATGGCTTGTTCCATAGTTTTCTCTCCTTACTTCATCCCTGCTAATTCACATACTTGAGCTAATACAGCTTTGAATCAGCCTCTGTGGAAACAGAAACCTGTGTTCTGCCATTCTGTGACATACCAGGTTGAAGAGCCAAGCCCTGCCCACTGCACCACCTTTGATATAGAATAAATGTTGGCCATGATGGGAAATAATTGTGGTGGTTGCTGTGTGTAGCCACATTGCAAATGTGCTCATAAAGATTTCCACTAGTCAGTACTTACAATCAAATTAATAACACAATGATTACAAAAGAATGTGCAAGAGGAAATCTTCTTGGATATGTTTGCATTATCCCACATATAGTGACCAGTCTGTCTGGATGAGATTCAATTCCAGAGTCTTGCAGTGAAAGTGTGATGTGAAAGGCTGCTTAACTGACCAATCCTCATTTCCTTTTAACACTGTTCCAATGATTTGACTTTTCTCCATATACCCAACACCCACAACATAGACACTCCCTGCATGGCTGAACAAGGAACATTTGTGGTTTAAGGGCTTAATAATACTAGATTCTTGGACATGTCCCTGAAGTTGAAGGTCAGACAATTCTGATTCCTGTAGTCAGGGTGGTTTCCATTAGACACTAAGCACTGTTTACTCAACAGCTACTAAAGCAACACTAAAAACAGGTTTGCATGAGCTGGCAGAAACGAACTTTCAAATTTGTTATTTTCTTTTAAGGAACAAAGGTCAAACACGCTCCCACACAGGTATTCCGAATTTATCTGGGTACTATTTTTCACTGTGTAGATGTGTTCATTATGTGTTAATTCTAAATGTTATGGATACTTTTTTTTATAATCATCTTTTCTATTGTGGACATCCGGGATAAACAGCTATTTACGCCATTTCTCTGGGGTTCCTGCCGATTGGCCGCTGAAGTTACAACGGGTAACCCCTGTAGAATTTCTACTCCCCCAGTCTCAGTATCGAGTGTTTCCCGTTCAGGTGTGGTGTGAGCCAGATGCAGAGCAAGACTCCCTCTACTTGCCCCAACAAGGTTTCTCAACTTCAGGCTCAGATAAACATCCTCCACTGCCCCCGACTGATGTTTTAATTTCTCACAACAGTCATCGTTTTGGCCTTTCTGAGTATGATTGCCCATTTACTTGCAATGTGTGCTGAATTATGGATACTTTTGTGCAGTGGGTCTATAACAATTCCAAACTGGGTAGTGGCTATCCAAACTCATTCCAACTAAAACACCTACAGATGAACATTTTTCAGAACAATCTGGCCTGATTCAGGTTCAAGAACCAGAGATGAAAGGACTGTATCCAACAGACTGTGGTACCCAGTTCCTCAATGTTTAATGTTTTAATATTCCACTGATACTTTTTCTCTTCTGTCTGACACCCACAACATAGCTAACCCCCTTGTGATTAAACATTTAACATTTCAACACGAAGATCACATGAAAGAAGGGATTCCAGACATTTCCAGAAGTGCCATTTGAGTTCTACAGTGGTCCCATTAAATTAGTGTGACTGTTCAATAGCGTGGGCCAGACTGAAGCATACCGTAATTGGGCACAGATCATAGCCTGGCTTATAACTTGGAATGGCAGAGTGGAAGGGTCCAGCACGATGCCAATGTAGCACCAAGCCAGGAGATAATGAGAAAGAAGCCCAGGAAAGAAGAATGGAAGCAGATTTTGAGAACAGATTGGAAAGGGATAGATTACTTGAGAATATGATTTCATTAGGGTAACCAAAATCATGGCACATTTACACTAATACTCCTTTAACGATTCTCAAGCAGTTCTTGATGCACTGATCTGGTATAAGTGTTGAAAAGTTCAGCAATTCGGCTATAGTGTGCAGAATTTTGTACTGCTTTAGTAGCTGTATACATAGCGCTCACTTCTAACAGCAAGTAGGTTCAACCACTCACTGCCCATCGTCTGGAAGAAGCTGTATGGTTTAAAGAGAACAAAGGGAGTGTATATTGCTGAAAAGAGAACGCAAAGGACAAATAAGGACGCGACGGAAATAAGAGTCGTTAATAGCGGGTAACGAAACTTCTAAAGAGAGTGAACATAGCTTGATTTCCATAAAGTGAAATGGCCACTACCACAAGGTGCAGCGCTTCGCCGCCAATTACTGCACCTAGACACAGGAAGTGGGTTCAATCACCCACACAATATAGATGCACATACCTGTATCACGATGGATGGGAAATCTCTCCTTGTATATTTGTATGTAAAACCGGACAAGAACACAATCGAACCAAAATAACAGAAAATGAGACCTGGGTATAACTTGCAGCAAAAAATCATAAACATTTTAACTATTAATTTATAGATTACACCTTAAAATGTTTCAGTACTTTCCACCAATAGGAAGGCAGAAACTCCCCTCGTTATCGATTTCCTATCCAATCGTACACCAGCTCTTCTGTTGCTACATCGTTGAATCCGACGCCAGCTTTGCTGATTTTAAACGAAATCTGCACCCATTTTAACCGATATTTTCTTATCCTGATAACATTATTTTGTCAGGAAACTAACACGAAGATTTTGCCTCCTATAACCGCGCTTTGGATCAGTCGCTAGCAAAATAACTGAACCTTCAGATAATGTAGACACTGGCAGTCGTAGGCAGGGCAGAGCAAGGTAACAAGGAGCAATTGTAGGCGAGAAGGAGGGAGATGATAACGGCACTCGTAAGCAGACAGGAGTCGCGCAGTGAAGCTAGGGCTACACTCCAGCGTGTTTGAGCCTTTAATCAAATATCATAAGGAACACAGAGGGACAATGAAGGAAAGACCCAAGTTCCCCACTAACAAAAGTGAGATAAATCCTCTCCGGCTCATTTTAACTGCTGGTTGCTTCAGGCATTTGTAAAAAAACCTGTGGAGAGAAATGTTACCAAGGATGTAGCAAGTCAGGGAGGCGTGGAAATAGCAGGACTTTGCAAATTACGTGTCAAATTAGTAAAGAGAGCGGCCGTGATCTGCAGCCATGGAATGTACCCAGGCTGCAGATTTCGCTCCCCTGCTGCGTTTCCCATTTTTAAAAAAACAGCAACTGAAAAAAGAAAGAAAATGACCGCTACAGTTCGGAAGTGCTTCTCTTGAGTGTAACATCGTGATAAACTGGTTCCCTCTTTTTTTCTGGGGTGCAGTTTTTTAAAAAAAAATCTCCTGAGGCTTCAGTAAGGATGTCACTGTGATTATCCACAGGTTCAATACTTGGTCTGTACTGAGCTAGCTGATTTCAGTCAGGGCAGAAAGGGTGCTGCAACTGGCAGCAGAGTCCTGGAATTAGGGAACATAAGAAGATAGGAATTGGAGTAGGCCGTTCAGCCCTTCGAGCCTGTTCCACCATTCAATTGGATCATGGTTGATCTGTACCTCAACTCCATTTACCCATCTTTGCTCCATATCTCTTCATACCCCTGTCCAACAAAAATATATCAATTCCAGTGTTAAATTTTAATTGACCCAGCCTTTTGGGAGTCCCACATTTCCACTACTCTCTGTGTGAAAAAGTGCTAACTGGCCTAGCTCTAATTTTAAGATTATGCCCCCTTGTTCTGGATACCCCCACTAGAGGAAATAGTTTAAATGTATCTACCCTTTCAAATCATAGGAACAGGACTAGGCCATTCAGCCCCTCTAGCCTGTTAAAGGAAAATCAGCATCTGACTGCTCCTGATCACCAGCAGCAGCTTCTGCTGGTAGTTTACATTTATGGACATCAGATGAGGACAGGATCAGGTTCAGCTATGGTGCCCCTCACAGTCAAATAACTTGCTGGCTTAAATAGCAGCCACTTGAGTGAGGTACTGCATACATGCCAATCTAGAAAACTATCAAAAGCTGACCATCACTTTCTAAAAAGCTGTCACAGGCCCCAAAAAAGCTGACAACTCAAGAATGGCCCTGATTACAGGTAGTTCCATGGTCTTTGCAACTTAAGCCATTGTGTTTCAACCATTCCTTCATTTGTATTTGAAGAAAAAAGTATATGAAAGCTTGAAGAGCAAATCAAAAAAGCACAAAATTGATGGAGCATTTCTAAGGGGAGGTGGGGGGCAGGGCACAAACAAATTACAAACTTTAAGATTTAATAAAATAGAGTTAGTTTTATACAGTGATAGTGACGTATATGTTTATAATGGGGTTGTGTGCCACATTTGCTCTTGTGTGTTTGAGCAGGCAGATAGGACTTTAGTTTAAAGTTTTATCTGAAGAACAACAACTCCAACAATGCAATTATCCTTCAGTATTGACCTGCAGTATCATCCTGGAGTATGGGGTTCAGGTCCTGGAATGGGGCTCAAACCTTTATCCATCTGATTTAGAAGCAAGAGTGCCACCAACTGAGCCAAACTGAAACTCAAATAACAGGGCACCAATCCTCTGATGCTCTCCTCAGACAATCTCTTCTTTTTTCTGTGTATATATTTTTTTGAATGCGGAAGTGTCACTCTGCATTAGCAGAATTTTTGGCATTGCAGGATGGAGCTGAGATTTGACACACACCCAGGCCATGTCCAAAAGAGGTTCAGCCATTATTGTTTACATTGTGATTTGGCTTCATTGTTAATTACACTTCAAATGCCTTGAATGAGATAGCCTACTATCCCTGGGATGGCATTGCAATCCTCCTCTGCAAAAGAAAATCAGTCTTGAGAGGATCTTAATTCTTTACTGCCTTGAGGTATTTGTATTCTCAGTGCCCATTTCCCGACATGTTTTATTGCTGCTATGCTGAAGGCCTCAGATTTATCAAGCAGTTCCTCCTCCAGCTGTTAGGTTTCAGTGCCAGTGATGGATGCAAAATAACCTTTGGGGTAAGTTAGCTGTTCACTCTGAGATTCAGTTGGAGCTCCTCCAGTATAGGAACATAGGAATATAGGAACAGGAGTAGGCCATTCAGCCCCTTGAGCCCGCTCCGCCATTTGACAAGATCATGGCTGATCTGTGATCTAACTCCATATACCTGCCTTTGGCCCATATCCCTTAATACCTTTGGTTGCCAAAAAGCTATCTATCTCAGGTTTAAATTTAGCAATTGAGCTAGTATCAATTGCTGTTTGAGGAAGAGAGTTCCAAACTTCTACCACCCTTTGTGTGTAGAAATGTTTTCTAATCTCACTCCTGAAAGGTCTGGCTCTAGTTTTTAGACTGTGCCCCCTACTCCTAGAATCCCCGACCAGTGGAAATAGTTTCTCTCTATCCACCCTATCTGTTCCCCTTAATATCTTATAAACTTCGATCAGATCACCCCTTAACCTTCGAAACTCCAGAGAATACAACCCCAATTTGTGTAATCTCTCCTCGTAACTTAACCCTTGAAGTCCGGGTGTCATTCTAGTAAACCTACGCTGCACTCCCTCCAAGGCCAGTATGTCTTTCCGAAGGTGCTGTGCCCAGAACTGCTCACAATACTCCAGGTGCGGTCTAACCAGGGTTTTGTATAGCTGCAGCATAACTTCTGCCCCCTTGTTCTGTAGTCCTCTAGATATAAAGGCCAGCATTCCATTAGCCTTATTGACTGACTGCTGCAGCTATTGGTTTCTGTGATTGGAATTTATTTAACAAGCTGCAAAATTTGGCTGTCTTATCAGCTAGAAATACAACTTCAACTTGAGACTTCAGAGTTTGGCACCTAAAAGAATTTGCTTTTATAAAATATGTAAACATCATGTAAATAACATATAAAGATCATAAAAACATGCAAAGATCATACAAATTTCAATTTAACTGACCAAGAAGTTAAACAATCTCACACGGACATGTTGCAGATTGATGTTGTAATTTTCTTATTCCAATTTGTGGTCCAGGGGCAGCAGTCAGACTCCCCTACCATACATGCCAACTGTCTGCTTTTCTCCTGGAAAACAGCAGATTTTGGGCTTCCTGAAATCACCCTGTTGCACCTCTTCTGTGTAATAGTTTGAACTGAGGTTGAAAACAGTTGGCATGTTTGCCCGGTTTTCCCGGTGTTGTTTGCTCGCAGTTACTTTGAAGGCATCTAGGATGTCAAGGAGTCAGGGGAGTGAATAGTTCAAAAGCAACAACTAGCATTTATATAGCGCCTTTAACATAATAAAATGTCCCAAGGCTCTTCGCAGGAGCGTTATCAAACAAAATTTGACACCGAGCCACATAAGGATATATTAGGACAGGTGGCTAAAAGCTTGGTCAAAGTGGTAGGTTTTAAGGAGCCTCTTAAAGGAGGAGAGAGAGACAGAGAGGTTTAGGAAGGGAAGTCTAGAGCTTAGGGCCTAGGCAACTGAAGGCATGTCCGCCAATGGTGGAGCGATTAAAATCGGAGATGTGCAAGAGGCAAGAATTGGAGAGATCTCAGAGGGTTGTAGGTCTGGAGGAGGTTACAAAGATAGGGCGGGGCAAGGCCATGGAGGGATTTGAAAACAAGGATGAGAATTTTAAAATTGAGGCGTTCCCAGACTGGGAGCCATTGTGGGTCAGCGAGCACAGGGGTGATGGGTGAACAGGACTTGGTGCAAGTTAGGATACGGGCAGCAGAGTTTTGATGTAAAAGTTGCCTGCAATATTTGAATGACAAATATTCCAGGATCAGGGAGTGGTGACTGAGGTTACCAGGAATGTTATTGCAATGGGATTGATTTCAGACATCATGCAGGAAACTGAGCATATCACCTGAATCATTGGGCAATTAATGCATTTCTTACATACCTGCCTGCAATGTGATGTGGTGGCCCTCCTCCCTCTGCTTCTCCCTCGCCTTCGCCCACCTAATCCTTATCAGATGAAAGCTCTTCTTGCCCATCTACCTCATCCAGCTGCAATCCTTCCTGGATAGTGATGTTGTCCAGGACACAGCAGGCCACAATTATGCAGGAGACTTTCTCCGAAGCATAGTGCAGAGAGCCACCGGACTTGTCAAGGCACCTGAACCTTTGCTTTAGGAGATCCATAGTAAGCTCGATGACCCTCCTTGTGTTGCCATGACTCTCGTTGTACCTGAGCTGTTCAGGAATGGTGGGGTTGTGAAGGGGTGTCATGAGCCATGATAGAAGCAGGTAGACCTTGTCCACAACCAGCCATTCTCTAATATTCCTGGCAGGTTGGAAAAGTTGGGTGGGTATGTTTGACTGCCGCAGGATGAATGCATTGTGACAGCTGCCCGGGTATCAGGCACAGACTTATATGATCTGGTTCTTTTGATCACGTACAAAGCACATTTATCGAGAGAAACCCCTCGTGGTTCACAAAACCGCCTCGTTGATCTTGAGGTGCCCTGATGGCAACATGAGTGCCATCATTAGTGCCCTGCATTCAAAGGAAGCCAGCCATTGCTGCGAAACTCCAAGGCTCTCTCATTTTGACTGTTGTCATCAATCAGGAAAGATATGCATTGGTCATTTCCTTGGTGCACTTGTGCACCGCTGACTGCGAGATGCGTAATATGTCCCCAGTAGCACCCTGGAACGATCCTGAGGCAACGAAGTTTAGGGCCATTGTCACCTTTACAGCCAGTAGCATGGAATGGCCTCCTAGCCCAGCAGGCAGCAGGTCTTCTTGCAGGAGGTTGCAGAGAAAACCTGCTTTGGGAAACACCACCTCCTCAGGGACTGCTCCTCAGACATATCTAAAAAGATCACCCTTGACCTACAGACCCTGTTATGTGGGTAAGATCTTCTGTGAGCAGGTACCCTTACCTGTTGTCTCCTCACAGGCCCACCTGCAGTTCCTCCTGCATGTTAAGACTTTTGCTCCTGTTGTGGTTGCTGCTTTTCCTCCTCCACCCAGTTCAATGCAGTAAGAACGCATCCATCATTAGCTGTCACTGCTCATTAAGGATGAGTAAGCAAAGGAAATTATAACATAAACAACATGGAAAGTGCCAAATCGTTCCGACTTCAACCAGCTCACCAGCGCATAACTGCCAATGATCTGAATACCTGGAGCTCATGACCTCTGCACCCTGCTGTCTCTGGAACCAATCCCACTAGGTTTTACATAGCAGGTCGGGTGAGGGGAAGGATGTCGTAGGACCTGATTTGCATGCCATTCGTGAGGCGCCTGCCTGCCTGTCGTGGAAGCCTTGGCCAACTGGAAAATGCACCCAAAATGTGCGGCAACAGGACACCAAAGGGTGGTTGAAGTTTGGAACTCTCTTCCGCAAACGGCAATTGATACTAGCTCAATTGCTCATTTTAAATCTGAGATAGAAAGCTTTTTGGCAATCACAGGTATTAAGGGATATGGGCCAAAGGCAGGTATATGGAGTTAGATCACAGATCAGCCATGATCTTATCAAATGGCGGAGCAGGCACGAGGGGCTGAATGGCCGACTCCTGTTCCTATGTTCCTTGCGCCGCTGGTTCCTGTCCAGCGGGGAGTGGGGGGGTGGGGGGGATTAAAATTCCCTCCACTGTCTCCAGGAGTGGTGGGGGCAGGAGGGGGGCATTTAAAATATTGTGTATATTTAACTTAAACAGTGACTGGGAGTGGGTAGATACTTGGGGGTAGGAATTGCTATGCGTCACGCCTGGGTGTAAAAAGGGCACGAAGCATACCAATTTAGCAGTGGAATGTCGGGCAGATGCCTAAAACAGGCGTTAACCTCCTTAAATATTTTAATGAGGGACTAATGCCTGTTGAAGGACCCCTCTACAAAATGTGTTCCCGCTGCATGGGGCAGGTGCCAGGCCTTCCTGCTCAGGATTCTTCAGTGACCCCCAACAGAAGGTAAATATTGAAAACATTTTTTTAAAAAAACCTTTCAGTCGAGCCAGAAGGAGCAGGAGTGCTCCCCCTGACTCCGCAGTCCTGCCAATTTACCCTCCCCGTTGCCCAATCCAACCTCCCCTCCCGGAACTTACCTGAGGGTCACTGCCGGCGCCCGAAATTTATTAGAAATATATAGGCTGAGCTGCCTATGGAGACGCGACTGGCTCCGGCAGCTCGCCCCGAAGATGTAGATGAGGCCCCAGGCTCAATTTCAGGACTGCCTCCTTAGGGCCTCTCTGCTCGCACAAGGCTGAGTCTGGGTCCGAACACAGGCCCAGACTAACTTCTACCCCTTTATCTCAGGTTCTCACGGTGAGCCTGGATTGAATTACAGTGCTTCTTCCATATTCACTGTTTTCTTTACATAACATAGCACTCCAGGCAGCCAAAACCAGTGCAGAAAATAATCAAAGCAATTGTACTCTTTGAAACAGATTCAGTGAGGACCCACCCGATACACAGACAGGAGTACAGCTCTGTGTAAACACATTAACCACACAAAGCTGCATAGGGAGGCCTCAGCTCCCTTGACTGTGTGGTATTTCACAAGCTAATGTGTGCATAGCATAGTCCAGTGAGACCTGAGGCACACAGATTATGGTGGAGAAATTCCTGTTTCACCTGATGCCTATATGAATATAAAGCAATGTCGCCTGTTTAAAACTCACGCTGACTCTTTTGCTAAAATTGGAAAAACAGAAATTTGAACCCAGTCTGTCTTGAGTTAACCGAGCTCACCTATTCTTGATCGCTATCCAGTGGTCCCTGCTGGAAAGTGGACATGTGTGAACACCAGATAGGGAAAAGATTGAAGTTGACTGTGATACCTCCACAGCTGAATAGCGTGTTGCCACGTTGAGAATAACCACTTGGTTGAGGTATGAATATATGAAAAATGGAAAGAAAAGTCCTGGTCTACTGAGCCTGTGCCAAACAGGCATCAATCGACTAAGCATCAGGACACCCCCGCCCCCCCCACCACACCCACCCCCCCCCCCCACCACACCCAGTGTTCCTTCCCACCAGCTGCCGGATAATCTCCTGGCTTTCCACAGTCCTTTTTGGATGTCACTTCCTCAAAGAAGTTAAGGAGGTTGGTCAGGCAGGTCTTATCCTTCTGAATCCATGTTGGCTATGGTTTAGTAAGTTACAATTGTACAGTTAATCCTCAAGTTTACTCCTGATAATCAATTCCATTATTTTACATGGAATTGAGAATTAAGCGTCTGTAGTTGCCTGTGTCTGTCTGTCGCTCTTTTGAATGTGGGCACCACATTGGTTTGTTTCCAATCCTCAGTGTCCAGTGAGTCCCTCGTAATGGTTGCCAATCAGGAATTGGTATGATCACACAGATTTCACATCCTCAGCTTTGTGCCCAGTGAGGCAGGAGCTAGTATTTTAGAGATTGGTTATTAATTGGAGCCAATGAATTGCAGACAGTTCCTTCATCTTGCCATAAAGTTATAGGATTGTTTGACTGTAACTTTAATTTAACTGTGGAACAGAGATAATTAATTAAACATCTCCCTTTCCTCCTCTCCTCTTCTGAAGGTGCTGACTTATACTAAACTGTGATTCCACAGGTGCTAACAGCCTTCCAGTACCTGGCCCAAGCAGCATTCTTCATGTGTGAGCCTAGACAGTGAGTGCCGGTGTGCCATTTGACTATGGAGGGCAGCACTGCAAGCCTGATCTAGTCCTCATCCAAAGTTCACACAGTTGTATTTTCCACTGATGGGAGGTGGGATCTTGCTACATAAAAGTGCATTGTGCCCCCATCATGTACACTGTACAAAGTTGGCTCCCAAGTCATTTTTGCCAATCACAATAATGAGCTTCGGTCAGGTTTTCATTTCTTTGAGTAGGTATCATGTGAGTGTGGTACAGAGGATGTAATAGAATCATAGAATCATATAAAGGTTGCAGCACGGAAGGAGGCCATTCGGCCCATCGAGTCCGCGATTACTCTATGCAAGAGTAATCAAGCTAGTCCCACGCCCCCGCCCTATCCCCATAGCCCTGCAATTTTTTTCCTTTCAAGTACTTATCCAGTTCCCTTTTGAAGACCATGATTGAATCTGCCTCCACCACCCCCTCGGGCAGTGCATTCTAGATCCTAACCATTCGCTGTGTAAAAAAGTTTTTCCTCATGTCACGTTTAGTTCTTTTGCCAATCACCTTAAATCTATGTCATCTGGTTCTTGACCCTTCCGCCAATGGGAACAGTTTCTCTCTATTCTGTCTAGACCTTTCATGATTTTAAATACCTCCATCAAATCTCCTCACAACCGTCTCTGTTCCAAGGAGAACAACCCCAGCTTCTCCAGTCTATCCATGTAACTAAAGCCCCTCATCCCTGGAATCATTCTAGTACAAGTCTTCTGCACCCTCTCTAAGGTCTTCACATCTTTCCTAAAGTGCAGTGCCCAGAACAGGACACAATACTCCAGTTGTGGTCGAACCAGTGTTTTATAAAGGTTCACCATGACTTCCATACTTTTGTACTCTATGCCTCTATTTATAAATTGTAAACAATTTTACAACACCAAGTTATAGTCCAACGATTTTATTTGAAATCTACAAGCTTTCGGAGGCTTCCTCCTTCCTCAGGTAAATGTGTTCCTGACATTTACCTGAGGAAGGAGGAAGCCTCCGAAAGCTTGTAGATTTCAAATAAAATCATTGGACTATAATTTGGTGTTGTAAAATTGTTTACAATTGTCAACCCCAGTCCATCACCGGCATCTCCACATCTATTTATAAAGCCCAGGATCCCGTATGCTTTTTTAACCGCTTTCTCAACCTGCCCTGCCACCTTCAATGATTTGTGCACATATACCCCCAGATCTCTCTGTTCCTTTACCCCTTTTTGAATTATGCCCTTTAGTTTATTTTGCCTCTCCTCGTTCTTCCTACTGAAATGTATCACTTCGCATTTTTCTGTGTTAAATTTCATCTACATGTGTCCGCCCATTCCACCAGCCCGTCTGTATCCTCTTGAAATCTATTACTATCCTCCTCACTGTTTACTACACTTCCAAGTTTTGTGTCATCTGCAAATTTTGAATTTGTGCCCTGAACACCCAAGTCCAAGTCATTAATATATATCAAGAAAAGCAGTGGTCCTAGTACCGACCCCTGGGGAACACACTGAACACTTCCCTCCAATCCGAGAAACAGCCGTTCACCACTATTCTCTGTTTCCTGTCCCTTAGCCAATTCTGTATTCATGTTGCTACTGCCCCCTATATTCTCGATGATAAGCCTACCGTGTGACACTTTATCAAATGCCTTTTGAAAGTCCATATACACCACATCAACTGCATTGCCCTCATCTACCCTCTCTGTTACCTTGTCAAAAAACTCTATCAAGTTAGTTAAACATGATTTGCCTTTAACAAATCCCTGCTGGCTTTACCTAATCAATCCACACTCTTCCAAGTGATTGTTAAGTCTGTCCTGGATTATCGTTTCTAAAAAAGAGGTTAAGTTGACTGGCCTATAGTTGCTGGGTTTATCCTTACACCCTTTTTTGAACAAGGATGTAACATTTGCAATTCTCCAGTTCTCTGGCACCACACCCGTATCTACGGACGTTTGGAAGATTATGACCAGTACCCCCGCAAATTCCACCCTTACTTCCCTCCGCGACCTAGAATGCATCCCATCCGGACTGGGTGTCTTATCTACTTTAAGTACAGCTAGCCTTTCAAGTACCTCTTTACCAATTTTTAGCCCATCCAGTATCTCAACTATATCTTCCTTTACTGAGATGCATCTTCTTCCTTGGTAAAGACAGATGCAAAGTACTCATTTGGTACCTCAGCAATCCCCTCTGCCTCTATGAGTAGATCTCCTTTATGGTCCTTAATCGGCCCCACCCCTCCTCTTACCACCCGTTTACTGTTTACATGCCTGTAGAAGACTTTTGGATTCCCTTTTATGTTGGCCGCCAGTCTATTCTCATACTCTCTCTTTGACCCACTTATTTTCTTTTTCACTTCCCCCCTGAACTTTCTATATTCAGCCTGGTTCTCACTTGTGTTAAAAACCTGACATCTGTCATACACCCCTTTTCTTAATTTCATCTTACTCACTATCTCTTTTGTCATCCAGGGAGCTCTGACTTTAGTTGCCCTACCTTTCTGCCTTGTGGGAATGTACCTAGACTGTACCCGAACCATTTTCTCTTTAAAGGCTGCCCTCTGTTCAATTACAGTTTTGCCTGCCAATCTTTGATTCCAATTTACCCGGGCCAGATCTGTTCTCATCCCACTGAAATTGGCCCTCCTCCAAATGAGTATTTTTACTTTAGAGTGGTCCATGTCCTTTTCCATAGCTATTCTAAACCTATGATCACTGCTCCCTAAATGCTCCCCCACTGGCACTTGCTCCTCTTGGCCCGTCTCATTTCTTAGAACCAAGTCCAGCAATGCTTCCTTCTTCGTTGGGCCGGAAATGTACTGGTTAAGAAAGTTATCCTGAACACATTTAAAAAATTCCCCCCCCTCTTTGTCCCTTATATTATTATTGTTATCCCAGTTGATTGCAACCTGTCAATATTAGAATTGTGAATGAGTCCTGCAATCATGGCTGGATTAGGCACAATTATGATGTATTTGAAGCAAACAAAATTACAGTGTCAGCTCCCCTGATGGCTTGGAGGGCAAGTGCATCTAAACATTCAAATGAAAAAAGAGCTTACATTAATATAGTGCCTTTCATATCGAGAGAACATCCCAAAGCACTTCACAGCTAATTAATTATCTTTTAAAATGTAGTTACTATTGTTCTGTATGAGAAAAACAGCAGCCAATTTGCACAGGGGAGATGGCCAGTTAATGTTTTTTTTGGTGGTATTGGTACAGGATACTGGGAGAACTCCCTAATCTCCCATCAAGTGCATCCCCCACTTCCTTCGCCCCACCATTGGTGTCGTGTCTTCAGCCATCTAAGCCTTAAACTCTGGAATTCTCACCCCAAACTTGTTCGCCCCTCCGCCTCTCTTTCTGCTTAAAACCTCTTTGACCAAGTCTCCTTCTTTGGCTCAGTGTCAATTTTTGTCTGATTATGCTCCTGTGAAGCGTCTTTGGATTTATTACGTTAAAGGTACTACATAAATGCAAGTTGTTGTTGTTCTTGTTGTTGAAATAGTCCATGGGCATCTTTTACAACCACCTGAGCGAGCAGGCAGACAGAGCCACTGTTTAATCACTGTGAACAGATAGAGAGACAATTGAAGTAAGTTTTAGCACAATAAGACTTGATCCTGTATCTCTCCTTGTTTGCCATACATTACTGTAAACAATTTTACAACACCAAGTGATAGTCCAGCAATTTTATTTTAAATTCACAAGCTTTCGGAGGCTACCTCCTTCCTCAGGTGAACTAAATGAAATCCTCGAAATGAAGTCGCATTTATAATTCACAGAACAATGCTTGGTGATTACATGATGTGGAGATGCCGGTGATGGACTGGGGTTGACAATTGTAAACAATTTTACAACACCAAGTTATAGTCCAGCAATTTTATTTTAAATTCACAAGCTTTCGGAGACTTCCTCCTTCCTCAGGTAAATGTTCAGGATCTCCTTGAAGCCTACGCATTTATACATATAGAACAATACATGGTGTTTACAGACTGCCCCTGCAACTGCCCGTTGCCAAGGCAATCACCGTGTTCAGACAGAGAGGTGTCACCTGCAGAACCCCCGAATACACATTCAACAAAAAAACAAACAGGGAAAAAAAACAGAGAAGAAAAACAGAGAGAGGCAGAAACATCCGGAAGGCAGAGAGAGCCAGCAAATGACCCGTTATATTAAAAACAGATAACATTTGTTCGCTGGTGGGGTAACGTGTAGCGTGACATGAACCCAAGATCCCGGTTGAGGCCGTCCTCATGGGTGCGGAACTTGGCAATCAATTTCTGCTCGACGATTTTGCGTTGTCGTGTGTCTCGAAGGCCGCCTTGGAGTACGCTTACCCGAAGGTCGGTGGCTGAATGTCCTTGACTGCTGAAGTGTTCCTCGACTGGGAGGGAACCCTCCTGTTTGGCGATTGTTGCGCGGTGTCCGTTCATCCGTTGTCGCAGTGTCTGCATGGTCTCGCCAATGTACCATGCTCTGGGGCATCCTTTCCTGCAACGTATGAGTTGCAGGAAAGGATGCCATACATTCCACATCATGCCATACATTATGCCATACATTACAACAGTGACTACGTTTCATTGGCTGTGAAGCGATCTGTGATGTCACAATAGGAATGCAAATTCCTTCTTTTCCCATTTTTCTTTGTGACAAATAATAATAAAAATGCACCTCACTGGCCCTCTTAGTGGGATTAAAAACATCCACTTTTCTTAGATAAACCTATCACTGAATCAGACCCAGGCTTGTTTTGGACCTGGTTGGCTCTCTTCTTAAGGTAGACTTGCCTGGATCTTACCTTCCTCTCTCAGTAGAACATACGAACTGACTTGGAATATGAAATAAAAACAGAAAATGATGGAAAACACTCAGCGGGTCAGGCAGCATCGATGGAGAGAGAAACAGAGTTAACTTTTCAGGTCGATGTCCCTTCATCAGAACCTGATATATGTGTATCTGTTGTGTTTGTGTTGTCTTCATGACAGGAGATTTGGCACTTTAACCCCTGACTCATTCCTTGTCAAGGGGTTGGGAAATAGAGCTGACAATAAACCTAATAACACCCCTCTCCTCCCCCTCCCCCCATGTGAGCCCCTTGAAACTAACTCCTGCTGATTTTAGAATGAATAGTCTTCTCCCAACACAATGAGCCTGGATGGATCACAGGAAAGGATTAACACCTCCCCCCACTGTAGATTGGAAGAGAGGCGACTTTACAATCAATAGTTCATCAGCCTTGATTACATACCTCCTCCTCTCTTTAGCTTGGCTGCACGCTGGATTTTAAACCTTTGTAGCCTCCGTTAGCTCAAACGTAACATTTGAAAATGAATCTTACGTAGGGCACACACCTCCTGACTACAAATCTTACTTCCTGTTGTCATGATTATTGGTCACATTATTTTGACAATATGTAAATTGCTATGTGACCATTTCCCATCTAGTTTTTCTATGTCAGTTGTCACAATGTAATTGCAGGCTCTGGCCACTAGGTTATTCTATTGGCTGAATTTCTGGAGTCTCTCTCCCAACTTTGTTGTCATCTTGTATTTAAAAAAAACTTATATTCATAAACTGACTATGCAGAACCATAGGCATTTTATCACTATATATTTACTTTTAGTTTTACTGCTTTATTTTGAATCAAAAAGAATAAATGAAGCCTTATTGCCAAAATCTCTTCCCCTGCACCAGTTGTCCCTTCCCTGACAGCTGTACAATTCTGTCCCTTCCCTGACCACTGTTCCTGGTCTGTTCCTCCATTGACTGCACGAGTTGTCCCTTCCCTGACCATTGTGAGTCTGTCCCTTCACTAACTGCTATATGGTCCTGCCTCTTCACTGTCTGCTGTACGAGCTTGTCCCTTCACTTTACCAGTCAGACTTGACTCAGTGATAGCACTCTCACCTCTGAGTCAAATGGTCATGGTGCTCATAATCTCAGTTGACACTACAGTGCAGTACTGAGGGAGTATTGTGTTGTGCTGTCAGGGCACTGTCTTTCGGAAAAGATGTTAAACCAAGATCCCATCTGCCTGCTCAAGTGGATGTAAGAAATCCCATGGCACTATTTGAACATGGCCTGGATCTTACCTGTCTCTCTCAGTAGAACATATGAACTGACCTGGAATATGTAATAAAAACAGAAAATGCTGGAAAACACTCAGCGGGTCAGGCAGCATCGATGGAGAGAGAAACAGAGTTAATGTTTCAGGTCGATGACCCTTCATCAGAACCTGGAATATGTGTATATATCTGTTGTGTTTGTGCTGTCTTCATGACAGGAGATTTGGCACTTTAACCCCTGACTCATTCCTTGTCAAGGGGTTGGGAAATAGAGCTGATAATAAAACTAATAACACCCCTCTCCCCCCCTCCCCCCTCCCCCCATGTGAGCCCCTTGAAACTAACTCCTGCTGATTTTAGAATGAATAGTCTTCTCCCAACACAATGAGCCTGGATGGATCACAGGAAAGGATTAACACCTCCCCCCATTGTAGATTGGAAGAGAGGCAACTTTACAATCAATAGTTCATCAGCCTTGATTACACACCTCTTCCCCTCTTCACCATGGCTGCACGCTGGATTTTAAACTCTAATAGCCTCCGTTGGCTCAAACGTAACATTTGAAAATGAATCGTACCGTAATCGTGTGATGGTCATAAATCTCAAAACACCACCATGCTCAAGTCCTAAATTGGAGCTTGATCCCACAACCTTCTGATTCAGGGGTTACAGCATAATCTCTAAACAATGACCTAATCTTACGTAGGGCACACACCTCCTGTCTACAAATCTGACTTCCTGTTGTCATGATTATTGGTCACATTATTTTGACAATATGTAAATTGCTATGTGAATATTTCCCATCTAGTTTTTCTATGTCAGTTGTCACAATGTAATTGCAGGCTCTGGCCACTAGGTTATTTTGTAAGCTGAATTTCTGGAGTCTTTCTCCCAACTTTGTTGCCATCTTGTATTCACAAAAAACTTATATTCTTAAACTGACTGTGGGCAACACCATGGGCATTTTATCACTATATATTTGCTTTTAGTTTACTGTTTTATTTGTATCAAAAAGAATAAATGCAGCTTTTCTTGCCAAAATCTCGTCCCCTGCACCAGTTGTCCCTTCCCTGACCACTGTACAGGTCTGTCCCTTCCCTGACCACTGTACAGGTCTGTCCCTTCCCTGACCACTGTACAGGTCTGTTCCTCCATTGACTGCACGAGCTGTCCCTTCCCTGTCTGTTGTGAGTCTGTCCCTTCACTGTCAGCTATACGGTCCTGCCTCTTCACTGTCTGCTGTACGAGTCTGTCCCTTCACTGTCTGCTGTACGAGTCTGTCCCTTCACTGTCTGCTGTACGAGTCTGTCCCTTCACTGTCTGCTGTACGAGTCTGTCCCTTCACTGTCTGCTGTACGAGTCTGTCCCTTCACTGTCTGCTGTACAAGTCTGCCCCTTCACTGTCTGCTGGACGAGTCTGCCCCTTCACTGTCTGCTGGACGAGTCTGTCCTTTCACTGCTGTACGAGTCTGTCCCTTCACGGTCTGCTGTACGAGTCTGTCCTTTCACTGCTGTACGAGTCTGTCCCTTCACTGTCTGCTGGACGAGTCTGTCCTTTCACTGCTGTACGAGTCTGTCCCTTCACTGTCTGCTGTATGAGTCTGTCCCTTCACTGCTGTACGAGTCTGTCCCTTCACCGTCTGCTGTACGAGTCTGTCCCTTCACCGTCTGATGTACGAGTCTGTCCCTTCACTGTCTGCTGTACGAGTCTGTCCCTTCACTGTCTGCTGTACAAGTCTGCCCCTTCACTGTCTGCTGGACGAGTCTGCCCCTTCACTGTCTGCTGGACGAGTCTGTCCTTTCACTGCTGTACGAGTCTGTCCCTTCACGGTCTGCTGTACGAGTCTGTCCTTTCACTGTCTGCTGTATGAGTCTGTCCCTTCACTGCTGTACGAGTCTGTCCCTTCACCGTCTGCTGTACGAGTCTGTCCCTTCACTGTCTGCTGTATGAGTCTGTCCCTTCACTGCTGTACGAGTCTGTCCTTTCACTGTCTGCTGTATGAGTCTGTCCCTTCACCGTCTGCTGTACGAGTCTGTCCTTTCACTGTCTGCTGTACGAGTCTGTCCCTTCACTGCTGTACGAGTCTGTCCTTTCACTGTCTGCTGTACGAGTCTGTCCCTTCACTGCTGTACGAGTCTGTCCTTTCACTGTCTGCTGTACGAGTCTGTCCCTTCACTGCTGTACGAGTCTGTCCCTTCACTGTCTGCTGTATGAGTCTGTCCCTTCACTGCTGTACGAGTCTGTCCTTTCACTGTCTGCTGTATGAGTCTGTCCCTTCACCGTCTGCTGTACGAGTCTGTCCTTTCACTGTCTCCTGTACGAGTCTGTCCCTTCACTGCTGTACGAGTCTGTCCCTTCACTGCTGTACGAGTCTGTCCCTTCACTGTCTGCTGTACGAGTCTGTCCCTTCACTGCTGTACGAGTCTGTCCCTTCACTGTCTGCTGTACGAGTCCGTCCCTTCACATTACCAGTCTAACTTGACTCAGTGGTAGCACTCGCGCCTTCTGAGTCAGATGGTCATGTGCAAGCCCCACTCTAGAACTTGAGCACATAATCTCAGTTAACACTTCTGTGCAGTACTGAGGGAGTGCTATACTGTCAGGGTGCTGTCTTTCGGAAGAGATGTTAAACCGAGATCCCATCTGCCTGCTCAAGGAGGTAAGAAATCTCATGGCACTATTTGAACATCACCAAAACCATTTGATTGGACATTTATTTCATTATTGTTTGTGGGATCTTGCTGTGCACAAATTGGCTGCCACATTTCCCCACATTTCAAAAGTACATGATTGACTCTGAAGTGCTTCGGGACAAACTGGCCTCAGTAATTCTGGAATGGAGAAGGGGAAAATCAGCCAGAATTTCTACTCCTAATCACTCTCCAGTGACCCCACTTACCCCCTATCGCAGTGTGAGTATGTAGATGTTGGAGGAAGATATGATTTAACTCAGCTGTGACACCACCCACAGTCAAATAACCCAGCAACATTCAATTTCTAAGCTCACAAGTAAAGAATGATTGAGGTACAGGAGGGCTCCCAGTGCCCATAAAACCATACTCCAAGAGTCAGGATCTTCAGGAGAGGATGAGGATAAATGGAGGAGAAACAATACCCAGCCCTGGGTGAACTGGTGACGATAAGGTCCTTTAACACTATATAAGATAGGCTGACTGCAAGCATGTGGATCGCCCTCTCTCATTGCACAAGCCCAGTTTCCAGGAAACAACAGCACCATAAACCCATTAAAATGTGAGCCCATGATTCTGTCGTCAGGATAAGGAAGCCAATTTTAGTAATGTAAACATAGCGAATGGGTCTCAAAAATTTTCTGAGCTCCACTTGCTTTCTCTCCTCTGAATTCACCACCCTCCTGTCCTCCCTAAACCTCTCCCACCCCTTCACCTTTCCATCCCCTGTGGCTTCTCTACCAACATGATCTTGATCGCTGACAGGGTGATCTCCGATGACGTCCCTCTACCCACTTCCAACCCCATTTTCTCCTGCATCCACCCAGGAGAAAATAACTCTCCCCCAAGTCACTTAAAATTGCACTTTCAAATTCCCAACTGCCGAGATTTTGGCCTTTCATTTGCCACAATACCTCTGCTTTTTTCAACCACTCCCTCACCTCATCCTTTGAGGCCCTTGCTTCCCATCAAAACCTTCACTGCCTCCCATCCTGATCATTCCCTCCAGCGCCCTTTGTAGTGCTCTCGTCTGTGGGCACAAGTGTGTGCATATCTGGCTCACCCATCCATCGTTAGATCTGGCTGGACCACAACAAGCTCTACTGGGCCTCACTCTGCACTACCAACCCCCCCCCACCACTGCTCTAGAAATCTGGAAATAAAAGATAACTCCTGGCTTCTTTTCTCTACTACCAATTGTCTCCTTAAACCCCTCTCCTAAGCCCTCTCTACCCTTACCTCTAACAACTAGTGTAAGGAGCTCATGGATTACTTGGTCACTGAGTCCATCCGCTCAGCTGCCTCTACTGCTCCTCTTCTCCTTGCCAAATCGTCCCATGCCCATTTACCCCAGTCCTAAACCAGTGAATCTCTCCAGTTTCTTTTTCATCTCCTCCCGTACCCTCTCTGAGCTTATCTCATCCATAAGACCATCCTTCTACTCCCTCAACCCCATTCCAACTAAATTAATGACCACCCAACTTCTTTTCCTGGTTCCCATGCTAGCTGACATTATAATTGGTACCCTCTCACCAGGCACTGTCCCTTCTCTTTCAAAACCATTGTCAGCATTCTCCTCAAAAAATCCACCCTTAACCTCTATGTCTTTGCAAACTACACTCCATCTCCAACTCCTTTTCCTCTCGAAAATCCTTGAATTTGTTCACACTTCCCAGATATGTGCCCATCGCTCCTACCACTCCCTGCTTATGTTCCTCCAATCAGGTTTTCATCCTCCCACAGCACTGAAATGGCCAATGTCACGAATGACATTCTCTGTGACTATGGCTGGGGTGCACTATCCTTCCTCGTCCTTCTCACTGAAGCCTTTGACACGTCATCCTCCTCTAACACCTCTTCTCCATTGTCCAGTTCAGTGGGACTGCACTCGTTCAGTTCCACTCTTACCTAATCAATCATAGTCAAAGCGTCTCTACTAATGGCGTTTCATCTCATCTCTGCGTCATTACTTCTAGAGTGCCCCAAGAATCCATCCTTGGCCCCATCTCTCCCTCATCTACATGCTGCCTCCTGGCAACATCATCAGCAGACATGGGGTCAGTTTTCACATATACACTGATGACATCCAATTCTCCCTCTCCATCGCTTCTTTTGACTCTTCTGCTACCTCAGAGCTGTCAGTCGGTTGGTCCAACATCCAGTCTTAGATGATTTGAAATTTTCTTAAGCTAAACACTGGGAAGACTGAAGCCATCACCTTCAGCCCCTGCCACAAACTCTGTACCCTTGCCATTAATTACATCCCATTGCCAAGCCAACGTCTCAAGCTGCTCCAGACTGTTTGCAATCTCGGTGTCTTATTCAAACCTGAGCTGAGCTTTCAACCCCATATATTCTCCACCACAAAGATAGCTTGCTTCCAACTCCGTAACATCACCCGCCTCCTATCTTACCTCACCCACCTTCCTCTGAAATCCTCACTCAGGACTTTGTCATGTCCAGACTTCAGTGCTCTCTTGGCTGGCCTCCTATATTCTGCCTTAATAAACTTAAGGTCATCTAAAACTATGCTGCCTGGGATCCAATCCCGCACCAAATCCTGCTCACCATCACCAATGTCCTCACTGACCTTCATTGTCTCCCGGAATCCCAGTGCCTTTTGTTTAAAACCCTTCATGGCCTTGCACCTCCATATCTCTACAACCTCCTTCAGCCCGACAACGTCCCCCCCCCCCCTCCAACCTGCTGAACTCTCTGTTCCTTTGACTCTGGCCTCTTGAGCATGACTCCCCTCCATTCATCCATCATTGATGGCCGTGCTCTCAGCCGCCTGAGTCCCATGCTGGAATTCTCTCACTAAATCCCACTGCCTCTCCACCGCCCTCTCCTCCTTTAAGACCCTTCTTAAAGTCCAGCTCTTTAACTAAGCTTTTAGTCACCCCTCATTATTTGAATTGGCTCAGCATTCATTTGTTCATTACACCTCTGAACTACTTTGGGATATTTTCCTATGCTAAAGGCATTGTATAAGTGTTGTTGTTATTTATCGGGCTCTGTGTAATGGCTGAGCCCAGTGCACCTACTGAGACCAATTCACCAGTTCAGTGTGCATGGCTATCGCTCTGCTAACACAGGATTTAAAACCATCGTGCTGGTGCTGCTGTCTCCCGACATGTGAGTCTTGTGTATCTGGCAGCCTTAGCTGAATCTGGCAAGTTTATCTTCCATGTTGGTGCTACCTGTATATGACCCGTGCATCTGGATGTGGCATCTGAATGTGACGGTACTAGCACAATAATAAAAACAGTTTACAAGGCCTTGCAGGAACAGTCCTTCCAAGATAAAAGTTAGCAACTATCTGACCTCACTGATTTTGTTACAAAAGATGGGGTTAGCACATGGCCTGGCTGGGATTGTGAAAAAGGACATTTCAGCTTCTGCTTTGAGTGGGTGAACAACTTTAGATAAGTAGCAGGAAGCTGGTGGTAGGAGTCATCAGGTAGATGAAGAAACTTCTAAGTTAACAACCAAACTTAACGGCAAATAAAAAGAACTGCAAATGCTGGAAATCTGAAATAAAAACAAAAACTGTTGAAAATGCACAGGTCAATCAGTACTTGGAAAGGGAAAAAACAAATGAATGTTTTTGGTGTAAGACCTTCCCTGTCCTGAAGGTGCTGACTCTTGCTTGGGTGCAGGGTTTCTGATACCAGACCATGGGGGCAAAGATTCTCCTGATCGCTGTATACAGTGACAACAAAAATATGCTCTGAGGTAGGGTCTCAAACTCAAAACGTTAACCTGTCTTTTCTCTTTGCAGATGCTGACTGACTAACATTTTTCTGTTTATATTTAAGAACAGCAGGCAGCCAGGAGGTCCGTACATTACAGATAACAATCTTACTACCCTCTTCCTGCAATGACACCAAACACAGAAATGTCACCAAAATGCAGTCACCAGGATTGAAGTTCTAGAGAAAGGGGAAACCTATTATCCCAACAAGGGCTGGGCTACCCATAATGGGGTGGGGCCAACCTCTTGTCTTGCTGAGTTGGCTGGTCTCAGCTTGGGCACCAATTGGCATACTATAATTACTCTCAGTGCTATTGGTCACCAAACATGGCCATCCTCATGTTGCACCCCCTTCCCATGCCAATTGTAAAGTAAACAAACTCTTTGTTATCCGATTGGATAATCCTGACTGTCAGTCAAACACCCTTTTTTCCCATCTCCAATATTTTTATTGCTAATAAATAAAAGTGTTCAAAGAAAATGGAAAAAACCCCACCATTTTTTAATGCCTCTATGACTTCACTCCCGGGTTGCTCGCAGCAGTGTCTGGGAGATTAATCCTTAATTCCTGGAAACTCCAGGACTATCCAGAAGGATTGGCAACCTTACTCAGTGCTCCCGGGTTAAGGAGGGGAAAATCAGCCAGGTTTCCTATTCCTGATTGCTATCCAGTGATCCCTTGCTGGAAAGTGTGCTGGTGTGGACAGAATCGAGCTCAGCTCCATGGTTGAATTGTCTGCCATCATTCATTGCTTCGGATTGATCACACATGAAGAATAGCCACTTGGGATATCATAGGGATGCTGACACCTTGTGGAACGGCACTCCAACAAGAGTCAGTGGGGTAGATCTTGACTTTAATAGAAATAAAAATCGGGAGAGATGTAAAACTCTATCGACACACTATCACCCGTTTCACACTATTGCACAAAGTCAAGATCTTCCCCAGCATCTTAGGGCAGGGTGGGGGAAGACACTGCAAAATAAACCTCTGTATCTATGATTCTATGAATTTCCAGGGCTATGGGGATAGGGCGGGGGAGTGCGACAAGCTGGATTGCTCTTGCAGAGAGCCGGCACGGACTTGACGGGCTGAATGGCCTCCTTCCATGCTGTAACAATTCTATGATTCTATCAAAAGCAAAATACTGCGGATGCTGGAAATCTGAAATAAATACTCAGCAAGTCAGGCAACATCTGTGGAGAAAGAAACAGAGTTAACATTTCAGGTCGAAGACCTTTTGTCAAAACCTCTGTATGTTTGTAAACAGATTAACCCATTTCTGCTCTGTTTCCATTTTTCTCCCTTACCTGAAGACGCTGACTCTCTCTGGTTGGGTTATGGGGTTTTCAGTACCACACCAAAAGATGAGGAATCCCCTGGTTGCTGTGTGTAATGATACTATAAATGTATTTATGAAGCTTCCCTCTGTTCAATGTTTCCAGCTGCTTTTATGTTGGATTCAATGGAGCACCAGTGCTGCAGGTTCGCAATGTGTGGGTGTTGCACAGCCAGTGATAACCCCAAAGTGAATTTACAGGATTGGCTAAAGCTGGCTGCTGTGAAGATTGGGGAAAAAATATTAAATTAATCCAGATCACTAATTTTTCCCTTTGAAATGCAAGTCTCCCCTTTATAGTACTGCTTGACCTTTATTAACTAGTTGTAAACAATTTTACAACACCAAGTTATAGTCCAGCAATTTTATTTTAAATTCACAAGCTTTCGGAGGCTACCTCCTTCCTCAGGTGAACGATGTGGAAACAACGTTCACCTGAGGAAGGAGGTAGCCTCCGAAAGCTTGTGAATTTAAAATAAAATTGCTGGACTATAACTTGGTGTTGTAAAATTGTTTACAATTGTCAACCCCAGTCCATCACCGGCATCTCCACATCATGACTTTATTAACTAGCACTGCAGATTAGACAGTGTCCAATTACACTACTGACCATATGCTAGTGTGTGGTTATAGCAAGTACGAATGGAACATTTGAATAAGACCATTCACAAGCATTTACAGGACCAGTGTCACATCTAAAACAATGAGGCCATGCATTGCCGGAGCTCACTCCATGCACAAGACCCTGCACAAGGCTTGTCAGAGAAAGCTGCCTCCATTTTGTTCCTCTGTTTCAGCAGCAGTACAAGGTGCCACCTCCTGTAACTTTTGCATTACTTTCATTCTTCCATCGTAACAACGCAAATGTAATTCAATGCCAGCAGATGTAAAACAGTGCCTGGGGCCAGGAACAGCTGCACATCGTCCTGCTAGAAAGGTAACTGAGTTAAGTCATGTACAATCTAAAGGCACTTTTATATTCCCTCCTGTCCAGTGAGTGCGACCTTTGAATGTTACATATACCGTCAGGTGCCGGGCTCTGCTGTAGAATACACAGGACCAATTCTAGTATCAGTGGGAATGCTGGGGACTGTGATCTGCCCCCCTCCCCGTCCCCATCCCCACATCCACATTTACTTCCCTGAAACCAGCTCTCTTTGTCCAACATTTATTAACTCACTCTGATGTCATGGGTTCCAAGTGCCGGAGGGCATACTATGGGGTGCAACTGAGGGAGGGAAACCCGCATGTTTACTGTCAGCTATACTATACATTATATTATATACATATAAAAAATAATACTTATGCATTCACCTTATATCAACTATTCTCATTTTGAATGTCGACATAGGAATCTATAATGGAAACTGCCTATGTAAACTTGCCACATTGTAATTTCACCCTCTTGTGAGTGGTAGTACCTTAGTTTTGCAATTAACAGCTCCTGAACCTGTACTGCAGAGAAACTGCAATACTCGAACCGGCTTGATTTCTCTGCTTCTCTGTTGGTTTTTATTATTTAACTGTAAAATGATATTGTCTTATTAAAAACTTATGCCGGCTCTGGTGCAAATAGCTCCCACCCTCTAACCCTCTCCTGAAGTCTACACTTTACCCGTGTGAAACGCCACAGGATGTTGACTGGTATATAAAAGATAAAATTGCATCAGCACGTCTCTCTCTAGGACTAGAATCCCACCATTAACCTGGGATCGTACCAGAAAGAACCATGTCAGCACTAAAGCAACATTTCATGTTCTGTTTATAGACACTTTTACTTTTGACGTCTCTGTACTTGGATCATGGGAGAGCAATTTCTGTCCTTTGGTTCTCTGCGCGTACACTGTTAAAATCAGCTCCCTTATCCCAATGAATGGTGGGACCATAAATATGTGGATCTCTGGTTCTGTCGCTGGAATAAGGAATTTGATTTCAGCAATGCAAATACTAGAGCCAATATATGGATGTAGGTCTCCTGTGATTAGAGTTACAGAAGCACCAAGTATAAAACTGTCTATATACAATCTTAAGTGATAACCCTCTGTGTTTGAAACACCGATATGGCAAAATTGGGACAACAAGGTATTTCTGGTGCCTGCTGTATGACCCTTACTCACAAACAGCTTAGGGTGAAGAATGGAATGGGTTATATTTTTGCTTTTGCTTAATGTAGCTAATATTTTTTTATGCTCAGCGTCTCAGACCCCTCACTCCCTATGTTCCAGAGAGTGCTCTGCTTTCCCAGATATCTTGGTAAATTAGCAGTATGGATCAACAGATCTTCATTTTATTTCAGCTTATTGGCTTCATCACATACTTTCATGTGATCCTCCTTGACCTCATTAAAGGCAACAGAATAACACTGACTTAGATATAACTGCCGAACAAATTAATTATTACAAATAGATTACAAGAATAAACAGTTTCAAGGACAAACTGTAGATTTTATCATTATTTTTAAGCTGAATTATTTCCATAAGCAAGTAGAAAATAACAAATAATTGTGACAACTGCACCAAACTATAAAGTACGAAATATTCCTAGGTGGCAGCTTTTTCTTTCTCACGGAAGCTCTCTGGCCTCTCTCTCTCTCTCTCTAAAAGCTTCAGACAAACTCTCCAATTTGAACCAGACAGGCTGAGAAATAATTTCTACTGGGACCAAGCAGATTTAAATAATTGTCTGTCAAATATATGTTTGAATCAATGGCATGCCCCCTCCCTCATACACCTGGCGCAGACAAATCACAAGGTAATTACAGATGAGGAAAGCCATTCGGTCCATGTTTGTTCATTCATCCAGAGAGACACTAATGCCCTCCATTGTATCATTCAGTTGTTTCTTAAATGATTCCAGGGTTTTTGCCTTCCCTACTCCATCTGGTAGTTTATTCCATGCGTACATTACTCTTTGAATGAAGAAGAATTTCCTGATATTAGTCCTAAAGTTACCTTTTACTAGTTTGAACACGTGTCCCCTAGTACTGCTTCCACAGTTTAATTTAAAGTAATATTCCAGGTTAACGCTTTCAATACCCATAATAACCTTAAATGCCTCTGCCCCATCTAGTTTGGTACGATCTGCAAATGTGACCACTTTGCTTTGAGGTTCTGAATCTAGGACATTTATGTAATTAGAAACAGTAGTGATCCCTTTAGGCACCCCAGTCAATTCTTTCCCCTACTCTGACGTTACTCCTGTAATGAGAACTTCTTGATTCCCATCCTTCAACCAATTTTGTAAATCCATTCTCAGGGTTTACTTTGAATCTTCACAGCTTTGAGTTTAATTTGTCTGCAACTTTATGAAAAAGCCTTTTGGTAGTCAAGATACACAGGTTATAGAGCTTACCATTGTCCACTTGGTTGTCACTTCCTCAAAGAAATCGAGGAGGTTGGTCAGGCAGAATCTTCATCTTCTGAATCCATGCTGACAACTCGTTAATTATTGTACAGATGATCCTTAACTATACTCCTGATGATCATTTCTGTTATTTTACAATGGGCTAAGATGGAATAACTGATTCTGCAGTAATCGTATCCAAATAAGCTAGGACCTTTCTTCTCAGTGAGCAAAGTTGCTTTTTATCCTCTTATGCACCGTCAGAAAGAAAGGAGCCATTATTATGATATATCTTGGACAAAAGTGCTGCAAAGAGTTCAGCAACATAAAACACTCTTCAAAAATAATCAAGCTCCTCCAATGGTCCAGGGGGTAAAGCGTCTTTTGACATTTTTCTACTTTAAAGGCGCTATATAAATGCAAGCTGTTGTCAGTGGTACTGTGCCATACAACCCAGAAGGCCGAAGGTTTTGTGCTGTTAGCTGATCTCAGTTGCAGTAGGAGCACTACAATTGGCCTCAGCCCTCTGGGCTAGGGAGTGGATAAATCAGCCAATGACCCCTGCTGTAAAGTATATGTGTGTGGCTTGGCTGTGATGGTCCAAGATCATCTTCCGGTCCAGAGTCCGCTCCGTGGAGCAGGATGAGACTTGCTCGCGTTTCTTCTTCCAAAAGGTGCAGAGAGCGAGCTCTGTGATCAGCAGCCTGAAGGAAGAGGACGGCTTGGTCACGTCCTCGCAGCCCGACATACTGAGGATCTGCAAATCCTTTTATGCTGAACTGCACGACGCAAAGCCCACAGACAGCCAAACTCCCAGGCCTTCTTGTCGTCCATCACTGAGGTTTTAGATGACAGCAAGTGGGAGAGTCTGGATCACCCGCTAACTCTGGACAAACTGACAAAGGCCGCCTGTTCCTTCGAGAAAAGTAAGACACCCGGAAGCGACAGTTTACCGGTGGAGTTGTACTCGGCTCTGTGGGACTGGATAGGCCCAGACCTGCTGGAAGTGTACGGGGCTATGCTTCTGGCAGGCAGCATGTCAGACTCCATGAGGAAAGGCATCATCACCCTCATCTACAAGCAGAAGGGGGAGAGGGAAGAAATCAAAAATTGGCGACCCATCTCACTACTTAATGTGGACTACAAAATTCTGTCCAAGGTCATCGCCAATCGGGTCAAGTCGGCCCTAGAGGTGGTGATCCACCCGGATGAGACCTTCTCTGTACTCGGCAGGAAGATCTCTGATAGCCTTGCGCTACTCAGGGATATGATCGCCTTCGTACAGGACAGGGGGGTGAATACCTGCCTCATCAGCCATCATGTACGTGTGGGATATCCTGTCAAAGAAGCCCAAAGAAGTGCTCTCCAAAATGGGGTTTGGGGAGGGAATCCGCAATTGGATCTGACCGCTCTACACTGACATCAGTAGCGCAGTTTCAATCAACGGGTGGGAATCAGAAAGCTTTCCGATCAAATCTGGAGTCAGGCAGGGCTGTCCTCTCTCCTCCGTCTTGTTCATGTGTTGCATCGAACCCTTTGCCAAGTCCATCAGGAGGGATCCAGGCATAAGAGGGATGACGATCCCAGGCAGCGGAGGCACTCAGGTCAAGGCCTCCCTGTACATGGACGCGTCGCCGTCTTCTGCTTGGATCAGCTGTCGGTCGCAGATTGATGAGCATCTGTGACCAGTTCGAACTGGCCTCGGGGGCCAGGGTAAATTGTACCAAGAGCGAGGCCATGTTCTTTGGGAACTGGATCGAACGATCCTTTGTCCCCTTCACCGTCAGGTCAGATTATCTGAAGGTTCTGGGGATCTGGTTCGGGGAGGCCGGGGCGTGCACCAAAAACTGGGAGGAGCGCATTGCTAAGGTGAAACAGAAACTGGGACTGTGGGATTGATGATCCCTCTCGATCGTGGGCAAGAACCTGGTCATCAGGTGCGAGGTGCTCTCGGTGTTGCTGTACGTGGCGCAGGTCTGGCCCATACCTCGCTCCTGTGTCGCGACAGTCACCCGAGCCATTTTCCACTTTATCTAGAGATCAAAAATGGACCGTGTCCGCAGAGACACGATGTACAAATCTCTAGAGAAAGGGGGGAAAAACGTGTCCAGCGTGGCCCTCATCCTGATGAACACCTTTGAGTGCGGCTGCATCAAGCTGTGCATGGACCCTCGGTACACAAACACAAAGTGTCACTACGTGCTGAGTTTCTACCTGTCCCCGGTGTTGAGAAGGATGGGCCTGGCCACGCTGCCACGGAACGCTCCGTCCAGTTGGACCGTTCCGCCCCACCTGTCTTCGTCGAAAAGTTTGTGCAGAAAAACACCTTTGACCACAAGGCGATCAGCAAGTGGTCTGCACATAAGGTCCTCGAGACCCTGTGGGAAAAGGAGATGGTGGATCCTGTCGGTTGGTTCCCCGAGCAGACTGTCAATGTCATTTGGCAGAACGCCTCATTGCCAGAGCTTTCAAACAAGCACCAAGACCTAGCTTGGCTGATGGTGAGAAGGGCCCTTCCCATCAGATCCTTCATGCACTCATGGAGACCCAGCGCCACCGCGCGCTGTCCCCAAGGAGGCTGCGGTGGGGACGAGACCGTCACCCACCTCCTTCTGGAATGTGCCTTTGCAAAGAAGGTCTGGAGAGAGATGCAGTGGTATCTGTCCAGGTTCGTCCCGAGCAGTTCCGTAACACAGGGCTCTGTGCTCTATGGGCTGTTCCCAGGGACGCACACCGAGACGGGCATCAACTGCTGCTGGAAGACCATCAACTCGGTGAAAGACGCCCTTTGGTCTGCCCGAAACTTGCTGGTCTTCCAGTGCAAGGAGCTGTCCTCGACCGAGTGTTGCAGACTGGCACATTCCAAGGTCCAGGACTACGTGCTGAGGGATGCACTGAAGCTGGGTGCGGCCGCCGCAAAGGCTCTGTGGGGAAAGGCAACCGTTTCGAGCCTTCCCGCTATTGTATACCAAGGGGCTGAAATCAGGGAAAAACCCCCTCGGGCAGAATGTAAAATACAAACTTATGTAATGAAATGTAATGTACCTGTAATGAACCTGTAATCAATAAGCTGTATTGATTGTAATGCAATGAGGCACCCTCGAGTGTCATGAACTGTAATTATGTATGATGTGTAACTATATTGTTGGAATCATATTTAAATTGTACTTTATGTATCTTGCAAATTGTATTACCTGTATTGTGTACGTTTGAAATGTGATATGACAACTGTATTGTATGTATTGTTACAAATTTTATGAATAATGTATATTTTTTGAAAAAAATTAGACCCCAGCAAAAGTCAACGCTTTCAGGAGAGGAGGAAAGACAATTGGCTAAAAGCTCTCGAATTGTTTGTATGCTTCAGTAACTGACTGTCCAATCTGACCATGAACCATTAATAGTGGAAAGATTTTATTTCCTGTTATTTGGACATCATTTTATGTTTAAACAGACCCCAGCACACACCATCATTTCTGAGTTTCCCTACATTGCAATAGTGTCTACATATCAAAAGTGCTTCATTGGCTGTGAAGCACTTTGGGATGTCTGAGGTGTTATTATAAATACAAGTCATTTCTTCGATCTTTGCCAGTTGTGAGGAAGGTTCCCCACCTGAAACATGCTGACAGTCTTGTGTATCTTGTAATTTTATTTCTATAATTTACTGTAGTTAGGTGATGTAATACTCAGAGATTTACTCTTTGTCCAGCAAAACACTTGGAAGTATTATCTGCCCTCAGGGAGGGAAGAAAGAAAGAACTTGCGTTTATACAGCAACTTTTACGATCTCAGGATGTCCCAAAGTGCTTTACAGACAATGAAATGTAATCACTGTTGTAATGTGAGAGTTAAGAAACATCTTTACTCTTCTTGCAGTATATGTCCCAGTAATTCATAAAGAGATAAAGACAAAGACAGGCAGATAGAGGGAAGTACTGCCTTGGGAGCACCTTCCTCAATGTTCCAGCAACTTCAGGATAGCCCAGATTGTCAACAAGGGACAATGGCAGTTAACATTTTTCTGTGCGCATATGCTTCCCATGTCTACCGAAAGCATTGGATCTGTATGGGTTTCGGTTCCTACATCTGCATCAAGACAGTGAATGTTGGTATAAAAACAGAAAATGCTGGAAACACTCAGCAGGTCATGCAACATCTGTGGACAATTTTACAACACCAAGTTATAGTCCAGCAATTTTATTTTAAATTCACAAGCTTTCGGAGGCTACCTCCTTCCTCAGGTGAACGTTCACCTGAGGAAGGAGGTAGCCTCCGAAAGCTTGTGAATTTAAAATAAAATTGCTGGACTATAACTTGGTGTTGTAAAATTGTTTACAATTGTCAACCCCAGTCCATCACCGGCATCTCCACATCACAACATCTGTGGAGACAGAGTTCAGTCCCTGAAACATTAACTCTGTTTCTCTTTCCACAGGTGCTGCCCGACCTGCTGAGTGTTTCCAGCATTTTCTGCTTTTATTTCAGATTTCCAGTATCCACAATATTTTGCTTTTGTTTCAGTCAGTGTTGGCGGTTGTTTTACTGCAGAGGACATGACAACTGAGCCTATTCCCACCCTCACCTGACATCCGGTTTCCAGCAAAGGTCACAGAATAGCGATCAAGACCAAGGCTGCATCCAATTTTTCTCCTTCCTTATCCAGAAGTGTTGAGGTCAACTGCAGCACCCCAACTGCTGCCTAGCTGTGATCAGCTAACTCAGCACAGACTGGGAATTGAAAAAACTGGACCCCACAACCTGTCCAAGTATGGCATGTCATGTTGACTCCTAAACATACTGTCATCTCCCACCCAAACAAACCATCTCCCACCCAAACAAACCATCTCCCATCCAATTCCGAATCTGCTGCATCCTGCTGCTTGTCACCAGATGATTTGATTCCTGTCCAATTCCCTTGCCACCCCCAGTTGTCTCCCCATGTGGCAGTATGAATCCTGCAGGAAACAGAGGAAAAAGTTGCAGGGGAAAATAATAGAGCAAGAAAATAGGAAAGAATTTACCTCTAAAAGACGGAAGAGAGAAAAAGAAAGGAGGTGCGTTTTTGTGAGAATTCCCAATGTTAATCTGTTCCTGACTGGATTGGCTGGGATTTTCCTTGGGATGCATTGGAATTGGGTTACTGTTCCTGGGATATAATAAGGATGTGGGTCTATTCCTTGTGGTGCAGTAGGGAGGATGGGGTGATGCTCCTAGCGTACAATGAAGCACAGGTTCCTCTTCACAGCATACAGTTGAAGATGGGTCTGTTCCTCAGGGACAGTGGGAGATGAGTCTCTGTTTCTGGCTTATAATGGCACTTGAGACAGTACAGTTTTTTGAATGTTGTAAATCAAACACACAAATCAGATTTTTAAATCTGTGTATTTTTCACTTATTTATGTGCCTGATGCTGTAAGGCTGCTAGTTATTAAGGTTGATGAGTTTTTCAATTAAGTTTCAATAGCAGCAGAGCAAAATTCAGAACTGAAGCTGTGGTCCCACCATCTGTCCAGTTCTCATCACACCCTTGTTCAGCATTGGATTTGGCAAAAGTTGGCAATCCAGTCATCATGCTTGTGTTACATTTACACGCATACAAACACACACATGCACTCAAACATACGTACACATATATACATGCACACAAACACACATGTACATGCACACACACATACTCATACAAACACACACACGCACGTACACAAACACATATACATGCACACAAACACACATATATACACGCAAACAAACACATACACATGTACACACAAACACACAAACATATACATATACACGTCCACATACACACACAGAATTGGTGCTTTTTTGTTGGTTTTATATTATTTTCTTCCCCTTTCTATGGCTCACCAGGTTCTACTCTAATTGTACTCAAAATGGCAGATAATCTGCCACCAGGCTGTGCTGTCGCTAAATATTGGGAAGACCGAAGCCGTTGCCTTTTGTCCCCACCACAATCTCCATTCCCTAGCCACTGACTCCATCTCTCTCCTTGGCCACTGTCTGAGACTGAACCAGATCGTTCGCAACCTTGACAACCTAATTGACCCTGAGATGAGCTTCCGACCACACATCCGCTCCATCACCAAGACCGCCTACATTGCCCGTCTCTGCCCCGCCTCAGCTTATCTGCTGCTGAAACCCTCACCCATGCCTTTGTTACCCCTAGACTTGACCATTCCAATGCTCTCCTAGCCGGCCTCCCACAGAACCTCCATAGACTTGAGCTGATCCAAAACTCTGCTGCCCGTATCCTAACTCGCACCAAATCCTGCTCACCCATCATCCCTGTGCTCACTGACCTACATTGGCTGCCTTTTTAGCAACGCCTCGACTTTAAAATTCTCATCCTTGTTTTCAAATCGCTCCATAGCCTCACCCTTCCCTTTCTCTGTAACCTCCTTCAGCCCTACAACCCTCCGAGATCTCTGCACTTCTCCAATTCTTGCCTCTTGCACATCCCCAATTTTAATCACTCCACCATTGGTGACCATGCCTTCAGCTGCCTAGGCCCTACGTTCTGGAATTCCCTCCCTAAGCCTCTCTGCCTCTCTACCTCTCTCTCCTCCTTTAAGATGTTGCTTAAAACCTACCTCTATGACCAAGCTTTTGGTCACCTGTCCTAATATCTCCTTATATGGCTCGGTCTCAAATTTTGTTTGATAATGCTCCTGTGAAGCGTCTTGGGATGCTTTGCTATGTTAAAGGCGCTATATAAATGCAAGTTGTTGTTTGCGGGGGTATAATAATGATGCCCCTCCATGTTGCCTTCCCTCTGTTTGGGTGCACCTGCCTCTGCTCAGCGACACGGTGGAGATAGATAATTCAATGGATTGTGAGACAGCGATCCCCACTGCTCCATAACACTGGTTTCTGTTCCTCTCTCAGACCAGTGTGTGCTGCAAAGTTGGAACTGAATAAACCTATGCAAACTGAGCTACAGCAGATGAGATTGCTTTACACGATGTCTGTAAAACAAGGCTGGCTTGTGGTCAGGTGCAGGAAGTAGCGTGACAAATTACCGATAGATGATCCTCCTGCCTTATGTTCTTTCACAATAAATGAGACTGAATGCTATTTATGGCTAATGATTGACCTGTGTTTCTCAGTTTCTCGGTATCATAAAAGCCACACAGTAACTGAAAGGTCAATTATTAGAGTTTAGTGACCAGGATTGGCAGCACCGGATGAGGACAGGATCGGGCTTGTAATATGCCCTTACAGTTGAATAGCCTGTGGCATTCAGTTACATTCTTAACTCATACATGTCAAATGGCCACTTGCGTGAGGCAGTGGAGGGGGATTAAGGTGAGATATGTTAGTGCTGGGAATCGAACAACCGTTGGCACCCAGTGTTGGGATCAACCTGTCCCAAATCAGCACGGTGAAATATAACATAAAGCTCCCTCTACGCTGCCCCATCAAGCACTCCTGGGTCAGGTACAACATGGGTTAGATAATAGTGTTGCCAACTCTCCAGGATTGTTCCAGAGTCTCCAGAATTATACATTAATCTCCTGCGAGCATCGAGTTACACCGAGACTACAGCACAGAAACAGGCCAGTCGGCAAAACTGGTCTATGCCGGCGTTTATGCTTCACATGAGCCACCACCCTCCCTACCTCATCTAACCCTATCAGCATACCCTTCTATTCCTTTCTCCCTCATGTGCTTATCTAGCTTCCCCTTAAATGTATCTATACTATCTGCCTCATTCTTACCACTCTTTGGGTAAAGAAGTTTCTCCTGAAATACCTATTGGATTTATTAGCAACTATTTTATATTTATGACCTCTAGTTTCGGACTCTCCCACAAGTGAAAACACTTTTTCTACATCTACCCTAGCAAACCCTTTCGTTATCTTAAAGACCTCTATCAGGTCACCCCTCAGCCTTCTCTTTTCTAGAGAAAAGAGCCCTAGCCTGTTCAGCCTTTCCTGATAAGTATATCCCCTCAGTTCTGGTATCTTCCTTATGAATCTTTTTGCACTCTCTCCATGCCTCTATATCCTTTCTATAATATGGAGACCAGAACTGTGCACAGTACTCCAAGTGTGATCTAACCAAGGTTCTATTCAAGTTTAACATAACTTCTCTACTTTTCAATTCAATCCCTCTCGAAATGAACCCCAGTGCTTGGTTTGTCTTTTTTATAGTCTTATTAACCTGCGTCGCTACTTTTAGTGATTTGTGTATCTGTCCCCCTAAATCCCTTTGGTCCTCTATCCCATTTAGACTCTTATTGTTCAAGCAGTTTGTGGCCTCCTTATTCCTCCTACCAAAATGCAACACCTCACACTCACCTATATTGAAATTCATTTGCTAATTACACACCCATTCTGTAAGTTTATTAATGTCCTCTTGCATTTTGACGCATTCCTCCTTTGTATTAACTACACTTTGTATTAAGCAACTACACCGAGCAACCCGGGAGAAAAATCATAGGGGCATTAAAAAAATTGTGCTTTCTTTCAATTTCTTTGAACACTTTTGCTTATTAGTTATAAAATGGGGATGGGGGCAAAGGTTGTTTGATTGACAGTCAAGAATAACCCAATTGGGTAATGAAGAGTCTGTTCACTTTCCAATTGGCGTGGGAAGGCGGTGCACAGGGAGGATGGACATTCGGGCGACCACTGGCGGGAGCGTGGGACGGTGTGCTTAGAGGCGGGAGGTCATGTGATGAAATCTCCAGGAATATATGCAACCCGAGTTGGCAACACTAGTTACATACAGAGTACAGCTCTGTCCCTTCAAATATTCCTAGGTCAGGTACAGAGCCAGTTAAATAGGGAGTAAAGCTCACTCTACATTGCCCCATGAAATACTCCCAATTGAGGGACAGCACCGGTTAAATATTAGCTCCAATTTTGAAAATGTTCCATGTGCATGCGCTCATGGAGCAGACACTCTTGTGCCTGTAATGTGGGATTCAGGCCACATTTGGGTAGGCTATAGGCAAAGGGAAAGCTTCCCAGGGAGTTTGGCCACACTTGGCTGGCAATTGCAAAGTCCGGCAAGGGATCAGCTCTTAAAGAGACACAGTTCACCAAAAAAAAAGGGGAAGTTCTGATGGTGAGAGTAAAGTTTCTTGATACAGCATTGGTTTGCTGCTGAGTACAGTTCCGTCTACACCGGTTCATCAAGCATTCACCAGTCAGGTACCGCATGGGTTTGTTGTGGAGTAAAGCTCTCTATGCCCAATCCAGCACTCCCAATCTGCTTTAGTTTGACCTTTGTTTAGGTCCAACTTTTGAATGCATTCGGTAATTGCAAAAAGGTATTATTATTACACTCGATTGATTACATTGCAAACTCCTGAACAAAATTAATATTTTAAAATACAATAACAAAACCCTTACATAAGGGACACGCCATAAAAAGACACATATTGCTACAGAAAGGGTACACCTGAAATTTTGCCACAGATGTTGACTGATCTGCTATGTGTTTGCAGCAATTTTTGTTTCTGTTTCAAATTTCTAGAATTTGCAGTCTTTTGCTTATTGTGTTACAGAAACATCCTTTCTTAAGTAGGGGCATTGGTGTTAATTAGATTTGAGGCAGCCCACTCTGTTTTAACATTGTTTCATAGAGACACACTGAACTACAGACCTGACAGGCCAGCTCAAAGCCCTTTTCTTAAATAACCCTTTACTAGCCGTTACTTTGTTCTTATGTAAAACAACTTACAATTGTATAGTGTTTATCACACAAAAGAAATGTCTCAAGGCATTTATAAGGCAGTGGATAGTGAGTGGACAAGGAAATGGAGGGGGGAGAGGGCTAAAGCATGGGTTGAGGAGGAGGTTTTTTGGAAGGTAGGGAGAAAGGTGGCAAGGCAGAGATGCTGAGGGAGGGAGTTCCACAAAGTAGGGCAAGGGGACTGAAGGACAAATAAACTAAAACATGCAAATTCACATCTTGTGATATAAAGCAAAGTTCCCTCTACATTGTTCCATCAAGCACTCCCTGGTCAGGTGTAGCACGGGTCAGATAAACAACTATCTCCATTTTCCTAATGTGCCTTAACCCCAGCCACAGAAGAGCACCCCTACTCTCCCAGTGTTCAGGAGCGCCGTTTGCCTTGTGGGGGCCCTGCGCCAAGGTTCAGTTTGGGGGCCTCACATCAATAAGATCGAGGTTGTTAAATGTATGACTGGATCAGCTCGAGGCCCTGTGCAGTGTCACGTGTTGCGTGGTCTTAACGCCGTCCCTGCCAGTGTTACACTGCCATTTCTCATAACCTTCGGCCTTTCTGAGTGAGACTGGTGTAAACACCACACATTATAATGTAATCTATTGCTTAAGCTTATATTGTGGTTAATAACAGATAGACCAGTGTTCATCCTCCTTATCTCGTCTCAGTTTCAGCTAGCCAGCCCAGAGGTATGTCTTATCATTGTTACCTTGGTGACCTGTCTGCAGTGAAATGCCTGTCTGTTCTGCAAAGAGATGTTTTAGACACATGCTGTACGCTCTATATTAGTTAACCCATGATGCTTTCTACTCATGTCAAGTTATCCTAACTTAGTCATTTTCTACTATTACCCCTAAACCCTATACTGCCTGATTTTTTTTTTACTTGGGTTCCTCAAAGTTGTTAGAAAAGCCCCTCCGATAGCTGAATTGGTCAATGCACTGCCCAATGTCCACCAGATACATATAGCTCAGGAAGCCCCAGTTTCAATCGCTGCTCTGTGCTGAGTTCATCTTGGCCGGGGTGACAGTTGGGATCACTCAGCATCATAATGAGGCACAGGAACCCTGGCTAATTTTCCCTTCCCTAACCAAGAGGCACTGAATGCCTCAACTGTCGCCCAACTAACTCAAGATAGACCAGGAATTGAATCTGAAACCTTCTGGCCTATATGGCTCTGCTTAATGCTTCCTTTACCAACTGAGCCATCAGGGCAGCTGGCTGCACAATTTTAATAGAGGACTTTCACTGCTGCTGTCTAGTCAGAAGAAACAGGAGAAATCATGGGATTACTGGGTCAGAGGAGGTGTGAAATCATGATCTTGAGGCAGGAGAGTGCGAGGTCGTGATCTGACAGCTGAGACGCCCATCTGATCTGAGGGAGTTGGTGGACTTGCTCTTATAGATGTCAGAAATAGTAAACTTGGGCAGGAACTGTAGGTACCTGAGGTGAGGAGTATTTTGACTGATTGTGTATTACACTTTAATTTCCCAATGGTATTTGCATAAATTAATTTTGTAAAAAGAAAGTGTAGCTGCTCTTATACCACAAGGCACAGAGATAGATTCTATTACTTTTCAACTTGACAGTGTACAGGATATCTGTTGGAAAGCTAGTTCCACAGTCATGCACACTCATGAGGTGCTTCCTCACACAAAACCTATCAAACTCCCACAATAGCATCCTCTAGTGGTAATACTACCCATTAGGGTAATTAACCTCAAGAGATTCACGGAACAAGATAAAGACACATACGGAACTTGGCTGATTTTTGTTTCCCTTCCCAAGCCCGAGGAAGCTTAGAGTAGTCACAGCCCGCAACTGCTGCCCTGGCTGTGATCAGCATCTCAGTACAGACCAGGAATTGAAACCTGGGGCCTTCCTGGTCTGTATAGCTCAGTATCACGCAGGTAATGCATTTATCCACTAGGAACCACGTCCCACACACGTTTGTGTTCAGGGGGAAGCACAGGCCTGTTCATGGAGAGCAGAGTTTCAAATATTGAGAGTCCAGCTGTGGAACCAAGAATGAGCAAACCAAACTAATGAGAAACAAGCAAGATTTCTGTTTGGCAGATATGGAGTTCACCAATAGGGATATAGTTTACTTACCTAAGTCTAGAGAGCTTAGGTGCAGATTAGCGAGAGACAAAGCTTTGGGCTTGTAAGTGTGTGCAGAATTACTGTTGGGATTCAAGCAGCTAAAATCATAGTTTACAGCACAGTGCATTTGTAAGCTTACTGCTGCTTGTCCAGGCAGGACCACCTTACCCACTGGGGCACAGGATTGGAGGGCACTTGGATTATGTGGGAAGTATACCAGTCCTCAGTAATGGGTCTACCCCTCCAGGTTTCATCAACGAGCCAGGCCAGCTGGTCAATTAACCACAGTGTCCTAGAGTACTGAACACCTGTTTAGCTTTGCTATCAGATTACCCAGCCTGACATAGAAGGACTGACTCATTTCCAATGTGATTCATCTTGGAGCTGAGTTGACATAAGACATAAGAACATAAGAAATAGGAGCAGTAGTAGACCATACGGCCCCTCGAGCCTGCTCTGCCATTCAATAAGATCATGGCTAATCTTTGGTCTCAACTCCACTTTCCCGCCCGATCCCCATATCCCTTGATTCCCCTAGAGTCCAAAAATCTATCTATCTCAGCCTTGAATATATTTAGTGACTCAGCATCCACAGCCCTCTGGAGTAGAGAGGATAGAGAGGCTTATAAGTGCTCTGTGTTGGTAAATTATGATTTTAGCTGCTTAAATTCCAGCAGTAGCTCTGCATACACTTAAAGGCCCAAAGCTTTGTCTCTCGCTAATCTGCACCTATACTCTCTAGACTTAGGTAAGTAAACTATATCCCTATGGATGAACTCCATATCTGCCAAACAGAAATCTTGCTTGTTTGGTTTGCTCATTCTTGGTTCCACAGCTGGACTCTCAATATTTGAAACTCTGCTCTCCATGAACAGGCCTGTGTTTCCTCCTGAACACAATCATGTGTGCGACGGGGTTCCGAGTGCATAAATGCATTACCTGCGTGGCACTGAGCTATACAGAGGGAAAGAGAAACTGCTCACTGCCGGGTCCAAGAGAAGAGAAAATGCTAAAGTGAGAATGCAGAAAGCTCTACTGGGTTGGAGGGAAGTTGTTGGTGTGACAGTTCAGACAGTGTTGGGTGTTAGAGAGGTGGTAAAAAGAAAAAAGAAAGAACTTGCATTTACATAGCGCCTTTCGCAACCTCAGGACATCCCAAAATGCTTTACAGCCAATGAAGTACTTTTGAAGTGTAGCCACTGTTGTAATGTAGGAAGCGCAGTGGCCAATTTGCGCACAGCAAGATCCCACAAACAGCACTGAGATAATGACCAGATAATCTGTTTTAGTGATGTTGGTTGAGGGATAATTATTGACCAGGACACCAGGGAGAACACCCCGGCTCTTCTTTGAGTAGTGCCATGGGATTTTTTACATCCACCCAAGAGGGAAGACGGTTCAACGTCTTATCCGAAAGATGGCACCTCTGACACTGCAGCACTCCCTCAGTACTGCACTGAAGTGTCAGCCTAGATAATGTGCTTAAGTCCCTGGAGTGGGACTTGACCTCACAGCCTTCTGACTGAGAGGCAAGAGTGCTGTCAACTGAGCCACAGCTGACACTTATCAGCTGTTTACAGGATAGAAGGTTTGTGTACCTAAAGCACAGTGCTTTGTGTACTGTTAGTGGAATCGTCACATGGTGAGATCCTCATTTTTGGGGAGCTCTGCCAGGCCTGAGGGAAGCCACAGATATGACAGCTTTTTCTGGATCTTAAGAGAATCTGCTGGTGTGAGAATACAGGGCTTCTGTGAAATAATGTTTTAAATTTCAAAATATACTTTATTTCATAGAATTTAAAGATACACGCAGTTCAATGTAATATCACAATTCAAAACCAGTACAATTCAAACCAAAACACTACACATCGTACACAAAGTGATCTCATTATTACAATTCAAACACGATATTTCTTATGACTCATGCTGTACAATACAAGGTGGGGTGGCCTTACATGGTGGCCCTTCCCCATAGATCCTTTGCGTAGGTCGCACCTTGCCTCAGTGCTTCCCGCAGCACGTACTCCTGGACCTTGGAGTGTGCTGGTCGGCAACACTCGGTCGTGGGCAACTCCTTCAGCTGGAAGACCAGCAGGTTTCGGCTGGACCAAAGTGCCTCCTTCACCAAGTTGATGGTCTTCCAGCCACAGGTGATATCTGTCTCGGTGGGGGCATCCCGGGGAACAGTCCGTAGAGCACAGCGTCCTGTGTTACCGAACTGTTTGGGATGAACCGGGACAGATACCAACGCATCTCTCTCCCCACCCCACTGTGCACAAAGGGGCAGTCCATCAGGAGGCGGAAGACAGTCTCCTCCCCGCCACAGCCTCGAGGGCAGCTCACGGTGGCGCTGAGATTCCGTGCGTGTTGGAAGGACCGCACTGAGAGGGCCTTTCTCACCCCCATCCAAGCTACATCCTGGTGCCTGTTGGTCAGTTCCGACGATGAGACGTTCTGCCAAATGGCATTGACCGTCTGGTCGGGGAAGAAACCGATTGAGTCCATCCTCTCCGTTCCTTGTAGGACTCTGAGAACATTTTGTGTCGACCATTGTCTGATGGCCTTGTGGTCGAAGGGGTTCCTCCTCAGGAACTTCTTCACCTGGGACAGGTGGGGGGGACGGTTCAGCTGGGCAAGACGTCCTGCGCTTGCTCGGCCAGCCTAGCCAGGCCCAGCCTTCTCAGTGTGTTGTTCAGGTAGAAACCTATCACGTAGTGACACTTGATGTTTGTATACTGGGGATCTACAGATATCCTGAGGCAGCCGCACACAAAGGTGGCCATCAGGATCAGAGCGGCGTTGGGGATGCTCTCCCCCCCTTTGTCTGGGGTCTTGTACATGGTGTCCCTGCGACGCATTCTACCTTGGACCTCCAGACAAAGTGACAGTGATGGTGGAGTTGTGGGGAATGGGCCAGACCCTGGCCACGTAGAGCAATACCGCGAGTACCTCACACCTTATCACCAGGTTCCTGACGGTTATGGAGAGGGATCGCCCCACCCACATACTAAGCTTTTCTTTGGCCTTGGCGATCAGCTCCTCCCAGGGGCAGGCCAGGGGCCCCCCGATCCAGATCCCTAGCACCTTCAGGTAGTAGGACCTGACGGTGAAGGGGACAAGGGGCCGGGCCTCCCACCTGCCAAAGAACATGGCCTCACTTTTATTTCAGTTCACTCTGGCCCCCAAGGCCAGCTCGAAATAGTCGCAGATGCCCATCAGTGTGTGGACTGACTGCTGATCAGAGCAGAAGATGGTGATATTGTCCATGTACAGGGAGGCCTTAACCTGAGAGCCTCCGCTGCCTGGGATCGTCAACCCCCCTGATACCTGCATCCTTCCTGATGGACGCGGCAAACGGCTCGATACAACATATGAACAAAACCTCGGAGAGAGGACAGCCCTGCCTGACTCCAGAGCTGATCGGAAAGCTCTCTGACTCCCACCCGTTGATTAGGACTGCACTATGAATGTCCGCATAGAGCAGTCAGATCCAATCGCGGATTCCCTCCCCAAAACCTATTTTGGAAAACACGTCCATCATGTACGTGTGGGATATTCTGTCAAAGGCCTTCTCCTGGTCCAGGCTGATGAGGCAGGTGTTCACCCCCCTGTCCTGCACGTAGGCGATCGTATCCCTGAGCAGCGCAAGGCTATCAGAGATCTTCCTGCCGGGTACAGTACAGGTCTGATCCAGGTGGATCACCCACTCCACAGCAGACTTGAGCCATTGGCGATGGCCTTAGGCAGAATCTTGTAGCCGACATTTAGCAAGGAAATGGGTCGCCCTGAAAGAAATGGAAGAATCACATGTGTATGAGTACTGTGAAAGAATAGAAGGAGTGGGGTGGGTCAGATACTAAAGTACCGTGTGACTCTCCACCCTGGTTTTTCCGGTTTCTCCTCTTTCTTTTTTGGCTGCTGTGGGGGTTTCATTTGACAGTCATCAGGGAACAATGTGAAAGTAACACAATGCTGCTGGGAATAATCAGCTTGTTTCCTCATTAACATTTATTTGTCTACAATGTTCTCTCCTCTCTGCCTTTCCTGGAAACCATTAACACTTTGCTAGGGTACAGCTCCATGTCTGACACTCATCCCTTTAACATTTGTATGTGTGGAAAGTGTAGGCAGTTAAAGTGAGAAACACATAGAGAGACTGAACTAAGGCAGGCTGGGCTGAACTAATCCCTCAGTCAGGTAATACTGTACTGTAGTAAATTGTACTGCTTAATTGAACCAGGGAGAATAGAGCTGAGGTATAGAGAGAGATAGAATTTAAACAGCAATAAAGGCCTGGATTTTCCTCTGCTATCCCACCCAAATTGGCCTCCCTGCCCCAACCTTGAATTTTCTCTACTTGCCCCCACAGGATGGCTGTCAGGTGGCCTCCTGGCCGGCCTCCCATCTTCCACCCTCCATAAACTTGAGCTCATCCAAAACTCTGCTGCCCGTATCCTAACTTGTACCTAGACCTGTTCATCCATCACCCCTGTGCTCGCTGACCTACATTGGCTCCCATTCTGGGAATGTCTTGATTTTAAAATCTCATCCTTATTTTCAAATCGCTCCATGGTCTCGCCCCTCCCTATCCCTGTAGCTTCCTCCAGCCCTACAACCCTATGAGATCTATGCGCTCCTCCAATTCTGGACTCTTGCGCATCCCCATTTTAATCGCTCCACCATTGGCGGCCGTGCCTTCAGCTGCCTAGGCCCTAAGCTCTGGAATTCCCTCCCTTAACCTCTCTGCCTCTCTGCCTCTCTCTCCTCCTTTGAGATGCTCCTTAAGTCCTACTTCTTTGACCAAGTTCTTGGTCACCTGCCCTAATATCTCCTTATGCGGCTCGGTGTCAAATTTTTTTTTGTTAACGCTCCTGTGATGCGCCTTGGCACGTTTTACTATGTTAAAGGCGCTATATAAATGCAAGTTGTTGATGTTGTCCTTTCCTTTCCCACCATATGAATGCTGCGGCAAAGAGGTGGAGCCTGGCAAACCGCCCCATTTCCCTGCCTTCGGCCTGTGCCACCGCCACTCCCAGGGATTGGCAGGGAGGGCGTGACAGTAATCTCTGGGGCAGCAGCGGAAGGCCCCCTGATGCCTTTGGGGGAGAGGACCTGATTGTGGGCACCATTACACGGTATGCCCTACCTTTGTTGGGACTTGGCACAGTTCATGGCCTAACGGTAAAATATCCCTCTGATCTTTGGGACCTTGTGTCCCCTTTGACCTGCCCTCCACTTCCTTGGGTCACACAACAGAACTGTTGGAATTTCCTTGGTTGGCAGTGGCTGGCTGCTGCTTGCTGGTGGGGGTCCTGCCCTGCGTACATAAACAGCCCTGACCCAGGAAAATGTGCCAGGGTTCATTGAAATAGGCAAGAACAGGAGACCAGTATTTCTATGGGAACGAAATGGGGGGGTGGGGCGAATTTCGATGACATTTTTTGTGTTGGAACTAACATCATTATAACACAATGCACTGTAGCCGAGAATATTATCGAAACCAATGCCGGGTGATAGGTAGCGGAAGTGCCTCAGGGTGGCCTCGTGCTTCTTGGTTTCAGTTGAGCTAAACTTTCCAAAGTAATTTTTTAAATGTTCCAATCTCCTGATAGATTATTGCACACGCTCTCTTTTTCCTCAGTCAGGCTGAAGAGAGTGATGAGCTCAGTGAAGCTGTGAGGAGTGGTTTGCTTTTTTTTTAAACTGGAAAAACAGTGATTAATCCAATTGTTAAGGGACGAGCTCAGCACCTCAGCTCCGAGCTCTCCTCTCCCCGATCCAATGAAACAGTGCAACTTACGCAGAGGGAGCAAGGTACGTGATGGAGAGAGAGGGCTGTATAGTAAGTGCTAGGCTCCAGCTTGCTGCCTGACACAGGCCTTCTACACATGTAGATGAAGAGCTGTTGGGTATCGCTCCTTTTAGTTACCAGTGAACTAGACGGGGGTGGGGGCGGGGAGAGAGAGAGAAAGAGACTAATTGTGGGATCAGCTCAGCCCAAATCAACCTGACTGAGTTCGGAAAAGAAAACTCAGAAAATGCTGCAAACACTCAGCAGGTCAGGCAACACCCGTGTGGAAAAGAGACAAATTAACCTTTCATGTGCGGAACCTGTCAGAACTCAATTCAGTCAGTCTGTCTGTACGACTCTCTGGTGTCAGTATGTGTACAAATGTTAACAGAGTGACTGGTGCCTGTGGCACTGTAATCCAGGAAGGAGTCAATACCTTTAGGAGGGAGAGGAGAATTAGAGAAAAACAAAACAAATACTAACAAGGAAATGCAACCGATTACTAATCACAGTACAATGTTGCAACCTACACATTCTTCCCTGATGACTGGCAAATGAAAATCCCCCCCCCAAAAAACCAAAAAGGGTAAACAGAGAAACCACACCTCAGTGTCATTGAGTACATTGCAAGGTGCATCACATCTGATGTCCCATACACTCTCCTCTCCTGAACTTGCTAACATTTGTTGGGTCACAATTGCATAGTATGATTAAATGATTTGATTTGGTGAATAGTGAGAAACTGTTTCCTCTGGTGAGAGAGTCCAGAACAAGGGGGCATAACCTTAAAATTAGAGCTAGGCCGTTCAGCAGTGATGTCAGGAAGCACTTCCTCACACAATGAGTAGTGGAAATCTGGAACTCCCTCTGTCAAAAAGCTGTTGAGGTTGGGGGTCAATTGAAAATGTCAAAACTGAGTGTGATAGATTTTTGTTGGGCAAGGGTATTAAGGGATTTGGAACCAAGGCAGGTAGATGGAGTTAAGATACAGATCAGCCATGATATAATGAATGGTGGAACAGGCTCGAGGGGCTGAATGGCCTATTCCTGTTCCTAAGTCCCTATGTTCTTCCTTCCTGTGTTCCTACTTCACTGACGTGATTGTTTTTCAAGTGTGAGCTTGGACAGTGAGGCCGGGAGGCTGTTCAACCATGAAGAGCATCAAAGCCAAATCTGACCCTGTTCTCATTCTATGTATATATGCACTCATACACTTTTCCAGCTGATGTCACGGAAAAGCAATCAGGAACAGAAACTCTCAAGTGTAGGGGCACTAAACACAAACTGAAGCTGAGATCAGCTAAATCAGCACAGATCAAGAATTGAACCCGACACCTCTCTGGTCCATATTCCTCAGTATCACACAGTGGATTTACTTACAAAGTAACTGAAGGAGATTGTTCCAGTGGTTCTTATGGGAAGTGCATGAGTGTGGATGTTAGGTGCTGACAGAATTGGGCATGGTAATGATGCCACCCCCCCCCCCCCAAAATCAACTAGTCTGCTGAACTCACTGTCTAATCTGACACATGAAGAATGGTCACCTGGGGGAAGTATGAGTGAATGTCTATTGTCCATCGAACGTCTTCAGATTGAGGCAGCACCTTCAGAAGAGGAAGCGGGAAAAGAATTTTCAAAAACTTAACTGGAGACCTCCTGGTCAGTGTATAGTGGGTGTTCGTCGTCATTGATGACATGTTGAAGGCTGCGGAGAACATGGCGTAGTTTCTCCGCTCCGGGGAAGTACTGGACGACAAAGGGTACTCTGTTGGTTGCATCCCGTGTTAGTCTCCTGAGGAGGTCTATGCGATTTTTTGCTGTGGCCCGTCGGAACTGTCGATCGATGAGTTGAGCGTCATATCCCGTTACATTGGCGAGACCATGCAGACGGTGCGACAACGGATGAACGGACACCGCGCAACAATCGCCAGACAGGAGGGTTCCCTCCCAGTCGGGGAACACTTCAGCAGTCAAGGACATTCAGCCACCGACCTTCGGGTAAGCGTACTCCAACCAACACTATACACCAGATACATCGACGACATTTTCTTTCTATGGACCCACGGCAAGGAATCACTAAAGAGACTACACGATAACATCAACAAGTTCCATCCCACCATCAAGCTCACCATGGACTACTCCTCAGAATCAGTTTCTTTCTTGGACACACGAATCTCCATCAAAGACGGGCACCTCAGCACCTCACTCTACCGCAAGCCCACAGACAACCTCACAATGCTCCACTTTTCCAGCTTCCACCCTAACCACGTCAAAGAGGCCATCCCCTATGGACAGGCCCTGCGAATACACAGGGTCTGCTCAGACGAGGAGGAACGCGATGGACACCTAAAGACGCTGAAAGACGCCCTAGTAAGAACGGGATATGACGCTCGACTCATCGATCGACAGTTCCGACGGGCCACGGCAAAAAATCGCATAGACCTCCTCAGGAGACTAACACGGGACGCAACCAACAGAGTACCCTTTGTCGTCCAGTACTTCCCCGGACCGGAGAAACTACGCCATGTTCTCCGCAGCCTTCAACATGTCATCAATGACAACGAACACCTCGCTATGGCCATCCCCACACCTCCACTACTCGCCTTTAAACAGCCACCCAACCTCAAACAGACCATCGTTCGCAGCAAATTACCTAGCTTTCAAGAGAACAGCGTCCACGACACCACACAACCCTGCCACGGTAACCTCTGCAAGACATGCCAGATCATCGACACAGATACCACCATCACACGAGAGGACACCACCCACCAGGTGCATGGTTCATACTCCTGTGACTCGGCCAACGTTGTCTACCTCATACGTTGCAGGAAAGGATGCCCCAGAGCATGGTACATTGGCGAGACCATGCAGACGCTGCGACAACGGATGAACGGACACCGCGCAACAATCGCCAGACAGGAGGGTTCCCTCCCAGTTGGGGAACACTTCAGCAGTCAAGGACATTCAGCCACCGACCTTCGGGTAAGCGTACTCCAAGGCGGCCTTCGAGACACACGACAACGCAAAATCGTCGAGCAGAAATTGATAGCCAAGTTCCGCACCCATGAGGACGGCCTCAACCGGGATCTTGGGTTCATGTCATGCTACACGTTACCCCACCAGCGAACAAATGTTATCTGTTTTTAATATAACGGGTCAGTTGCTGTCTTTTCTATGTTTCTACCTCTCTATCTCTGTTTTTTTTTGTTTGTTGTTTTTTTTTGGTGATTTGTATATTCTGAGACCTTGCAGGTAACACCTGTCTGTCTGCACACTGATTGCCTTGGCAACGGGCAGTTGAAAAAACTGTCTGTAATCACCAAGCATTGTTCTGTGAATTATAAATGCGATTTCATTTCGAGGATTGCATTTCCAACAAACGTTCACCTGAGGAAGGAGATAGCCTCCGAAAGCTTGTGAATTTAAAATAAAATTGCTGGACTATAACTTAGTGTTGTAAAATTGTTTACAATTGTCAACCCCAGTCCATCACCGGCATCTCCACATCAGTGTATAGTGGGCAGTGTATTTACTGCTGAGTCTTCAGAGGAGCTCGACTGTTTGATTACAAAGTAAAGTGCAAATTAAATTTGGGATTTCCCCATCCTGTAAAAACAGAACAAGCTCTGGAATGTTACCAGCAACTGAATTTGTTCTTTTTCTCTCAACAATTTTCTCCCCTCCTTGCCTGAGGGAATGACTTCTTGCTGTGGTATGATGGTTTCGAGTATCGATGCCTCTGAGTCAGAAGGTTGTGCGTTCCACAGACTTGAGCACAAAATATAGGCTGGCACTCCAGTGCTGCACTGTCGGAGGTGCCATCTTTCGGATGAGTCGTTAAATCAAGGCCCTGTCTGCCCCCTCAGGTGGACATAAAAGATCCCATGGCACTATTTCAAAGAAGACACCATTTCCAGTGGAAAATATTTATCCCTCAACCAACATCACTAAAAAAGATGATCTGGTCATTTTCACATTTCTGTTTGTGGGGCCTCACTGTGCCCAAATTGGTTGCTGCATTTCCCACATTACAACAGTGACTACACTTCAACAGTACTTCATTAACGATAAAGCGCTTTGGGACGTCCTGAGGTTGTGACCGGTACGATATAAATGCAAATCTTTCTTTCCACAGACTTTCCACAGGTTTCCCTCTGGTACTTCAATCCAAATGGCCATAATTGTTAGGCCAGTTGCCTGATGGGATAGGGGGAACCAATTGCATTCCTTGCACTGCCATACATAGCTGAGCGGCCCATTGACTTCACCTGTTGCGGCAGCGGCAGCCAACTTAAATAGTTTTATTATGCTCCCCGTACAGCTTGAGCCTTGTGCAGGGAGCGTCTAACTGGTAGGCCCACACAATTGGCAGCATCTAGCCTTTAAAGGCCGCCTAAATGTAGGGAAGGTTGACAGACTGTATTTTATGGCATGTGCCATCTACCTGGTACATGGCCCTGTTCGCTTATTTTACTGCGCCAAATCCAATAAAGTGTGCTATCTTTGCCCGATTCTTTTTGCAGGTACTGCAGTCATTCAGTTTGACCACACCTTTTGCCAGGCATGGTGCATTGCTGTTCCCTGGGGAGAGTACATCGAATGACCAATCAGCACAAGCCTCTTCGCACCTACTAACATGTTAATGTTACTAGCTACCAAACTGGACTGGACTGCTCTGTCACTTGCCCATGGGATCCATTTTGTGCCTTTAAATTGGATTTACCATGGCCTTCATTTTTGCCTGCCTTGGGAAGTTTTACAATGTTAAAGGCGCTATATAAATGCAAGTTGATGTTGTTGCCACTTTTTTCTCTCTCCCTCCCACCCCAATCTGGAAAGGCTGACAAAAACTTAATTGCTTTTTAAAGGCTGCAGAAATATTTGCATCCCCCTCCCCCTTCATTACAAATTCAATTCTGCTGTTGATACCTTCTTGGGTTCAGTGACGTCAGGCACTCCCATAAGCATTCTGAGTGTTTTACACTGTCTTATATTTACTTGTATGATAGTGTAACCCAGGGACAATAGCATTGTGATCTAGACTGGATAATCATATCTGTTACATGAATGCCTCTTCAGTCTGTTCAAAGTCAGACCAAGTTGCCCCTAAATAAGGCAAATTTGGATATGAATTGTGAAGGTGCTTTATTTCACACAGAATAACAGTTAAGATCAGCTTCACTTAGTTCAATTACTGCAACTTATCTTCAAGTCTTCCAGCATTTCTGACTTTCTAGAACTTGCTTCAGTAAAACCCCTCACAACTTTTTCTTTTAAAAAAACTGACCGCTCACATGCTTACTACATTCCTGATCCTACAGGAAGTCGGGGCTTGGGCTCCTGATCCCCTCCCCGTGGCCTGTCCAGGAGTTGGCCAGAAGAGCTGCTAACCAACCTGTTACCATGCTCCCCCTCCCCCTTTGAAACTAGCCACACAACAGGAAGGGATATTCCACCTCCCCCACAGTGTGAATATTAGCCGGGAGCTCCTGTGTTGAGATAATGACTCCTCCATTGTTCCTGATTGTCCTGGGTAACAGTCTGCCTTTAATACACATGTGACAAATGCTTGCAGCCTGTGGCCTACCTTTTAAAAATATGTGCCGATTCACTTTGTTTTAAAACCTAACTATTGAAAGGAACTTTTTTTCAAAATTATTATGTGGAAAAATTGTCCAAAAAATGTTCTGAAACATAACCCACCTATGTGGCTACTTATCTTGGTCGGTTATCACCTGACATGGAGATAAGAGCACTACAACTGGCCTCAGCTCCCCAAGCTAGTGAGGGGAAGGATTTGCCAGGGTGCCTGCTCCTGATTGTTACTCAGTGACCACTGCTGAAAAGGGCACGTATGTGGACACAGGGTGAGTGCAGGATGGGGTTCAGCTGTGACACCTTCTGCATTTGAATAGCCTGCTGACACTCACTATCTAGACTCACATAAGAAGAATGGTCATTCTGGGTGAGATGATGTACCTATGGAACCACGCCCCAGTAACAGTCAGCATCTTTGGGGGAGGAAAGGAGAAAAAAAATTGCATTTATAATAGTGCCTTTCATGACAGAATGTCCCAAAGCACTTCACAGCTCATGAAATACTTTTGAAGTGTAGTCACTATTGCAATATAGGGAAACACTGCAGCCAATCTGTGTACAGCCAGGTGCACAAACAGCATGAGATAAAAGACCATACAATCTGTTTTAGTGATGGTGGTTGAGGGATAAACGTTGGTCAGGTCACTGGGATAAGACTCCCTGCTCTTCTTTGATTAGGGACACAGGATCTTTGATGTCCACCTGAGAGGGCAGATGGAGCCTTGGTTTAATGTCTCATCTGAAAGATGGTGCCTCTGACAATGCAGCACTCCCTCAGTACTGCACTGAAGAGGCAGCTAAAATTATATGCTCAAGACCTGGGTGGGGTTTGAGCCCATGACCTTCTGACTTAGAGGCAAAAATGCTACCAATGAGCCAAGGCTGACACATTAACAATTGAATTCCTTCATTTGAGGAATTGCTGCTGTATATCTAAACAACCATTACAACTTGTATTTCTGTTCACTGATTGCTGCTCTCCTGAAGGTGTAGACTTTTGCTGGGCTACAGTTCCATGGGTACTGGTCATCCTCTATTACTTTGCCCAAGTGGACATTCTTCATGACATCACACGATACAGGATGGGACCTAATAAGTAAGTGTCAGCAGGCTATTGCATTGTGGGGGACATAATGCTGACCCTAATCCCACCCTTATCAGACATCCATAATTGCACAGTTTCCAGCAGGGGTTATTGGACTATGCCTCCTCCAGTGGCTTAGCAGGTTCATCCTGTAAGTAACTGAGCCATACAGATGGGGAGGTTCCAAGTTTGATCCCCCGTCTGTGCTGAGTTAGTTAATCTCAGTTCGGGGCAAGGGCAGGGCTAATACAATTGTGCTTATTGTCCAAAGGAGAAAATTGAAGGGATTCTGCTCCTGACTGCTATCCAGTGATCTTGGCGAAAGTGTCACTAGGACACGGTACTGGAAGGTGATGGTTACCCATCATAGCCCAACAAGGAGTCAATGCCTTCAGTTGAGGAATGGAGAGGGGAAAACTGATATCGCTTTCCTGTGTTTACAAGTGGAATTGGTGCTGGCCTCCAAATAGGTCAGCTGCAAAAACAAAACTTACCGTTCTGCACATGTTCAGATCTTGCACTGGAGCTGAATTTTCCAACACGATACATGTATGAATAGTCTCATGATGACATCAGCCTTGTGACATCGGCATGTTGACTTTCTGAATGGGTTGGATATAATTACAAAACTACAAGGGACCTCAGTGCAACACATCAATGATCCTCAGTTTGGCTCAGTTGGTAGAACTCGCTATTATGGGTTCAAGCTCCAGCTGCCTGTTCAGATGGGCACAAAAATTTCCACAGAGCAATTTGAAGAGCAGGGAGTTCTTCTGGTGGCCTGGTCAACATTCATCCCTCAACTAACACTACCAGAAACTGAGCAATTTTCTCATTTGTTGTTTGTGGGACCCTGCTGTGCACTAAATTGGCTGTCAAGCTTACCTACATAACAACAGTGGACTACACTTTTAAAGAAGTAATTAATTGAATGTGAAGCATTTTGAGATCTCCTGAGGATGTGATAAGGCAACATATACCTGGAACTAAAGCAAAATGCCACAGATGGAAATCTGAAATAAAAACAGAAAATGCTGGTAACACTCAGCAGGCCATGCAGAATCTGTGGCGAGAGAAAGAGTTAATGATTCAGGGTGATGAGCTTTCATCAGAACTGAAAGAAGTTAAAGATTTAACAGTTTTTAAGCAAGTACAGAACCAGGGAAAAGAGGGGGGAGGGGAGAACAAAGGGGAAGGTCTGTGATAGAGTGGAGGGCAGGGGTGATTAAATGACAAAGGGGATGATGGTGCAAGGCTAAAGGAGGTGGTAATGGGATAAAAACAGAAACAAAAGATGGGTCCAGAGGAGGTGTAAATGGTTACTGCAGAATAGCAGAGTGGGAGGGAAACATGGAAAATCTGGCAAAGAGGAAAAGGCTCCCGTGGCCCTGGAATGTGGTGGAGAAAGGTGGGTAGGCCCCAGGGGTGCGGACCACCTGGCTGGCCGTGTACCACCCCAAGCACCACCCCGCACCTCCTCCACTCCCAACGGCTCTGGTGCAGCCATCCTCCATTACCGGCACCTACTTTCCGAGAAAAATGGGAGCGGTGGTTAAGATCTAAAGTTATTAAACTTGATGTTAAGGCCGGAAGGCTGTTAAATGCCTAAAAGAAAGATGAGGTGCTGTTCCTCGAGCTTGGTTGAGCATCATTAGAACAGTGCAGGAGACCAAGGACACTGGGGTCAGAGTGGGATGGAGAATTAAAATGACAACCAACAGGGAGCTCAGGGTCCCATTTGCTGACAGAATGTGCCTTATCCCTCGGGTTGTCAACTTTGGTTGGACATATTCCTGGAGGTTTCATCACATGACCTCCCACCTCCAACTGCCCCGCCCTCACGTCCCTCCATTGGCCGCCCAACATGTCCATCCTCTCAGTGCACCACCTTCCTACACCAATCGGGAAGTGAATAGACGCTCCACTACCTGATTGGATGATTCTTCACCATCACTCAACAGCCTTTATTCCCAATATTTTTATAACCAATGAACAAAAGTGTTCAAAGAAAAGTTTTTTAAAACATGATTTTTTTTCCTGGGTTGTTTACATCAGTGTCCTTGAGATTAGTCTTTAATTCCTGGAGACTCCAGGGCAATCCTGGTGGGTTGGCAACCCAATTTATCCCAGTGGCAGACTCGTAGACCCACAAAAACTTGGGGAGCTGCTTTTATATTGCCCTAGTGCCGAGTTATCGCTGCTTGCTCCTGGTGCATTAGTCTTGTGTAACCAGCGGCAACACCAAACCAAAATAGTTACCAGATTCACTAAGGCCGGTGGTCTCAGTAAAAAATACAGGCCTTCCCAGCTTAGTCAGTCCAACAAGTTTACTTTGGTGTTGCCACTAACTGTGCAGTACCCATGTGTCAGGAACTGGTTCTGTTACTGGTATAGTAATGTATGTGTTGGGAGCTGACTCACAGACAGCCTGGAACCGAACCTGGAACAGATCTATAAGCCAGCTTCAGCGTAATAACTCCTGGAATTTTGATGAGCCAAATGTCATATCTGACACATTGCAGTAAATTGTAACCCTCACCCGGTGGGAATCGTATGGGTGAGGTTAAGAATGTGGGGGCGGTTCCGCAGCATTTCCGACTCGTTCCCGTCCCCCACCATCTTAACTTACCTGAGAATAGGCACGGGAAGGCCGCCCGCCCCTGGCAGACGGGGACCTACTTTACATTGGAAAGTTGTGACCCGATGACATCATCGGCACAGCATTGGCATTTTAAATTCTGGATTCGGGAGGCCCGCATGGGGCCAAGCCTGAAAACTGAATCACGGCGGGAGTCGCAGAGTGGCCAGAAGAGGCCAAATTAAATTTAAAAATGTAACTTTTCTGTGGAATCCTTGTGAGCCAGGAGGAACTGGAGTGCTCCCCCGGGTCCTGCAAATAATCGGGCCTCCCCAGCCCCGGCCTTGCCTCTCCCTCCCAGCTAGTATCAGCTGACAACCAATGCCCCTCCCCCCACCTTCTTCCCAGCGCTAACTTTATGCTGGGGTCCGCTCTCTTGGGTTCCCGGCGTCCTCATGCTCCCGACTTGATTCCTGCTCCCTCCTGCTTCCAACTTGATTCCTGCTCCCTCCTGCTGACCCTGACGTCATTCCCACAGGTTTTGAACCGGAGGCAGTGCTGCGTTATTCTAATAAGGCTCAGGAGTTAATTAAAATGGTTCGGGCCTCACACTGAGCTCCCCGTGGTGATTTCATCTTCCTCCCTGCACTCCCCCGATCCCAGGCTAAATCGACACCATTCTGTCAATTCCACACCTCTGGGATTGAACAGTGCAAAGATGGATTAACATTTTGGGTATAGATCTTTGTAAGAATGAAAGGTTACAACAAAGAGTTTATACTTGAAGCATGAACCTCTCTTCAGTCTTTTTCAGTTGTTGATGGAGTCACTGTGCATTTCCAGCATTTTGTTTCAGAATTCCAGCATTTGCGGTTTTATTCTTTTCATCTTTACAGCTCTGTCAGTATAAGTAGAACCAGTGAGTGCTCTGAATGGGAAGGATTAAGCACCAATCTCAACCTATTGACAATTTTCACACATCTGCTGGAGGGTTTGATTAGTTAGTGTGCTGACAACAGGGAGATTAATCAATCACACAGGTATTTATTTCTCCTATCCAGGCGAGTACTTTGCCATCCCACTAAACTTGTGGTTTGATCCATAGAACTCCCAGCATCAAACCAGCCATCAGTCATGTAAACTTTATGTAAATTTATATCAATTATGAAGTTAGCTCAGCTCTGCACAGGCTGTTCAGTATTGAATTAGGTACAACAACAACTTGCATTTGTGTAGTGCCTTTAATATAGTAAAACGTCCCAAGGCGCTTCACAGGAGCGTTATCAGACAGGTGCAGTGACAGCATGGATACGAAATTGGCTAAGTGACAGGAAACAGAGAGTAGTGGTGAACAATTGTTTTTCGGACTGGAGGAAGGTATACAGTGGTGTTCCCCAGGGGTCGGTACTAGGACCACTGCTTTTCTTGATATATATTAATGACTTGGACTTGGGTGTACAGGGCACAACTTCAAAATTTGTAGATGACACAAAACTTGGAAGTGTAGTAAATAGTGAGGAGGATAGTGATAGACTTCAAGAGGATACAGACAGGCTGGTGGAATGGGCGGATTCATGGCGGATGAAATTTAACATAGAGAAGTGCGAAGTGATACATTTTGGCAGAAAGAACAAGGAGAGGCAATATAAAATAAATGGTACAATTCTAAAGGGGGTGCAGGAACAGAAAGATCTGGGGGTATATGGGCACAAATCTTTGAAGGTAGCAGGACAGGTTGAGAAAGCGGTTAAAAAAGTATACGGGATCCTGGGCTTTATAAATAGAGGCATAGCGTACAAAAGCAAGGAAGTTATGTTGAACCTTTATAAAACACAGGTTCGGCCACAACTGGAGTATTGTGTCTAAGTCTGGGCAACGTCATTTAGGAAGGATGTGAAGGCCTTAGAGCGGGCACAGAAAAGATTTACTAGACTGGTTCCAGGGATGAGGGACTTCAGTTTCGTGGAGAAGCTGGGGTTATTCTCCTTAGAGCAGAGAAGGTTGACAGGAGATTCGATAAAAGTGTTCAAAATCATGAAAGGTTTAGATAAAGTAAATAAAGAGAAACTGTTCCCATTGGCAGAAGGGTCGAGAACCAGAGGACACAGATTTAAGGTGATTAGTGAAAGAACCAAAGGCGATGTGAGGAAATACTTTTTTACACAGCCAGTAAATGCGCTGCCTGAAAGGGTGATGGAAACAGGTTCAATTGTGACTGTCAAAAAGGAATTGGACAAATTCTTGAAGGGAAAAAATTTGCAGGGTTATGGGGAAAGAGCGGGGGAATGGGGCTAACTGGATTGCTCTTACAAAGAACCGGCACAGGCTTGATGGGCCGAATGGCCTCTTTCTGTGCTGTAATCATTCTATGATTCTATGAAAATTTGACACCGAGATACATAAGGAAATAGGACAGGTGACTAAAAGGTTGGTCAAAGAGGTAGGTTTTAAGGAGCGTCTTAAAGGAGGAGATAGAGGTAGAGAGGCGGAGAGGTTTAAGAAGGGAATTCCAGAGCTTGGGGGCTAGACAGCTGAAGGCACGGCCGCCAATGGTGGGGCAAAGGAAATCAGGGATGCACAAGTGGCCAGAATTGGAGGAACGCAGAGTTGTTGGAGCGTTGTAGGGCTGGAGGAGGTTACTGAAATAGGGAGGGGCGAGGCCATGGAAGAATTTGAACACAAGGATGAGATTTTAAATTTGAGGCATTGCTGGACTGTGAGCCAATGTAGGTGTACAGGGGTGATGGAAAAATGGGACTGGGTGCAAGTTAACATATGGGCAGCAGGTACATGGAACATTAGTGTGCAAAAACCCCTATGGAAATAATGCAGAGTTTATTTTTCTAGATGCATCACTGCACACAGGAGCAGGTCTCCATTTTCTATTTATCCTTGTCAGAGTGTACCGTGCAGTTTGTATCTACAAGAGCTGTACCTACATGACCGACATATTTCTGGTACTTTTATATTCACATAAGGGGTATCCGGGAAGCAATGCTCAAACAGTGACTTATCTCAGTCCACTACACTCCTATGTTTAATTCAGCTCCATGGCTCCAAACAAATCCCATCGGGAGTTGAAGACCTATAGTTTACAAGGTTAATAGGGTGGAAGCAGCTCTCTGGATTTGGTTTTAAGTGGAGAACTGACGATAACTCACAAGATGCATGAACATACATTGGGGTAGAGCTTGGTATGCATTGTGTCCATTTTTTGGGGTAAAATGGGTGCAAAAATGACAAATATAGCAGTGGGGCAGCCCATACCCAATCTGCGGGTGCATGCAGGCCACCGCCAAATTTGTGGGCCCATTCTTCAGGCGTCCCTGGCGGCCGCTTAAAACAGGTGTTAGGCCCCTTCCTTATGTAAATGAAGGACGCAATGCCTGGTTTAGGTCCCCTTGCCGAAACTGGTTGGTGATGAGGGGAGCAGGAGTCGGACCTGCTTGGCTTGGAATTCTTCAGTGGCCGCTGTGACAGCCAACAAAAGGTAAGTTTGGTTTTTATAAAAGAAAACTGATAAATTGTTGCTGTGGATCCAGGAAGAGCGTAAGTACTCCCCGATTCCACAGTCCTTGCGATTGATCCCACCCCCCTCCCCCACCTTCGCCTATCCAACCCACTCCCGGGACTTACCTTTGAGCCGCTGCCAGAAAAGCAAGCGGCCCGATATTCATCTTAATAAAATGCACAAGCTGCCTGTGGAGGCGCGACAGGTACTGGCAGCTCGCGTAAAAGATTTGGGCCTCCCAGTCGGTGCACTGGTGGTTATGGACCTGAAAACAGGTCATAACTAATTTCCAGGGGTTGAGTCCTTTAGTTTACAGAATGCCATCGATGCCATTCGTTCAGTGTACAAGTGTCATGTTGTAAAGTAGTTCCCTGTCCCCAAAGTATTGAATTTTAAATCTTTATCTTCGTCTTCAAATCCCTTCTGGCCTTGTCCCACCATACCTCCAGCTTTATGTCCACTTTGTTCCTCCTTCTCTATCCTGCACATCCCCACCCCCCAGCCCTTTTCCCCACCACTGATGTGAAATCCTTCAGCTGCCACAGCCCCGCTCTCTAGAACTTGATGTCCCCATCCCTCTCCACTTCTCCCTCTCTCCACTTCTCCCTCCACCTTTAAAAACCTTCTCAAAACCCATCTTTTCCACCAAGCTTTTGGTCTCCTACCGTAACTCTCTCACTTTGGCTCAGCATCCATTTCATTTATTCCTCTTAGAATCATAGAAATTTACAGCTCAGCAGGAGGCTATTCACCCCATCATGTTTGCACCAAGTCTTTATTTTCCCTCTCTCCTATGTTAATGCCGTGGGATATTTTTCTATGTTAAAGACGCTATATATTGCCTAGGTAACAACAGTGACTACAGTTCAAAATCAGGTTATAGTCCAACAGTTTTATTTGAAAATCGTGACGAAGGAGAAAGCCTCCGAAAGCTTGTGATTTTCAAATAAAACTGTTGGACTATAAGCTGGTGTTGTAAGATTCCTTACATTTGTCCACCCCAGTCCATCACCGGCATCTCCACATTACAGTTCAAAAGTAAGTCATTGGCTGTGAAGCACTTTGGGATGTCCAGAGAAAGTGAAAGGTGCGACACAGATGCAAGTTCTTTCTATATAAATGCTAGTTTTGTTATTGTCGTATACTACACCATGATTTCCTGACTTGTTCTGTGTTGTTTGGCACTGAGAGCCTGATCCTCAGCCACAGACTTGACTGACCAGTTCTGTCAGTCCCAGTTTCATCTGTTTCAGGCTCCACATCATTGCTAAATTGTTATTTATTGGTCTCTTTGAAGCAGCACACCCAAGAGTGAGTCATTACAAAATAAGAAAGCAAACAGGCAACGAAGCACAAAGGATAACACCCAGCAACCTGACCACTGGGGGAGGGGATTGAAACACAGAGAGGAGGTCACAGTGACTCCACCAAAATGCGGGTCTGCAATTTTGTTTTCAGAATGAGGGAACAAGTTTTCGCAGAGTAATCTCAGGGAGCCAGGGCCCACACATGGACTGTGTGCATGAGAATGGAGCATAGACTTCACTCCCCCATGACCCAGACTACAGAAGTGTCCATTATAAGAGGGCCTTCAAGAAAAGATACCCCAGAATGAAAGCGATCATTTAATGAGCAGCAGTGTGAGCTCACTGCACTACTCTTCAAGGGTCTTGATTGATGTATCAGCTGAGCAATTGACCCAAAGTAATTGTGCTGCTTTTATAATAATTGATCAAATCAAAGTTTTATTTCCTTTTTCTTGCCAATTTGCTCCCCTTCCTTCCTCTCCTGAAATTGTTGACTCCTTGGATGGAGTACAGGTTCACAAGTATAGGTTGGCTTCTAGTAGCTTGACCAAGTGTCCATTGTTCAAATGTAAGCCTGAATGTGAGTGTTGGCCAGTTATTTGGCCTCTCTACCTCTCTCTCCTCCCTTAAGATGCTCCTTAAAACCTACCTCTGTGACCAAGCTTTTAGTCACCTTTCCTAATATCTCCTTATGTGGCTCAGTGTCAAATTTTGCTTGATAACGCTCCCGTGAAGTGCCGTAGGAAGATTTACTACATTAAAGGTGCTATATAAATGCAAGTTGTTGTTGTTGGAGTGTTACAGCCAAGTACAACTTAGCTCATGGCCATATTTAGGGTCCATTTCACGGCATTTTCCAGCAGAGGTTACTGGATTGTGATCAGGAGCAGAATCCCTAGATTGGTGGGGGTGGGGGAAAGAAAGAAGTTGCATTTATATAGCGCCTTTGATGACCTCAGGATGTCCCAAAGCGCTTTACAACAAATGAAGCACTCCAACTGCTGCCTTGGCTGAGATCAGTTATCTCAGCAAAGACCAGAAATCGATCCTAGAATGATCCTGGTCTGTACGGCTCTTTAGTGGCAGCTGCTCACAGATAATAACATAGAATTATAACAGCACAGAAACAGGCCATTCGGCCCACCAAGTCCATGCCGGTGTTTCTGCTCCACTCAGAAAACACATAGCTGACTGAAAACAACATAATTTTAAAAGGACCGGAACAGAGAGAGCCAGGGATACAGAGAAAGAGAGATAAAGGTAGAGAGATAGCAATAGAGAGACAGAGGATGAGAAAGAAAGACAGGGATAGAGAGAAAGAGATACAGATAGAAAAAGACAGATAGAAAGGGAGATAGAGAGACAGTGATAGAGAGATAAAAGATAGAAATCAAAAGAGATAAAAACAGAGTGAGACACACAGGGAGAGACAGAGCATGATAGAGAGAAAGAGAGAGAGAGGGACAGAGGGAGAGATATAGCCACAGAGAAACAGGAAGTGACACAGACAGGGAGATTAAAAGGCAGGGACACAGAGAGACAGAGATAGGGAAGTAGAAAGATGATGACACAGTAAGACAAACACAGTTTCTTTTACAGTGGCACTAGTTTCGTTTGTTTAAGTATAAATGATTCTGCCATCTGGAGAAGGGCCCTGGTTTTAGCTGTGTGAATGTAGGACACCACTCTCCTACAATCCAAACAAATCCCACTGTACGTGCACCTTAACACAAGGGTGCTTGACTTCATGGTCCAGCTGGCAGCCTGAAGATATGGCTCTGAGACCAAACAATGATTCTTGAAACAAATCTCTCTCCGCCCCAACCCCGCAGTGACAAGCCTGAACGGAAAGCAAGCTGCAGTTTAGCCTCATTTTGCCACACTTCTAAAACTAAAAAAAAGATATAGAAGCTCTGCAGCCCTTCCCTCACTGCTACCTGATCCAGGAAAAGCCTCTGACCTCAGCCTCTGACATCCTTGTGGACCCCGTGAAATCCTTATCACAGACCCTCATCCAGCTCTACTACATAAGAGGGGAGAGTGTTTGCCCTTTAGTGACTAACAGCAAGTTCAGGAATCGTGCCTGTGGCCAGGGATCCCCACACATTCCCACCTCAGTCAGCCGAATCATGGCAGGAGTGCCCTTTCCTGCTTCTGATCCAAAATGGCCACTGAACGCTTCAAACAAGCAACACTCAACTTGAAAAATCTCACCAGCAGACTCAGTGTTGAAGAAAACAGCTGATCTGCTGGTCAAGGAAGAAAAGAAGGGTAACTTTCCTACTTCACACTGCAGGAGGAAGCATCCCCACTGACAGTGCAAAGCGGAAATTCAGGCGGGTGCTGTGCACAATTAATCCAACCATTAATTTACCCCATGGAACTCTGCAGTGCACAAACCCTTAGCCACCCATTGTTGCCCAATCTGCAAACAACCCACACAGCCACATGAGAGACAACAAGCATCTAGATCTTGAGCAAGAAACAGCCCCACCCAACTATGAAGTCTCATTTGTGGAATTTTCATAGCTCGACAGTGAGAACTTCATGACCACACAGATTCCTGCATTTTATAATGCAAGCACACAGGCCGAACACCATATAAACAACATTCAAAGCTGCAGCCATGAATGTGAAAGAATCATAACAAACCTGACTCCTATGTGCACGAGCGAGATCAGGAAATGTGCACTAAAGTAGATGCCCAGGAAAACAGGTGAAGCAACAACATCTGCCCCTGTGGAATTCCTGAAGGCCTGAATAAAGACACATCAATCCCCTTCATCTAGAGCACCCTAAGTTCCCTCCTCGATCTTGGTGCTAAGGTGGACCTGACATTGGACAGGGCTCACACAGCCCTGGCCCCATGCTGTCAGACCTAAATCGGCCAAGATGCTTGCAGTCCAGTTGCACACTTTCAGATCAAAAAATCATAATGACAAACAAACTGACAACAACAACTTGCATTTATACAGCAAAATACCTTTAACGCAAAAGTACACCTGAAGACGCTTCACAGATAGGTATTTGGAAAACAGACACCAAGCCAGGAGAGGTGAAGAGTGGTGACCAAAAACTTGCTTTAAGACATCGATTTTGAGGCTGTTTTTAAAAGAGTAGAGAGAGGTGGTGAGGCAGAGGAGTTTAGGGATGGAATTCCAGACAGTAACACCCAGGCTGAAGGCTAATGGTGGGATGAAGGGAGGATGAGAAACACAAAATGTCAGAGTCAGAGGGAAAGTGCAGGGCAAATATAAGGCTGCAAGTGAGTATGAAGATGAGATGGGGGTGATGCCATGGACAAATTTAAAGACCAGGACAAGGATTTTAAACTGGAGGTGTTGGGGGACAGGAGGCTAGCCGGGGGAAGGAATTGCATTTACAATAACTTCAGACCTTAACCACAGCTCCTGTTTTCTTTCTGACAACAGGTGCTGGTAATATAGAATGTGTGTACCAGCACTTCCGGAGATGTGTAAGGTTGTGAGTTGGTGCTTGGAATGGGGAAACCCTATCGGTACTCATCCGACAGGGTGGTCTGCACTCTGGTGTCTACCTGAATTGTTCTTCCACTACATTCCCAGGGTACTGGAGCCTTCTCCGTTTTGCCAGTTTTTGCATGCTTCCCTCCCCCTCCACTATTCTGCTTTAACTGTTCTCATATCCTCTCAGCCTCACTAGCTCTGTAATCTCCTCGAGCACTAAACCCTCCAGGAATCCTGTGTTCCTCCAACTCTGGCCACCCCCACTTCCTTCGCTCCACCATTGGCAGCCATGCCTTCAGCCATCTAAGCCCTAAACTCTGGAACTCCCTTCCTGAACCTCTCCGCCTCTCTGACCTCCTTTAAGACCCTCCTTAAAAACTACCTGTTTGACCAAGCTTTAATCACCCGCCCTAATATCTCCTTCTTTGGCTCGGTGTCAATTTTTGTCTGATTGCACTCCTGTGAAGTGCCTTGAGACGTTTTACTACGTTAAAGACTCTATATAAATGCAAGATCGGGAGACGGGGAAGGAAATGATCGTGAAGGAGTGGGGTGGTAATCAGGATGGAGGGGGGCAGCAAGCGGTAGAGGGAGGTGGGCAGCGATCGGGAGAAGAAAGAAGCCAGCGATAGGGAAAGGGAGGGGGTGCGATCAGATGGGGCCAACAGTGGTCTTTGGCACTGCTGTAGAGCTGGGAGGAGCACTCCTGCACCTCCTGGATCCAATTCAGGTAAGTGTTCTTTCTAAAACACACCTTTTTGGTGACAGCCTCCAGTGGTCTCTTTAAGGACCGCTGGTTAAGCTGCACGTGGATCACCGGGCGCAGGCTCTGGCTGCATTCAGGGCAGCCCAATTTTATAAAGGAGGTCTCGAACATGTGTTAGGCCCCCTATTTGCATTTGCAAAGGCCTAATGCTTGTTTCAGGTGCTGGCTCTTTCTCTGCCTTTACCAATATGGAGTATAATAAACGCACGTGCCCCGCCCAACTGCCATATTAGATGCTTAGCTGTTCATTTTGCACCTGAAAAACGGGTGCGGCACATTCGAATTTCTAGGCCAATTGCTTTGCAGATCATTCTGCTTCTTTTCTTATGTACGTGGTCATTTTTTTTTCTCCCTGCACCCTTTTCCCTTGCTCTGTTCCTCCTTGTAAGCTGTTCATCAGTAACATCATTTGGTTCTGAGGAAGGGTTATAGTCCTGAAATGTTAATTCTACATTCCTTTCTCCACAGATGCTGCCTGACCTGCTGACTTTTTCCAGCACTTTTTGTTTTATTTCAGATTTCCAGCATCTGCAGTATGTTGCTTTTTGCAATTATATAGTGCTTTTCACATCCTTAGGTTGTCCCAAAGCACTTCACAGCCAATTAAGTACTTTTGAAGTGTAGCCATTGTGGTAATGTAAGCAAATGCAGCCAATTTGTGCACAGCAAGGTCCTACAAATAGCAATGAAATAAATTATAGTTTCATAGTATGGGACAGCCCAGAAGGAGGCCATCCGACCCATCTTATCTCTATGAAAGAGCTATCCAATTAGTCCCACTCCCCTACTCTTACCCCATAGCCCTATAAATGATTTCCCTTCAAGTATTTATCCAATTCCCTTTTGAAAGTTACTATTGAATCTGCTTCCATCACCCTTTCAAGCAGTGCATTCCAGATCATTACAACTCACTGCATAAAAAATGTTTCCTCATGTTCTTTTGCCGATCACCTTAAATCTGTGTCCTCTGGTTACCGACCCTTCTGCCACTGGAAACAGTTTCTCCTTATTTACTCTATCAAAACCGTTCATGATTTTGAACACCTCTATCAAATCTCTCCTTAACCTTCTCTGCTCTAAGGAGAACAATCTCATCTTCTCCAATCTCTCCACATAACTGCTCCCTCATCCCTGGTACCATTCTAGTAAATCTCCTCTGCACCCTCTCTAACGCCTTCACAACCTTCCTAAAGTGTGGTGCCCAGAATTGAACACAGTAATCCAGCTGAGGCCTAACCAGTGTTTTATAAAGGTTTAGCACAACTTCCTTGCTTTTGTACTCTATGCCTCCATGTATAATGCCAAGGATCTCGTATGCATTTTTAACGGCCTTCTTAATTTGTCCCGTCACTTTCAAAGATTTGTGTATCTACACCCCCAAATCTCTCTGTTCCTGCACTCCCTTTAAAATTGTACCGTTTGGTTTATATTGCCTCTCCTCATTCTTCCTACCAAAATGCATCACTTCACACTTCTCTGCATTAAATTTCATCTGCTACGTGTCTGCCCATTTCACCAGTCTGTCTATGTCCTCCTGAAGTCTATTACTATCCTTCACATTGTTTACTATATTTCTGAGTTTCGTGTCATCTGCAAACTTTGAAATTATACCCTGTATACCCAAGTCCAGGTCATTAATATATATCAAAAAGAGCAGTGGTCCTAATACCAACCCTGGGGAGCCCCATTGTATACTTCCCTCCAGTCTGAAAAATAACCGTTCACCATTACTCTTTGCTTTCTGTCCCTTAGCCAATTTTGTAGCCATGCTGCCACTGTCCCTTTAATGCCATGGGCTTTAATTTTGCTAACAAATCTATTATGTGGTACTTTATCAAATGCCTTTTGAAAGTCCATTTACACAATATCAACCACACTACCTTCATCAATGCTCTCCATTACTTCATCAAAGAACTCAATCAAGTTAGTCAAATACGATTTTCCTTTATCAAATCCGTGCTGACTTTCATTTATTAGTCCATACTTTTCCAAGTGCTAATTAATTTTGTCCCAGATTATTGTCTCTAAATGTTTCCCCACCACTGACGATAGGCTGACTGGCCTGTAGTTGCCGGGTTAATCCCTCTCCCCTTTTTTGAACAGGATGTAACATTTGCAATCCTCCAGTCCTCTGGCACCACCCCCATATCTAAGGAGGATTGGAAGATTGTGACCAGAGCCTCTGCAATTCCCACCCGTACTTACCTCAGTAACCGAGGATGTGTCCCATCCAGACCAGGTGACTTTTCTACTTTGAGTACTGCCAACCTCTTAAGTACCTCCTCTTTATCTATTTTTATCCTCTCCAGTATCGTTACTACCTCCTCCTTTACTGCTACCTTGGCAGTATCCTCTTCTCTAGTGAAAACCGATGCAAAGTATTCATTTTTGTTTTCAAAAAATATACTTTATTCATAAAATTTGCAGCAATACATACAATACAGTCGTCATATCACATTCCAAACGTACACAATACAGATTTTACAATTTGCAGGTTACATCAAGTACAGTTCAATGAACACATTGGACATAATTACAGTTCATGACACTCTAGGTTGCCTCATTGCAATACACTCAATACACATTTTTGATGACAGGTGCGTTACAGATTTTTTCCAGGTTCATTACAGATTCATTACAGTTACATTCCATCAGTTAGAATTTTACATTCTGCCCGAGGGGGTTTTTCCCTGATTTCAGCCCCTCAGTATACAATGGCGGGAAGGCTCTAAACGGTTGCCTTTCCTCACAGGGCCTTTGCGGCGGCCGCACCCATCCTCAGTGCATCCCTCAGCACATAGTCCTGGACCTTGGAATATGCCAGTCTGCAACACTCGGTCGAGGACAGCTCTTTGTACTGGAAGACCAGCAAGTTTCGGGCAGACCAAAGGGCGTCTTTCACCGAGTTGATGGTCTTCCAGCAGCAGCTGATGTCCGTCTCAGTGTGCGTCCCCGGGAACAGCCCGTAGAGCACAGAATCCTGTGTTACGGAACAGCTCGGGACGAACCTGGACAGATACCACTGCATCTCTCTCCAGACCTTCTTTGCAAAGGCACATTCCAGAAGGAGATGGGTGACGGTCTCGTCTCCACCGCAGCCTCCTCTGGGACAGCGCGCAGTGGCGCTGAGAGTCCGGGAGTACATGAAGGATCTGACAGGAAGGGCCCTTCTCACCACCAGCCAAGCTAGGTCTTGGTGCTTGTTTGAAAGCTCTGGCGATGAGGCGTTCTGCCAAATGACATTGACAGTCTGCTCGGGGAACCAACCGACAGGATCCACCATCTCCTTTTCCCGCAGGGTCTCGAGGACGTTACGTGCAGACCACTTGCTGATCGCCTTGTGGTCAAAGGTGTTTTTCTGCACAAACTTTTCCATGAAGGACAGGTGGGGCGGAACGGTCCAACTGGACGGAGCGTTCCGTGGCAGCGTGGCCAGGCCCATCCTTCTCAACACCGGGGACAGGTAGAACCTCAGCACGTAGTGACACTTTGTGTTTGTGTACCGAGGGTCCATGCACAGCTTGATGCAGCCACACACAAAGGTGGCCATCAGGATGAGGGCCACGTTGGGCACGCCTTTCCCCCCTTTCTCTGGAGATTTGTACATCGTGACCCTGCGGACACGGTCCATTTTTGATCTCCAGATAAAGCGGAAGATGGCTCGGGTGACTGTCGCGGCGCAGGAGCGAGGTATGGGCCAGACCTGCGCCACGTACAGCAACACCGAGAGCACCTCGCACCTGATGACCAGGCTCTTGCCCACGATCGAGAGGGATCGTCGATCCCACAGTCCCAGTTTCTGCTTAACCTTGGAAATACGCTCCTCCCAGTTTTTGGTGCACGCCCCGGCCCCCCCGAACCAGATCCCCAGCACCTTCAGGTAATCTGACCTGACGGTGAAGGGGACAAAGGATCGGTCGGTCCAGTTCCCAAAGAACATGGCCTCGCTCTTGGTACGATTTACCCAGGCCCCCGAGGCCAGTTCGAACTGGTCGCAGATGCTCATCAATCTGCGGACCGACAGCTGATCCGAGCAAAAGACGGCGACGTCATCCATGTACAGGGAGGCCTTGACCTGAGTACCTCCGCTGCCTGGGATCGTCACCCCTCTTATGCCCGCATCCCTCCTGATGGACCCGGCAAAGGGTTCGATGCAACACATGAACAAGACGGAGGAGAGAGGACAGCCCTGCCTGACTCCAGATTTGATCGGAAAGCTTTCTGATTCCCACCCGTTGATTGAAACGGCGCTACTGATGTCAGTGTAGAGCAGTTGGATCCAATTGCGGATTCCCTCCCCAAACCCCATTTTGGAGAGCACGTCCATCATGTACGTGTGGGATATTCTGTCAAAGGCCTTCTCCTGGTCCAGGCTGATCAGGCAGGTGTTCACCCCCCTGTCCTGTACGAAGGCGATCGTATCCCTGAGTAGCGCCAGGCTATCAGAGATCTTCCTGCCGGGTACGGCGCAGGTCTGACCGGGGTGGATCACCACCTCCAGGGCTGACTTGACCCGATTGGCGATGACCTTGGACAGAATTTTGTAGTCCATGTTAAGTAGTGAGATGGGTCGCCAATTTTTGATTTCTTCCCTCTCCCCCTTCCGCTTGTAGATGAGGGTGATGATGCCTTTCCTCATGGAGTCTGACATGCTGCCTGCCAGGAGCATACCCCCGTACACTTCCAGCAGGTCTGGGCCTATCCAGTCCCACAGAGCCGAGTACAACTCTACCGGTAAGCCGTCGCTTCCGGGAGTCTTACTCTTCTCGAAGGAACGGACGGCCTTTGTCAGTTCGTCCAGAGTTAGCGGGTGATCCAGACTCTCCCGCTTGCTGTCGTCTAGAACCTCCGTGATAGACGACAAGAAGGATTGGGAGGCCGCGCTGTCTGTGGGCTTCGCGTCCTACAGTCCGGCATAAAAGGATTTGCAGATCCTCAGTATGTCGGGCTGCGAGGACATGACCGAGCCGTCCTCTTCCTTCAGGCTGCTGATCACAGAGCTCGCTCTGTGCACCTTTTGGAAGAAGAAGCGCGAGCAAGTCTCGTCCTGCTCCGCGGAGCGGACTCTGGACCGGAAGATGATCTTGGAGGCCTCGGAGGCAAAGAGCGAGGCTTGCTGGTCCTTCACCTCTCTGAGTTCCTCCCCGACATCAATCCCCATCGACTGCAGCAGGAGAAGATTCTGCATGCTTTTCTGGAGTCGGGACGTTTCCCTCTGCCTCTCTCTCGCCTTGAGGATGAAGAACCTCTTGATGTTCGCCTTGATGGCTTCCCACCAGTGCACTGGGGAATCAAAGAGGGGCTTTACGGTTCTCCAACCTTTGTAATCCCTCGTCAGTTCCTCAATGTTTCCCGGGGTCAACAGTTTCACGTTCAGCTTCCATGTCCCCCTGCCCACTCTCTGATCGTCCTGTAGGTGACAGTCGGCCAGGAGGAGGCAGTGGTCAGAGAAGAACACCGGTGTGACCTTGGTGGATCTGACCCTGAGCTTCGGGGACACAAACAGGAAGTCTATCCTGGAACGGACGGACCCGTCTGGTCTGGACCAGGTGTGTTGACGCGCCGCTCCGTCTGCAGGGTTGCTGAAGATGTCGCACAGCTTGGCGTCTTTCACCGCTTCCATCAGGAGTTTGGACGTGGAGTCCAGTTTTCTGTCGGCTCTGCCGGATCGTCCAGCTGCATCGATGATGCAGTTGAAGTCACCGCCGAGAATGACCGGCTTGGACGTCGCCAGCAGCAGTGGGAGCTGCTGGAAGACGGCCAGCCGCTCACTCTTCAGAGCCGGGGCGTACACGTTGATCAGCCGGAGCGGAGCGTTTTTCTACATTACGTCTGCTACGAGGAGACGACCCCCCACCACCTCCTTTACTGCGGTGATGGTGAAGTTGCCTCCCCGCAGCAGAATCCCCAGGCCGGAGGCACGGTTATCGTTGCCTCCCGACCAGATCGACGGCCCGTGGGCCCACCGCTGCGACCATTGCCGGTAATTGCTGAGATGCGGCAGGCCGCACTCCTGTAAGAACAGCAGGTCGCTCTTGACCTTGGCCAGGTAGTCCACGGTCGACACACATCGCGTAGTGCATTTAACGCTACGCACGTTAATGGATGTGACTTTCAGACCCATTTTAACAACAGTTTAAAGTCTCACCCGACAGTCCGTTTGCTGTTTCCAGCTCTTGGCCGTGTCCCTGCATCCCGGTGATCTGTGCAAAGTGTTCCACGCTCCCTGAGCTGAGGTACGAGTCCTGTTCTGCCTCAGAGAGGGGGTCATCATTCCACCGGGGTGATATCGGCGGCGTGGTGTCGGGTGAAGAGTCTGTGCGATCCTCGATCGGTTGGGGCTCCTCGTTGTCGCTTCTCCCGGTTTCCCGGAGCTGTTCTTCGCTCTCTGCGATGCTGCTCCCGGTGTCCCGGAGCTGGTGTGCGTTGGGCACTACGATGCTGCCGGCTTCCCGGAGCTGGAGGGCACTGGAGGCGTTGTCGCTCCCAGTGTTCTGGAGATGGGGGCTGCCGATCGCGTCGGTGTCACCTTGGACATTTTGCCGCTTTCGGTGGGACGTCTGACCACTTTGCTCCTGTCGTCCCTCCTCGTCAGACTCGGGGTAGTCGCTGCAGTCCGACTGCGACTCGAGTGCTCTTTTAACCCCTGGTGTAGTGTCGGCAGGGGCTCGTTTCCTTTCCTCTGGCTTCCTCTTTCTGTTTTTCTTGCTCATCAGCTGCCATTCTCCCTCTGCTGCCTCCTCGTCCATGGACTCTGTCGTCTGGTGGGGAGGCTCGGAGCTGGGTGTCGGGGTCTGGCAGTTTTCGGCTTGACCCTTTCCTCGCTCCTTGTCTTCTTGGGCCAGGGGCTTCTTGGAGGAGGTTGCGGCCGGGCGATGACTCTTGGCCTTCTTTGGGGCAGCCTTGCTTGTTGTCCCCTTCTCCTCCGCTGTGTTGCTCTTGGCCGCCTGGGCGTAGCTGAAGCTGCGTTTGGGGCAGGCCCTGTAGAGATGGCCTTCCTCCCCGCACAGGTTGCAACGTTTGCTCTCCTTGCAGTCCTTAGTCTGGTGTCCTTCCTGCTTGCAGTTCTTGCAGACGGTTGCAGTGCAGGAGGCCGCCACATGGCCGGATTTGCCGCAGGTGCGGCAGACTCTGGGTTGCCCCACGTACATGATGTACCCTCGACTTCCTCCGATGGCGAAGCTGGAGGGAGGGTGGGCGATGTTGCCGTGGTCGTCCAGTCTCAACGTTGCCGTGACCTCCCTCTTGCTGGTCCAGATCCCAAACTGGTCGGTGACGTCGACGCTGTTCTCCGCCCCGTTGACGTGTCTGGCGAGGAACGTCAGCACATCGACGACCGGGACGTGTGGGTTGTACATGTGTACAATCAGCTTCCGATTCCTCTGCGTTGGGAGGGTGAAGAGTGGCTCCGCAGCGAGAATCGCCAGCGGTCCTTCGCTCCCCTTCTCCTCGAAGACTTGAAGAAGCTTCTGGCATCCAGCGACGGTCTTAAAGGTGACGTCAAAGTGTCCGCTTCGAGGGAAATCCTGTAGGCAGAAGATGTCCGTCACTTTGAATCCACAGAAGTCGATCAAAACTCGTTTGACGAAAAACTCACGATCCACCGGTGTAACACAATCAACTGTCGTTACCGTCACCCTGACGGTGTTTGGCACACCATGGCCGACTGCCCGGGTGCCCTTCCCTGCCGTTGCAGTATCGATGTGGTCCCTATGCAAGTTTAGGGGCGGAGCCAGCACTCGAAACGACCAATCACAGCAAAGTCCTAGCGCATGAGGTCGCAGCCAGCGTTCCAATCCGCTCAGATCCAAATAAGCCCGAATAAGAACACACTTGATCTCAGCCATACTCTCTGCCTCCACAAGAAGATATCCTTTTTGACCCTAATCGGCCCCACCCTTCTTTTGACTAGCCTTTTACTATTCATGTGGTTTATAAAGTACTTTTGTGTTAGTCGCTAATCTATTCTCATACTCTCTCATTGTCCCTCTTATTCCCTTCTTTAGATCGCCTCTGTAATTTTTGTATTCAGCTTGGTTTTCAACTATATTATGAACTTTACATTTGTCACAAGCCTTCTTTTTCTGTTTCATTTTAATCTCTATAACTTTGGTGATCTAGGGAGCTCTAGCTATGGATGCCTTTCCTTTCCTCCTCATGGCAATGTGTCTACTCTGTACCCGAACCATCTCCTTCTTGAAGTCCTCCCATTGTTCAATTACTGTTTTGCCTACCAATTTTTGATTCCAATCCATCTGGGCAAGATCTCTTTTTAACTCACTGAAATTAGCCCTCTTCCAGTTAAGTGTTTTTGCACTTGATTGTTCCTTGTCCTTTTCCATAACTATTCTAAACCTGATGATATTATGATCACTGATGCTCCCCAACTGAAACATGCTCCACTTGCCCCATTTCATTCCCTTTAACTAGATCCAGCACTGCTTCCTTACTCGCTCGGCTGGAATCACACTGATCAAGAAAGTTCTCTTGTACACTTTTTAGGAATTCCTCTCCCTCTTTGCCCTTTACAATGTTACTACCCCAGTCTATATTGGGATAATTGAAGTCCCCCATTATCACTACTCTATAGTTCTTGCGCCTTTCTGTAATTTGCCTGCAAATTTTCCCCTCTATCTCCTTCCCACTATTTGGTGGCCTATAGCATACACCCAGCAGTGTAATAGCTCCTTTATTGTTCCTTAATTCTAACCAAATAGATTCTGTCTTTGACCCTTCAACTACATCATCCCTTTCCAGTTCCAGAACAGTTTCTTTGATCAATGCTGCCACTCCCCACTCCTTCCTTTCCTTTCCTATCTTTCCTGAATACCTTGTAGCCAGGAATATTAAGTTCCCAATAATCCCTTTCTTTGAGCCAGGTCTCTGTTATTGCCACTATATCATAGTTCCACATGGTGACTTGTGCCTACAGCTCACCAACCTTATTTACCACGCTATTTACACACACGCACTCCAAACTCACCTTAGACTCCTGTCTGACCCCTGCATTTCCCTCCTGTCTGATTCCTCCCATTTCTGAACTATTCTTTACTCTAGTGCTATTTGTCTCTCCCAGATTTTTGCGCACCTTGTTTCTCCTCTAATGTTTCATCCCGGTGCCCATCCCCCGCCAAATTAGTTTAAACCCTCCCCCACTGCACTAGCTGGCCTCCACATGAGGACATTGGTCCCAGTTCTGTTGACGTGCAACCCCGTCCATCTTGAACAGATTCCTCCTGCCCCGGAACTGGTCCCAATGCCCCAGGAATCTGAAGCCCTCCCTCCAACAGCATTTCTGCAGCCATGCATTAACCTGCCTTATCCTACTATCCCTATACTCACTAGTGCGTAGCACAGGGAGTAATCCAAAAATTACTACCTTTGCGGTCCTGCTTTTTAACTTCCTCCCTAGCTCTTGAAACTGACTGCAGGACCTCAAACTTTTTCCTTCCTATGACATTGGTTCCCACATGAACCACGTCTTCTGGCTGTTCCTCTTCCCCCTTCAAAATGTTCTGCATTCTCTCAGTGATGACCGGAATAATTTTTTATTTCAGATTCCCAGCCTCTGCAGTATTTTGCTGTGACCAGAATAGTTTATTTTACTGATGTTGGCTGAGAAATAAATGATAGCCAGGATACTGGGAGAACTCCCCCTGCTCTTCTCGAATAGTGCCATGGGATCTCTTGCATCCATCTGAGAGGGCATACGAACATACGTTCACACGAACATATGAACATACGAATTAAGAGCAGGTTTAGGCCATTCGGCCCCTCGAGCCTGCTCTGCCATTTGATAATTTCATGGCTGATCTGATTGTGACCTCAACCCTACTTTCCCGTCTACCTACTATAACCTTTGACTCCCTTGTTAATCAGGAATCTATCGAACTCAGCCTTAAAAATATTCAATGACCCTGCCTCCACCGCTCTCTGGGGAAGGGAGTTCCACAGACTCATGACCCTTTGAGAGAAAAAATTTCTCCTCACCTCCAACTTAAATGGGAGACCCCTCATTTTTAAAGTGTGACCCCTAGTTCTAGTCTCTCCCACAAGGGGAAATATCCTCTCAGCATCTACCCCTTCAAGTCCGCTCAGGATCTTATATGTTTCAATAAGATCACCTCTCATTCTTCTAAACTCCTATGTATTACAGGCCCAACTTGTCCAACCTTTCCTCATAAGATAACCCCCTCATCCCAGGAATCAGTCGAGTGAACCTTCTCTGAACTGCCTCTAAAGCAATTATGTCCTTTCTTGAATAAGGAGACCAAAACTGCGCACAGTATTCTAGATGTGGTCTCGCCAATGCCCCGTACAACTGTAGCAAAACATCTCTACTTTTATATTCCATTCCCCTTGCAATAAATGACAACATTCCATTTGCCTTCCTAATCACTTGCTGTACCTGCATACTAACTTTTTGTGATTTGTGTACTAGGACACCCAGATCTCTCAGTACCTCAGAGTTCTGCAATCTTTCTCCATTTAAACAATATACTGCTTTTCTATTCCTCCTGCCAAAGTGGACAAGTACACATTTTCCCACATTGTACTCCATCTGGAAATTTTTGCCCACTCACTTAACCTATCTATATCCCTTTGCAAACTCCTTATGTGCTCTTCACAACTTACTTTCCTACCTACCTTTGTGTCATCAGCAAATTTAGCAACCATACATTCGGTCCCTTCGTCCAAGTCATTGATATAGATTGTAAATAGCTGAGGCCCAACACTGATCCCTGTGGCACTCCACTCGTTACATCATGCAACCTGAAAATGACCCATTTATGCCTACTCTCTGTTTCCTGTTAGCTAACCAATCCTTTATCCATGCTAATATGTTACCCCCTACACCATGAGCTCTTATTTTGTATAGTAGTCTTTGATGTGGCACCTTGTCAAAAGCATTCTGGAAATCCAAGTACACCAACGGCAGACAGGGCCTTGGTCCAAAAGACAGCACTTCCAACAGCACAGCACTGAAATGGCATCCAAAACTATGTGCTCAAGTCTCTGGAGTAGGGCTTGAGTCCCTTCTGACTCAGAGATAAGAGTGCTACCACTGAGGCAAAGGTTTTTGTGGTGGAGAGGCTGAAGTACGGGTGGAGGAGGGTGATATTGTAGAGGTGGAAGTGAGCAGTCTTTGTGATGGAGAGGATATGGGGTTTGAATCTCAGCTCAGGGTCAACCAGGACACTAAGATTGTGAACAGTCAACCTGATAGAGTGGCCAGGGAGAAGGATGGGATCATTGGCAAATGTGATGGAGGCTGAAGATAAAGGCACTGGTCTTCCCAATGTTGAGCTGGTTCCCATGCTGGCACCTCCATAATTGAACTTCTTTCCCTTACAACTCTATACATGGCCGTCCATCGCTCTTTTCCCCCAATTAACTCTCTTTCATTGCTTAAGATCCCCAGCCCTAATAGTGGGTGCATTTTAGTCCAAACTACAAGTTTAAGCTATAAGTTTAAAGCTACCAATGCAGAGCACATTGCCCATCCCCCATCCCTGCCTGTTTTGTGTTTTCACTGTTTCAACAGCTAGAACTCTGCTCAAATTATAGCTTCCTGGATTCCCCTGCCGTAACGCCTACACTGCTCTACTGGACTACACTGTAAGACTTAGCTTCTGTGACTCTCCTCTGTTACCCAGTCTCTTCAAATTTTGTGGCATTTCTAGTGGACAGCCCATCCCCCACCTGCTAATGTCACCTGCTGAGCCTTTGACTGTACTTCAATGCACAGCTGGCTTCTCAGCTTACTTTGCTGCTGTGTGGATCCTGGACAGAATCCAGTTTCTCCTGGGCCGAGGTCCATTTCTCCGCTGGCTTCTGGACGTTATAGTGACCTCCACTGTCTCTGCCACTTTCTAAAGAGGCTGTCTTGTCTGCTGGGCTGTCTCTATTCTAGTACCTGACCTGCTTCTACTCTACACTCTACTAGCTCTGATCTGTTCTTGCTGATTCCTATCCTGCTCTGGATTTTGCTAAATTGCTGCCGAATGACCTCTGCTTTGCCGCTTTCCGCTTACTTCCTGTGGCCGCTGACTCCACTCATCCCTCTGCTGGTATACTGGATCCCCTGCTGTGCATTACTAATCACTAAGGCCATTACTATACTCCACTGGACCCCTGCATCAACTGATGCTGGCTCATGGCCGATTCTCCCTGCCCCCTTGGCTCTCCATTTTCTACGGTACAACTTCCGCAGTGTGCCCACAAACTGCCCCTCAAACATCCGCTGGACTCATTCGCCCTCCACAGCCGTCTTTGAACCTGGACATTTGTTCGTCGCTGCACCAGGCTGACTCCACCCTATCTGCAAGTCAACTTCATCTCATCATGGCACCTCTGATTTTAACGTTGGACTCTCTGATATCATCTCCTCCCTATCCTCTGTGATAAACCAGGACATTTCTATTCTAATCTTTGTCATGTCCCTGTAACCTGAATTTCTTCTGTGTCCATTCATGTGTGCATTTTAGCTGCCACTTCGGACCTGAGCCCATTAGTTCTATTTCCCTTTTTTAATCATCTTTTGACCTCTCCAGCCCCTCTCTCCTGTCTCCTCTCCTTCCTGGCACCCAGTCATGTCACCTTTCATTTCTAACCTTCCAGGTACTTTGCAGCCCCCCACCCCGCCAAATCCCTACCACCAACCCTTTACTATTCCTCCGCCTTCCTACTTTCCTGCTGCCATCTCAGGCTTGAATCCCCTTTGGATAAGCCCACAGCTACCCTCTGTGGCTCTCTTGCCATTCTCTAAAGAGATCATTGCGGCACCCGTTATTGCCTCCTTACAAAAAGCAACCCCAACTGACCTATCATCCTCTCTTGCCACCTCCTGGAGCCTAATATCGCCAACCTCCTTCCCATCCCCCTCACCCCGCCCACCTCTTCAACTCTGCCAGCATTTCAACAATCATCGCCACTTTATGCATTTCCCTCCAGAATGTTCCTTCACTCGTGAGCAAGGACTTTGCCATCCATTACCTTATTGTGGATGATTGCACTGACATCATGGCTTTGATGAAAACTTGGCTTATGGGAGGTGGCACTTTGCCCTTTACTGTAGCCTTCCTGCCTGACTATACTGTTCACTGCCTAAACCGCCGCAGAGGCGCTGTTTTCCTTATCACTAAATCTCACCTTGGCCTCTCCACATACTCCTTTCCTCCCTCAGCTTCTGCACCAAGCGACTCCTCATCCTCGGTGATTTCAATCTCCATCTCAACACCTTGCCCTCTCACCTCTGATTTCACTGCTGCCGTGTTCTCCTTTAAACTTTCCTACCCATATTCATGGCCACCCACTTGTCCTAATTGACCCTGAGATGAGCTACTGACCACATATCCGCTCTATCACCAAGACGCCCACTTCCACCTTTGTAACATCGCCTGTCTCCACTCCAGCCTCAGCCTATCTGCTGCTGAAACCCTCATCCATGCCTTTGTTACCTGTAGACTTGACTATTCCAATGCTCTCCCGGCCAGCCTCCCATCTTCCACCCTCCATAAACTTGAGCTCATCCAAAACTCTGCTGCCCGTATCCTAACTCGCACCTAGTCCCGTTCTCCCATCATCCCTGTGATCGCTGACCTACACTGGATCCCAGTCCGGGAAAGCCTTGATTTTAAAATTCTCATCCTTGTTTTCAAATCCCTCCATGGCCTCGCTCCTCTCTATCTCTGTAACCTCCTCCAGCCCTACAACCCTCCGAGATCTCTGTGCTCCTCCAATTCTTGCCTCTTGTGCATCCCCAATTTTAATCACTCCACCATTGGCAACCATGCCTTCTGCTGCCTAGGCCCTACGTTCTGGAATTCCCTCTCTAAACCTCTCTGCCTCCTTACCTCTCTCTCCTCCTTTAAAGTGTTCTTCTACCTCTTTGGTCTCCTGTCCTAATATCTCCTTACATGGCTCGGAGTCAAATTTTGTTTGTGAAGCGCCTTGGGACATTTTACACTGTTAAAGGCGCTATATAAATGCAGGTTGATGTTGTTACATAGCCTCTCTACTCTCATCATCTCGATCACAGACAAGGCCATCTCTGATCACTTCCTGTATCCCTCACCACCTGCATCCCCCATCCTCTTCCTACCTCTCTTCCTTCTGCGTCCACCCCAACTCACTACAACCACACTTTCAAACTCCTGACTGTCTGGCCTTTGATCTTCCATTCGCCACATTACTTCTGCAGCTGTTGATTTGCTCATTCACTCTCTCACCTCCATATTTGAGGTTCCTACCCCAGTAAAGCCCTTGCTGTCTCCCACCCTGATCATTCCCCCGATATCTTCACTTCCTCAAGTCCGACAGGCATAGTCTTGAACATCTCTGGCACACAACTGGTTTAGCCATCCATTGCCAGATCTGGCTCGATCACAGCAGGTATTATTGGGCCCTGCTCTACTCTGTCAAAACTTCTCACTATTCCAGGATCATCCTGCAATGCAAAGATAATCCCAGCTTCTTTTCTCCACGACCAACCGTCTCCTTAAACCACTCTCCCCTGCCCCCTGTACCCTCACCTCCAACAACAAGAGCGAGGAGCTCATGGACTTCTTTGTCACTAAGATTGAGACCATCCATTCAGCTGATTCACCAATCATTGCCCCATGTCCAACCTCCCTTTATTCTCTGAGGTACTTGAACATGTCATCGCCTCCCAGCTTTTGGCCATCTCTCCCATAATTCTCAGTTTGAATCCCTTCAGTCTGGGTTCCACCCTTCTCACAGTACCAAAACAGCCTTAAATAAAGTCTCAAACAATATCCTGTGTGACTGTGAGTATAGTGTTTTATCTCTCCTTGACCTTATTGCAGCATTCGACACAATTGATCGCACCATCCAACATTGTTCAGCTCTGTGGGAATCCCTTTGCATAATTCCATTCCTATCTATCCAAATGTAGCCAGATCATTTCCTGCAATGGCATCCCTTCCCAACCCACACCATTAACTCAGAACATAATCTGAGTTTATGACCCCTCAGATTTGAGGAAGCAAAGATGGGAGCTGTACCAGGGAGTGGGCAGAGATGGCATACTGTGATAGTTTTCTGGGAATAAAGGCATCAAAGGTACAGTTGATTGCATGGTTTAGCAGATCAGCTGCGGCGGAGGGGTCATAGTGAGTGAAACCAGAAGTGGGGGATTTAAGAATGCGGTTGTAAGGTTCCTGGTATTTTTCATTGGCAGGTCAAATTATTGGGACTGTTGGAGGGAACAAGGATATGGGTAGTAAGGGAGTCGAGATAGATTTTTTTGTGATTGACACTACAGGTACAGATAGACCAAGGGACATGATGAGGCCAAAGCGGTTGCCAAGACTATGGGCAGGGATGATTATGTAAAGGGTAAGATTGAGGTAGGACAGGAGGGTGGTGAATTCAGAACAGAGGGGGAGCGAAAGTTGAGGTAAAGGTTAGAGTTAAATAACTGTGGTTCAATGAGTGGCTTAACATCACCTGACTGTCTGTGGGGGAGTTTGGTGAGAAATTTCCTAGTGTATGATCATAGCCATTTTAAACAGGTTAACGCCTCTATTAAAATACCAGGGGAATTTCATATAGGTGTATTGACATGTTAGTTACTAATATCACACAATGCAAATTTTACCCCTTGGGGATTTACGTGTGGCCAGTTGTCCCTCAGGAGTTGGACGCATTAAGTAGGGTCCATGGTAGGGTAGTTTACAGCATAGTTTGTGCAAGGAGCTGGTACAATGACCAGAATAACCTTTACTTACTCCCTGCTGTTCCTAAATTCTTTCAATGTTCTTTTCATGTTGATAGGAGTGTTTGTGCCTTTGGCAGTGAAGGGGGTCACTGAATCACAGTAATTCACACACATGCACTCATACATTCATCGCACATACACATACACACATATTGAACACAAAAATATTAACTCAGACCATTGACAGCCCCATCAAATGCTATACTCTCTTGGTGGTTAGTTTCTTTTTCTTTTTCTCATCAATTTTTCTCCTTCCCTCCTCTTCAGAATGTGTTTCTGGGTACCTTGCTTGGGGTACACACATGCTGGCTGCCCTCCAGTACCTTGTCCAAATGGGTATTATTCATGTGCCACATAGAAACATAGAAAATAGGAGCAAGAGTAGGCCATTCGGCCCTTCGGGCCTGCTCCGCCATTCAAAATGATCATGGCTGATCGTCTAACTCAGTACCCTGTTCCTGCTTTTTCCCCATATCCCTTGATCCCTTTAGCATTAAGAAATATATCTACCTCCTTCTTGAATACATCTAATGACTTGGCCTCCACTGCCTTCTGTGATAGAGAATTCAACAGGTTCACCACCCTCTGAGGGAAGAAATTTCTCCTCATCTCGGTTCTAAATGGCCTACCCCGTATCCTGAGTCTGTGACCCCTGGTTCTGGACTCCCCAGCCATCGGGAACATCCTCCCTGCATCTAGTCTGTCTAGTCCTGTTAGAATTTTATATGTTTCGATGAGATCACCTCTCATTCTTCTAAACTCTAGTGAATATAGGCTTAGTCGACCCAATCTCTCCTCATATGAAAGTCCTGCCATCCCAGGAATCAGTCTGGTAAAACTTCGTTGCACTCCCTCCATGGCAAGGACATCCTCAGATAAGGAGACCAAGACTGCACACAATACTCCAGATGTGGTCTCACCAAGCCCTGTATAACTGCATTAAGACATCCCTGCTCCTGTACTCCCTTGGCAGTGGGTGTTGACACACTTACTGACAGGAATAGGAACCTTCTCCTCTCTAAACCAGGTGTGTTGAAGTTAATTGTAGCACTCATGCTGCTGCTCTAGCACAGGATAGCCCTGGAATTGATCCTAACTTTTTCGATCTGTATGACATAGCCATTCAGGTGTGGCTCGGTTAATTAAAGGGCTGAAAACTAAGCTTCATTGTTATTATGTAACATGGTGACTGCCTGCAGCTCAAATAGACACAAAACACTGACACTGACTAGTTACTCAACGTTGCCTCTACCCCACCTACCATTCAGTAAAATTTCAGATTCGCACTAAGCTTAAATTGTAAGCCCAGATGTACAGCCCAGATAATTTGCATGGGAAGAAGAGGCATGTGGGACTGCACAGCACAAACTCCCTCAGTGTTCGTTTCTTCTGAATTGGTGCCCTATCTCACTACTTAACATGGACTACAAAATTCTGTCCAAGGTCATCGCCAATCCAGTCAAGTCAGCCCTGGAGGTGGTGATCCACCCCGATCAGACCTGCGCCGTACCCGGCAGGAAGATCTCTGATAGCCTGGCGCTACTCAGGGATACGATCGCCTACGTACAGGACAGGGGGGTGAACACCTGCCTGATTAGCCTGGACCAGGAGAAGGCCTTTGACAGAATATCCCACACGTACATGATGGACGTGCTCTCCAAAATGGGGTTTGGGGAGGGAATCCGCAATTGGATCCAACTGCTCTACACAAACATCAGTAGCGCAGTTTCAATCAACGGGTGGGAATCAGAAAGCTTTCCGATCAAATCTGGAGTTAGGCAGGGCTGTCCTCTCACCTCCGTCTTGTTTGTATGCTGCATCGAACCCTTTGCCAAGTCCATCAGGAGGGATCCAGGCATAAGAGGGGTGACGATCCTAGGCAGCGGAGACACTCAGGTCAAGGCCTCCCTGTACATGGATGACGTCGCCGTCTTTTGCTCGGATCAGCTGTCAGTCCGCAGATTGATGAGCATCTGCGACCAGTTTGAACTGGCCTCGGGGGCCTGGGTAAATCGTACCAAGAGCGAGGCCATGTTCTTTGGGAACTGGACCGACCGATCCTTTGTCCCCTTCACTGTCAGGTCGGATTACCTGAAGGTGCTGGGGATCTGGTTCGGGGGGGCCGGGGCGTGCACCAAAAACTGGGAGGAGCGTATTTCTAAGGTGAAACAGAAACTCGGACTGTGGGATCGACGATCCCTCTTGATCGTGGGCAAGAACCTGGTCATCAGGTGTGAGGTTCTCTCGGTGTTGCTGTACGTGGCGCAGGTCTGGCCCATACCTCGCTCCTACGCCACGACAGTCACCCGAGCCATCTTCCACTTTATCTGGAAATCAAAAATGGACCGTGTCCATAGGGACACAATGTACAAATCTCCAGAGAAAGGGGGGAAAGGCGTGCCCAACGTGGCCCCCCATCCTGATGAACACCTTTGTGTGTGGCTGCATCAAGCTGTGCATGGACCCTCGGTACACAAACACAAAGTGTCACTACGTGCTGAGGTTCTACCTGTCCCTGGTGTTGAGAAGGATGGGCCTGGCCACGCTGCCACGGAACGCTCCGTCCAGTTTGACCGTTCCGCCCCACCTGTCCTTCATGGAAAAGTTTGTGCAAAAAAACACCTTTGACCACAAGGCGATCAGCAAGTGGTCCGCACGTAACGTCCTCCAGACCCTGCGGGAAAAGGAGATGGTGGATCCTGTCGGTTGGTTCCCCGAGCAGACTGTTGATGTCATTTGGCAGTACGCCTCATCGCCAGAGCTTTCAAACAAGCACCAAGACCTAGCTTGGCTGGTGGTGAGAAGGGCCCTTCCCTTCAGATCCTTCATGTACTCCCGGACTCTCAGCGCCACCGCGCGCTATCCCAGAGGAGGCTGCGGTGGAGACGAGACCGTCACCCACCTCCTTCTGGAATGTGCCTTTGCAAAGAAGGTCTGGAGAGAGATGCAGTGGTATCTGTCCAGGTTCGTCCCGAGCAGTTCCGTAACACAGGGCTCTGTGCTCTATGGGCTGTTCCCAGGGACGCACACCGAGACGGACATCAACTGCTGCTGAAAGACCATCAACTCGGTGAAAGACGCCCTTTGGTCTGCCCGAAACTTGCTGGTCTTCCAGTGCAAGGAGCTGTCCTCGACTGAGTGTTGCAGACTGGCACATTCCAAGGTCCAGGACTATGTGCTGAGGGATGCACTGAGGCTGGGTGCGGCCGCTGCAAAGGCTCTGTGGGGATAGGCAATCATTTAGAGCCTTCCCGCCATTGTATACCGAGGGGCTGCAATCAGGGAAAAACCCCTTGGGCAGAATGTAAAATTTAAATTGATGTAATGTACCTGTAATGAATCTGTAATGTACCTGTAATGAATCTGTAATCAATAATCTGTATTGAGTGTAATGCAATGAGGCACCCGAGACTGTCATGAACTGTAATTGTGTACAATGTGTTCATTGAACTGTACTTGATGTAACCTGCAAATTGTATAATCTGTATTATGTACGTTTGGAATGTGATATGACAACTGTATTATATGTATTGCTGCAAATTTTATGAATAAAGTATATTTTTTGGAAAAAAAAGTTTGTTTCTTCTGAATGATCTTCCTCCATTTCTTCAAAGACAATGGTGAAGCCTTTGACAGAAGGTTCATCATTGATTTGTGAGGAGATGAATCCTCTGTGTCGACAAGGATGTCTGAGTTAAACATATGGACTGTACATCCAAGCTATCTTTGGGTTTGTGAGACTATACAATATCAATCGGAAGATATGTGGGCACCCCACACAATAGCAGTCCCAAGGCAGAGCGTGGGTACAATGCCCAGATACAATCAGAACGTAGCATAGGTTCGATGCACATTAACAATCAGAGGGCAGAATGGATGCAACGCACAATATTAGAGGGCTGCGTGGGTAAACACAGATGATCTGGTCATTATTCCATTGCTGTTTGTTGCTGTGCGCAAGTTGGCTGCCGTGTCTCCTACATTACAACAGTGGCTACATTTCAAAAAGTATTTAATTTGCTGTAACGCGCTTTGCGACATCCTGAGATTGTGAAAGGCGCTATATAAATGTAAGTCTTTCTTTTCTTTCTTTCTTCTATTGTATCCTGTGAGTGATCTTCCTCCATTTCTTCAGAGGCAATGGTGAGGTCTTTGACAGAAGATTCATCATTGATTTGTGAGGAGATAAAACCTCTGTGTCAACGCGGATGTCTGATTTGTAAATATATGACTTTGTACTCTGCATGCATGTATGGACATTCCCTAGCACCAGGGATAGGTCTCGGCCAGACTGACGAAGTTGCAAGTGTGATTTTGTATTAACTGCATTTAAAATCAGTACAAAGGGAATTGTCTCAAATATGATTGGAGTGGTACCAATCATAGTCAACAAAGGTACATTTTTTTTGTCCACCCAGAACATTGTGGGTTCAAGGCCCTCTCCAGCACTCGAGCACATAACCTGGGTTGACATTTCAGTGCACTGCTGAGGGAGTACTTCATTGTCACTGATGCTGGGGTGAATTTTCACTTTTATCGCCAGATGGAAAATGGGCGGTAGAGAATCGGCTGCTTGTTTTTACACCCCGCCCGTTTTACACCCCGCCCGTGTTACACTCCTCCTGTTTTACACCCCGCCCGTGTTACACCCCTCCCGTTTTACACCCCGCCCGTGTTACACCCTTCCCGTTTTACACCCCGCCCGTTTTACACCCCGCCCGTGTTACACCCCTCCCGTTTTACACCCCGCCCGTGTTACACCCCTCCCGTTTTAAACCCCGCCCGTGTTACACCCTTCCAGTTTTACACCCCGCCCGTGTTACACCCCTCCCGTGTTACACCCCGCCCGTTTTACACCCCGCCCATTTTACACCCCGCCTGTTTTACACCCCGCCCGTGTTACACCCTTCCCGTTTTACACCCCGCCCATTTTACAACCCTCCCGTTTTACAGCCCGCCGGTTTTACACCCTGCCTGTGTTACATCCCTCCCGTTTTACACCCCGCCAGTGTTACACCCCTCCCGTTTTACACCCCGCCCGTTTTACACCCCATCCGATTTACCCCTGCCTGTTTTACACCCTGCCCATTTTACATCCTGTCTGATTTTCATTTCCATTGACTTCAATTGAAACAACAATGGGCGGGGTATAAAACGGGTGGAGTGTAAATCAGGCGGGATGTAAAACGGGCGGCCGATCCGCTACCGCTGGCAGTAAAAGTGAAAATTCACCTCACTGTCTTTTAATTGAGGCATTAAACCTTTGCCTATTCTGATGGATGGAAATGAACTATTCAAAGAACAGCAGGAATCCACCAAAAAATTAACTGGCAATTTGCTGTTTACACGGTCTTACTGCGCACAAATTGGCTGCAGTATTTTCCTACATAACAACAGTGACTACACTTCAAAAGTAATTCAATGACGTGCTTGAAGATGTGAAAGATTCTATAAAAAAATGAAAGATCTTTCTTTCCCTATATTTTACAATGTAATCTGGCCTTCTGACATCCATAGGAACATCTTTTTTATATTAATTCATGGGATGTGGGCGTCGCTGGCGAAGCCAGCATTTATTGCCCATCCCTAATTGCCCTTGAGAAGGTGGTGGTGAGCAGCATTGAAGTTGCTGGATGAAAAAAGACCAAGGTCCATCTAGTTTGTCTTCTACCATCCTGGTAGTGGCTTCGTACAACGATAATGGAATTATTGACTGATCATAGCATTCAATCTCTATCAATTAGTTTATAACAGACCCAGATATGATGCGAAGAAAACTCGAGTGGTTGAGAGCTTTGAGAACCATCGGTTAAAAGTCACCTGTTCCTGTCCAAATTCATCTTTTGCTGAAATTGGGTCAAAAAAATGGGTGAAAGGAGTTTTTACTTGTGAAAAATAAAAATGATAAGAAAACATCAAGTTTAATTGGTTGTTAACCTGTTTTTTCACTTTAAAAATATTTCTCTTTACAGATTTTAACCTAGTGTCCACTTCCAGCGTTTTTCGTTTTTGTTTTGGATTTCTAGCATTAGCAATTTTGTTTTTCATTTTTAATAGATAATTGTTCCTTGGAGCCATTTGGTGTATCGGTTGAGGGTGTAGCTCTCAATCAGTATTATGTCACAGAAACTGAGATTATTCTGGGATATACTGTAAACAGCAAACCAGGTGGATGGCAAATTTGACGTCCATCAAGGGCTGACAAAATGCTTTCAAACTACACAAATGCATCCTGCACATAAACCATTTCTCAATATATTTTGTAATTTCAATGATTTGGAAATATCTTTTGGTATCCCTTCGTATGAAGCAGACGCACGTCCCGTGAACCAGTCAGCTTAAGCGATGGAAGCTAATGTGGAAATAGAGTGAAACCCGTACTTCTAGTTTTGAGCTAAGTGCGGGAGGCAGTACAGGGCTGGAACAAAGCTACCCGCCCACGTGCGTTGAATAAGTACCGTTGTGTTTGGCGCACAGCTCTCAGTACAGATCAAGACAAGAGCCTGAACTTCTCTCCTCCACAGTCTGAAGAACGGTAACCGAAAATGGCATCAATGGGACTCCAGATTCTGGGCATAGCCCTGTGTGTGTTCGGGTGGCTGGGAGCCGTCATAACCTGTGCCCTTCCCATGTGGAGAGTGACCGCTTTCATTGGAAACAACATCGTGGTGGCGCAGATTATTTGGGAAGGTCTTTGGATGAACTGTATTGTTCAGAGCACCGGGCAGATGCAGTGTAAGGTGTACGACTCCCTGTTAGCTCTGTCCCAAGATCTCCAGGCTTCCCGAGCTTTGACCGTCATTGCCATTGTGGTGGGAGTCCTGGGCATCCTCATCTCCATCGTGGGAGGAAAATGCACCAACTGTATAGAAAACGAGGCGACAAAGGCGAAAGTCACAATCATATCGGGAATTATCTTCATCTTGTCTGGATTGTTGACCCTGATCCCGGTCTCCTGGTCAGCGAACACCATCATCAAGGATTTCTACAACCCGCTGGTGACGGACGCTCAGAGGAGAGAACTTGGAGCCTCCTTGTACATCGGTTGGGGGACATCGGGTCTGCTGCTGCTCGGAGGTGCTCTGCTCTGCTGCTCCTGCCCTCCGAAGGACGAAAATTCCTACACAGCAAAGTATTCTGCAGCTAGATCTTCAGCTCCGAGCAAGAACTATGTGTAAAGGAACGGATTGATGAGTCAGGTCAATGTTTGAGAAAAATAACTTTTTTCTTCTCACAGTTTTTCAGGCGCATTTTATTTGGACTGTGAGGATCTCTTTTGAGCACCGACTTGGTACACAACTATTTTCTTAACAGTAGTGGCAGTTCAAACGTCTTTTCTTCCGTTGAATGAAATCGAATTATCAATTAAAGTAAGTTAGTGGCGAAATGTTAAGGTTATCTCCTGAACCTCGATGTTCAAACTGCTTAAAATAGGAAAATGACTTAATTGTGGGTTTTTAGTTTTAGCAATGGGTTCGGTAATTTGTTGTAAAAAAAACATTATGTTGGTTTGGGTAGAGTTTATGTGAAGACTTTGTTGTGAGTGCAACACCCCAGAGAGGGCGAAATGGGACATTATGTACAGTGATTGGATCCATGGAGTTTTGCCGTTATTTCCGTCAGTTGAATGATCCCGTCCGGCATTAACCTACAAGCTGATCTCTTTTATATATAGTTTCATTTTTAAAATTTGTTTGCTTTTGTAATTTAATATGTGTCACTGCTGTATTTTTCCTGTTCGTTTCTGCACCATGTTGGGTTACAAATTATTCAACATAATTTAAAGTGTGCGCGATTCTAAAATAAATAAATACCAAGTTTGCTTGCCTAAACAGCGTATCATCTGGTGATTTGAAACTATCCTATGTTTAAGTTTAAACTTCTCTCGGAAATTGATAATTGCTGTGCTCCGGTAGTGGTAGGGTTAAAGTTGCCATGGTATTACAAGTCTACTGGTTCGTTGTTATAGAGGCGAATATTTACCTAACAATTCCCAGTAACTAGTCACAGGTAATCCTAAAGATATCACATGACCAATTCCTAACTGGTAATTAGGCAGACTGAATTCAGAACTATGAATGTTTGTGTGTGGGTCTGTGTTTATGCGAGAGAGTGATACCGAGGTGAATAGGCAAGCCTTATAGCGCAAGAGACATTAAAGTCGAAAAGAAATCATTTAGAGTTTTTTTTTGGTTCCATCTCTCTTGTAGGTGCCGCTATTAGGTATGATTCCAAGGGCGTTGCTACTTTTTGGTACCTCACCCACTGACCCTATGATCATGTGCAGTGAAAATCGGCAAACAGACACTGCAGGGTATCTCACCTGAGCCCATTCTTTCCTCACCAAACATCCACACACACAGATTTACAGGGAACACTGAATAGTCCGCCCCCTCCCCCATCCAATGGGATGAAAGGCTTCTTCTGATATTATGTGAATTCATGCCGCAGAAAAACCACCACAGCCACGGAAACGGTCCCAGGCAACGTAAGAAAGGATTTAAGGGAGGGTATCGACAAGTCCGCGATGGGGGGAGGGAAGGAGGCCCAAGGCACCCCTGCTCCTCCTGGCCCACAAGGAATCCTTCAAAAATAAAAAAAAACACTCGGGAGACTTGAGCACAAAATCTAGGCTGACACTTCATTGCAGTACTGAGGGAGTGCTGCACTATTGTGGGTGTGGTCTTTGGGTTGAGATGTTAAACTGAGGCCCCGTTTGCCCTCTCAAGTGGACATAAAAGATCCCGTGGCACTATTTGGAAGAAGAGCAGGGGAGTTCTACCAGGTCGGTGTCCTGGCCAATATTTATCCCTCAACCAACACCACTAAAACTGATTATCTGGTCATTATCTCATTGCTGTTTGTGGGAGCTTTCTGTTTGCAAATTGGCTCCCGTGTTTCCTTACATTACAACAGTAACTGCACTTCAAAAGTACTTAATTGGCTGTAAAACGTTTTGTGACATCCTGTGGTCGTAAAAGGCTCAACATGAATGTAAGTCTTTTCTTTCTTTAAAGACCCGCATGGTGGGAAACTGCTATGATCGGATTGGGCACCAATTTTACACTCCGCTAAATGTTTGACAGCAGCCCTGGCTGAAGCCGTGTTGTATTATTGAATGAGAGATTAACTGGGGACTTAGTTCAGATGGAAGAACTAGCTTCACAGAAATTTGAACAACAGCTAGCTCAAGAGACTGCCTCTAGGTAGAATCCAAACAATGGGTAACTCAGGAACTTGAAGCTCAGGGAACTGCCTTACAAGCAGAATTCCAATGGCCAGTAGACCACGAACTCCTCGTTACAGAAGCTGCCTTTGATAACAAGGAGGCAGAATTTTAGCAACAGTTTAGCCAGAAAGAACTAGACCTTATGCAACTGTCACAGCAGATAAGCTAGAGTTTATGCAATGGTTGAGCCAAAAAGAGTTAGCCATGCAAGGGATAAGATCACAGTTAACACACAAAGGAATGATTCTACAAGAGGTCAAGCTAAGATAAGCTGAGTAAGATATAGAACGTAAACAGAGTTAGCAGGCATTAATGAGAACCCAAATGGGGTTAGACTGCTGTAATGAGAAAAGTCAGCAATAGAAAGAGTGCAATGACACATAGGAAGAGTTAGAGGACAAACAAAAGGAGATAGATAAAACAAACTGAGTCAAAAGAAACAGCAGGAATTAGAACAAAACTATCTCTTGATACAAGGAATATATGAGTCAGGTCAACAACAGTAAAAGAGTGCTGTTAAAGAATTGAGGACTTGGGCCTTGGAAAATGACTGCCTTAAGCAAAGGTTGAGTGATTCTGAATAAAGGTGTAAGAGAGCCCAAGCTGAGGATAAGGAGTTAAATATGCTCAATAGAACAAAGGAAGAGGGTTGCCACAATGGCAAAGCAGAAGCCTCAGTAAAGAAGCCGCAGAGTAGCAAAAAGGGCAAAGGTTCACAAAATAACAAGGGCCAATTAGAATGACACCGGAGCAGGCTAAAAACATATCAAGCAAAGGAGGGAGATTAGCTTTCCATTGGCTATCAGGATTCCCTCTGGTAGGTTTCCCTTCCCTGAGGAAGATTTCAGAGGAGGAAGCCCAAGATGAGGATGATGAAGGTAATCTCTCCCAGGAGGAAGGGCCACCTTTTTCATAACTCCAACCCAGAAATAACCATTTTCCTAGCTCTTAAGAAGGCCCCTGTTCCTATGAAGGGACGACAGCAAGGGGTCCAAGTAGTCCCTTGAGTCCGCATAGACCGGAGACTCTTCAAACTATAGAAATAATTGCTCAGGAACAGCAACTATATCAAAAGAAATTAGAACTCCAGAACAGGGAAGCAGACTTGCAGGTGATAAAATAACTATTAACTACAAATTAACTAGAAATTCAGCAATTAAAAGCCTCAAGAGATTGGGTCCACTTCACAAAGTGGCTCACGAGAGGTATGACCACTCCCAGGATATAGCTGAATTTACTCAGGGAAGGAGTCCCTCTGTTCTGAATGCCACGACTCCATCAGAGGAGGGACCACCTAATGTCACTAATGATGCTTGTATCACACAATCCAAATAGACAAATCTAATGGAGAGGTCACAATGGCTACGAGGGGGGCAACTCCTATTGGACCTGATATCCCTGATACTGAACCGAGAGGTAACTGTAACTATGTAGATGACATCCTGATAGGTAGCCAGGCCGGGTCAGAAGAGCTTGCAGAATCTAGGCACGTATTGATAGGGTAGAGAGAAACATTTTCTGCTGGTGGGGGATTCTAGGACAAGGGGACTTAACCTTAAAATCCCATTCAGGAGAGAAGTTAAGAAACACTTCTTCACGCAAAAGGTGATAGAAGTGTGGAACTCTCTCCCACAATAAGCAACAGATGCTAGTTCAATTAATCATTTCAAATCTGAGATTGATAGATTTTTGCTAGCCAACGGTATTAAAGGATATGGAGCTAAGGTCGATGGATGGAGTTAGGATACAGATCAGCCATGATCTCATTGATTGGCGGAACCAGCTCGAGTGGATGAATGGCCTACTCCTGTTACTACATTCCTACGTATTGGGACAACTAAAGCATGCTGGAGTAAAAGTAGCCACGATGAAAAGCCATGGTGCCACACCCAAGTGAAGTATGTGGGGTACACCATTGGACAGGATGGATTCCTGTTACTGCATGACCGTGTTCAGGCCATGCAAGATTTAGAGCCACCTATCAGCTTGAAAGGGTGAAGAAGTTTTTCAAGGTTTATGCAACTACTCCTGCCAGCCCATAATGGATTATAGTGAAACGGTCCAACCTCTGAATAAGTTATTGAAGAAAAATGCACCTTAGATTTGAGGTAGTGATAAATTTCAAGCCTTGAAAGAACTAAAAGGAAAGCTTTGTAGTGCCCCATATTTAGCCTACCAATGAAACTAGAAAAGAAGCTTATGTTGTAATAGGCTGTACCTCAAGGAGCATCAGTGCAGTATTGTACTAAAAATGTAACCAGGACTATTGGGCTATTGCTTATGCCAGTAAAACCCTGAGTGATGTGGAGCAAAGGTACTCTGAGTGTGGAAAGATTCTGTTTGCGGTCTTCTAGGCCATTAAACACTTCTGGAATTAAGTCTATGGGCAGAAAATAATCCTGGTGACCCGCTACCATTTTAAACATAAAAGTTCATGAGGGTACTATGTCCAGCTGTAAGATTGTTGCAGGGACCTTACTGTTGCAGTGACTTACTCTAGAAGTTTGATATGCTAAGAATAAAAGAAGGGATGTTGCACAACACCTAAATGAATGTACACTGGTAGACCACAGAAGAGAATCAACATTATAGCTATAAGGAAGGGGAATGTGTAGGATTGCCAAAGGTGTATATAGATGGCTGTCAGGCATTATAAGAAACAGACTTGGTAACCAAGAGATGGGGGGAGGGGGTTTAACAAAGACATCTCTGTTACAGATGAAACATCTTGGCATATTAGCTTTCCTTTCTATCTACAACCTATCCAAACGTGATACCTGGCCCTCCATCTGGAGTCATGTTACAGGAGACATCAGGACTGGTCTGGAATAGTGTCCAAATGAATCTGCATTAATCACAATCCTCAGACCATCATTCACCAATACTTGAGAAGCAATACTCAAAACTTGTCAGTAAAAAAGAAAAATTGTTGGTGGCTTCAGGGCTAGGTGGAGCATGTGACGTTAGAATTTACCCTGATGTTATAACAAATTTAGTTCAGGAGGAAGGCATTCAGCTGTTGGGTCTTTTTTTTCCAAAGACATGTCTATTGCCAATATTGTTACCATTGCCACCCTTAAGGATAGTCTGACAGTTCTGAAGCAAGAAATGCAAGACCTATTGAAATAGGCTTCTGTCCAACAGAAAGAACTGACCTGCATAGGATGGACTCCTCTAGACCCTGTGGATCTGGTCAATTTAAAGGCTGAAGCAGTGAAACATACTGCTGGCCAACTTAAATACATGTTGACCTTAATACAGGAGAGCCAGAGTTTCAAACAGGTGGTGTGGCTGCTGTTCTAGAACTTAGTCCGAGAAGTAAGTGGGGTGGGAGATCTCATAAAGGGTCACATCCCAACTTATTGGGTTTCACAGGAGGTGGTGAAAAAGATATTACAGGATGTTTCTCCCAGTAGTGTTAGCTGGATTCAGAGCAAAGTTGAAATGGGTTAATCAGTGTTATTCCCCACTTTGTTAATAGTGAAAGGATGGAAATAGCTTTCTTGTTGAATTTATCCTATATTGAACCTGAGGATGTCTACCAGGTGAAGGATATTCTAATTGAGGGCTTGTGGCATAATAAAACCATTGCAAGGATAGAAACTCTTCCAATTGTTCCAGGATCAACACCCTGGACAAAACCTGGTACCCAATGTGAAAATGTATTAAAAAGCTAAGAATAACCATTGGCTCTGAACATGTAAACTCTTCCTCAAAGATGTGGCCAAAGTTCTCTGCAGCCTTACTCAAGGCACGTCCTCTGAGAGTTGTAAATTGAATCTGCAAAGGTCCAAGGAATTGGCAGAGACCACATCTGCCATAGCTAATGCTCAGTGGCTGGTCAGCACCTCACTGAATGAAGCCACTGTGTTATTCAATAAGCATAAAATTATCAGGAGACTATCCTTATCTCTTGATGTTATCCTCATCACTGTGCTGCTGGAAGCTCCTGTGCACTTGAGGGATATGGTCCTGTTCAGGTGTTAGCTGTGGCTCACTGATAGCGCTCCTGCCTCTGAGTCAGAAGGTTTGGGATCAAGTCACACTCCAGAGACTTGAGCATAACATCTAGGATGACACTTCAATGCAGTACTGATGGAATGCTACACAGTCTGAGACGTGGTCTTTTGGATTAGGTGTTAAACCGAAGCCCCGTCTGCCCTCTCAGGCGGAAATAAAAGATCCCATGGCACTATTTCGAAGAAGAGCAGAGGACTGCTCCCCAGTGTCATGGCCAATAATTATCTCTCTACCAATATAACAAAAAAAACAGATTATCCAGTCATTATCACATCACTGCTTGTGGGACCTTGCTGTACGCAAATTGGCTGCCGGGCTTCCTACATTTCAACAGTGACTACATTTCAAAAGTACTTAATTGCCTGTAGAGTGTTTTGGTCCTGAGGTCATGAAAGGTGCTATATAAATGCAAGTCTTTCTTTTCTTTTCTTCTGTTTTATCTGGACCCTGATACCATCAGGTCAAAATCGAGATCTTTTGAGGTCAAGAAATGTTTTTTCTGAATGTGCTTGATCACTTGTTAAATCTTAAGGAACTGCACACTGTAAGGCTAGCCATAGATGACCAGAACCTGGGAGTTACTGGTCTCAACGTCTGGCTAATGATGTAGCCATGTTATATTGAGAACTTACCTGGCCCTATTCATTGCATTGGGTGGCTAGTGTTTCCTGCTCAATATAGCATGGGGAGTAATGTACCACAAACGACTAGTTCCCAGGGAACAGGCCTTAACTTTGGCACCACTGACACCCTGGAAGCAATGTTAAAAGCCGACTACTTTGAAAAGGGTCTAAATCTGCATTGATAATAATCTTTTTTCATTAACCTAATTATTAATAGAAACTTATATTTTGTGTGATTTCACTACTATTATTCTAATTACAGGTTGGAAGTGACTCGACTATTCCACTTATTCTAACGGAATATATTAGTATGATTTTATATTTACTCTATGACTTTCACGTATTGTATGTATCGTTGATGGTAGGGTGACACATGCATCACAAGTTTTTTGTGCTAGTGTGCACCCTTTGTGAAGTAGTACATATCACCTCTTTCCACGGGCGGGGGTGGGGGGCGCGGGTGGTGGGAGTCGGTAGGAGAAATGCCGTGAAAATTGCCTTAAATGTGTCCTCAAAATGGATTCTGCGGCCAGACTGAACAATGGGATATTAAAGGGCTAAAAACTGTAGACACTTAGAAGAACAAAGCATTCTCACAGAAACTAGAAAAAACATAGACCATCAAGGCCACAGGCTAGAGATAACATAGTAGGAGTCATAAGTATGTGACTCCCTAACTGAAAAAAGTACAAAGGTCCTTTTAATGAGGAGACTGAGAAGTTAAGGGAGTGAATTTGTCACCTGCCATGTCTGGATTCGACAGTTCAAGTAAGCTGAGACCACGACTGACATGACTGTTTGAGATGATTGACACCAAAAGAATGTGAATTCTGTCACGTGTCACTCAGATTGGTCAATTGAAGGGAGGGGGTTTCATTAAAAATCATGGATATATAAGAATGGACTTTTCACATCATACTTTTGGCTCGCTTCTTTTTCTCTGTTCTCTTTCTTTAGTAGTCATTATCTAGTGTCTGTAGAAGGGTGTCCATATAAAAGGCAGAAAGTGCATCTCTGACACAGATAGAGGATACAGAGGTCATATTGTACAGCTGTATAGGCAGATATAAGTGTGTCACTTGGATGTACAAGTTTTCCTGCGATTAAGGGAGATGAGGTTAGTTTGGATACAATTCCAGAGCGTAAGGTCGATTTACCCAGGAACAGAGGTTCCAAGAGGAATGGATAACACCTCTGTAGAAGCAGGGTTCTCATCACACAGCTCAGAAGCCAACACCACTGTTGCAGAGGAAAGCGAGACAACCAGCTCAATCACATAGATCCTAAGGGCAGGGTCATGTAAGTTCTGGAAACTCTGCTAACCACCAGCGCATAGAGTCCAATCTACAATAGATTGGCTATCCAATGCTGTTAACTAGTCAGCAATCTAAGGAGTATAATCCTAAATTAATCTCACCAATTTATATCAGGTGCTGATTTTAACCCTATCTGCCCAGTTAAAAATTAGTGGGGGCTAAATTGGGCCGCGTAACACCTTTCACGTAGGCGCTATGCAGACTTCTAAGCACTGAAAATGGCATCCAAGATGCGCGTGCACACTTCCGCTTGACGTGCGCAGGATGCCATCTTGGAAAGGTGGTTGCGCATGCGCACCTAACGAATGCCGGGAGCATGTAGAGTACAGAGATTATGACGTAAATGAATGAGCAATGCTGATTTGAAGCAGCTGGCATCATTTTCGAACTCCCAGCTCCAGACAACGCACTGTCCTAACCGTGTAGAACTGAACAGGAGTTTAAGGGCATGAAGGACCCTCCCGCCCCCCACCAGCACTATTTAAAGGGAGCATGCAGGAGTTACAGTTGCTGAATTAGTTAGTCTGGCTGCTGGTACAATTGTGGGTGTTTGTGGAAGTTTCCTATACTTGGAGAAAGTTGCAATATTATATAGAGAGTGGTCTGGATGGCCTTGCAATACTGTTAGTAGCATTTAAAATAGTGTGCTGAACAAAGTTGCTTCCAGACACTGCTAGGGCTTCCTCTGGGAATTGAACATGACTGGGAGCACGCAGAGAGGCCACGCAGAGCAGGACAAGCTGCGAGAAGAGGGAGGAGGAGGAGGAGGAGGGGCAGGGCACTCAGTAAGAGGCCATATCCAACGAGGGTCTTCAAGGACCAATTCTCCTAACTCAACTTCCGCGACGATCAGTGCATCTGATGGCTGCAGTTCACGAAAGAGGTTGTGACTGATATCTGTCAACTGCCATAGCCACAACTGCAGCCTCAGAGCAGGGCAAGAACAGCATTGCCTGTGGCTGTCATGGTAACCGTGGCGCTTAATTTTTATGGCTCTGGCTCCTTTCGATGCTGCTGGTGATATAAGCAACATCTCGCAGTTTGCAATGCAATGCTGTATAAGGGAGGTCATTGAGGCTCCGTACGCACTCCAAAACAGATTCATCATGTTCCCTCTTGACAGAGACAAGCAGTATGTGTGAGTACGAGGGTTTGCTTGCATTGCTGCCTTCCCCATGGTGCAGGGTGCCATTGACTGATTGCATATTGCTATGCGTACTCCACATCAGAACTCTGCCATATTCATGAACAGAAAGGGATTCCGTTCCCTTGATGTACACTGGTGTGTGACCCCACACAGCATATCATGCAGGTCAATGCCCGCTACCCTAGCAGCAGTCATGACTCCTCCATTCTACGGCAGTCCAATGTGCCACCTATATTTCAACCAGCAGGGCAAGTCAAAGGCTGGCTACTGGGTGACAAGGGTTATCCCCTCGTGAAGTGGCTCATGACTCTGGTCCAGAATGCACGAACACGTGCACAGCAGGCATACAACAAGAGCCATGCTGCCACACGGAACATCAGAGTGCACTATAGGAGTCCTCAATCAGTGCTTCCGTTGCCTGGACTGCTATGGAGGAGCCCTGCAGTACTCAGCTGAGTGGGTATCAAGATTTGACATTGTATGCTGCATGCTGCACAACTTCACCATTATGAGGGAACAGCCTTTGCCTATCAGGTGAGAACCTTAGCCAGAGGCAGAGGAGGAAGAGGAAGAGGAGGAGGAGGAGGAGGAAGAAGAGACAGAGGAGGAAGTGGAGAAGGAGGTGAAAGTGCAGCAGAAAGTGGAGGAAGAGGCAGGGAGGCAACAAGGTAGACAAGCCCTGTCTGCCAGGGCTCTGCGTGATCAGATTATTAATGAACGATATCAGTAACCTCAATGACACCTCCCCATTCACCAACAGTCCCACACTCCTCATCTTTCCTCTCTCACATGACCATAAAATCGTCCACCTTATGATTACACATTGCTTCCTCCCTCAGCTCATCGCAGAAATGAAAACCAACACCAAATGCAAATCGAAATCCAAATTTATCAATTAACATATGCAATAAAGCAAACAAAATGAGACTATTCACCCTTGTGCATTCCCTTAGTGCCTGTCGTTTATGTGCCTTTACCTTTCCTAGTGCTCCTACCAGGTGCATCCCTAGCGGCTGGAGCATGGGTGGTGGAAGGCTGCTGACCTTCAATTGAGGAATGTGCAGATGGCCTTGGATGATGACCTCGAGCTGGGAGGGCCCAGCTGCAGACTGCACCATCTCAGCCTGGGTTGTTGCAGTCTGGATTGACTGGCTGACAGGCAATGGCAAGGCCCCTGGCGGAGTGGCAGGAGAGGGAGCAGGAATGCTGTCATCCTGAGAGAGGACAGCAGGTTCATCTTCCATGGCGCCACTGCCACTCTCCCGGGGCGGCGCTTCAGCAATCCTGGTGATCTTCTGGAGAACAGATTGCTGGAGTGCTGAGACACCCTGGAAGCCCTGTTCCACAGTGGTACCCAGAGCCACGATAGCAGCAGTCTGAGCCTGTAACACAGCAATCTGAGCTAGCAAAGCAGCAGTTTGAGCTTCCAAAGCAGCAGTCTGAGCTCCAAATGCAGCGTGCAGAGCTTTGAGGGCAGCCAATTGTGCTGCATTGGAAGCTGAGATATCAGTCATCTGAACCTGCATCATGGCGGGTTCAACGGGTGTGCTAATGGAGGTGACCACCCATTCCATGTGGGAAAGGATGGGCTCCAAGCTCTGCGCAAAGCCCTGTGCCAAGTTGCCCCTTGACACTGTGTGCAGGGTTTCTGGTAGGCTTTCTAGTGCACCAAGCATTTGGTTGTGCACACCTATCAGCCTTCTTCTGTAACCTGGCCCATCAAAGTCATCACCTGACTCCTATGCAGCAGAACTAATGTGTGATCTTGCCCTCTGGCGAGCTGGCATCCTGGGTATCCTTTCCCCCCCCATCCCGGCTCCTGTGCACTTGTGCCCGGTGTTACCACGTGCAGACCCTATCCTAGCCTCTAAACTACGCACAGTGTCAGTACCTGAGCAGGTGGCTGCGAGTGTCAGATTGAGTGATGGTGTGTTTGCATCATCACTATTGTCTTCTCCTGCATCCTCTGATGGTGCCGGTTTCAGGTCTTGGGTATCTGAAATGACAAAGGGAGACGGGTTGAGTTGTGGTGAGGGGAGAGGAGAAAGTAAGATGTGCGTGCTGACACCATCTGCAGCACGTGAGTCATAAAATAATGTGGGATGAGGGAGAAGTTGGAAGCGAGAAGGAGGATTAGGTATGCAGAAACCCTCATCATCGATTCTTCCAGCACTGCCAGTGGCCACAGCCTCAGCTACAGACCACCCAATAATCACCAGCATGGTGTCCTCCATGGGGGTGAGGACGTCTAGACACGCCTGTCCTCCCCCAGGTCTTTCCTGTTGCCTAGTGTTATGCGCCACCTTCTCCTGCAAGAAAGAGGGAAGTGTGTCAGTGAGTATCTTGCAAGATGTTTGGGTGATGTGGCTGTCATGCTTGAATAGCTGCCAGCGTGTATGACCTGTGAGTTGTGGGTGTGTGGCTTGCAAAGGTGGCAATATGTGAGGGTGAGATACAGCATCTGATTTGCAGGGTTGCATACTGATTGAAAGAGTTTGTTGTTGGTGGGTGACGGGGGGTGTTGTGCATGGAGCAGCAGATGATGCTAGTGGTGCAGTTGGTAGGATGTACCTTGTGACAGTTGAACTCACTCACCTTGACCACTCGCGTCAAATCATTGAACTTCTTCCTGCACTGCATCCATTTGTGTGGAGCGATGCTCCTGGCATTGACCTCGCCCGCCACAGCCTCCCACTGTCTCTTGAGCATATGTCTGGAGGGCCTCTGCCCCCGCTGCGGATATAGGATAGTCCTCCGTCTGTCCACCTCTTCCACCAAGTCCTCCAGTGCACCACCTGAGAACCTTGGTGCTTCAATATCTTCCAGCCCAGGAATCACTTCTCACACCACTTCCTGCAGCCACAGAGCACCTCCCCTTTAAGAGGTGCAGGCTGCCTTTAAGCAGTGAGAGCCGCTTCCGATATCGGGGCCCCCTGCCGGTGCATGCAGCCACTCACAGCCAGGTAGCGTTGGCTGCAAGCAATCATGTAGATTTGCAGGAAGCAAGAATGTAACGTGCTGCCTGTATCTCAGTGACCGGGCGTGGGTTAATCGTGCACCGCGATCCCCGTGCCCCTTTTCGGGGGTTAACCAATTTAACCCCCAATATGTTACTTACTCGCTCGGAACTCTAGTCCTTCACACCATTTCTGATTTTAGGTTCTGGGTTCTGAAGGCGGATGAAATGCCTGGCCTCATGAATTTATTCATGTCAGGATCCTGATACGTCAATAGGATGCCAATTACATTTTAACTGGGGCCTGAATGGGGAAGCCACCATATGGAGGATGAATGCCAACATGAACTGGTTGAGCTGAATGGCCTGTTTCCATGTTGTAACTTTTAAATTCTATGTACATATTAGGCTGAAGTTAGTCTGCAGACAGAAGAGGTCCTCCAAGGTAGACTCATAGAATCATAGAGGTAAGTATCATAGAGTGCTCCTCTGGGTCCCATAAGGAAAGTCTTGGCCTCCCCGACCCGGATTTCCTCCCCTTCCCTACTGCAAGACCCTACCAAAACCCTTCCCGCCACTTACCCTCAAGCTGGTGAGTGACCAAGGGCTGCCCTATATTACCCTGCTGGCAGTCACTCTGTGCCCTCTTCCTGTCCATTTTGCATTCACCCTATGCTCTCCACCTGAACCCTGCTCAGGGTTAAAATCGATCCCCATCAATCTCAGATACTGATCTCGACTATAAATTGATAATCAGAAAGCCAGTTAACGCTGAATTAATTGTGATTCAACTGAACTCTTATAACCTCTGTACATTTCGTTCATTAAACCTATCTGCTAATTATCATACTCAGTGTAATAGTTTAGGTGTTGCCAATTATGATTCTGAAGTTAATAAACAATTGTTAGCGCAGAACTTGTGTCTGACTTCTTTGATGATTTGATAATTCATTTACTCAGCAGCTTGTGTGTATCCTAAATGGAGGCTGGATAAATAAACGTGAATACAATCTGAACTGATTGATGTAAGACAGTTTGGCAAGCCAAATCTAGGCATCATTCACTCCTATGTGTAAGCTAGGTGGTAAACCCTAGACAGTTCCTTGGTAAGGAGTTAAGGTGAAGAGCTTAAGGATTCATCTAGTACCTTGTTAAAGATTTGTCAGGGTATTGATCCCAGTGTTCTTACACTGTGGACAACAAACTTGATATAACAAGCACCAACTTGCACAAATGTAAAAAATTGCCCAAGGCACTTTGTGGGAGGAACAAAACAGAATGGATATGGAGCCATACTGGAAGAGGAAGAAGTAGAGAGGTGAAGGGGTTTAAGGAAGGAATTAGAGAGGGGTAGGACCAAGACAGCTGAATGCTCTCCCAGCAATGGTGGGGCAAAATGGGAGGAAGGGGGAATGTACAAAAGGCCAGGGATGGAAAACTAAAGAGCGCAGGAGGATATGTAAAGCTGGGAATAAGATGGAGAGGTCGGGTGGGTTGTGATCATGTAGGGATTTCAAGATGAGGATGAAGATTTTAAATTTAATGTGTTGGGGGACAGAGAGCTAACGTAAGATAGGGGTGATGAGCGAGTGGAACATAGTATCATAGTATCATGATAGGTACAGCATAAGAGGCCATTCGGCCCTTCATGCCTGTACCGGCTCCTTGAAAGAACTATCCAATTAGATCCATTCCCCTGTTCTTTCCCCATAGCCCTGTAAATTTTTCCCTTCAAGTATTTATCCAATTCTCTTTTGAAAGTTACTATTGAATCTGCTTCCTCTATTCTTTCAGGCAATGGATTCCAGATCATTACAACTCATTGCATAAAAAAATGTTTCCTCATGTCACCTCTGGCTCTTTTGCCGATCTCCTTAAATTGGTGTCCTCTGGTTACCGACCCTTCTGCCACTGGAAACAGTTTCTCCTTATTTACTCTATCAAAATCATTCATGATTTTGAACACCTCTATCAAATCTCCTCTTAACCTTCTCTGCTCTAAGGAGAACAATCCCAGCTTCTCCAATCTCTCCACATAACTGAAGTCCCTCATCCCTGGTACCATTCTAGTAAATTTCTTTTGCATCCTCCCTCAGGCCTTGGCATCCTTCCTAAGGTGTAGTGCCCAGAATGGAACACAATACTCCAGCTGAGGCTAGCCAGTTTTTATAAAAGTTTATCATAACTGCCTTGCTTTCGTACTCTATGCCTCTATTTATAATGGCAAGGATCCCGTATGCTTTTTTTAACTGTCTTCTCAACTTATTCTGCCACCGTGAAAGATTTGTGTGCATACATCCCCAGGTCTCTCTGTTCCTGCACTCCCTTTAAAATTGTACCATATTGTTTATGTTGCCTCTCCTCATTCTTCCTACCAAAATGTATCACCTCACACTTCTCTGCAATAATTTTCATCTGCCATGTGTCTGCCCATTTCACAAGTCTGTCTATGTCCTCCTGAAGTCTGTTACTATCCTCCACATTACTTACTACATTTCCAAGTTTTGTGTCATCTGCAAACTTTGAAATTATACCTTCTGTACCCAAGTCCAGGTCATTAATATGTAGGACAGATTACAGGGGGAGGAGTTTTGCATGGTGGAGCCTGTGAGAATGGCAAATAGGACATTGGAGAAATTGAGTGTAGATGTGATGAAAGCTTGGATAACGGTTTTTGGTGGCACATTAAAAGCGGCCTACCGTCTGAAACGAGCAGACGCTTTGACTGCTCACCGGTAGGCCCCTGCAAAAATAATGGCGACTGCAGTCTCCATGTTAACAGGGAGATGGATACAGACAGTGTTGATTCATTCAAATGCAAATTAGATACATTTCTTTCAGAAAATAATAATAATTTAATCACAGGGTCCATTATCAAAAGCAAACAGTAATCCCAGTCTGTAATCCAGAACACACGATAATCAGAGGTTTTTATTTGGAACACACAATAATGATGGGGTCTATAATCTAGAACACACAGTAATTAATCTGTTAACCTGTAAATATATAGAAAGATATGGCCTTAGTGAGAAAGGTACAGGAATTTACAGACAGAAGTGAGGTGATTTTTGAGAGTGGCTAGTACTAGATTCAGTAAGTGAGTCATCTCAGGTAAGTGATATGGCCAGGCTAGCATTAGTCATTGAGAGTGAACGTTCAAGGATTACAGCATTGCTCATAACCTTCATCTAGCCTGAAAAGTTTCTATTCATGGCTATCTTCTTTTCTGTTTTTAAGCCAATTTTCTATCTAGCATCATACTTTGCATCCTATTCTGTGACTCCTTGCTTTAATTGTTGACGATGAACCTTTATGAAAATCTAAGCATATAATGTAAAGGATCTCAATAATGTCTTGGAAAAACTCCAGCAGGTTAGTTAAACATGACAACCCTTTCCTGAATTCATACTGACGCTTTCTAGCAAGTTATGCTTTTCGAAGAGTTTATTCACTAGAACTTTCAAAGACATTCCCTACAATTGATATTAAACAATTCTGGGGTGTATGCCTTGACCCCACTTTCTTTAATTGGAGATACTAGTGAATTGAATATGCTCCTTCGAAGTGTGAAAGCAACACAACTGGCTGTTTTCTTACCTAACACAAAGGAAGATGGTTTTGGTCGTCATAGGCCAATCATCGCAGTCCCAGGACATTACTTCAAGAGTGCCTCAGGGAAGAATCCTCAGCTCAAATAACTTTAACAGTTTCATTAATGACCTTCCCTCGTCATAAGGTCAGGAAAGGGACAGTTCACTGATGATTCCACAGTATTCACAACTCCTCCAATAATGAAGCAACCCATGCCAGCCTACAGCAGGACTTGTAGAACATTTAGGTTTGGGCTGACAGGTGGCAGTTAACATTAGCACCACGTAAGTACCAGGTAAAGACCATCTTGGACAAGAGAAAGCTCAACCATCTCTTCCTGACCTTCAATGGCACCACCATCACCAAGTCCCCACCATCAACATAAGTGAACAAAAACTTAACTGATTCAGCCATATCAACACCGTGGCTACAAGAGGAGGGCAGAGTCTAGGTACTCTGTGATAATTGGCTCACCTCCTGACCGCTCAAAGCCTCTCCCACAATCTACAAGGCTCAAGTAAGTATTGTGATGAAATGTTCACTACTTGCCTGGGTGGGTGCACCCACAAAAGTACTCAAGAAGCTTGACACCATCCAGGAGAGAGCAGTTTACTTCATCGACATTCCTGCCACTGGTCCCAATATCCACTCTCTCCATCACTGGTACATTGTGGCTGCAGTATGTACTATGTACAGAATGGACTCCAACAACTCATCAGGTTACTCCCTCCCTGTGACCTCCAACACCAAGAAGGACAAGAGTGGCAATGTCATGTCAATGTCAAGTTCTCCTCCAAATAACATACCATCCTGACTTGGACATATATCATCAATCCTCCATCATCACTGGGTCAATATTCTGGAATTTCCTACCTATTACAATCGTGGAAGTGCCATCACCACAGGAACCGCAGCAGTTCAAGGCGAAGGTGCACCTCCACTTACCAGACGACTAGGGATGGGCAATAAATGCAGCCTGACTGGTATTGCCCACATCCCAAGAACAAATTTTTAAAAATGACCAGATATTGGTGATAATCTGTGCACTTGATTTACAAACCAGAAAAAGAAACTTTACCATATCATACTTCAGTGACAGAGAGCTTGACACTTGACGGAGAACTGGCATTTATGAAATGGTAACAGTTGCAAAGACTCTATCTTGGACCTTTCAGTTTTCCTCCAGTTGCCCTGTTCCACAGTAGTGGTGTCTGTTTTCTGTTCAGAAAGTACCTTAAGGGCTATTGCCATTGGGTAAATGCACTGTCTCATTCGGTACTGATACACATGTGTAAGGAAAGTCCAAAAGGCTGTGTTTAAGGCCTGACCTACTCAACACTACTCCAGATAAGGTTGATATCCACATCCCCACATACTCAGTTGATTAAAAAAATTAGTATTACTGCACTATTGATAACGCACTGGGGGCTTCTTCAAAGAAGGTGGCTTCTACTTCCAAAAAATGAGGGATATAACTGGGCAACAGCCAATAATGTTTAGTTTGCTCAGTTCAACCATATATGCACATCATGTGAAGAGACAGAACTCCATGGGTGCAAAGAGATACATCCAAATAAAAGATCATCAGTTGAAAAATTCTCAAAAACACCAGAGTTTTTGTTATTTTCAACTGTGCATAAGTAGTGTGTAAGTTAACTATTGTTCTTCTGTATTCATTTGGCTTCTAGGTTTATCTATTTCTTGTAATAAATTCAATTTTTAGTTTAACCTGAACTATATAGTCTGACAGCATGGAGGAGAGTTTACAGGCCTCTCGTCCAGCATTTTCTAGCATTTTGAAAGTGAGCATTAACTCTGTTGGCAGGTGGAAATGGGATAGTGTACTCTTTTGGGAAAAGGACAGACATCTTGGAAATGTTTCTCAGAGGATCTATTGGTTTCCAAACTACTTCCACAGCAGGTTGAGAAAAAATGAAAGAAAAGGAAATATAATGATAGTTACAATTAGAGAGCACTTTATAGTTCAGAAATATCTCAAACACTTCATACAGAAATACATAGAAGTTACAATACAGAAACAGGTCATTCGGCCCAACCAGTCCACGTTGAATGGTGCAGCAGGCTCAAAGGGCCGAATGGCCTACTCCTGCTCCTATTTTCTATGTTTCTATGTTGACGTGAGCAAATAGCTCTAATCACATTTACCCACCCTGTTCCCACATCCCTTCAACTCCTTTTCTTTCATCCACCTATCCAACATAATCTTAAATGTTGACAGTTTCTGCTCAACTACTAACCCAATTTTTCAAGTCTTTTTTCATATTTGTATTTCCTCCCAGGCAGCACCCTAGTGAATCTGCATTGTACCCTCTTTACAGCCTCAATATTTAATGTTTACCTTGAAGTTCAGCGACTATTGTCATGCAGGCAAAAGAGGACTATAGAGTAATTAATCACATATCATACAAAATAGTTACACTGACTTTTCCCATCTTTTCTACCTCCATGTTGGCATTTCTGCTGATTCAAATGCACACTGGATAGTGAGCTTATCTGTCATTTATCTACATTTTGTTAAATTGGGTTACTATCTAATCAAAAATTTGTTTGGAGTGAATGTGAATGTTTCCATTTATGATATCATGTGCATACTGCTGCTATTTACGTCTTTCATGCTAACTTTATGAATATTGAGGAGTGGTATTTGGGGACATTACTTCATGCTATACCTGGATCATACCAAGGTGTGATAAAAGAAGCGCTGCCATTATTGTAGGGAGGAAGTACAGGCATGCATTATCGTGGGGAGGAAGTACAGGCATGCATTACTGTGGGGAGGAAGTACAGGCATGTATTATCATGGGGAGGAAGTACAGGCATGCATTACTGTGGGGAGGAAGTACAGGCATGCATTATTGTGGGGAGGAAGTACAGGCATGCATTATTGTGGGAAGTACAGGCATGCATTATTGTGGGGAGGAAGTGCAGGCATGCATTATTGTGGGGAGGAAGTACAGGCATGCATTATTGTGGGAAGTACAGGCATGCATTATTGTGGAGAGGAAGTACAGTCATGTATTATTGTGGAGAGGAAGTACAGTCATGTATTATTGTGGGGAGGAAGTACAGGCATGCATTATTGTGGGGAGGAAGTACAGGCATGCATTATTGTGGGAAGTACAGGCATGCATTATTGTGGAGAGGAAGTACAGTCATGTATTATTGTGGGGAGGAAGTACAGGCATGCATTATTGTGGAGAGGAAGTACAGTCATGTATTATTGTGGGGAGGAAGTACAGGCATGCATTATTGTGGGGAGGAAGTACAGGCATGCATTATTGTGGGGAGGAAGTACAGGCATTCATTATTGTGGGAAGTACAGGCATGCATTATTGTGAAGAGGAAGTACAGGCATGCATTATAGTGGGAAGTACAGGCATGCATTATTGTGGGAAGTACAGGCATGCATTATTGTGGGGAGGAAGTACAGGCATGCATTATTGTGGGGAGGAAGTACAGTCAATGCATTATTGTGGGGAGGAAGTACAGGCATGCATTATTGTGGGGAGGAAGTACAGTCAATGCATTATCGTGGGGAGGAAGTACAGGAATGCATTATCATGGGGAGGAAGTACAGGCATGCATTATTGTGGGAAGTACAGGCATTCATTATTGTGAAGAGGAAGTACAGGCATGCATTATTGTGGGGAGGAAGTACAGTCAATGCATTATCATGGTGCCACATGCCAGTCATGTGATTATACTTTTGCAACATAATGATATATTTTGGTGCCAATTACATCATCATATCATTGCCTTATTTGAATGACTTGGACAATTGCCATTTTAATCATTTGATATTGATTTTGGTTTGAATAGACCTTGTTTTTGGTAGTGGTGTCTTCCTTCTAGCAGGAGCCTGTAGAAGCTTTGTACAAAATAGTTCATTACCATTGCATAGTATTCATAGGGTCATGCGAAGGTAGTGCTATAGATCACCTTTTAGTCAGCTCCTCCTGTCATAGGAATCAGAGAAGGAAATAAATGGCAGTAAAGGCCTCTGGGGAATATTTTTACATGAACTCAGATGGATCTTAGTAATATGAAAGAGTTAGCAGGAGGAGGGCAAATTCTCTTGTTCTCTCAGTAGGATGTTAATGTTACAGTAGGCAATCTAATTTACTAATAAAGAACTTCTTTCTTTACAAGGAGAAAATATATTTAGCTGCAAACACAAATGCCAAGAAGGCAGCAAGTGTTTTGTTAACCATCCCATTCATGTGCCACTTCAGGTAACAAAACTACCTGAAAAAAGATATTAGTGACTTTGGAATCTGGTTCAACGGGTATTCCCTGTTTTCAGCTATGTTAAGCTGAGAACAAGAGCGAATGCCCGCCCACTGGCGAGGGGCTATAATTGCCAACACATTTACTGATTGTCCTCAGTTTGTTTCGGATCGAGAAAGCAGACACTGTTTCTCTTCCAACGTCGCGGATTGCTTGCACGAAACTACAAGAATGGCATCGATGGGACTCCAGATTCTGGGCATAGCCCTGTGTGTGTTCGGGTGGCTGGGCGCTCTCCTCACCTGCGTCCTGCCCATGTGGAGAGTGACCGCTTTCATTGGAAACAACATCGTGGTGGCGCAGATTATTTGGGAAGGTCTTTGGATGAACTGTATTGTTCAGAGCACCGGGCAGATGCAGTGTAAGGTGTACGACTCCCTGTTAGCTCTGTCCCAAGATCTCCAGGCTTCCAGAGCTTTGACCGTTATCTCCCTTGTGGTGGGAATCATGGGCATCCTCATCTCCATCGCGGGAGGAAAATGTACCAACTGTATAGAAAATGAGGCAACGAAGGCCAAAGTTACAATCATATCGGGAATTATCTTCATCTTGTCTGGATTGTTGACCCTGATCCCGGTCTCCTGGTCAGCGAACACCATCATCAAGGATTTCTACAACCCGCTGGTGACGGACGCCCAGAGGAGAGAACTTGGAGCCTCCTTGTACATCGGTTGGGGGACATCGGGTCTGCTGCTCCTTGGAGGTGCTCTGCTCTGCTGCACCTGTCCTCCGAGGGACGAAAATTCCTACGCAGCAAAGTATTCTGCGCCTAGGTCTATTGCTCCGAGCAAGAACTATGTGTAAATTGGAAGGGAATATTTCTGAACCAGTTTCCAGAGATAAGATCACACTAATACTGTACGTTTTCTATGTTATTTGCCAATCGAAGAATGAAGCCAATTTGTTGTAAACCGTTTGATAAGTAATTAGCTGTTTTATTATCTTAAAAACTTCGGTAACTATTGCTTAACCGTACGTGCCTGTTTTCAATGAAAGTTGTCAATAACGGGAAGGATTTGAAGTCAGTGCGCTTGTACCCAACGTTACCTCAGGTACAGAGATTGGAAATCTGGCCACAGTTTGAATGTAAACGTGGTTGTTAAAGGGAGATTTTGTTGGAGATGATTTAAGATTTTGTAAAAGAACCAATATTCAGTGGCTGGTGATGTAATATATGGCAATGAAATTGATTTACCAATTAGTCACAAATCCTCCTTCATGAAGCCATACTTTTTAAAGCTGTACAGTAACTATAATACCTACTGGGCACTAGGGGTATCTGGAGCGATTGGAAAGAAACAGCCGCCGCCATTTCGGGTATAGTGAGAAAGTGATAGCTGTAAAATGGGTCTCTTCCCTATCTAAATAGTTTAGTTCTTTAAACAGCGTGATATTAATGCCACTTTTATTCGAATTTCATTTACAACCATATGATTGACGTTATATCTTGACTTTTCATTTTCTATCGATTTCTTAATGCTACTTCCATTCGTGTGCTTTTAAAAAATTGTATTAACCATCTTTTCCATGCTTCATTTTATTTTGGGCACTGTATATTCAGTGATCTGTGGACTTAGTAAAATTGTAAATCACGAGGACCAAAATAAACTGCAAATCTCTTTCAAAAACTCTTGTGTCAACTTTATTTATGTGTGGGTAAAAAGCAGAATTAGAACAAAGATAACCAGTGATGTGTCCTTACGAATTGGCAGAGAAATTGCGACTAATCGTCGAGGCTGAACAGCTACCATTAGCTATCTTACTTCCTCATTTCTTGCTGGTTTGTCTTGTTCACCTTCCATTTTCTTGCCTTTGTTCCATGTGTATGTAAATTTCCCATGGCTTTTCGCTGCCATACTTATTTTCAAATGTTTTCATTCTTTTAATGCAGTTTAATGTCTCGCTTAGTTAATCTCGGTATATTCCAGTGCCTTCTTTTTTTAAGAAAAACTTCTCATTAATTGCCTGTCTGCGCTAAGAGTCCGCTTAGCGAACTTTATCCTGTAATGTTTTCTTTCCCTACCCCTCATTTTGTGCAGTGCTATACATGAGCTTATTTATCTCGCAGTGTCCAGTTCTGGCCAAGGGTCTCTATCCACAACGTTAACCTGTCTTCTCTTTCAGATGTTTGTAAACAATTTTACAACACCAAGTTATAGTCCAGCAATTTTATTTTAAATTCACAAGCTTTCGGAGGCTTCCTCCTTCGTCAGGTGAAGGAGGAAGCCTCCGAAAGAGGAAGCCTCCGAAAGCTTGTGAATTTAAAATAAAATTGCTGGACTATAACTTGGTGTTGTAAAATTGTTTACAATTGTCAACCCCAGTCCATCACCGGCATCTCCACATCATGACTTTCAGATGTTGATCGATCTGTGCATTCCAGCATTTGCAGCTTTTTTTCAAGCAAAATAAGCAGATCAGGGTGTTAGTCAATGAAGAGTGCTGCTGAACTGGGATCTCCTACTTAGCTGCAGACTCTCCAGCTAACAAGGTCTCTTGTAGTACAGGGGAATTGCTGACTGCGGAATTATAGCTGAATTCGTTCAAGAATGATAATCTACACCGACTAGCAAGTGAACTGCTAATATATTTTATAATTGGTGTTTCCCATATCTAAACCTTCCTCTAGTACTCCACAGAATCTCAACCGTTGGAAAAGGTTTGATTTTGATCTTTGCTTAGAAAGGATGATCAACCCAGAAACTGGAACATCACCAAATGTTGGCAGGCGGCATATCCATGAAAGTAGCTTTTGATGCTGCAATTTCATGCATAAATGCCAAATTTTTAAAGTAAAAATCGACAATGTTCCCAGTACTGCTGCCTAGTTGTCTTGGAGAGCACCACCATCTGGTCCCCTCTAAGACCACTGTGACTTGAGAGCTTCATATTGTACACATTCAGTTTTCACAGAGTATGACTGATCAGAGTTCAATCTGCCAATTTTAAATCAGGCAAATGGATAACCATTATTAGTTTGGGATTAAGTATTTTTAATTTGTTACAATGTTGAGCAATTAAACCCAATACATTGGCAACTTTGTGAGGCTCAGCTGCTGGTGCAGGATCTCTTTGACACTTTAATCCCAGGAAATTACCCCTTACATTCTTTATTACATTTGTTAATGAATCTTAAATGTGACTTTTTGAAATTCTAATTAAATTGTCAAATGATTCATAGACATTGTTTAATTTCAGTGGGATATTACAGCACAGAAATAGGCCACCTCATCTAATCCCATTCTGCTGCTTGCTTTCCATACCTATTAAAATCCCTCTTTCTAAGCATCTAATTAGCTTTAAGGAAATTTATGGACTTTTCTTCCACAACTGTTTCTAGCAGAGAATTCCACATTCTAAAAATCCTATGCGTAAAAAAAGATTTTTTAAAATAAATTCCCTTTAATTGTTTTTGTGATTTTCTTAAATTTCTGCTTTCTATGTTCCTTCTATCACCTTCTGTCACATCATTCCACCATTCATTCCATCCACATCCTGACTCTACTAGGTCTGTAGACAATCCTTAGGTATAAACAGTCCATAACCCATGAATGTATCGACATAAATAAAAAAATATGTATATTGGTCATAATTGAGTGACGTTAACCACATGACGTAATATATCATCTGGCACATGTTTACCAGGGATCAATACACTTGCTTCTAATCTAACAGCCAGGCTTCCAATCATGGCTCCAAACCAGGCCTCCCTCCCAACCCAGGCTCTGGCCCACTACTTCCTCTGAGCCACCAGTCCGAAGTTTCTCAGCTATATTTGTTGCAACGGATAACTCCCAGACATGCCAGTGCTGGTCAGGAGTGCAGTTCCTGTTCCAACAGGAAGATCATCTGGATTAATGATGAATCCCAGCCTAAGAATCAGACCTCCAATTTCCCATTCCTTCCCTTTACCAATTGTAAACAATTTTACAACACCAAGTTATAGTCCAGCAATTTTATTTTAAATTCACAAGCTTTCGGAGGCTTCCTCCTTCGTCAGGTGAACGATGTGAACCCTTTACCAGGCTTTGGCTATTGAGTCCCTCCAAACCCTAGTCCATGAACCAATTTTCTCTCCAAGCAGACATCCAATAGCAGCAGATAGACCACAGTAAGAACTAGAAGATCTCTGGTGGGTTTATGAGCTCAATGCTGCCTGATCCTCTTTATGTTTATGGGCTCGATGGTGTACAGTCCCAGCGTGAATGGGAAACACAAAGAACTATTAAAACAGAAATGTACAAGAACTTCCATTAGTTCTGTGAATTAGAGATGAAAGTAAGACTGATTCTTAACACAATGTTCTCAGAATTAATGGTTAATTTCTAATACTTAATTAAATCATTTTGGAACATAATTTTTAAGAAAGCTAAATAAACCTTTAAGATTACTGCATTACTGCTGTGATTGTGGTTAATCATTAAAGCTAGATTATATTTAGTTGTACTGTCAAAATAGTCAGTTCCCTCAAATAATTACAATTCAAGTTATAGACATCACAGTCCAATGAGCTTTATCAATGGCAGAAAATAGTTCTAGGCTTTACATAAACATATGTTCTGATTATGGTGGTAAAGTACAATTTAAAAAATGAATGTTTTCTGCCAGTGGTATTTGGGCATTTTATTCTTGAATTGTTTACTCCTGGTTGCACTTCATTTGCACTTCAGCATTATTAAACCCTAACAACTCCAATGGATCACAAACCCCATAACCCACAGCATAGGTCATTTTGGGCGATTTAGTCATGAAGAAAAGCTTGAAAAACTGAACCCTTTCTGCTAAAACAGAAAAGGTTAAAGAGAAGAAGTTTTCAAGATTATGAAAAATTTTGAAATGGTAAAAGTGAAAGATTGTTTCCATGCTTAGTGAATGGTAACCAGAAGGCATATATAGGATTATCACTAGAAGAACAAAGGGGGAATGAAGGAAGAAGTTAGAAGACATTATCACAGAGTTATTAAAACATCGGGCGTGGGTATTGTGATCTGCAATTAACCCGCGCCCAGTGCTTCCGTCATAGGCAGGACGAGGCAATCGTCCTGCCTGAACATTTACCTCAGTCAAGCGTTAAAAACCTGCGTTGACACGAGGATTCAAGGGCATTCGCACTTTTCACCAGCAGGAGGAGCCCAAATCTCCTAAAGGCAGGCTGCACCTCTTAAAGGCAGTCTGCATCGCTTAAAGGTAGCCGGTACCTGTTATTTGCTAAAAAATAAGGTACGGGTCTGCACGGACTGTGCACGGAGATCAGGCATCGCACACGTAAAACAGAGATGCATGTCCCGTCCTTATGTTTACAAACTGTTGAGTTATTTTAAAACATTAAATAAGGGTTGTGCAACACTAAATCCCACATCCTCCAATCAGCATGCCAGACCTCACCAATCTGCCGGTCCGAGTTGATATCAGGCCTGCGAGAGTGTGTGCACCAATATTCTTTGCTGATGCACTTGAGGCCTTGGTGCAAAAGGTGGACAGAAGGAGGGATCCTATATCCGTGGTGGGGGTGTGGGGGGGGGGCGTGGCAAGAGGCCCTCCAGACATATGCTCAAAAGGCAGTGGGAGGCAGTAAGGGATGCAGTCAATGCCAGGTGCATAGCACCAAGAACATGGATGCAGTGCAGGAAGAAGTTCAATGCTTTGACACGAGTGGTCAAGGTGAGTAAGGTCAACTATCAAGTGGCGTCTCCTACCAACTACACCACTAGCCGCATCCACTGCTCCACACATTACATCCCCCATCACCCACATACCGACAAACCCTTTCCATCAGTACTCAACTCTTCTAATCAGATGCTTCCTTTCACCCTTACACATTATCACAGTTGCAAGCTGCACACCCACAACTCACAAGCCACACACACTGGCAGCTATTCAATCATGACAGGCATATCTCCCAGACACATGTCCTACTTTCTTGCAGGAGAAGATGTCGCATACCAGGAGGCAGCATGTGGCAGTGGCATTTAGCCTCTCGAGCCTGTTCCGCCATTCAATGAGATTAAGGTTGATCTGTGACCTAACTCCATATACCTGCCTTAGCCCCATATCCTTTAATACCCTTGGTTCACAGAAATGTATCAATCTCAGATTTAAAATTCACAATTGAGCTAGCATCAACTGCCGTTTGCAGAACAGCATTCCAAAATTCTCCCCGCTTTGTGTGTAGAAGCATTTCCTAACTTCACTCCTGCACATCCTTGCTCTAAATGTTAGGCTATGTAACCTTGTTCTAGTATTCAAGTATAGGAGGCCTCCAAAAACAGTTACAAATGCATCAGCAGCCAAAAGCAATAAACCAGCAACTAACCTGTAAATCCTGCATGGTCCCTTTAAATAGCGTAGGTGGGGGGGGTCCTCCAGGCACTCTAAGACACGTTTAGATGGTTGCGGTTAAGACAGTGTGTTGAGTGGAGCATTAAGTGCCAAAATGGCATGTATCACTTTAAATCAGTGTTGCACACTGATCGAACACATATTCTCCCTACTTTACATGATGCCATTTTGTTATTTGCGTATGCGCTAAACCTTTTACCAAGGTGGCGTCTGGCGCTAGACACCATCTTGGCTATCTAGGAGGCCGCATAGCGCCAAAACAACGGGCGCTATACAGCCCAATTTAACGCCCAGAGTGCATAACCACAAGTGGCTGTTGAGGTGGAGATTACAACATTATTTAAAAGAGAATTGGATAAATATTTGAAAAGGAAGAATATAAAAGGGTATGGGGAAAGGCAAGGGGAATGGTTTAAGAGTAGATAGCTCCAGTTGAAGAGCAAGCACCAGTGCAGGTCTGATGGGCTAAAGGGCCTCCTTCTGCGCTGTGATGTCTCTATTCTGGATGGAGTACAGGAAAGTGCAGTGATTGTTGCAAGTTCCTATGGCTGTTGCTGCTCTTGGTACAAGGGGGTTCCAGCAGGTTTACAGATCACAAAGTAAATCGGGGAGAGGTTGTGGGTCTGTTTCAGTGCTGTTTTCCTAACACCTGAAGATGAAGGTAATAATACTTTAAGAGACACAGTCCACAACCCAGTTTGCCAGTCTTAGTAACTTGTTTCTCTAATGCTTGTGGATAGATTGGTGCATAAGCCCATGAACATTAAAAAGCATGTACTCATTGACAACATTTCACTTCCTTTCCAATAGGAGAAATATGTCGAATAAAACTTTGACACATCAATGATTTCCTGAGACAACTGAGAAATATTGCAACAATTTTAGCTAAAAAGAAAAAGTGGAGCTTGAGCACAGAGATGTTTCATTATTAAACAAGATATGATGGGTTTGCCATGGGATCAAATTACTTTGGGCATTACCTTAGTCAGAATAGTGTAAGGAAATATAGGTTTAGAAGGTATTAGGGGGAACCAGGCACGGGAGGGTTAGCTGGAACTGTTGGTCCTGCTGTGTTACAAAACAGACTGCTTTTAAATTAACTTACTGAAGCTGCAGGATGACTAACAGCCATGAGGATCCTGTCATTGCAAACTAGGGGGTAACATAACGGTATCGCCACTCCTTCAGATATACTGGAATGATGAAGCTAGCTAGAACTCCCGTTATCTTCAAGGCCTATAGGGTGACTCATCAACTGCAGGGACAGAGAATCATTGTCCTAAGGATGAGGAGAGATAAGGGGGTAACAAGCCACAGTCTCTTCTGGACAAGTACGTGTTGTCCATATGATTGGGTAAATTAAGGGGAATATATTGGGGGAAATATCTGATTGGATGTATTTTGCTGCAGTTCCATTATTTTGGGGTATAACTGGAGGGGTCTGAGATTTTGTTAGTGTAGAGTGAGAGGGGCGAGAAGCGGACACACCTTCCACCCAGAACGGAACCTGTAATATAATTCTTGTTCTGTACTATTAACTACTGCTTAGATCCTTGTGTGAAGTTAATAAAGTATCACTATATCCTTTTGGAGTTAAGTCAAATCATTCTGACAATTGCTACCCCAGTGGGAGTTAGTAGTTGCACTGCCCAATGTAGAGCAACCATACACCAGGACATTCCTAGATGTGATCCCCAGTTTGCGCCTAGTTAACTGACCTCAACTGGGGATGCAGAAGTGGGATTACAATTAGCCTCAGCATTCCAGGCTGCAGAACAGAAAATGTAGCCAAGATTGCCATTTGGGATTGCTATTGTGTCTCCTACTGGAAAGTGCGCACATTGAGTAAGGATGGGACTAACTTCAGCTGTGATGACCTCCATGAATGAACAGCATGATAACTAATCTGTGAACTCTACATGAAGTTCCAAGTGCATGGAGCGCAGGTGATTGGATCCAATGCTCAAATAACCCACCAATGTTCACTGTCCTGGCTCAAATATGACAAATGTACCAGTAAAGGGAGAAAATTGTAGTGGATGAGGGAAGAAAGTGGAAACAAATAAAGTGAACTGTGTTTGTGTTTTTGTCTAAGATGATTCTGTTCCTTTAGGCACTTCTGAGCATTATGGACTGACCCCATCGATTTTGCCATCTCATCTGGCTTCTCTACTCCCATCATCTCAATCAGAGGCAAGGCCATCTCTAGTCACTTCTTTGTATCTCTCACAACCCACATCCCCCTACTCCCTTCCAACCCCACTTCCCTCTGTGTCTGCCCCCGGAAAAAACTCTCCCTAAGTCACTTAAAAGTCACTCCCAACTATCTCTTTAAACCCCTCTCACCTGCCCTTCCACACTCAGCTCTAACAACATGTACGAGGAGCTCATGGACTTCTCTGTCACTGAGATTGAGACCATCCGTTCAGGTGCACCTGCTGCTTCCCCTCCTTCCCCTTGCCTACAAGCCAAACCTCCCCTTAGACTCCTCCCTGTCCTAGCTCTGATCTTGCTTCCTTTTCTAGTTTCTCTGCTATCTCCCCTTGTGCCCTCATCTTGTCCACGAGATACACCTTCTGCTTCCTTGACCCCATCCCCACTGAACTGCTGACCACCCAACTTCCATTCCTGGCCTCCAGACTAGCTGACATTATAAATGGTTCCCTCTCCTCAGTACTGCTCTCCTCCCTTTCAAAACAGCCATCATCACCCGCTCCAAAAAGACCCACCCTTGACCCCTATGTCCTTGTAAACTCTCACCACATCACCATCTCCCTTTTCTCTCCAAAGTTCTTGAATGTGTTGACATTTCTCAAATCTGCGTCCATCTTTTTCGCAACTCAATGTTTGGATCTCTCCAATCATGTTTCCACCCATACCACAGCACTGACATTTCCCTAATCAAAGTCACAAATTACATCTTTTTTAACTGTGTGACCTTGGTGCACTATCCATCTTTGTTCTTCTTGGACCTCTCTGCAGCCTTTGACACAGTCAACCGCACCTTCCTCCTGCAATGTCTGTCCTCCATTGTCCGGCTCAGTGGGACTGTCTTCACTTCATTCTACTCTTATGTATCAACTCATAGCCAGCGCCTATCCAAAAATGGCATCTCTTCCCACACTTGCAACATCACCTCTGAAATCTCCAAGGGTATATCTTTGGCCTCCTGCTCTTCCTCATCTACATGCTTCCCCTTGGTGCCATCATATGAAGACACGAGGTCAGCGTCCACATATACGCTCACAACACCCAGCTCTGCACCTCTTCACCACCTCCCCAGCATCTGTGCTGTCAGACTGCTTGTCCATATCCTTGCCACTGAATCCATTCCCCTCCTCAATCACTGTCTCAAGTTGAACCAGACTGTTATCAACCTCGTCATTCTATTCGACCTCAAGCTAAGTTTCCAAGCCGCTGTCCTCTTCGTCACAAAAGACCATCTACTTCCACCGCTATAATGACACCTGTCCTGCCTCAGCCCATCTGCTGCTAAAACTCTCATCTATGCTTTTGTCACCTCCAGACTCGACTATTCCAATCCCTGGATGGCCTCTCATCTTCCAAGCTCTGTAAACTTCAGCTCATCCAAAACTCTGCTGCCTGTATCCTATACTTCACCAAGTCTGTCTCACCCATTGCTCCTGTCCTTGCTGACCCACATTGTCCCATCATTGGTGGCAGTGCCTTCCGGGTCTGGAACTCCCTCCCTAAACCCTTCCGCCTCTCCAGTTCCTTCTTTAAAACTTTCCTTAAAACCCACCTCTGAGCATCACCCCTCCTAATACCTCCTTCTTTGGTTTGGCATCCATTTTTGTCTGAAAATGCCACTGGGAAGCTCCTTGGGTCGTATTGCTACATTAAAGGCATCAAATAATTGCAAGTTGTTGTTGGTACCAAAACTGTGATGGCATTCAAGTTTTTTGAAGTTGGTGAGTGTAATTATTTAATAACCAAACACATTTGTGTCATTATTAGAACCTCAGTCATCTTGTTTGGAACATCCCAAACGGTAAACAAAGGATTTAAGGCAGTGATATCTGCAAAGTAATTCTGCTAAATTAGTGGCACCAGCTTCTCAGCTCCGGATATCACAGTCACCTCAGAACTGGGGCATCTCTCTTTTTGATGCTCCTGTGAAGTGCCTTGGAAGGTTTTACTACTTTAAAGGTGCTATATAGATGCAAGTTGTTGATAGGTAGGACAAACCATTTTTCACAAAAAAGAGTAGAGCCTGAGCAATGATTCCCAGTTTGCCTTACTGTTGCTAAATAATACTTTTCCCATTTTGGGAATCAGTATTAACTCTGTTTGCAGATAGCTTTAGAGCACTGAACAGGAAAGTCTTTTAGGAAGAAAACAGACATCCTGTAGATGTTTCTTAAAGGATTTGCTAGAATCTGAGCCATTTCCACAGCGTGATGTGTAAATATTGTTACCAATCTAAATAAGATTCCATTGTGTCCAAGGATCCACATATTGAAGGGAGGTATTTAGGACTTAGTATGCTAGGTTCAATTAAAAAAGGCCCCTTCTTTGTTGTGGGAAGAATAGCATTGGCTCAATTTGGTCACACCAAAACAATATAACATTTTTGCAATGAAACCACATGTTCTATTGGAAATAACATCACCATGTAACAGCACAGTTAGGGTTTGGCAAAGAAATAAAAATGGCACTAAAGGCAGTGTCCCTTTAGAAAAGCCTTCCCAACTTAGAGTCAAAGAAAGTGGTTGCCGTTGCAGTAAAGGCCTCTGGAGAAGGGGAAAATGCAACGCACATGACCAGATGGTTGGCTGTAAAGTGATAGAATGGAAGGACAGAACATTCTCTTGTGCCATAAGGGGCAGTGGCAGCATGGATACGAAATTGGCTAAGTGACAGGAAATAGAGAGTCGTGGTGAACAGGTGTTTTTCGGACTGGAGGAAGGTATACGGTGGCATTCCCCAGGGGTTGGTACTAGGACCGCTGCTTTTTTTGATACATATTAATGACTTGGACTTGGATGTACAGGGCACAATTTCAAAATTTGCAAATGACATAAAACTTGGAAGTGTAGTAAACAGTGAGGAGGATAGTAATAGACTTCAAGAGGACAAAGACAGGCTGGTGGAATGGGCGGACACAAGAGAGGTGAAATTTAATACAGGGAATTGCGAAGTGATACATTTTGGCAGGAAGAATGAGGCGAGGCAATATAAACTAAATGGTACAATTCTAAAGGGAGTGCAGGAACAGAGAAACCTGGGGATATATGTGTACAAATCTTTGAAGGAAGCAGGACAGGCTGAGAAAGTGGTTTAAAAAATCCTGGGCTTTATAAATAGAGGCATAGAGTACAAAAGCATGGAAGTTATGATGAACCTTCATAAAACACGGTTCGGCCACAACTGGAGTATTGTGTCCAATTCTGGGCACCGCACTTTAGGAAGGATGTGAAGGCCTTAGAGACAGTGCAAAAAAGATTTACTAGAATGCTTCCAGCGATGAGAGACTTCAGTTACGTGGAGCTGTGATTGTTCTCCCTAGAGCAGAGAAGGTTGAGAGGAGATTTGATAGAAGTGTTTAAAATCATGACGGGTTTAGCTAAAGTGAATAAAGAGAAACTGTTTCCATTGGTGGAAGTGTCGAGAACCAGAGGACACAGATTTAAAGTGAATGGCAAAAGAACCAAAGGCAACGTGAGGAGAAACTTTTTTAAGCAGCAAGTAGTTTGATCTGAAATGCGCTGCCTGAGAGGTGGTAGAAGTAGATTCAATTGTGGCTTTCAAAAAGGAATTGAATAAATATTTGAAGAGAAAAAATTTGCATGGCTACGGGGAAAGAGCGAGGGAATGGGACTTACTGGATTGCTCTTACAAAGAGCAGTCACAGGCTCGATGGGCCGAATGTGCTTCTGTGCTGTAACGATTCTATGATTCTATAAATAAGGTGGTATTTCAAGTTACACACGGCATTGTGGTTTACCGATAAAAGGCTTTCTTTCCTTAAAAGGGAGATACATTTAACTTTCACTACAGACCCCCAAAACACGACGAATGCTTGGATAATCATTTCATTCGGGTGCCCCTTCAGAGTCATCAAAGCTGACTGAAAAAAAGATGATAGTAATCTTGGAATCTGGTTCAACAGGTGTTCCCTGTTTTCAGCTACGCTGAGCTAAGATAAGGAGCGAATATCCGCTCAGTGATTGTCCTCGACTTAATCGGGATCAAGAAAGCAGTTTCTCTTCGAACATCGCGGATTGCTTGCACGAAACTACGAAAATGGCATCAATGGGACTCCAGATTCTGGGCATAGCCCTGTGTGTGTTCGGGTGGCTGGGAGCCGTCATAACCTGTGCCCTTCCCATGTGGAGAGTGACCGCTTTCATTGGAAACAACATCGTGGTGGCGCAGATTATTTGGGAAGGACTTTGGATGAACTGTATTGTTCAGAGCACCGGGCAGATGCAGTGTAAGGTGTACGACTCCCTGTTAGCTCTGTCCCAAGATCTCCAGGCTTCCCGAGCTTTGACCGTCATTGCCATTGTGGTGGGAGTCCTGGGCATCCTCATCTCCATCGTGGGAGGAAAATGCACCAACTGTGTAGAAAAGAAGGCGACAAAGGCGAAAGTCACAATCATATCGGGAATTACCTTCATCTTGTCTGGATTGTTGATGCTGATCCCGGTCTCCTGGTCAGCGAACACCATCATCAAGGATTTCTACAACCCGCTGGTAACGGACGCTCAGAGGAGAGAACTTGGAGCCTCCTTGTACATCGGTTGGGGGACATCGGGTCTGCTGCTCCTTGGGGGTGCTCTGCTCTGCTGCACCTGTCCTCCCAAGAATTAAAACTCCAACACAGCAATTCTGCTACTTGGTCTATGGCCCCGAGCCAGAACTACGTGTATCTCTTGAGACTACGGTTGAGATTTAACCACCATTGTTACTGTACGTTGCTAATAGCGTAAAATTTATGTAACCCGTTTGATAAGCAGTTAGCTGAAGTAACAATAGTTTAACCGTACCTGCCAGTCTTGAATGAATTGTCTGTAACGGAAGAATGTGCAGTCAGTGCGCTGCTTTGATGGAGGTGATCAAGTTTTGGGTAAAAGAACAATGTTCAGTGCTTGATGCTATAATGTATGACAAGCGATGGCAAGGAATTGTATTTACCAATTAGTAGCAAACACTCCTTGGTGCCTTCATACTTTATAAATCTGTACAATAACTAACACAACTGGGCACTGTGAGTAGAGATTACATGGAGCAAGTGGGAAGAAATGGTTCCCATCATTTTGGGCAGAGTGAGAAAATTACTGTTGTAAAATGGGTCTCTTCTTCCGGACCTGAATTGTCTAGTCGTTTGAAGCCAAGCTTATCTTGTATTTCATATACAACCATGTGACATCAAGGTTATATTTTCTGCCATTCATTTTACATTATTCCAGAGTTTACTTCCATTCATATATTTTCCTAACTCTTTCCATGCTTCACTGTGTAGTTGGGCATTGTGCATTCAATGAGCTGGCAACTTACTAAAATATAAATGACAAGGACCAAAATAAAATCATCCAAATTTTTCAAAAACTCTTATCTCTGGTTGAAATCATGCATTGACATACAGTGGTACTTTAAAAAGGCCAACTTCAAGGGATCAAGGGACGAGCTTAAACAATCGAACCCAGGGTAACACTCAAGACAGTCTGTTCAGGACAAAAAAATGAATATCTTCAAATGCATATTAATGAGAATATGGGACATATAAGTACTGTGAGAACAGAGATAGAATCTACAAAGTACTCAGTCATCATGAGGGAGTGAATGAATGCTGTGCAGGTCCCACTAGATTGGAAACCTCATACCTGTTTTCAAAAAATGCAACAAAACAAACTCAGGTAACTACAGATCCATTAGTTTTGTATTGATTTCATTAGTTTGTCAGTTATCAATCATTAGGAACAAATTTGAGGAGTAATTATGTGCAAATCATCTAGTGAATGACAGCTAATCTGGTTTCAGAAGGGAGAGATCCTGCCTGAACAAACTCCATTACTTTTAAGAAAATGAAATTCCCAAGAGACACTGGAAAACCCGAGTGGACACCCACAAAGCCTTCAGTAATGTCCCACATGAAAGTCTTCTACACAAGTTTACGGCAGTGGGTATTCTATGAAAGGGAAGCTAGAAGAAATTTTAAAACTTGGAGGTGGATAAGAAATTGGCGGAAAGATAAGAAATGATGAGTTGTAGTTTAGGGGAGTACCCAAGGAAGCAGTGCTGGGGAATCTATTGTTTTTAATCAACATAAATTTTAAGAACCAACTAAGAAACTATAGGGAAATCTGTAAGAATATTGGGAATAGGGACAAATTGACATCTTTTTCTTAATGCTATTAACCATCATGCTCTGCAAACTGTGTTGCTTGGTTTGCTGAGAAAGCTGCCTATTTTTCTGAATTGTAAAATACTCACCATTAAATGATGAATGAATTTTATCACCCCATGGTGAGACAGACAGCTGTGTGGTTAAAAGAGGATAAATGTTCCAAAAAGCCAAACCACCATCTAAAGATAATGATAAGGACAGGACAATGACGAGACAGCTAGATTGGAGCTGTCAAACAAACTGGCCATCTTGAAAAACAACCTTGCAAAGGGCCTCGTGATTAGATGAGTAATGTTAAAACAAGATGACTATCTTGAATTCTTTGAAAAACATTCTTGTTAATCTATAAGGGTCTCTCCATATATGGTGTGAGCGTCCAGCTATGGGGCCATAAAAACCCAACGTCTCCTGAGCTCAGTGGAGAGGATCCAGGGAGAATACCTAACTGTCAGAGGATGACCCAGCTGTCAGAAAACTCGAAACGACCACATCGCCAACTTAATTACAAACTCTGCCCAGAGATCAAACGGGGTGATATTGTTTTAATCTTTGTATTATTATTGTCTTTTAATATTGGGTACTCTTACATGTTTGATTTGACTATTAATAAATGAGACATCGATTACCATTTGGCGTCACGTCCGAATCTGTTACAAAATGGTGACCGCGGCGGGACGTGACCAATCAAATGTTTTGTGTCGACATAAAATCAAGCATCAAAAGAAAATGTTTAAAAATCAACAGACTTAATATGATCACAAAAGACGGGAATTGTTCAAATTCAGGAAATGAGGTTTTGTTTTACTATATGTGATCATGACAATTGTCCACAAAATGTTAGAAAAGAGACTGAAAATGAAACTAAAGGGGTCCAAGCCTTTAGAATCAATCTCCAAAATTGTGGAGAAGGGTGAGGCTTATGAGTCAGCAATAGAATGGGTCAGGGATCAAGTTCGAAATCAAAAGATGAAGGTGAGAGTTGGCAAAAGGGCCCTTATGTGGATGGCAACTTGTGTGCACTTAAGAGTGAGGAACATGTTAAACAATTAAAAGAGGAAAATGGGAAACAGTCAGATGAAAAAGACAGGGAAATTAAGAGACAGTCAGGTGAAAAAGTGAGGTTGAAAGAACTGATGTCATGACTATGCTGGAGAGTTTGCAGTTGGTGACTAAAACTGTGACAGCACAGGGACTACAGAGTCAGAAAATATTACAAGAGACAGTCAGACTGACAGAGAAAAATGGGAGCCTAGAGTCGGAACTCGTCGACTGTAGAGGGGCTTTAAGAGAAATTTGGTAGACCACAAATGGTGTAAGTTAATGATTCAGGCGTTAAGTGGCAAATTGGGCCAATAAGGTGCTGTGGTGGCTGCTGTAACGCGAGGAGACTCATGGGAAGAACAGATGGTCATAACGACAGGTGTTTCTGATGTCAGAAAATGGGTCATTACACTATAGACTGCCGGAGCCCCCCAGCAGAGACACAATGAGGGAATTCGGACGATGGCTCTCCAAAAAGCGAGAGGTGTGGAACAAAAATTAGATAAATTAATAACCCTCCTGACTTCCCAACAACAGAAATAGGTACACCGGTTCCAAGAACAGTTGAGAGTTAAGAGAGATAGTATATGTACAATAATCCAAGTGGGCGGTGATAGAGACGAGGTGCACGGGGAAAGGTTGGCAGGGGAGGCTGCAAACTATTGCTCCCTAGACAACGCAATGATACAAGGAGCCAATGATGAGAATAAAGTAGATTTTGAAGGCTTAGATGAGGACTGCGAAACGGAAGTCGCAGGAGTCAAAGAATTATTTAAGCAAACCCGAGGTGTGTTACAGAGTAAAAGACCAGAAGGGAGAGAAGCAGTTGTAGAGGTTCTAGAAAGTGAACCCAGAAAAAGACTAGAACTTCCAGCTGTTTTCCCAGTACCCCTCTTCCATTCACTATACCCCATCCTTCCAGCAGTGGAGGAAGAGAAAACTTTTAAAAAGGAGAGCCAATGCAAGCCTGATAATAGGTTTTTCCCACGAGATTTTAAATCGGTACAAAATTGAATTAAGTAGGAAACATTGGAGATTGAAAATGGAGTTCAGAGATAAAGGATAAATGATTTAAAACAGGATAAATGATGAAAAGGGAAGATTCCGTCTCTCCCATTGTTACAAGCTACTGGATTTTTTTTTAGTTTTTAGTGTACTGTCTCTTTAAGTGTGTTGCACTCTACAGCATGCAGGCTGCAGCTAGCTCCATTTCCACTTTTTTCACAAAACTGAAGCAGCTTTGTAGTCCTGGTCGTTTAATATAAACATTTCAATCGTTGCATTTTCTAAGCACAGTACCACCATTAAATGTACAAGAAGAAGTCAAAAGAGCTTGGAGAATTATTATACAGTTACAGGACTATGTCCTATTTTATGTCTGTGAGATTTGAGATATAAATCGATTGTTTTCTTTTCAATTTGGCAAAGTTTCTTTAAATTTAGTTGAAATCTGCTTGAGTATGGAGCTGGTGATGAAGTTGGCTCTGCCTTGTTTCAGTCAACACTGCAAAGAATTTTAAAATCATATTGCCTTATACAGAGTTAGTTCCACATTTGGGGTGACTTTGACCCTATGAGTCTACAGCTGTCCAACGGGAGAAGTTAGTAGCAAAGTACAGAATATCCAAGACAACAGACAGTTGAGACATCAGGTCAAGATTGTGTAGGGTGTTCTATTCCAAGTTTCCAAAGAAACTGGAGGCAGAAGAAATAACTCTTTGTGCTTTCTCCACAGATGAAGCAAGATGGACAGTGTGATATTAATTACAATTATTACTGGGGAGTATAATATAACAGGGACTTAGAGACTGTAAAATGTGTCATAATGAATAAAGTCCAATTTACAATACTGTAGTAAATGCCCACAAGAGACATGCAGATAAAATGGGAATGAGAGGCAGAGAGTGATAGATAGCATAATGGGAATAGAAACTAGACAAGAGGAGGGAAGCTTCAGGACAAGACAATTGCAGTCGGATGCTGTAGAATAGGTAGATGCGATAACGGAGTATTCGGATCAGGAATGTCAATTTGGAATCGTTGTTGAGACTACAAAGAAGTATGGCCGTCATTATGAACATGCGCAGGCCAAATTGGTCGATGCACTAATCCTAAACGCAATCAATGAGCTAACACAGGAAGAACAATATATCGTTTAATACATCACTCAGACGCAGGATAAAATAAATGAGATGATATGCAAGGGAAACGAACGAGCAAAGAGAATAGGATGGGCAGCCATTTGTATGGCATACGGAGCATATATGCTTTTGTTTATTGATCAAACACTGAGGTTTTTGATGTAAGGGAATACGTTAAGGGACTGCAAACTTGTCCGTTGATATTCTAAGGGAAATGATGAAACAAATGTGAGGGTTAAAGCTCCACCTGTATAAACAATCCGCAATCTGGGGTATGCTCCTGTTCACCCAATGGGCCAAGTTAGGGATAAGAATAAACCTTGATTTTAACCCTATCCTTACCTATCATGGATGTTACGACCGAAGCATTTACCGAATTGGCAGAACCACATTCTGAGGGAGGGAGTATAAGCAAAGGGTAAGCTCGCCTATGTTAACGGTGTATGACAGGAAAACTGCATCATAGAAAGTGCCCAATTTAGATTGTTGTGTAAAGCAGGGGAAACGATACTTAGGCTGATTTGGATGTTTCCCTGCACGCATGCCTGACTACAGATGGCATAGACATGATCTAAAATTGAGGCTGTGATTAAAACTTTAAAGTGGTAGGCGCAGAAAAAGAGGCATGAGTGAACTTGTGGTGATGCAAACACATGAAGCTTGTTATAATTTGCAGTTAGAGATTATTCCTGCTCTGTTAAATTTTTCCTTCTGTATCTTTTGTCTTCTGATTTATGTAATTGAATGTAGATTTTTTTCACGCTAAGATCAATGGTACACAATTTTATTAAGCACAACTGGGAAGAGATTTAGGTGAACTCACATAGAGACAATGGGAATATGATAAAACAATGCACAAGCATTTAGAGGGATTACTTAAAGGAATGAATAGGCAGACGGGGGATATTATATAAGAACAAGGAGACTCCCTTGTTTTAATAAAAGGACTGGCAGAGAGACAGGTTAGAGATATTGGCAATCATTCAGAATAACAAAGACTAAGGAACAACTGATCATAAAGGCAATTGTGCATGGAGGGTTTTTACAATGTTCAGATTCAAAAAGGGGGTTAAATGCTATAGAAAAGAAGTGGATTCCAAATTTTATACTGGACAAACAAATGAAAATCTGGAAATCAGATGGGAATATGGTTTGGTGTCAGGTGCGAAGATTTGGATATTTTTTTTATTCGTTCATGGGATGTAGGCATCGCTGGAAAGGCCAGCATTTTATTGCCCATCCCGAAATGCCCTTGAGATTGGTGTGTTATGAGGAAGCCTTGCAAGCAAAGTGACATTGTTTCACGACTGATTCCTGTGGCAATACCATTGCTATCTGCTGATGTAAATCTAATGAAGGTATTTAAAGTGGAATCGATGGGCTTGTTGGAGGATTTGTAAATGATCCGAAGATCGAAGATACCAATAAAGGGGAAAAGAGGGGTTCTAGATTGCACCAAACTCTTTATGCTATACCAGGAAAAATGGATCTTGATTGTGTAGATGTGACATTTTACAAAGTGCACTGCCAGCTTCTGGTTTCACTCTGGATGAAGAATCCCCTATTGTACTATTGAATTTGAATAGAACCAACGTCGTTTATTAGAAGAGAGGAAGGTATTGCGTTACAGCTAATAAGAAGCACTGCACACAAGGCTACACCATGGGCTCGATCTTACAATGGTGGCAGGTTGGCAGCGGGGGGGTGAAGATGCTCCTGGCAAACCCGCATAAACAAAACTTACCGTTTCCGACGATTGACAGGCTGGCTGCCGTCAGGAGCTGCAACGTGAGTGGGGGGGCAGCACGAGAAAGAGAGAGAATGAGACGTCATCCGGCCCTGGAACAGAAGACCGGGGTGGGAAGAATGGAAATTCCGGTGCTGGACTGCAAGACTCGGGGGGGGGGGGGGGGGGGGGAGAGTGGAAGATCGGGAGGGGGAGTGGGGAAGATCAGGGGGAGAGGGGAAGATCGGGAGTGGGAGGGGAAGATCGGGAGGGGGAGAGGGGAAGATCGGGAGGACATTGGGGAAAGATTGGGAGGCCATTGGGGGAAGATCGGGGGAAGATCTGGGGGGATGAAGAGGGGGACATCGGGGGGGTGAAGAGAGGGAAATCAAGGGGGTGAAGAGGGGGACATCGGAGCGGGAGACATCAGAGAATCAGAAGCGGTGGACAAGCTGCCCAGGTAAGTTAAAAATCGTTCTAAGTATTTAATCTGTCACAGGAAAAGTGCCTTACGTACCTCAATGAGGTACATTTGGCTCTTTAACTGGCTTTAATTGCCAGCGGGACTTCCGTTTTTGGGTCGCCTGCACGCACATGGGTGAGTCCCTGGGAAACTCAGAAGTCGGCGGGTTGAAGCCGGCTTCCGAACTTGAATGGGACTTCCGCGATTTTCGGAGCCCCCACCCCCCCCGCCCCAAACACCCCCCCATTTTTTTCTTAAATTCACCCCCATATGTCCGGTTGGCGGTTAACATTTTGCTTTACACCAACAAGTATTACTAAAATGGGGCTAAGATATTGGTGCCTGTGAGGGCCCACATTGTTACAAAAATGCAAGTAAACATTACCCTCCAGACAGGAAGCTTAGAACGGTTGTAAATTTTGGCCACAAAGCATTATGTGTACTTAAACGTGCTATCAGGAATGTTAGGCGGAGGTAGGGCCACTTAGAACTGACAACCTTATTGAAGAATAGATGAGAGATCGAAACCCTTAGTATTTCCTCTCTCTCACGGGGGAGTCTGTAAGAATATTGGGAATAGGGACAAATTGATGCTATTAACTATCATGCTCTGCAAGCTGTGTTGCCTGGTTTGCTGAGTAAGCTGCCTATCTTGCTGAATTGTAAAATACTGATGTTTGAATGATAATTGAACTTTATCTTCCCACGGTGAGGTAGACAGCTGTGTGGTTAAAAGAGGAACAATGGCCCAAAGAGCGGAACAACCATCTAAAGATCTAAAGATGGACACCTGGGTAGCCCTGGAGAAGGAGCACGCGATGTCTGGTACTCTTGAAGCTTTCCGCGACCGGTGGGCACCAAGGGACTGGAGTGCATAATAGAAACGGACAATAAAATTATTATTTAATTGGTTTTAATAACTAATCAATCAAGATGACATGGCTTCACCTAGTTTCATCAGTAAAGAGGCACATTTATACCTAACCCCCACCCTTTTTTAAGGGGCTGAAACTAAAAAAGGGACAGGACATTGACGAGACAGCTCGATTGGTATGGTCAAACAGACTGGCCACCTTGAAAAACAACCTTGCAGAGTGTCTTGTGATTAGATGAGTAATGTTAGAACAAGCTGACCATCTTGCATTCTTTGAAAAACAACCTTGTTAATCTATATGGGTCTCTCCATATATGGTGTGAGGGTCCGGCTAGGGGACCATAAAAACCCAACGTCTCCTGAGCTCAGTGCAGAGGATCCAGAGAAGAACACACAGCTGTCAGAAGAACATATAGCTTTCAGAAAATTACCCAATTAGAAATGACCATATCGCCAACTTAATCACGAACTGTGCCCAGAGATCAAATGGGGTGATATTGTTTTAATCTCTATTATTACTGTCTTTTAATATGTTTGATTTGACTATTAATAAATGAGACATTGATTACCATTTGGCATCACGTCTGAATCTATTACAGGTGTAAATGAAATTTTCAAGTGACAGAATTGTGACAAATTAACTCAATGCTGATAAATACAAGGTGTTAACATGAGGCCCCATCTGCTTGTTCAGGTGGACATAAAAGATCCCATGGCACTATTTAAATAAGAGCAGGAGAGTTCTCCCGATGTCCTGGTCAACATTTTTCCCAACAAAAACTGAATAACTGGTCATTTATAGCATTGTTTTTTGTGAGACCTTGCTGTGCACAAAACTGGCTGATGCGTTTGCCTCCAAAACAACAGTAACTACATTCAAAGTAATTAATTGACTGTGAAGTGCTTTGGGACTGCCTGAGGACATGAAAGATGCTATATAAATGCAAGTTCTTTTTTGGAGACATAATTAATAGTGTTTTGCTTAGTTGGGGTAGAGACTGAAAGACACTTGGGAATGATAGTATAGAATTGTAGACATTACAGCACGAGAGTCCATTTGGCCCATCACACCAGTACTGATGCTACTTCTTCAACCGAAGCTACCTACTCTAATTTCCCTTTCCTTTCCTTTTCAAATATTTATCCAATTCCCTTTCAAGCCATGTTATAGTTTCTGTGTCAATGTTCTAATAACTCTCCATGTGAAAAAAAATTCTTCTAACTTCTCATTTTATCCTTCTAGTGATAACTAGCAATAACTTCTCCTCCCTGCCCCGCAGAGTCATTTTTGGAGTTCCCCAAGGATGTATCCTTGCCTCCCTCCTCTTCCTGATTTATATGTTGCTCCTCATGACATCATTGCAGGCATTGGGTCATCTTCCTTATGTATGCTGGTGACACCCCACTCTACATCTCCAGCACCTCTCAATTCCATGACCACCTTTGTGTTGCCAGAGTGCCTATCTTCATGGATTCATCATTATCGATGAATCACAACTTCATCCAACTGAATATTGGGAAGACTGAAGCCATTATTTACAGCCCCAGTAAACTCCACTCTTGCTGTTGACTTCACTTCTCTCTCCAGCCACTGGCTCAGGCTGAACCAGACTGTGCCATACTTAGCATCCTGTTTGACCCAGAGCTGAGTTCAAAACCCCACATCCTATTCATCACCAAGACTACTTATTTCCAGCTTTGCAACATCAACTGCCTCCACCCCTACCTCAGCCACTAAAATCTTATTCACTTTTGTTTGCCATCTCTGGGCTCCATTATTCCAATGCCATCCTTTCTGGCCTCACATCTTGCACTCAACTCAAACTCAAACTTGTCAAAAACTCAATTGCTATATCCTGTCCTGCACTAAGTCCCGATCACCCATTAGCTGCCACTTTGCTAATCTACTTTGGCTCCCTGCAGTCAGTCCTCACCCTGATCTTCAAATCCTTTCAGGGTCTCACCTACAGAATTTCTGCAATCTCCTCCGGCCTTACATCCCTCATTTCAGTCCTTTGACGCTAGCCTTTTATGCACCCTCCCCCACCTTAGTGGCAGAACCTTCAACAGCCTTGCCCTACTCTCTGGAACTCCCTCCCTCTGCCCGTTCATTTCTCTCTCCACCTTTGCAAACCTACTATAAGCCCATTTTTTTGACAAAGCCTTCAGTCAGTCTTCATAATCTCTCCCTCCGTGGCTTGGCACCTTTTCAATCAGCCATCTCCATTGTGAAGGGCCGTGGAACATTTTTACATTAAGGGCACCATATAAATGCAAGTTGTTATTGATTAGTCTATACAAACCACATGGCCATTAGTACATCAGTTCATTGTTACCAGAGACCAATCAGCCTGCTCCCTGCTTTATCTTGCAGCCAGCCTTACCACAACTTCCCAGCCCCAAGGCTTGGCCTGCTGCACTCTCCCAACATCAAACCCCTGCTTCCTTCTCTTTCAGTCCATGCCCTGGCCTATAGCTTTTTTAAAAATTCGTTCATGGGATGTAGGCGTTGCTGGCGAAGCCAGCATTTATTGCCCATCCCTAATAGCCCTTGAGAAGGTGGTGGTGAGCCATCTTCTTGAACCGCTGCAGTCCGTGTGATGAAGGTTCTCCCTCAGTGCTGTTAGGAAGGGAGTTCCAGGATTTTGACCCAGCGACGATGAAGGAACTGCGCTATATTTGCAAGTCGGGATAGTGTGTGACTTGGAGGGGAACGTGCAGGTGGTGTTCCCATGTGCCTGCTGCCCTTGTCCTTCTAGGTGGTAGAGGTCGCGGGTTTGGGAGGTGCTGTCAATGAAGCCTTGGCGAGTTTCTGCAGTGCTTCCTGTGGATGGTACACACTGTAGCCACGGTGCCTTGTGGTGAAGGGAATGAATGTTTAGGGTGGTGGATGGGGTGCCAATCAAGTGGGCTGCTTTGTCCTGGATGGTGTTGAGCTTCTTGAGTGTTGTTGGAGCTGCACTCATCCAGGCAAGTGGAGAGTATTCCATCACACTCCTGACTTGCGCCTTGTAGATGGTGGAAAGGCTTTGGGGAGTCAGGAGGTGAGTCACTCGCTGCAGAATACCCAGCCTCTGACCTGCTCTTGTAGCCACAGCATTTATATGGCTGGTCCAGTTAAGTTTCTGGTCAATGGTGACCCCCAGGATGTTGATGGTGGGGGATTTGGTGATGGTAATGCCGTTGAATGTCAAGGGGAGGTGGTTAGACTCTCTCTTGTTGGAGATGGTCATTGCCTGGCACTTATCTGGTGCGAATGTTACTTGCCACTTATGAGCCCAAGCCTGGATGTTGTCCAGGTCTTGCTGCATGCGGGCTCGGACTGCTTCATTATCTGAGGGGTTGCGAATGGAACTGAACACTGTGCAATCATCAGCAAACATCCTCATTTCTGACCTTATGATGGAGGGAAGGTCATTGATGAAGCAGCTGAAGATGGTTGGGCCCTGAGGAACTCCTGCAGCAATGTCCTGAGGCTGAGATGATTGGCCTCCAACAACCACTACCATCTTCCTTTGTGCTAGGTATGACTCCAGCCACTGGAGAGTTTTCCCCCTGATTCCCATTGACTTCAATTTTACTAGGGCTCCTTGGTGTCACACTCAGTCAAATGCTGCCTTGATGTCAAGGGCAGTCACTCTCACCTTACCCCTAGCCCCTAATAAAAAGGCCCAAGTTTCTCTCTTGCCCACACGTACTGTAGCAGCTCTTAGATGAAGGTCAAAGTTTCTCTCTCATGCATAGTGTAACTGCACTTGTGCAGGTTGGAGCAATAGCTTTGGAAACAGAATGACAGCAACAGGAAGAAGATCCGGCCCAGCATAAAGATGCATCCCACCCCAGGGAAGGGCCTTTTGCTTCCTCTGAGATCAGGCCCTGATGTCCCACCCCCAGGTTCTGACTTCCTTATTCCCTCTCAGCACCACCTCTCCACACTCCACTTCCTCTCAAATGACAACATTCTGGTCCATCCCAACCTTCACCTCCCAGATGCGTTTTAGCACAATGGATACTCTGTGTTTATACTATTGAAAGAAAGTGGGGTTTGGTCAATTGTGCATATGCTTGGTTATGTAGATGTTCATCAATTTAATCATCTTTGGAGACAAAGCATTAGGAAAACCCATTATCAAGGGGACCATGCAGGGTTATATCATAAACATCATGCACCATTCAGGGAGAAAATTTGCCAAGGAGCACACATTTCCCAGTTTACATCTCAACAGGGATCATAGAGCTCTGAAATTTTTTTGTTTTTCTACACAATATGATCTCCTATACTGATACAAGGGTGCCCAGGATGCCAACAATGTTGAAGGTGACAGTCAAAGCTCTGAAAGCTTGGAGATCTTAGGAGAGAGCTAATACAAAGTCTGTATTTTATGGCTAACTACATAGGTCCAGAAAATCAGGCCCGCCCATTTTTGGGTGTATAGGGAGCACATGGCACAATTCCTGTGCCTGAATGATGAGGCTTAAGGCGGTCCCGATGTTGGGCCTCATTTCCATGAACTGCAGACAGTAAGAGGCAGCTTGCCCGGTGAAGTGACGTTAAAAATCGGGCCACTGCGATGCTAGTAGTGGCCCTTAGGTAAATGAGGAAGGGGGGTGACTGGGGGTTGATCGGTGGCCAGGGGTTGGAGGAAATCGCTGGGCAGGGGGGAAATCATTAGCGGTGGGGTGCAGATCATTGGCCGTGTCAGGGGGATCGGTAGCATGGGGGATCAGGAGCACGGGGGAGCGATTGGTGGCCAGGTTGGGGGAGTGATGGCCATCGGGAGTGAGCAACCCACATTCTTTTAATAAAAGGCAAAATACTGCGGATGTTGGAAATCGGAAATAAAAACAGAAAATGCAGGAAAAGCTCAGCAAGTGAGGCAGCATCGGTGGAGAAAGAAACAGAGTTAAAGTTTCAGGTCGAAGACCTTTTGTCAGAACTGGAAGATGTTAAAAGAATTAAAGTTTTTAAGCAAGTACAGAGCCAGGGAAATGGGGGGAGGGGAGAACAAAGGGGAAGGTCTGTGATAGGGTAGAGGGCAAGAGTGATTAAATGACAAAAGGGGTGATGGTGCAAGGCAAGGAGAGTGGTAATGGGACAAGTTAAGAAACAAAAGATTGGTCTAGATTAGCTGTAAATGGCAACAGCAGAACCATTACCAGCACTTGCTGTCCGATAAAATGGGAGCAATGGTTATGATTTGAAGTTATTGAAATCAATGTTGAGTCCGGAAGGTTGTTAAGTGCCTAGATGAAAGATGAGGTCCTGTTCCTCGAGCTTACGTTGAGCTTCATTGGAACAGTGTAAGAAGCCGAGGGCAGAGAGGTCAGAGTGGGAGTGGGACAGGGAATTAAAATGGCAAGCAACCGGCAGGTCAGGGTCATGCATGCGGACAGAGTGGAGGTGTTCAGCAAAGCGATCACCCAATCTGCATTTGGTCTCCCCAATGTAGAGGAGACCGCATTTTGAGCAGTGAATACAGTATGATAAATTGAAAGAAGTAGAGGTAAACCATGTTCTTTTAATGTGGGGTTGGGAGGAGCACTCCTGCTGTTTCCAGCTCCACATTCAGGTAAGTATATTTTAAAAACTGACCTTGTTGGTTGTGGACATATTAGCATATGCAAAAGATTTAATACCTGATTCAGTCGTGGGCATTGCATGCAGTTTTTTTGGCCTTTAACAATATGTTAGGCAATGCACTTCTGACTCATAACGAGCATGCGCTTCTTTCCCACCATATTGGAGACTTAGAAGGCTGTTTATTGCCCAAAAAACAGGCGATGCATGGCCAAATTTCTAGGTCATAGTTTGTGGTAGAATAATGTGGTTTTGTTTTACTGTGAATCTCATTACTAGATTAGTTGGTAATATTTCCGTGTTAATCTGCTGCATACACTGGTTCTGTTATGTTTTGTTAAAATTACCATGCTTATGTCACCATTTTCAAAGCCTGTTTTTTGTTTTTAACGATGATGTGGAGATGCCGGTGATGGACTGGGGTTGACAAATGTAAGGAATCTTACAACACCAGGTTATAGTCCAACTGTTTTATTTGAAAATCACAAGCTTTCAGAGGCTTTCTCCTTCGTCAGGTGTCTCGTTCACCTGACGAAGGAGAAAGCCTCCGAAAGCTTGTGATTTTCAAATAAAACAGTTGGACTATAACCTGGTGTTGTAAGATTCCTTACATTTGTTTTTAACGTTAGCAGTCTCATTGTTTCCTGATTACAGAGGGTGGGCAGTTTAAAAAGTCTGAGTCCTTTGTTTATATGATGTGGAGATGCCGGTGATGGACTGGGGTTGACAATTGTAAACAATTTTACAACACCAAGTTATAGTCCAGCAATTTTATTCGAAAGCCTGTGAATTTAAAATAAAATTGCTGGACTATAACTTGGTGTTGTAAAATTGTTTACATTTGTTTATATGAGTTTTGCTTTAAAGGTAGAAATACCTGTCGGGTGACATTCTTGAGGCTAGCAGTGTATATCATCATTTACAACAGTCTGGATTGGTAGGGTGGGGTTCAGTTAGCAATTTTCTTTTTTAAAGAACAGCAAAGTAGCACATTCATTAATTTACTGAAAGCACATCGAATCAATGTATGGGATTAAATTGGAAATGTATTTTTGTTCTTCATTTGACTCTCCCGACTTTCTGCTCACAAAATGTATTTCTATTGGTTGGCGAATAGGGCTGCCAACTCTGGTTAGATGTATTCCTGGAGGTTTCATCACATGACCTCCCATCTCCAATCGCCCCAGCCAGTCAAACAGTTCTTTTCCTCATCTCTAATATTTTTATGATAAATGAAAGTGTTCAAAGAAAATGAAAAAAAAAGTTTTTTTAATGCCCCTATGATTTTACTCCTGGGTTCTTTACAGCAGTATCCAGGAAATTAATCTTTAATTCCTGGAGACTCCAGGACAATCCTGGAGGGTTGGCAACCCTACTGGTGAGTCAGTAACTGGAGGGCACCAATTTAATATCATCACCAAAAGAATGAAGGATGAGGTTAGGAGAATTTTATTTTACGCAGAGGTGTTAGGACACGGAATGCCCTACCCGAAACAATAGTAGAGCAGCTTTAAAACGGAAATGGATAAATATTTGAAAAAGAAAAAAAGAAAAGTGTGTGGAGAAGGGCTGGGGTTTGCTACTATGTGAATATAGCACTTTCAGAGAGCTGTCACAGGTGCAATGGGGCGAATCTTCTGCGCTGTAATATTCTATGGGGTAACCTAAACTTTCAGCAATGGTGTAAAATGGGCGATATCGGATCAGCCACCCAATTCATCCCACCTGATTCATTGGGACAGCTGATTTTTTTTTCACTCATTAAGCCCTACTTATTAAATCCTACTGGCATTTGAAATCTGAGGACAATAATATAAAAGTAGAATAATTGGAGATAATTTTAACTTATATCACTGGCAAAACACAGGCGATATTTCACACCCCCACCTGATTTTCTTTTCTATTGACTTTAAAGGAAAGATGGGTTGGGGAGGTTGTATAATGGGCAGCCGATCAGATATCGTCCATATTACACCACCACCGAAAGTTAACATTAACTTCACTGGGGGTAATTTTAACTTTTAACTTTTATCAGCAGGCAAAAAACGGGAATTTGTGAATTGGCCACTTGTTTTACATCCCACCCGATGTAGGGATGTAAATAGGCGGGGGTGTAAAGCAGACGGCCGATTCGCTATTGCCCATTTTACACTGATAATAAAAGTTAAAATTACCCCAATTATTCTATTTTTACATTATTGGCTTCAGTCATTTCAAATGCCAGTGAGAGTTAACAAGTAGAGCAAAAAAAAAATCATCTGTCCTGATGCCTCAGAGATAATTTTATTTTTTGGTGAGCCAGGGTGAGACACACAAGAAGCTCATCATCATGCTTAAGTGTTTCCATGCCAAGTTATTGAGAAATCCACACAGGTAGGGTTTCTGTTCACTTGTGGAATGCATACTGCCCAAATAGCTTCGCTGCAGATTGGAACCCCCAAGCTTACACAGGAGTACTGATAAGTTTAACCAGCTAAACCCATGCATACTGCCAGGAAATAACTGGATAAGCTTTCTGCTGCTTGTCCAGCCAAGACTACTCTACTTATCAGGGCATTGGCTTGCAGAATTATCTGGAGCTGAGTGCGGAAAGTCCCAGCCTGCTGGGACAGATCCACCCTTCCAGGACCTACTAATGAACTAGGCTGGCTGGTCAATCATCAATGGTGCCCAGCAGTATTATCCACCTGTCTGGTTCAGACATTAAATTACTGAGTGTGCCATGGTGGGTTGACAGCTCCAACCTTCCAATGCCAGGCCAACTTGGCCCAATAATATCTCAATTATTTCCACCCCATGCACAAGAAGGATAGTCACAAGTTAGTCATTAGGCAATTGACAAGTGCAGGTTAAAGCCCTCACCAGATGAGTAGATACCAGGAAATACTTATAACTGGTATGGTGAGTTGAAGGTAAAGTCTTTGTGCTATAGGGACCAGGAAGAATCCGGTTTCAATCCTAGTTTGTGCTAAGTCTTTGCCAACAATTGCCCCATCTCCAATGTTCCCTTTCCTTCCAAAGTCCTGGAACTTGTTGCCTCACATCTCACAATGACATTTACTGTTCAAAACCTTCCAATCTGCTTCTGCCCTGTCCACAGTACTGAGACTGCCTGGTCAAAGCCACAAGCTATGGTTGTGGCTGACTGTCGCTCCTCATTCCCTTTGATCTCTCTATTGTCTTCAACCACTTCATCTTCTTCCATGATCTCTCCTCTGTAGTTCACCTCCATAGCATTGCTCTCCTGTTTCAACTCATACCTGTTGCAGCAAATAAATGATATCACCTCTTCTATTTGCATGGTCACCTCCATATATGTGGAAGAGACCCATGTTTGCCACTGTACCTTCTTCACTGATCCAAAGGCTATTGCTACACTTTCCAACCAACTGTCCAACATTGACATGGTTCAGACAAAATTTCCTCCAACTTAGTGTAGGCAAAACCAAAATCATTCTTTTTGGCTCTTGCCAACACCTTGTACCTCTGCCCTTGGCTCCAACAACCTTCAAGCTGTCACCTCAAGTTATGCCAATTCCATTCACATGCATTCCATTACCAAGACCACTTTTTCCCACCTCAGCAAAGTTACTTCCCTCTGCCCCAACATCTCCCCTGCTCTACTGAAACCCCAATACATACATTTATCACCTCAAAGCTTGACTTCACTTATCACTCATATCTAGCCTCTTTGCTTCAACATTCCACAAACTTATTCAGAATGCTCTGCCTGTGTCTTTACTTGTACAACATCCCACGCACCCATCAACCCTGTGCTTTACAAGTTCCACTGACTCTCCATGACCCATTGGATTGATCCTCACCCTCATTTTAAATCCCACCATGGCTTTGTCCACCTTGCCTTAGTGATCTATGGCAGGCAAATGTACACACATACACACACAGACACACACACACATACACACACATACATATTTTGCTCCTCTGAACGCGCCAAACAGATTATCTGGTCATTATCTCATTGCTGTTTATGGGAGCTTGCTGGGCATATTTTTGGCTGGCGCGTTTCCTACATTACAACAGTGACTACATTTCATAAGAACTTTGTTGGCTGTAAAGAGCTTTGGGATGTCCTGAGGTGGTGAGAAGTGTTATATAAATGTAAGTTCTTTCTTTCTATCTTTTATGAATGTCTCCCTTGCATCTCAGTGAGCAGAGCTGGACAGTGCTCAAGGTGAAGTTTGGCTAGAACACTGTACAGATTGATCACGACGTTTGCTGACTGATATTCTACTGTTTGGCTACATAGTTCAATATTCTATTAGTTTTGTCAATTGCAGCTCTGCAGTGGTTGGGCGTACTGAGCATCAAGTCCTTCATCAACTTCATCCTTAGCTATTTCAACACCATTTCATACGATACGGATGGCATGCTGCAGATGATTGTATGGAATGGTATAAGAAATCATTACAGGAGATGGGCTAAGGATATTGTGACAGGCAGGAATGGAAGTTTCCAGCTCAGGCCCAATATCACCTTCAGTTCAATGCAAAGTTCCCTCCAGTCAGCCACTGTCAGTGGTACAATCGGGCTCTGGCTGTTTTTTGTCTGCAGTTTTCTGAAGGGGAGGGTTTGCAGTGGAGCTAGTAGGGATAAACTTGCCTATGTTCACAGTTAGACATTCTAGCAGAGTGGGGCAGGTTTTATTCCTGGTACAGATACTTTACCTTTGAGCCTAGACAGTAAGTGTGAGGAGACTCTTCAACAGTGGGGAATATTACATTTTGTTCTTGCCAGGCAATCACACATGAGCACTTTCCAGCCAGGGTTATTAGATAACAATCAGGAGTTGCATTTTCTCCATCACTTCTCAGGAGCACTGAAGCTCATTTTAGTACCTCTACGGTAGCACTCTTATCTCTGAGTTATACGGTTGTAAATTCAAATCTCATTACAAAACTCAACACATAATCTCAGTTGATGCTTTTTTTTAGTGTAGCATCTAGACAGTGCTGCATGGTTGGATGAGGCATTAAACAGAGGTCTTGTCTGCCTGCTCTGGTGGGCTTAAAGGATCTGGTGACATTACTTGAAGAAGAGCAGGGAGTTCTTATGGCCAACATTCCTCCCCCAACTAACACTGATAAAAACAGTTAACTAGCCATCCATTCATTTGCTATTTGCGGGAGCATGCTGTGCATAGCTTGGGTGTTGCAATTCCTATAAAACAGCAGTGACTGCACGTAACAGGAAACCCAACAGGAAAAGTGGTCCAATCGTGGCTAACAAGAGAAATTAAAGATATAATTAAATCAAAGGAAGAGGCATATAAAGTTGCAAGAAAAAGCAGAAAGCCTGAGGATTGGGAGCATTTTAGAATTCAGCATAGGAGAATATGAATATGGAATATGAATACTCTCATATTCCATTTTCCCTCTAAAAAAAAGGGAAAATGGAATATGAGAGTAAACTAGTGAGAAACATAAAAACGGACTGTAAAAGCTTCTACAGGTACGTAAAAAAGGAAAGACTAGCGAAGGCAAATGTGGGTCCCTTACAGACAGGGACGGGAGAATTTATAATGGGGGATAAGGAAATGGCAGAGAAATTACACAAATTCTTTGTGTCTATCTTCACGGAAGACGACACAAAAAAACCTCTCAGAAATACCAGAGAACCAAGGGTCTGGCGAGAATGAGGAACAGAAAGAAATTAGTATTAGTAAAAAAAAATACTAGAGAAATTAACGGGACTGAAACTTGATAAATCCCAAGGACCCGATGATCTACATCCCAGGGTTTTGAAAGAGGTGGCTATAGAGATAGTGGATGCATTGGTTGTCATCTTCCAAAATTCTATAGATTCTGTAACGGTTCTTGCAGATTGGAGAGTAGCAAATGTAATCCCACTATTTAAGAAAGGAGGGAGAGAGAAAACAGGGAACTGTTAGCCTGACATCAGTAGTAGGGAAAATGCTAGAATCTATTATAAAAGATGTGATAACAGGACAGTTAGAAAATAATAATAGGATTTGGCAGAGTCAACATGGATTTATGAAAGGGAAATCATGTTGGACAAATCTATTGGAGGTCTTTGAGGATGTTACTAGTAGAATAGATAAGGGGGAACCAGTGGATGTGGTGTATTTGGATTTTCAGAAGGCTTTCGATAAGGTTCCACACAGGAGGTTGGTGAACAAAGTTAGAGTGCATGGAATTGGGGGTAATATACTGGAATGGATTGAGAATTGGTTAACAGACAGAAAACAGACAGTAGGAATAAACGGGTCTTTTTCAGGTTGGCACACTGACTAGTGGGGTACCGCAGGGATCGGTGCTTGGGCCCCAGCTATTCACAATCTATATCAATGATTTGGATGAGGAGACCAAATGTAATATTTCCAGGTTTGCTGATGACACAAAACCAGGTGGGAATGTGAGTTGTGAGCAGGATGCAAAGAGGCTTCAAGGGGATATAGACAGGCTAGGTGACATGGCAGAAGGAATATAACGTGGGAAAATGTGAAGTTATTCACTTTGGTAGGAAAAACAGAAATGTGGAGTATTTTTTAAATGGTGAGAGATTGGGAAATGTTGATGTTCAAAGGGACCTGGATGTCCTTGTACATGAGTCACTGAACACTAACGTGCAGGTGCAGCAAGCAATTAGGAAGGCAAATGGTATTTGGCCTTTATTACAAGAGGATTTGAGTACAGGAGTAAAGATGACTTACTGCAATTACATAGGGCCTTGGTGAGACTGCACCTAGAGTATTGTGTACAATTTTGGTCTCCTTACCTAAGAAAGGATATACTTGCCATAGAGGGAGTGCAGCGAAGGTTCACCAGATTGATTCCTGGGATGGCGGGATTGTCGTATGAGGAGAGATTGAGTAGACTAGGCCTGTATTCTCTAGAGTTTAGAAGAATGAGAGGTGATCTCATTGAAACATACAAAATTCTTACAGGGCTCGGCAGGGAGTATGTTTCCAGTGGCTGGGGAGTCTAGAACCAGGGGTCACAATCTCAGAATAAGGGGTAGGCCATTTTGGAGTGAGATGAAGAGAAATTTCTTCATTCAGAGGGTAGTGAATCTTTGGAATTTTCTACCCCACAGGGCTGTGGAGGCTCAGTCATTGAGTATATTCAAAACAGATGTTGATAGATTTCTAGATATTAAAGGCATCAAGGGGATATTGCAGGAAAATAGCGTTGAGGTAGAAGATCAACCATGATCTTGTGGAATGGCGGACCAGGCTCGAGGGGCCGGATGGCCTACTCCTGCTCTTATTTCTTATATTCTTATGTACTCCATTGGTTGTAAAGCATTTTGGAATGACCTGAAGATGTAAGTCACTATATAAATGCAAGTTCTTTCCTTATTACTGCTCCGCTGAGATGACCTAACTCAGTGTATACTGTGGATGGAACATGGGATTTTTCTTGTCTGCATTGGCTCAGGTCCACGTTGTTGGCTACATTTGACCAACCAAGCCATAGAGGAAAGTTTAAGTGAAGCAACAACATATGGTATATGTAAAAAAAATACTTCCTGTTTTTGCAGATACTGATGCAATTAATTTACCAAATTAAAAGAGCAGCCCCAAAGATACAGGGCATGATTTTAAAAGGAAAGTGCGGGTGCGTTGGGGGGGGTGGTGGGGGCAAAGAAAATTGGGATTTTTTGGACCGGGCAGGAATCCCAGCTCCAACCCACTGAAGAACGCACACGACCCAGGGTCATCTGGGTGCACGCGCTGTTCCCGAACCTGGAAGTCCCGCTGGCAATTAAAGCCAGTGGGATGATATTTAAAGCAGTAAATCAAGTACTTAAAGTACTTGAAATGTCCATAAATCCAATTAAGAATAAAGAGAAGGGATTTTAATGCTGCCTCAATGTGTTACTCGTGCTGTGTGAAGCACGCCATGGGAAAGTAGTCAGGTCGCAGCTGGTAGCCATTTGGACATTTAAATCCTTGTTTGACAGATGGGGATGAAAGGTCAGTTATTGCAGCAGGGCGCTCAGTTCTCTCAGACAAACTTTTGGCTGGGAGATCTGTGTATTTAGAATGAAAATTCTTGACTCACACTCAGAATTGTTCTGCTTACACATATTTAGCAACTTTTCGGACCCCCTCAAGCTGACACCATCAGGATGGGGAGCGCGGTGGCTGTATTCAGGAGTACATTCAAAGACGAGGAACATTACTATTCACACCAGGCATGATGTGCATTTCTGCACCTGCACAAGAGCAGAGAAGGGAACAACAGAAGGACCAACGTTGCAGGAGGCACTACCCTCGTCAGAGGGTCTACAGACCGAGGCTGAGCTTCCTGGACCTCTCTGAGGAGCAGTGCATTCGGAGGCTGAGAGTGAGTCACCAGGTGGTCGCAGACATCTGCAGCTTCCTTCATGCTGAGTTGCTCCCGGCTGGGCCTGGCGGCATCTCATTTCCCACCACAGTTAAAGTGAGCACTGCCCTCAAATTCTTCGCCTCCGGATCATTCCAGGGTGCCACCAGTGACATCATCGGGGTCTCTCAGTCGAATGCCCACAAGTGCATAAGATATGTCACCGATGGTTTGTTTTGCAGGGTTTCCTCATGGACGACCTCAGCCAGACGAAGAGGACAGTGGCTGGCTTCCCACAGGTACAGGGTGCAATCAATTGCATACATATAGCAATCCGAGAACCTCCACACGGACCAGGACTTTATATCAACAGAAAGGAATCACACCAACTCTCAACTCTTTAGTGACCACCGCAAAACATTTCTTCACTTGTGAGCAAGATTCCCTGGCAGCTGACATGATTCCTTCGATTCTGAGGGAATCCAACATCCTGGCCCTCTTCCACGCACCAAGCAGCCTTAAGAGCTGGCTCCTTGGGACAAGGGATACCCGCTGCTCATGACACTTTTGAGGAACCTCATCAGCGAGGAACAGTGTCGATACAACGACAGGCACATCGCCACCAGGTCTACAATTGAACATGCGATAGGACTGCTGAAGATGCGATTTTGGTGCCTTGTTCGTTCTGGGGGAGCGCTTCAATACACACCTGCGAGAGTGGGTTGAATTATAGTAGTGTGTTGTGTCATGCACAACATGGAGCAACAGAGATGCCCCTTGCCCTCATGTAGCATCCACATCTGCCATGAACATTGAGGAGCAGCAGCAGGAGGAGGTGGAGGAGGAGGAACCCATCGGCAAAGCAACGGCTCATGTGGCTGCTCGTGAGACCAGGGAGTCACTATTATGTGAACGCTTCTCATAAGGAGATCACAAAGTGAGAATAGTCCAGTCCTCAGACAACCTGGAAAGAGCAGCGTCAACACCATCCCTCCCCCCCACACCCCTGCACAAAACAGTCCTGCAGCTACACATACACTCACTGTAAAGTCACCCACTGGGTGGCATCAAGTCTCGCTGTTCATGATGAAGCACATGAAAGGGCATTATCACAAAAGGTAGTCAAGAATGGGAAGGTGGGCAGTAGTGGTGAGAATGATAACATTTAATGTAACTTTATCAAAAAAAAATAAATGAAAACATGACATTGTGTCAAACACCCTTGTGTACACCCATCGTGATCACAAAACCTTAGCCTTTCTCTTGCTACTACTTCTATGTGGTGCATCCCCTGTGGTTGCAGCAGAGGTAGCGGCAGGTTGCTCATGCACATGCCCTGACTGCTTAGATACTTTCAGCCTAAGCCCTCTGGATTTTGGAGCCCGTGAAGGTCCCGCCAAAGACTGCTCCATCTACACCTGTGCAGGGGCAGACTCGGCCTCCTGGAGAGGAGGCAGCATTGCGGGTACCTGTTCAGAGGGAGGCAACGGGTGAGACGTGGGAGCGCTTTGAGTGGCGTTCCCAACTTCCATGTTCCCTTTTGCCACCATCCCTCTCCTGGACCAGGGCCACATCACTCCTACCACCCTGCTGAAGAATAGCTTAGGGGTACGGTAGCATAGTGGTGATGTTACTGGACTAGTAATCCAAAGGCACAGACTAAAATCCAGAGTCATGAGTTCAAATCCTGCCACGGCAGCTGGTGAATTTAAATTCAATTAATTAATTAAATTCAATTAATTAAATAAAATCTGGAATTAAAATACTAGTATCAGTAATGATGGCCATGAAACTACCGGATTGTCGTAAAAACCCATCTGGTTCACTAATGTCCGTTAGGGAAGGAAACCTGCCATCCTTACCCGGTCTGGCCGATATGTGACTCCAGACCCACAGCAATGTGGTTGACTCTTAATTGCCCTCTGAAATGGCCCAGCAAGCCACTCAGTTGTAAAATCTCGCGACGAAAAGTCATAATAAGAATAAAACCGGACGGACCACCCGGCATCGGACCACTAGGCACCGGACACAACAACGGCAAACCAAGCCCAGTCGACCCTGCAAGGTCCTCCTTACTAACATCTGGGGACTTGTGCCAAAATTGGGAGAGCTGTCCCACAGACCAGTCAAGCAACAGCCTGACATGGCCATATTCACAGAATCATACCTTACAGCCAACGTCCCAGACTCTTCCATCACCATCCCTGGGTATGTCCTGTCCCACCGGCAGGACAGACCCACCAGAGATGGCGGTACAGTGATATACAGTCAGGAAGGAGTGGCCCTGGGAGTCCTCAACATTGACTCTGGACCCCATGAAATCTCATGGCATCAGGTCAAACATGGGCAAGGAAACCTCCTGCTGATTACCACCTACCGTCCTCCCTCAGCTGATGAATCAGTCCTCCTCCATGTTGAGCACCACTTGGAGGAAGCACTGAGGGTAGCAAGGGCACAAAATGTACTCTGGGTGGGGAACTTCAATGTCCATCACCAAGAGTGGCTCGATAGCACCACTACTGACCGAGCTGGCCGAGTCCTGAAGGACATAGCTGCTAGACTGGGCCTGCGGCAGGTGGTGAGCGAACCAACACGAGGGAAAAACTTACTTGACCTCGTCCTCACCAATCTATCTGTCGCAAATGCATCTGTCCATGACAGTATTGGTAGGAGTGATCACCGCACAGTCCTCGTGAAGATGAAGTCCCGTCTTCGTACTGAGGACACCATCCAACGTGTTGTGTGGCACTACCACCGTGCTAAATGGGATAGATTCAGAACAGATCTAGCAGCTCAAAACTGGGCATCCATGAGGCGCTGTGGGCCATCAGCAGCAGCAGAATTGTATTCCAACACAATCTGTAACCTCATGGCCCGGCATATTCCTCACTCTACCATGACCAACAAGCCAGGGGATCAACCCTGGTTCAATGAGGAGTGTGGAAGAGCATGCCAGGAGCAGCATCAGGCGTACCTAAAAATGAGGTGCCAACCTGGTGAAGCTACAACTCAGGACTACATGCATGCTAAACAGCGGAAGCAACACGCTATAGACAGAGCTAAGCGATTCCACAACCAACGGATCAGATCAAAGCTCTGCAGTACTGCCACATCCAGTCGTGAATGGTGGTGGACAATTAAACAACTAACGGGGGGAGGAGGAGGCTCTGCAAACATCCCCATCCTCAATGATGGCGGAGTCCAGCACGTGAGTGCAAAAGACAAGGCTGAAGCGTTTGCAACCATCTTCAGCCAGAAGTGCCGAGTGGATGATCCATCTCAGCCTCCTCCCGATATCCCCACCATCACGGAAGCCAGTCTTCGGCCAATTCGATTCACTCCACATGATATCAAGAAACGGCTGAGTGCACTGGATACAGCAAAGGCTATGGGCCCCGACAACATCACAGCTGTAGTGCTGAAGATTTGTGCTCCAGAACTAGTCTGCGCCTCTAGCCAAGCTGTTCCAGTACAGCTACAACACTGGCATCTACCCGACAATGTGGAAAATTGCCCAGGTATGTCCTGTCCACAAAAAGCAGGACAAATCCAATCCGGCCAATTACCGCCCCATCAGTCTACTCTCAATCATCAGCAAAGTGATGGAAGGTGTCATCGACAGTGCTATCAAGCGGCACTTATTCACCAATAACCTGCTCACCGATGCTCAGTTTGGCTTCTGCCAGGACCACTCGGCTCCAGACCTCATTGCAGCCTTGGTCCAAACATGGACAAAAGAGCTGAATTCCAGAGGTGAGGTGAGAGTGACTGCCCTTGACATCAAGGCAGCATTTGACCGAGTGTGGCACCAAGGAGCCCGAGTAAAATTGAAGTCAATGGGAATCAGGGGGAAAACTCTCCAGTGGCTGGAGTCATACCAAGCACAAAGGAAGATGGTAGTGGTTGTTGGAGGCCAATCATCTCAGCCTCAGAACATTACTGCAGGAGTTCCTCAGGGCAGTGTCCTAGGCCCAGCTGCTTCATCAATGACCTTCCCTCCACCATAAGGTCAGAAATGGGGATGTTCGCTGATGACTGCACAGTGTTCAGTTCCATTCGCAACTCCTCAAATAATGAAGCAGTCCGAGCCCGCATGCAGCAAGACCTGGACAACATCCAGGCTTGGGCTGATAAGTGGCAAGTAACATTCGCGCCAGATAAGTGCCAGGCAATGACCATCTCCAACAAGAGAGAGTCTAACCACCTCCCCTTGACATTCAACGGCACCACCACCATCAACATCCTGGGGGTCACCATTGACCAGAAACTTAACTGGACCAGCCATATAAATACTGTGGCTACGAGAGCAGGTCAGAGGCTGGGTATTCTGCGGCGAGTGACTCACCTCCTGACTCCCCAAAGCCTTTCCACCATCTACAAAGCACAAGTCAGGACTGTGTTGGAATACTCTCCACTTGCTTGGATGAGTGCAGTTCCAACAACACTCAAGAAGCTCGACACCATCCAAGACAAAGCAGCCCGCTTGATTGGCACCCCATCTACCACCCTAAACATTCACTCCCTTCACCACCGGCGCACTGTGGCTGCAGTGTGTACCATCCACAGGATGCACTGCAGCAACTCGCCAAGGCTTCTTCGACAGCACCTCCCGAACCCGCGACCTCTATCACCTAGAAGGACAAGACTAGCAGGCACGTGGGAACAACACCACCTGCACGTTCCCCTCCAAGTCACACACCATCCCGACTTGGAAATATATCCCCGTTCCTTCATTGTTGCTGGGTCAAAATCCTGGAACTCCCTTCCTAACAGCACTGTGGGAGAACCGTCACCACACGGACTTCAGCGGTTTAAGAAGGCGGCTCGCCACCACCTTCTCGAGGGCAATTAGGGATGGGCAATAAATGCTGGCCTTGCCAGCGACGCCCACATCCCGTGAACGAATAAAAAAAAACATGTGTGATGCCTTGTAAGCCCAGTTGTAAAGTTTTTGTCTGCCTGCCTGTCTGAACGTTGTTCGCCCTGAGTCTGAAAGGCCGTTGTCAGGGCCTGAGTGGACTCATTTGTGAGCCGTGCTTGAAGCTCAATGGAGGCTAGCATTCTCTCTATCGCAGACATTCCCGCACTTATCTGTGACACTATCTCAGATATTTCCGCAGTTACCTGCGACACTATCTCAGACATTTCTGCACTTACCTGCGACACTATCTCAGAGATTCCCTCACGTACCTGTGCCACCATTCCACTAATGTTGGAGTTGGACTCCTCCATCCCCTGCGCTATTATGGAGAGCGTGCGTGGCACCTGTTCCAGTACCTTGCAAATGTGCTGCTGTCCCTCAATCATTCTCCTTTTAAAGAATGGCCCCCGGGGTTCAGCATCTGCGTCCAGCTGAGCAGAACCTGGAGAGGAGTGCGCCCACCAACGCGGACTCTCCACGGCTGCCCATGCCACCAGTGTCTGCTCGTGCTCACTTGCATGTAGTGACTCATCAGGTGCCAACCCAACTAACCGACTACTAGGACTCACCGAGGTGTGAGTATCTGCGCTGGTGGATGGCTTGCTAAGATGTGACAATTCGCCCTCAGAGGCCTGGAGCTCCTCTGAAGAATTGCCCTCTCCCATCACTGCGGTCGTTGAAGGGCCTGTAAGAGAACAGAGGACAATATTAAGCATCATCACAGATGTGTCAAGTTGCGATGAGCATACTGAGGTGTTCAACATGCCAACATTCTTAACATCAATTCATGTTGTGTGTGATGAATGTTAAAGTTGTGTCACTAGATTTTTGTGGGGTGCCAGTCTCAGTGTCCCCAACGGACAGGCACTCGAGGGTGTGGCTGATCTCCAGAGTCTCCTCCTCCGCCTCTGTGAGGATCACTATTTGTTGTGGCCCCCCTCCAGTCCTCGCCCTCTCGCGTGCATTTTGCTCTCTTCTCCTACAAGGGGAGAAAGTACAGACGTGTGAGTGAGTGAGGGTGAAGTGGTCAGCCGATGAATGCATTGCTTTGGTTGAGGCTGACCATGAAAGAGGTGCATCAGAGGGTTAGTATCAGACAGAGACATCACATTGGATCAGGATTGGGGTGAGCGGTAGTGGTGGGGTCACAAATTGGGAGGTGAGGAAGTGCTCAGGAAGTGAAGGTAAGTTGAGGATGAACCTTATGTGGGTGTGAGGAATGATGTGATGGAGTAGTCTTGGCAGTGCAGAATGATATGAGGGGGAGGTGATGTGCGAAATGGAATGCAGGAGAATCAGTAAGTGTACTCACCTTTGCTGACCTAGTTAGGTCATTGAAATGCTTCCTGCACTGGACACAAGTGCGGGATATGTTGCTCCTGCTCATGATTTCCGCTGCCACTTCGAGCCAGGCCTTCTTGGTGGCAGAGGCAGGGTGCTTCCTCCTGTCAGCGGGATAAAATAATTCCCTCCTCCTCTTCACCCCGGCCAGCAGCACTTCAAGTGGGCATCGCTGAATCTTGGAGCCGCCTTGCCCCTGTGCTGCTCCATTGTGTCTCCTTGCTCTTTGATTCAGCAAAATCCATTGGAGCAGTGGCCCTTTAAATCTAGACGCTCCAGCTGACAGCAGGTCATGCGAGTGCACAGTTTGCTCAGTGCTCAGCTTTCGGATGCCAAACCTGGAAACAAGGTTAATGGCCACCAATTAAGTTGTGATCGTGTGGGGAACGGTAAGCTTTTAATTTTCGGGTTACTCGCATGCCTGTTCAACCCCCCCGCTGCCCTTTTAAAATTGTTTCACAGTGTCTGGTGTACACAGATGAACCTCATTACACTACACAAGCTGTTTTTATATTACAGGACTATAGCTGACTGCAGACCATGGTTCTCCCTTCATCAGCCTCACCATATAGTGTAGACAATTTAACATTTCAGGAAGGCACAACATCATAAATGCAGGCAAATGTGGGTCTATCATAGGGTTAAGTGTACCTCTTCAAATAAAGTAAGCACATGCAACCAGCCTGCATGTTTGGACTCTGGTTCTCTTATTAAAATGGAGCCCAGTACCCCTACGATGACCAGCTACCAACTGGAGTGTAAGAGGGGCAGAGTGGCACATGGAGGATGCTCTCCCAAAGCAGGTGCAAAAAAAAGTTAGTATAAAAGCAACTAATCTGTGTGCAAAATAAAAAGAGAAAATTCTAGAAATACACACCAGAGCTATCAGCATCAGAAAAGATTTTTGGGTGTAGAGCTTTAATCATAGTGGGAACTGAAAGATAACTAAGCCCTTTTATAGACAGACAAAATTAAGTGGGGGAGAGAAACTTGCATTTATATAACGCCTTTAATGTCCCAAGGCGCTTCACGGGAGCGTTATCAAACAAAATTTGACACTGAGGCATATAAGAAAGAAGAAAGACTTGCATTTATATAGCGCTTTTCATAATCTCAGGATGTTCCAAAGTGCTTTACAGCCAATGAAGTATTTTTGAAGTGTAGTCACTGTTGTAATGCAGGAAACGTGGCAGTTAATTTGTGCACAGCAAACTCCCACAAACAGCAATTTGATAATGACCAGATCTGTTTTAGTGATGTTTGGTTGAGGGATAAATATTGGCCAGGTAATAGGACAGGTGTCCAAAAGCTTGGTCAAAGAGGCAGGTTTTAAAGAGCGTCTTAAAAGACGAGAGAGAAGTAGCGAGGCGGAGAGGTTTAGGGAGGGAATTCCAGAGCTTAGGGGCTAGGCAGCTGAAGGCATGGTGGAGCGATTAAAATCGGGGATGCACAAGAGGCAACAACAGGTAAAAGTCAAAAGTCCCTCTCAGATTTCCCCCCTTTGTTCTCAATCCCTAATCCTGGCGCTGCCACCTTTCTATAAAGGGATAAAAACAGAAAATGCTGGAGAAGCTCAGCAAATCAGGCAGCATCTATGGAGAAAGAAACAGAGTTAACATTTCAGGTCAAAGTCCTTTTGTCAGAACTGGAAGATGTTTCAGATTTCCAGCATCCGCAGTATTTTGTTTTTTCTATAAAGGGTTTCTTTATTTTCCAGCTCCCAATTCTGACCTGCTGTATTTCCAGGACAGTTTTTTTAATTTCAGATTGCTAGCAATCACAGGTTTTTTCTTCTATTTGCACAGTGTGTGGGGTCTGTCTTTTGCTAATTCTGACTGGAAATCTGCTCTTTTGTTTGTTTTGTTGGGGGAAGGGCGGGTCAGGTGTCATGTCGAATTTTCTTTTATGCTGTGGGTGAGGGGTATGTGGCTATTCAGGTTTTTCTGCCTGTCTTGATGCTTTGTCCTGAAGTTAAATGGGAAAGGATGAGTTAAATATCGTAGCTTTAAAGTATAACTAGTTGAATGAAATCTGAAAGCAGAAAATGCAGGAAACAGTCAGCAGGTCAGGCAGCATCTGTGAAGGGAACAAATGAGTTAACGTTTTAGGTGTGTGCCCTTCATCAAAAATGGAGAATATTAGGAATGAACAAAATTTAAAAAGGAACAGAACAAAGGGAAAGGGGAGGGGAAAAACACAGACAAGGAAAATAATACAATGACATGTAATGTGCTTTAGTGGAAATTAGGAGAAGGTTAAGTGGCAGAAGTGATATTAGCATGAGACAATTGGAGGCATAATGAGAAATTAAAGACATTTACAAGACAGAAAACCTGTGAATAGCTGAATGAAGTGGGGAAGAAGCAGGTAGAAATGGAAGCACAAGAAACTGGCCATGCTGTTCATCTGTAATATGATCCAGTTTTGACAAAGGATCCACACCCAAAACATTAAATTATCCACCAGCTAAATTCAACTTCCTGCTTCTTGTTCAGCTAGAACCACACTAGCTATTAGTCATGATGTGGAGATGCTGGTGATGGACTGGGGTTGACAATTGTAAACAATTTTACAACACCAAGTTATAGTCCAGCAATTTTATTTTAAATTCACAAGCTTTCGGAGGCTTCCTCCTTCGTCAGGTGAACGATGTGAAAAAAAATCGTTCACCTGACGAAGGAGGAAGCCTCCGAAAGCTTGTGAATTTAAAATAAAATTGCTGGACTATAACTTGGTGTTGTAAAATTGTTTACAACTAGCTATTAGGACATTGGCTTGGATGGTTGCCTGGAGCCGAGTGGGAAGAATCCCAGTGACAGGATAATCCCTACATGTCACATAAGTGAGCCAGACCAGCTGGTCAATAAACAAAAGTGCCCTGGAGCACATACGGATTACCACATTTGTTAGATATGTCATCTTGGAGACGACTCTACTCCAAAGAGATCCCGCTTGCATCACCCCTTCCCGTTCCAAGGAGGATAATTATTAGTTTGTTATTAAACTGGCAAGAGTTTGTTTGTTTCTCAGTCGTTGCCAGAGAATCACCTGCAATGGCTTCTCTTCCTGCTCTCACACCATGAAGCGTGTAGGAAGAATAAGGAGACCACATACTGCTTGGATAATAAGAGCCTAAACGGGATAGCGGACCAAAGGGATCCAGGGGTACAGATACACAAATCACTAAAAGTAGCGATGCAGGTTAATAAGGCTATAAAAAAGGCAAATCAAGGACTATGGTTCATTTCTAGAGGGATAGAATTGAAAAGCAAAGAAGTAATGTTAAACTTGTGTAGAATCTTGGTTAGAGCACACTTGGAGTACTGTGCACAGTTCTGGTCTCCATATTATAAAAGGGATAATGAGGCATTGGAGAGGGTGCAAAAAAATTCACAAGGATGATACCAGAACTGAAAGGATATCCTTATCAGGAAAGGCTAAACAGGCTGAGGCTAGAAAAGAGAAGGCTGAGGGGTGACCTGATAGAGGTGTTTAAGTCAATGAAAGGGTTTGATAGGGTAGACATAGAGAAAATGTTTCCACTTGCGGGGGAGTCCAAAACCAGAGGTCATAAATATAAAATAGTTACTAATAAATCCAATTATCCAATTGTAGGAGGGAGGGATTTAGATTCCTGGGACATTGGGACCAGTTCTGGGGAAGGTGGGACCTGTACAAGCGGGACGGGTTACACCCGAGCAGGACCCGGACCGATGTCCTCGCGGGGGTGTTTGCTAGTGCTGTTGGGGAAGGTTTAAACTAGAGTGGCAGGGGGATGGGAACCTGAGCAGGGAGACAGAGGAGGAGGAAACAAGGATAGAAACAAAAGACAGAAAAGGAAGAAGCAATAGTGGAAGGCAGAGAAAACAAGGGCGAAAAACAAATAGGGCCATAGTGCAAAATAAAACTAAGATGACTAGCAAGCTTAAAAAGACAAGTCTAAAAGCATTGCGTCTTAATGCGCGGAGCATTTGCAATAAGATAGATGAATTAACAGCACAGGTAGATATTAATGGTTATGATATAGTTGCGATTACAGAGACATGGCTGCAGGGTGACCAAGGATGGGAACTGAACATCCAGGGGTATTCAATATTTAGGAAGGACAGGCAAAAAGGGAAAGGAGGTGGGGTAGCGTTGTTATTAAAGGAGGAAATCAACGCAACAGTGAGGAAGGATATTGGCACTGAAAATCATGATGTGGAATCTGTATGGGTGGAGCTAAGAAACACCAAGGGGCAGAAAACGTCGGTGGGGGTTGTCTATAGGCCCCCAAACAGTAGTGGAGATGTAGGCGAGGGCATTAAGCAGGAAATTAGAGACGCATGCAAGAAGGGTACAACTATAATCATGGGTGACTTTAATCTACATAGAGATTGGTCAAACCAAATTAGCAATAATACTGTGGGGGAGGAAATCCTGGAGTGTTTACGTGATGGTTTTCTAGACCAATACGTTGAGGAACTAACTAGGGAACAGGCAATCTTAGACTGGGCATTGTGCAATGAGAAAGGATTAATTAACAATCTTGTTGTGCGGGGTCCCTAAAGGAAGAGCGACCATAACATGATAGAATTCCTCATTAAGATGGAGAGTGAAGTAGTTGAATCCGAAACTAGGGTCCTGAATCTAAATAAAGGAAATTACGAAAGTATGAGGTGCGAGTTGGCTATGATAGATTGGGAACTTTACTAAAAGGGATGACGGTGGATAGGCAATGGCTAATATTTAAAGAATGTGTGCAGGAATTACAACAATTATTCATTCCTGTCTGGCGCAAAAATAAAACAGGAAAGGTGGCTCAACCGTGGCTTACAAAAGAAATTAGGGATAGTATTTGATCCAAAGAGGAGACATATAAAATTGCCAGAAAAAGCAGCAAGCCTGAGGATTGGGAACAGTTTAGAATTCAGCAAAGGAGGAAAAGAGATTGATTAAGAGGGGAAAAATAGAGTATGAGAGTAAACTAGCAGGGAACATAAAAACTGACTGTTAAAGCTTCTATAAATATGTCAAGAGAAAAAGATTAGTGAAGACAGTAGGTCCCTTACAGTCAGAAACGGGGGAAATTAAAATGGGGAACAAAGAAATGGCAGAACAATTAAACACATACTTTGGTTCTGTCTTTACAAAGGAGGACACAAATAACCTCCCAGAAATGTTAGGGAACCAAGGGTCTAGTGACAGGGAGGAACTGAAGGAAACCAGTATTAGTAAAAAAATAGTGCTAGGGAAATTAATGGGGCTAAAGGCTGACAAATCCCCAAGGGCTGATAATCTACATCCCAGAGTACTAAAGGAAGTGGCCCTGGAAATAGTGGATGCATTGGTGGTCATCTTCCAAAATTCTATAGACTCTGAAACAGTTCCTACAGATTGGAGGATGGCAAATGTAACCCCACTATTTAAAAAAGGAGGGAGAGAAAAAACAGGGAAATACTGACCAGTTAGCGAAACATCAGTAGTGGGGAAAATGCTAGAGAGTATTATAAAAGATGTGATAACAGAACACTTGGAAAGCTTTTTGGGATTGGACAAAGTCAGCAAGGGAAATCATGCTTAACAAATCTACTGGAGTTTTTTGAGGATGTAACTAGTAGAATAGATAGGGAAGAACCAGTGGATGTGGTGTATTTGGATTTTCAGAAGGCTTTTGATAAGGTCCCACACAAGAGGTTAGTGTGCAAAATGAAAGCACATGGGATTGGGGGGAATATACTGGCATGGATTGAGAATTGGTTGACAGACAGGTAACAGAGAGCAGGAATAAACGGGTCTTTTTTGGGTGGCAGGCAGTGACTAGTGGGGTACCGCAGAGATCAGTGCTTGGGCCTCAGCTATTCACAATATTTATCAATTATTTGGATGAGGGAACTAAATGTAACATTTCCAAGTTTGTAGACGACACAAAGCAGTGGTGGAATGTGAGCTGTGAGGAAGATGCAAAGAAGCTCCAATGTGATTTAGACAAGTTGGGTGAGTAGGCAAGAACATGGCAGATGAGGTATAACATGGATAATTGTAAGGTAATCCATTTTGGCTGTAGAAACAGAAAGGCAGATTATTATCTGAATGGTGATAGATTGGGAAAAGGGGAGGTGCAACGAGACCTGGGTGTCCTTGTACAACAGTCACTGAAAGCGAGCATTCAGATGCAGCAGGCAGTTAGGAAGGCGAATGGTGTTGGCCTTCATTGCAAGAGGATTTGAGTACAGGAGCAGGGATGTCTTACTGCAGTTGTACGTGGCCTTGCTGAGACCACATCTGGAGTATTGTGTGCAGTCTTGGTCTCCTTATCTGAGGAAGGATATCCTTGCCATGGAGGGAGTGCAACAAAGGTTTATCAGACTGATTCCTGGGATGGCAGGTCTGACGTATAAGGAGAGATCGGGTCGACTAGGCCTATATTCACTAGAGTTTAGAAGAATGAGAGGTGATCTCATCGAAACATATAAAATTTTAACAGGACTAGACAGACTAGATGCAGGGAGCATGTTCCCGATGGCTGGGGAGTCCAGAACCAAGGGTCACAGTCTCAAGATATAGGGTATGCCATTTAGAAATGAGATGAGGAGAAATTTCTTCACTCAGAGGGTGGTGAACCTGTGGAATTCTCTGCCACAGAAGGCAGTGGAGGCTAAGACATTAAATATATTCAAGAAGGAAATAGATATATTTCTTAATGCTAAAGGGATCTAGGGATATGGGGAAAAAGCGGGAACAGGGTACTGAGTTAGATGATCAGCCATGATCATTTTGAATGGCGGAGCAGGCCCAAAGGGCCGAATGGCCTACTCCTGCTCCTATTTTCTATGTTTCTATGTTTCAATAGGGAATTCAGGAGAAACTTCTTTACCCAAAGAGTGGTAAGAATGTGGAACGTGCTACCACAAGGAGTAGTTGAGTCAAATAGCATAGATGCATTTAAGGAATAGAAGGGTATCCTGATATGGTTAGATGAAGTAGGGAGGGAGGAGGCTCATGCGGAGCATAAATGGCAGCATAGGCTAGTAGGGCCAAATGGCCTGTTTCTGTTTTGCAGGTTTAATGTAACTCAATGTAACCTCTGGGGTCCCCCAAGGATCTATCCTTGGTCCCCTGCTAGTTCTCATCCACATACTGCCCCTTGGCGATATCATCCGAAAACATGTCAGGTTCCACATGTACACTGACGACACCCAGCTCTAACTCACCGCCATAGGAACAGGAGTAGGCCGTTTAGCCCCTCGAGCCTGTTCCGCCATTCAATGAGATCATGGCCGACCTGTGACCTAACTCCATATACCCGCCTTAGCCCCATATCCCTTAATACCTTTGGTTAACAAAAACAACCACCTCTCTCAACCCCTTCACTACCTGATTTGTCACACTGCTTGTCCGACATCCAGTAATAGACAAGCAGAAATTTCCTCCAATTAATTGGGCAGACCGAAGCCATTGTCTTCGGTCCCTACCACAAACTCCATTCTCTAGCCACTGACTCCATCCCGCTCCCTGGCCACTGTCTGAGGCTAAACCGGACTGTTCGCAACCAAGGCATTCTATTTGACCTCGAGCTGAGCTTCTGTCCCTATAACCTCTCCAACACCAAGACTACCTACTTTCACCTCTGTAACATCACCCATCTCTGCCCCTGCCTCAGCCCATCGGTTGTTGAAACCCTCATCCATGCCTTTGTGACCTCTAGACTTGACTATTCCAACGTTCTCCTGGCCAGCCTCCCACCTTGAACTCTCTGTACACTTGGCTCATCCAAAACTCTGCTGCCCATATCCTAACTCGCACCAAGTCCCGTTCACCCATCATCCCTATGCTCACTGACCTACATTGGCTCCAGTCTAGCAACACCTCAATTTTAAAATTCTCATCCTTGTTTTCAAATCTCTCCATAGCCTCGCCCCTCCCTATCCTCCGTAACTTCCTCCAGCTCTACAACCCTCTGGGATCTCTGCGCTCTACAGTGTAATTTACAATGAAGAAAGCACTCTGCTCACCAGGCTTGTGCTGGATCAATTCCATGCTTCACTTTTGTACATTACCATCTCTATTATCATTCTTCAATTTTTTTTTCCTTTGGTCCATCTGTAGTGGGACTTTCCTTCTCCCTCGACTACTACCAAACTTCTGACTACCCAACTTTCCTTTATGGCCCCCATGCTGGATGACATTGTAAATGGTTCCCTCTCCTCAGGCACTGTCCTTCTCTTTTTCAAAACTACTGTCATTAACTCCCTCATCAAAAAACCTATGCTGAACTTGCTAATTACCACTCTATCTCCAATCTCCTTCTTTTCCTCTCCAAGATCCTGAATGTGTTGTTGCCTCCCAGTTTTGTGCCCCTCTCTTTTGCAACACTCTGTTTTAATTCCTCCAATCTGGCTTCTGTCCCCTCAGAACCTCGAAATGGCCCAAACCAAAGTCATGAATGACATTTTCTGTAACAGTACATTATCCCTTCTCAACCTTTCTGCATTTTCAAAATGGTCAACTGAAAACAGGAACTACAACAACTTGCATTATATAGCGCCACTATCTTCACTCAATGCCTCTCGTCTATTGTCCAGCTGTGTGGACCTGCCCTCACTGGGTTCCACTCTTACCTGTCCGACCATAGTCAGAACATCTCTAGCAATGTATTCTCTTACCACCACTGTTTGTCACATTTGAAGTTCCCCAAGGATCTATCACTGACCCTTTCCTTTTTTTATCTACGTGCTGCTTCTTAGCAGCATTATCCACAAACATGAGGTCAGATTCCACATGATACCGAACTCTATCTCTGACCTTACCACTGCTTCTATACTGTTAGACTGCCTGTCTGACATCCAGTCTTGGATGAGTCTTAACTTCCTCCAGCTAACCATTCGGATTCATCCATGGCCTTGCCCCTCCCTATCTCTGTGACCTCCTCCAGCATTACAACTACCCCCTCACCAATTCTCTATTCCTCTGTGTATGCATTCCCCCCTCCCTTTGCCCCCAAATTGGCAACGAAGCCTTCAATCGCTTAGGTCTCTCTGGAACTCCATCCCTAAACCCCTCTGCCTCTCCAACTACCTCTCTTCTTTTAAGTAGTTTCTTAAAACCCACCTCTTTCAACAAGCTTTTGTTCACCCCTCCTAATCTCTCCATTTTCTCGGAGTCCATTTTAACTCTGCAAAGTGCCTTGGGACAATTTTTTACATTAAAGGCACTATATAAATGTAAATTATTGTTGTGGTACTGGAGGGTTGCAGGCACCCATGGAATTGTACTCCAGCAAGATTGTGTTTTGAGGATGGAGAAAACAGGAGTTACAACAACTTGCATTATATAGCGCCATTAATGTAGGAAATGTCCCAAGGTGCTTCACAGAAACGTAATCACTGAGCCAAAGAGGGAGATATTAGCATGGGTGACTAAAAGCTTCGTCAAAGAGGTAGGTATTAAGGTGGTTCTTAAAGGAGAAGAGAGCGGTGGAGAGGCAGCGAGGTTTAGGAAGGGAATTCCAGAGCTGCGGGCCTAGATGAGTGTAGGCATGGACGCCAATGGTGGGGTGAAGGGAGTGTGGGGTGTATAGGAGGCCAGAGTTTGAGGAACACTAAGTTCTTGGAGTGATGTAGGGCTGGAGGAGATTACAAAATAAGGGAGACGTGAGCCCATGAAGGGATCTGAACACAAGGATGAGAACTGTAAATTTGAGGAATTGCTTGACTGGGTGCTAATGTAGGTCAGCGACCACAGGGGTGATGGGTGAGCTGGACTTATCATAATATCATAGTAGTATCATAGTATGGCACAGCACGGAAGGAGGCCATTCTGCTCATCGTGCAGCTGCTGGCTCTTTGAAAGAGCTATCCAATTACTCCCACCCCCCTGTTCTTTCACCATAGCCTTGTAAATTTTTTCCCTTGAAGTATTTATCCAATTCCCTTGCGAAAGTTACTATTGAATTTGTTCCCTTTCCACCCTTTCCAGATCATCATAACTCGCTGCGTAAAAAAAATGTTTCCTCATGCCACCTCTACTTCTTTTGCCAATCACCTTAAATCTGTGTCCTCTGGTTACCGACCCTTCTGTCACTGGAAACAGTTTTTCCTTAATTACTCTATCAGAACCGTTCATGATTTTGAATACCTCTATCAAATCTCCTCTTAACCTTCTCTGCTCTAAGAAGAACAATCCCAGCTTCTTCAGTCTCACCACATAACTGAAGTCCCTCAGCCCTGGTACCCTTCTGCCACTGGAAACAGTTTCTCCATATTTACCCTATATCAAAAGTGTGGTGCCCAAAATTGAACACAATACTCCAGCTGAGGCCTAACCAGTGTTTTATAAAGGTTTAGCATAACTTCCTTGCTTTTGTACTCTATGCCTCTATTTATAAAGCCAAGGATCCCATATGGTTTTTTTTAACAGCCTTCTCAACTTGTCCTGCCACCTTCAAAGATTTGTGAACATACATCCCAGGTCTCTCTGTTCCTGCACCCCCTTTAAAATTGTCCCATTTAGTTTATAATGTCTCTTCTTGGTCTTCCTAACAATGTATCACTTCACACTTCTCTGCGTTAAATCTCATCTGCCATGTGTCTGCCCATTCACCAATCTGCCTATGTCCTCCCGAAGTCTGTTACCATCCTCCACATTTTTTACTACATTTCTGAGCTTAGTGTCATCTGGAAACTTTGACCTGGACCCAAGTCCAGGTCATTAGTATATATCAAAAAGAGGAGTGGCCAAAATACTGACCCCTGGGGAACACCACTGTATACTCCCCCTCAGTCTGACAAACAACCGTTCACCATTACTCTCTGTTTTCTGCCTTTAGCCAATTTTGTATCCACACTGCCACTGTCCTCCCTTTAAACCCATGGGCTTTAATTTTGCTAACAGGTCTATTATGTGGTACTTTATCAAATGCCTTTTGAAAGTTGATATACACAACATCAACCATACTATCCTCATCAACCCTCTCTGTTACTTCATCAAAAAACTCAATGAAATTAGTCAAACACTAACTTGGTTTGTTCAGGTTAGGATACGGGCAGCAGAGATTAGGGTGAGCTTAAGTTTACAGAGGATGGATAATGGGAGGCCAGCCAGGAGACCATTGGAATAATCAAGTCTTACTTCCCTTCAGCTTTGTAAATGGCAATAAACTGAGTTCTGAAGAAAGAGCTGGCCTGAAATGTTGAGCTGTGGGTTCTTTCGACATAGACTGATTGACCTGCTTTGTATTTCCAGCATTTTCTGTTTTTGTTTCAATAAACTAACCTTCTAGCACAGTGCAATACTGACATCTTGTGAACAAAAATCGAAATACTGCAAATGCTTGAACAATACACTGCACACTGGGCTCTTTTATATGGCATAGTAGTGGGGAATATAGTAGCTCAAAGCTAAAAATGGTACAATGATTATGTTTATAAACCTACCATATATATGACAGGGTTAATGATCCTCTGAATTCCCAGGAAATTTGGTACACAGTGCTGTTTCTGGCAATTTCACACTTCATAAAGTTTAAAAGATCACATGAGCATCTTAATAGACTCACTTCATAAAGAAGAAATAAGGAGACTATAGTTAAAGTATGTATAATTGCACTAACAAATGCACTCATATAAATCATATATTAACAGAAATGAGCGTTTTACTCTGATCCAAGATTTTTATGACGTAACATTGGGCGAATTTTGGTTAACTGACTGTGCAGCAAATTTGAATGCCCATTCTCCCACTGCCCTAGTAGACAAAGGATCCTCCTCTCTCTGCTCCACTGCCTGTGTAGCACTAAACTATACAAACCTAGGTTTGATTTACAGTTTGTGTTAAGCTGGGGCAACATTTGGAGTGATAAAAATTCCTTTAGCATCCCTCAGCTAAGGAGAGGGAAAAAGATAAAACAGCCTGAATTCTCATCCCTGATTGCTGTCAGTGATCCTTGCTGGAAAGTGTGTGCGTTCGCGACTCTGTTACTCTACTTGGTGAATAGCTTGCTGACATTCACCATCTATGCTTACACAAGAAGAATTAGCACTTGAGCGAGGTACAAGAGAACTGTTGGCATCATGGAACCAAACCTCACCACAAATCGGCACCTGCAAGAGAGAGAGAGAGAGACATTGGTAAAAAATGCTGCCATTAAAGTTCACTATACTCAGATTATCTAATGTACCTGTTTAGTACATTGGTGAATAGTTGGTGAAATATTAATTATTTCTACAAAGATATCTAGCACAAACTAGCTGCAATTATCAGCCTCTCTTTATCAAAATAGAAACATGGCTGGGATTTTATGGTTCTGCACTCGTTAATCTGTCATTTTACGTCCATTTATTTTAAAGGGAAGTCACGGGCTGATGAGGGCAGAAGCGGAAAATTTTCTCTTGACTACTGCAGAAATAGAATTCATATTGAGATAAAGGATAGGAAGGGATCGGTCACACTGTTAGGGATATACTACACACCACCAAATAGTGGAAAGGAAGTGGAGCGAAAAATATGTAGGCAAATCTATGAAGAGTAAAAAAAGAGAATCATAATTGTGGGGATTTCAACTACCCCCAAATAAATTGGCAAGCAGAAGAAGTGAAAGGGCAGAAGGCGATGGAGTTTCTAGTGTACATAAGACTGTTCTCTGACTGAATATGTAAGAAGCCCAACAAGAGAGTAAGCACTACTAGACCTAGTAATGGGAAGTGAACCGGAGCAGATAAGCAAAGTAAGCAAAGGAGAACATCTAGGAAGCAGTGAACACAATATAATACAGTTTAATATAATAATTGAGAGAGATATAGATAGTACAAAGACAAAGTAATAGATTGGAGAAAAGCCAACCATGAGGGACTGAGGAGTTAAGGGAGGTGAACTGGAGAAAAATATTGACAAAGAGCTAGATCAACAGTGGGCAATATTCAAAGGAGAGATCGACAGAGTTTAGGAGAAACATATTCCACTAAAAAATAAGTACAAATTAGACAAGAATGAGATGCTATGGATAAAGAAGTGAGGTGCATCTGAAGAAAAAGGCATACGCAAGTACAAAAAGAATAAAGAGGATGACAAAATGGAATATGATAATCTTAGGAAAAAGGTAAAAAAGAAAAATTAACAAAAGAAGAATTAAGATAGGGAGAGGACCACTAAGGGATGAGCAAGATAAATTCACAGGCGATGTTACTGAAATGGCAGGGATATTGAATCGATACTTTGGGCCTGATTTTAACTCCAGGCGGGTTTTGCTTGGGTGGGTGGTAAGGTGAGTTGATAACTCAACCACTGTTCCAATAATGTGGCCTGGGTTATTTTAACACTGGAGAAAGTACAGCAAAGATTTACAAGTATTTGATTGGATGGAACTACCAGGAAAGATTGATCAGGGTGAGCCCTTTTCTCAAGAAAAGAGACTAAAAACAAGCCTGACAGAGTTTGACAGGTGGACATGGAAAAATTGTTTCCACTTGTGAGTAAATTATAGGAACATGAGTGGGCCATTCAGCCCGAGCATGTTCTGCCATTCAATGAGATCACGGCTGATCTGTATCCTAACTCCATTTACCCGCCTTGGCTCCATATCCCTTAATACTCTTGGCTAGCAAAAATATATCGATCTCAGAATTAAAATGATTCATTGTGGGAGAGAGTTCCATACCTCTACCACCCTTTGTGTGAAGAAGTGTTTCCTAACTTCTCTCCTGAATGGCCTGGCTCTGATTTTGAGGTTATGTCCCCTTGTCCTAGACTCCCCCACCAGTGGAAAAAGTTTCTCTCCATCTACCCTATCAATTCCTTTCAAAATCCTAAAAACCTCAATCAAATCACCTCATTACCTTCTATATTCCAGGGAATACAAGCCTAGTTTATGTAATCTCTTCTCATAATCTAATCATTGAAGCACTGGTAACATTCTGGTGAATTTGCGCTGCACTCCTTCCAAGGGTAATATATCCTTTCTACGGTTTAGTGCCCAGAACTGTACACAGTACTCCGGAAATGGGCAAACCAGGACTTTGTATAGCAGTAGCAAAACTTCCTCCCTTTTATATTCTAGCCCTCTAGATATAACGGCTTTTTTTTTACTCGTTCATGGGATGTGGGCGTCGAAGGCAAGGCCAACATTTATTGTCCATCCCTAATTGCCTTGAGAAGGTGGTGGTGAGCAGCCTTCTTGAACTGCTGCAGTCCGTGTGGCAAAGGTTCTCCCACAGTGCTGTTAGGAAGGGAGTTCCAGGGTTTTGACCCAGCGACGATGAAGGAACGGTGATATATTTCCAAGTCGGAATGACGTGTGACTTGGAGGGGAACGTGCAGGTGGTGTTGTTCCCATGTGCCTGCTGCCCTTGTCCTTCTAGGTGGTAGAGGTCGTGGATTTGGGAGGTGCTGTCGAAGAAGCCTTGGCGAGTTGCTGCAGTGCATCCTGTAGATGGTACACACTGCAGCCACAGTGCGCTGGTGGTGAAGGGAGTGAATGTTTAGGGTGGTGGATGGGGTGCCAATCAAGAGGGCTGCTTTGTCCTGGATGGTGTCGAGCTTCTTGAATGTTGTTGGAGCTGCACTCATCCAGGCAAGTGGAGAGTATTCCATCACACTCCTGACTTGTGCCTTGTAGATGGTGGAAAGGCTTTGGGGAGTCAGGAGGTGAGTCACTCGCCGCAGAATACCCAGCCTCTGACCTGCTCTTGTAGTCATGTGGCTGGTCCAGTTAAGTTTCTGGTCAATGGTGACCCCCAGAATGTTGATGGTGGGGGATTCGGCGATGGTAATGCCGTTGAAAGTCAAGGAGAGGTGGTTAAACTCTCTCTTGTTGGAGATGGTCATTGCCTGGTACTTGTCTGCTCCGAATGTTATTTGCCACTTAGCAGCTCACGCCTGGATGTTGTCCAGGTCTTGCTGCATGTGGGCACGTACGGCTTCATTATCTGAGGGGTTGCAAATGGAACTGAACACTGTGCAGTCATCAGTGAACATCCCCATTTCTGACCTTATGGTGGAGGGAAGGTTATTGATGAAGCAGCTGAAGATGGTTGGTCCTAGGTCACTGCTCTGAGGAACTCCTGCAGCAATGTCCTGAGGCTGAGATGATTGGCCTCCAACAACCACTACCATCTTCCTTTGTGCTAAGTATGATTCCAGAATTTTCCCCCTGATTCCCATTGACTTCAATTTTACTCTGGCTCCTTGGTGCCACTCTTAGTCAAATGCTGCCTCGATGTCAAGGGCAGTCACTCTCACCTCATCTCTGGAATTCAACTCTTTTGTCCATGTTTAGACCAAGGCTGTAATGAGGTCGGGAGCCAAGTGGTCCTGTCAGCTGAGAGGAGCCGAGCCGAGCGGAGGGAGCGTCCGATAAAAGGCGGGATTTCAGAGCGCTGAGAGGAGCCGAGCCGAGCGGAGGGAGCGTCCGATAAAAGGCGGGATTTCAGAGCGCTGAGAACAGCTGAGAGGAGCCGAGCGGAGGGAGCGTCCGATAAAAGGCGGGATTTCAGAGTGCTGAGAACAGCTGAGAGGAGCCGAGCCGAGCGGAGGGAGCGTCCGATAAAAGGCGGGATTTCAGAGCGCTGAGAGGAGCCGAGCCGAGCGGAGGGAGCGTCCGATAAAAGGCGGGATTTCAGAGCGCTGAGAGGAGCCGAGCCGAGCGGAGGGAGCGTCCGATAAAAGGCGGGATTTCAGAGCGCTGAGAACAGCTGAGAGGAGCCGAGCGGAGCGGAGGGAGCGTCCGATAAAAGGCGGGATTTCAGAGCGCTGAGAACAGCTGAGAGGAGCCGAGCGGAGCGGAGGGAGCGTCCGATAAAAGGCGGGATTTCAGAGCGCTGAGAACAGCTGAGAGGAGCCGAGCGGAGCGGAGGGAGCGTCCGATAAAAGGCGGGATTTCAGAGCGCTGAGAACAGCTGAGAGGAGCCGAGCCGAGCGGAGGGAGCGTCCGATAAAAGGCGGGATTTCAGAGCGCTGAGAGGAGCCGAGCGGAGCGGAGCTGCGACCGAGTTCGAAGTGACGTCAGGAATCAGATCGGGACGCGACACAGGGGAGGCACCTGATTGGTGAGTAGGTTCAGGTGAGTATTTCTCCTTATCTGCAGTAACTGAAGTAAAAGGAAAGGGAAGGTCTGCAGGTCTTATAGGAAGTAGCGTTTATTTTTTAGTGAATCAAGGTCCCTAGTGTAGTTAACATTCTCTAAATTGAGAACAATTTAAAGGAGTAAACTCCTTAAAGGGAGTGGTAAGTAGTTTTTCTTTCCTTTTTTTCTCTCTTGACATTGTAGTTGTTCTTAAGCTAATTTAAGGGTTAAGTCATGGCAGGAGATCCCAGCGCCGTGTCATGTTCCTCTTGTGGGATGTGGGAATTCAGGGCTCCTTCCTGTATCCCTGATTCCTTCACCTGCGGGAAGTGTGTCCAGCTGCAGCTATTGTTTGACCGCTTGACGGCTCTGGAGCTGCGGATGGACTCACTTTGGAGCATCCGCGATGCTGAGAAAGTCGTGGATAGCACGTTCAGTGAGTTGGTCACACCGCAGATAAAAATTACTGAGGGAGATAGTGAATGGGTGACCAACAGACAGAGGAAGAGTAGGAAGGCAGTGCAGGGGTCCCCTGCGGTCATCTCCCTCCAAAACAGGTATACCGTTTTGGATACTGTTGGCGGAGATGGCTCACCAGGGGAAGGTGGCAGTGGCCAGGTTCATGGCACCGTGGCTGGCTCTGCTGCACAGGAGGGCAGGAAAAAGAGTGGCAGAGCTATAGTGATAGGGGACTCGATTGTAAGGGGAATAGACAGGCGTTTCTGCGGACGCAACCGAGACTCCAGGATGGTATGTTGCCTCCCTGGTGCAAGGGTCAAGGATGTCTCGGAGCGGCTGCAGGACATTCTGGAGGGGGAGGGTGAACAGCCAGTTGTCGTGGTGCATATAGGCACCAACGATATAGGTAAAAAACAGGATGAGGTCCTACAAGCTGAATTTAGGGAGTTAGGAGTTAAACTAAAGAGTAGGACCTCAAAGGTAGTAATCTCAGGATTGCTACCAGTGCCACGGGCTAGTCAGAGTAGGAATGACAGGATAGCTAAGATGAATACGTGGCTTGAGAGATGGTGCAAGAGGGAGGGATTCAAATTCCTGGGCCATTGGAACCGGTTCTGGGGGAGGTGGGACCAGTACAAATTGGACGGTCTGCATCTGAGCAGGACTGGAACCAATGTCCTAGGGGGAGTGTTTGCTAGTGCTGTTGGGGAGGGTTTAAACTAATGTGGCAGGGGGATGGGAACCGATGCAGGAAGTCAGTGGGAAATAAAGTGGTGACAGAAACAAAAGGCAGTAAGGGAGAGTGCACAGAACATGACCGGACAGATGGTCTGAGAAAGCAGGGCAAAGACCAAGGGAAGACTAGATTAAACTGCATTTATTTCAATGCAAGAAGTCTGATGGGCAAGGCAGATGAACTCAGGGCATGGATGGGTACATGGGACTGGGATGTTATAGCTATTACTGAAACATGGCTAAGGGAGGGGCAGGACTGGCAGCTCAATGTTCCAGGGTACAGATGCTATAGGAAAGATAGAGCAGGAGGTAAGAGAGGAGGGGGAGTTGCGTTCTTGATTAGGGAGAACATCACGGCAGTAGTGAGAGGGGATATATCCGAGGGTTCGCCCACTGAGTCCATATGGGTAGAACTGAAAAATAAGAAGGGAGAGATCACTTTGATAGGATTGTACTACAGACCCCCAAATAGTCAACGGGAAATTGAGGAGCAAATATGTAAGGAGATTACAGACAGCTGCAAGAAAAATAGGGTGGTAATAGTAGGGGACTTTAACTTTCCCAACATTGACTGGGACAGCCATAGCATTAGGGGCTTGGATGGAGAGAAATTTGTTGAGTGTATTCAGGAGGAATTTCTCATTCAGTATGTGGATGGCCCGACTAGAGAGGGGGCAAAACTTGACCTCCTCTTGGGAAATAAGGAAGGGCAGGTGACAGAAGTGTTAGTGAGGGATCACTTTGGGACCAGTGATCATAATTCCATTAGTTTTAAGATAGCTATGGAGAAGGATAGGTCTGGCCCAAAAGTTAAAATTCTAAATTGGGGAAAGGCCAATTTTGATGGTATTAGACAGGAACTTTCAGAAGTTGATTGGGAGAGTCTGTTGGCAGGCAAAGGGACGTCTGGTAAGTGGGGGGCTTTCAAAAGTGTGTTAACCAGGGTTCAGTGTAAGCACATTCCTTATAAAGTGAAGGGCAAGGCTGGTAGAAGTAGGGAACCTTGGATGACTCGGGAGATTGAGGCACTAGTCAAAAATAAGAAGGAGGCATATGACATGCATAGGCAGCTGGGATCAAGTGGATCCCTTGAAGAGTATAGAGATTGCCGGAGTAGAGTTAAGAGAGAAATCAGGAGGGCAAAAAGGGGATATGAGATTGCTTTGGCAGATCAGGCAAAGGTGAATCCAAAGAGCTTCTACAAATACATAAAGGGCAAAAGGGTAACTAGGGAGAGAGTAGGGCCTCTTAAGGATCAACAAGGTCATCTATGTGCGGAACCACAAGAGATGGGTGAGATCCTGAATGAATATTTCACATCGGTATTTACGGTTGAGAAAGGCATGGATGTTAGGGAACTTGGGGAAATAAATAGTGATGTCTTGAGGAGTGTACATATTACAGAGAGGGAGGTGCTGGAAGTCTTAACGCGCATCAAGGTAGATAAATCTCCGGGACCTGATGAAATGTATCCCAGGACGTTATGGGAGGTTAGGGAGGAAATTGCGGGTCCCCTAGCAGAGATATTTGAATCATCCACCGCTACAGGTGAGGTGCCTGAAGATTGGAGGGTAGCAAATGTTGTGCCTTTGTTTAAGAAGGGCGGCAGGGAAAAGCCTGGGAACTACAGACCAGTGAGCCTGACATCTGTAGTCGGTAAGTTGTTAGAGGGTATTCTGAGGGACAGAATCTACAGGCATTTGGAGAGGCAGGGACTAATTAGGAACAGTCAGCATGGTTTTGTGAGAGGAAAATCATGTCTCACGAATTTGATTGAGTTTTTTGAAGGGGTAACCAAGAAGATAGATGAGGGCTGTGCAGTAGACGTGGTCTACATGGACTTCAGCAAAGCATTTGACAAGGTACCGCATGGTAGGTTGTTACATAAGGTTAAATCTCATGGGATCCAAGGTGAGGTAGCCAATTGGATACAAAATTGGCTTGACGACAGAAGACAGAGGGTGGTTGTCAAGGGTTGTTTTTCAAACTGGATGCCTGTGTCCAGCGGTGTGCCTCAGGGATCGGTGCTGGGTCCGCTGTTATTTGTTATTTATATTAATGATTTGGATGAGAATTTAGGAGGCATGGTTAGTAAGTTTGCAGATGACACCAAGATTGGTGGCATTGTGGACAGTGAAGAAGGTTATCTAGGATTGCAACGGGATCTTGATAAATTGGGCCAGTGGGCCGATGAATGGCAGATGGAGTTTAATTTAGATAAATGTGAGGTGATGCATTTTGGTAGATCGAATCGGGCCAGGACCTACTCCGTTAATGGTAGGGCGTTGGGGAGAGTTATAGAACAAAGAGATCTAGGAGTACAGATTCATAGCTCCTTGAAAGTGGAGTCACAGGTGGATAGGGTGGTGAAGAAGGCATTCAGCATGCTTGGTTTCATTGGTCAGAACATTGAATGCAGGAGTTGGGATGTCTTGTTGAAGTTGTACAGGGCATTGGTCAGGCCACACTTGGAGTACTGTGTACAGTTCTGGTCACCCTATTATAGAAAGGATATTATTAAACTAGAAAGAGTGCAGAAAAGATTTACTAGGATGCTACCGGGACTTGATGGTTTGACTTACAGGGAGAGGTTAGACAGACTGGGACTTTATTCCCTGGAGAGTAGGAGGTTAAGGGGTGATCTTATAGAAGTCTATAAAATAATGAGGGGCATAGATAAGGTCGATAGTCAAAATCTTTTCCCAAAGGTAGGGGAGTCTATAACGAGGGGGCACAGATTTAAGGTGAGAGGGGAGAGATACAAAAGGATCCAGAGGGGCAATTTTTTCACTCAAAGGGTGGTGAGTGTCTGGAACGAGCTGCCAGAGGCAGTAGTAGAGGCGGGTACAATTTTGTCTTTTAAAAAGCATTTGGACAGTTACATGGGGAAGATGGGTATCGAGGGATATGGGCCAAGTGCAGGCAATTGGGACTAGCTTAGTGGTATAAACTGGGCGACATGGACATGTTGGGCCGAAGGGCCTGTTTCCATGTTGTAACTTCTATGATTCTACGATTCTATGTCAGAACCCAAACTGAGCATCGGTGAGCAGGTTATTGGTGAGTAAGTGCCGCTTGATAGCACCGTTGACGACACCTTCCATCACTTTACTGATGATCGAGAGTAGACTGAAGGGGCGGTAATTGGCTGGATTGGATTTGTCCTGCTTTTTGTGGACAGGACATACCTGGGCAATTTTCCACATTGTCGGGTAGATGCCAGTGCTGTAGCTGTACTGGAACAGCTTGGCTAGAGGTGCGGCTAGTTCTGGAGCACAAGTCTTCAGCCGGGATGTTGTCATGGCCCATAGCCTTTGCTGTATCTAGTGCACTCAGCCGTTTCTTGATATCACATGGAGTGAATCGAATTGGCTTCTGTGATGGTGGGGATATCGGGAGGAGGCCAAGATGGATCATCTACTCCGCACTTCTGGCTCAAGATGGTTGCAAACGCTTCAGCCTTGTCTTTTGCACTTACGTGCTGGACTCTGCCATCATTGTAGATGGGGATGTTCCACGGAGCCTCTTCCTCCCGTTAGTTGTTTAATTGTCCACCACCATTCACAACTGGATGTGGCAGGACTGCAGAGCTTTGATCTGATCCATTGGTTGTGGAATAGCTTAGCTCTGTCTATAGCATGCTGTTTAGCCTGCATGAAGTCCTGTGTTGTAGCTTCACCAGGTTGGCACTTCATTTTTAGGTATGCCTAGTGCTGCTCCTGGCATGCTCTCCTACACTCCTCATTGAGCCAGGGTTGATCCCCTGGCTTGTTGGTAATGGTAGAGTGAGAAATATGCCGGGCCATGTGGTTACAGATTATGCTGGAATACAATTCTGCTGCTGTTGATGGCCCACAGCGCGTCATGGATGCCCAGTTTTGAGCGGCTGGATCTGTTCTGAATCTATCTCATTTAGCACAGTGGTAGTGCCACACAACACATTGGATGGTGTCCTCAGTGTGAACATTCCATTAGCCTTTTTGATTTTTTTTTGTACCTAACCACTACATTTTAGACATCTGTGCACATGGACCCCTAAATCTCTTTGGATCTTCACTGTTCCTAGCTTTTCACTATTAAAAAAATACCCAGATCCATTCTTTTTGGTCCAAAATGGATGACCTCACACTTATCTACATTGGAATCCATCTGCCACAGTTTTGCCCACTCACTTAATCTATCAATGTCTCTTTGTAATGTTATGCTCCCGTCTACACTACTTACTATGCCACCAACCTTTGTGTCATCGACAAATTTGGATATATGTCTCTCTATTGTGTTATTTAAGTCATTAATAAATATAGTGAATAGTTCAGGCCACAGCACAGAACCTTGTGGGACACCACTAGTCACTTCCTTCCAGTTTGAGTATATACCCATTATCCCTACTCTCTGTCTTCTACTGCCTAACCAATCTCCTAACCAGGTCAATAATTTGCCTTCAATTCCATAAGCTTTAATTTTAGCTAACAATCTCTTACGTGGAACCTTATGGAATGCCTTCTGGATGTCCATATAAACTACATCCACAGACATTCCCCTATCTACTACTTTAGTTACTTTCTCAAAAATTTCAATTATGTTTGTTAGACATGACGTACCCTTTACAAATCCATGTTGGCTCTCTCTAATCAACCTTGCTCCTCCCTATCTCTGTAACCTTCTCCAGGCCTACAACTCTCCAAGGTCTTTGCGCTCCTCCAATTCTGGCCTCTTGCGCATCCCCGATTTCAATCATCTCACTATTGGCAGCCATGCCTTCAGCTGCCTAGGCCATAAGTTCTGGAATTCCCTCCCTAAACCTCTCCACCCTTCTACCTCTTCCTTTTCCTGTAAGACACTCCTTAAAACCTACCTCTTTGACGAAGATTTTGGTTACCTGTCCTAACATCTCTTTTGTGGCTCTCTGTCAAATTTTGTTTGAGAATGGTCTTAAGAGCCTTGGGACGATTTACTATGTTAAAGGCACTATATAAATGCAAGTTGTTGTTGACAAAAAAGAGAAGGGGTCTCTGCAATATGTTAAGGACTATTTTCTGGATCAGTACATTTTCAGTCCAACAAGGAATGGGGGAATGCTGAATCTAGTTCTCGGAAATGAAGTGGGGTAATGTAAGAGTAGGGAACATCCAGGAAACCTGATGGTCTACATCCCAGGGTTTTGAAAGAGGTGGCTATAGAGATAGTGGATGCATTCATTGTCATCTTCCAAAATTCTATAGATTCTGGAATGGTTCCTGCAGACTGGAGGGTAGCAAATGTAACCCCACTGTTTAAGAAAGGAAGGAGAAAGAAAACAGGGAACTACAGACCTGTTAGCCTGTCATCAGTAGTAGGGAAAATGCTAGAATCTATCATAAAGGATGTGATAACAGGACATTTAGAAAATAATAATAGGATTTGGCAGAGTCAACATGGATTTATGAAAGGGAAATCATGTTTGACAAACCTATTGGGAGTTCTTTGAGGATGTAACTAGTAGAATAGATAAGGGGGTACCAGTGGATGTGGTGCATTTGGATTTTCAGAAGGCTTTCGATAAGGTCCCATACAGGAGGTTGGTGAACAAAAGTTAGAGCGCATGGAATTGGGGGTAATATATTGGAATGGATTGAGAATTGGTTAACAGACAGAAAACAGACAGTCAGATTGGCAGACTGTGACTAGTGGGGTACCGCAGGGATCGGTGCTTGGGCCCCAGCTATTCATAATCTATATCAATGATTTGGGTGAGGGGACCAAATGTAATATTTCCAAGTTTGCTGATGACACAAAACTAGGTGGGAATGTGAGTTGTGAGCAGGATGCAAAGAGGCTTCAAGGGGATATAGACAGGCTAAGTGAATGGGCAAGAACATGGCAGAAGGAATATAATTTGGGAAAATGTGAAGTTATCCACTTTGGTAGGAAAAATAGAAATGCAGCGTATTTTTTAAATGGTGAGAGATTAGGAAATGTTGATGTTCAAAGGGACCTGGATGTCCTTGTAAATGAGTCACTGAAGGCTAACATGCAGGTGCAGCAAGCAATTAGGAAGGCAAATGATATGTTGGCCTTTATTACAAGAGGATTGGAGTACAGGAGTAAAGATATCTTACTGCAATTATATAAGGCCTTGGTGAGATCGCACCTGGAGTATTGTTGTTAGCGTAAAATTTGGGCTGTTGGGTTAAAGGCAAAGATGAAGTGACTATTGTGTGCATGGCGGCGATCATTGCCCTAAAACCACACCGAAAGGCGCTTTGTGTAGATCAGACTAACCCTAATTAAAAGCTTAAACATAACACTTGACTACTAACAAAATGGACACTACTAAACAAAATGGATTCTGTGACTGTGGGAAAGACAGTTAAAAGTTCTGAGTTTGTATATTCCAAAACTGACTTACAGTCTGGGAATACAAAAGACATTTCACAACGAGCTGATAAAAACTACAGAACCAGACTGAATAGACAAAGACCATACTGTCTTAAGGTGATAAGAGTTGTTTTAATATGATTGGAGGTCCGCGGTTGCTGTGCGGGCTTAATTGGTTAATGTGTGTAATCAAGATTAATGATGTAAAAGCTACTGAAAGTCTGTATTTTAAAGGTATAAAAAGCGTGACAACCATTTTAAAGTTGAGGAGGTAGTTGCGACACTGCGGAGTGTCCAGTTCTTCTCCCAAAGTACTTTGTCCAATAAACTGCATGTTGAATCTTTAAGTCTGACTCCGAGTGGTGATTTTCCCACAACAAATGTGTGCAATTTTGGTCTCCTTACCTAAGAAAGGATATACTTGCCATAGAGGGAGTGCAACGAAGGTTCACCAGACTGATTCCTGGGATGGCGGGATTGTCACATGAGGAGAGATTGAGTAGACTGGGCCTGTATTCTCTAGAGTTTAGAAGAATGGGCGGTGATCTGATTGAAACAAACAAAATTCTTACAGGGCTCAACAGGGTAGATGCTGGGGAGTCGAGAACCAAGGGTCACGGTCTCAGAATAAGGGGTAGGCCATTTTGGAGTGAGATGAGGAGAAATTTCTTCACTCAGAAGGTGGTGAATCTTTGGAATTCTCTACCCCACAGGGCTGTGGAAGCTCAGTCATTGAGTACATTCAAAACAGATCAGTAAGATTTCTAGATATTAAAGACATCAAGGGATATGGGCATAGTGCAGGAAAATGGCATTGAGGTAGAAGATCAGCCATGATTTTATTGAATGGCGGAGCAGGTTCGAAGGGCCAAATGACCTACTCCTACTACTATTTCTTATGAAACAGCAACCATGACATAATTAGATTCAAACTGTAGTACTGGGCCCGATGTTAGCAGGGCTGCGGGTTCTCGGCGGGGGGGCTATCGGGCGCGTGGGTAACGCACCCGGCGAAATCAGTCAGCTCCCCGCCCGATCGTGGCCTAATTAGATCCACTTACCTGGTCCTCCGGGTTCCCCACTGCTGATCTGCGCGTCAGGCGGGCTGCGCATGCGCAGTGAGATCTGTCAGCTGGAGGAGCTCTATTTAAAGGGGCAGGCCTCCACTGACAGATGCTGCAACAAACAGAAAAAATCACAACATGGAGCAGCCCAGGGGGAAGGCTGCTCCCAGTTTAATGATGCCTCACTCCAGGTATCAATACATGGGGTGAGGAGGAGGGGGGAGGACAGAGATCCTCCCCCCGGCGGGCGGGAGGAAGCGGCCTGCCTCTGCCACCAAGAAGGCCTGGCTCGAGGTGGCAGAGGAGGTCACCAGCACCATCAACATATCGCCCACCTGCATACAGTGCAGGAGGCGCACCAATGACCTCAGTAGGTCAGCCAAAGTGAGTACACTTACTCTTTCCCCAAACTCCGTCTGCCACATCACCGCCCCCACCCCACATCTCCTTCTGCACCGCCAACACTACTCTGTCACATCACCCCTCACACCCACTCAAACCTCATCCTCATCTTACCTGCACCTACTCACCTCGCCAGTACTCATCCCGCCACTACCACTCAACCCAATCCTCATACAATCTCATGGCTCTTTTCCATACTCACCCTCTCGTGCATCTCTTTCACGGCCAGCCTCACTCAACCTGCCACTACCTGTGCTGCAGCCACAGGGCATACATCACATATGTGCAGTGGGCAGCGTAAGGCAAACGTGTCGTGAGCATGAAGGGGATGCACAAGGGTGTTTGAGGGTTTGTCATGGTTGTTACTTATATTGAATTTCTGACCAACTCACATTACATATTATATTGGCACCACTACTGCCATGTCTTCGCGAATCTTGTCTGGTTTGTGCAATAATGCCCTTTCCTGAGGATCACAATGAAGACCCACAACTGATGCCACCCATTGTGTCACTGCAGAGTGGGTGGTGTATTTGCAGGGCTCCTTTGTGCAGACGGCTGAGAGACGTCGGCGATGTCCCCGGTCGCAACCTGGAAGTATGCGGAGATGTTGTTGAGGGCAGTGGTGACTTTGACAGCAACAGGCAAGAAAATGGTGCTCAGGCCAGCCAGGAGCAGCTTGGCATGGAGGAGGCTGCAGATGTCCACGACTACATGTCGAGTGACTCTGAGCCTCCGTGTGCACTGCTGCTCAGAGAGGTCCAGGAAGCTGAGCCTCGGTCTGTGGACCCTGTGGCGAGGGTAGTGCCCTCTGCGACGCATCTCTCTCTGCGGTAGCCCTCCCACCTGCTGTACTGGTGGATGTGTCACAGCACTCTGTTGTGGAGCTCCACGTGTCAAAGGTGGACGGCGTAGATGGCAAGGCTGGTGATGCTGTTCGCCCTCCGAGGTCATGACTGCAGCTACGGCAGCCCCCATCCGGAAGATGTACATCTGAGGGGGTCCGCAAGGTAGGTACATGTCTCTGGACCCCGGGGAGTGTGCAAGTTGGTGACTTTGATTGTCAGGAGGAGGGTGGTGGAGGCCAAACTTTGTCCCAAGTGACAGAGTGGCCTCCTGCAATGAATGAGGGTCTCCCCCCCGCCACCACCTGTCAAATGGACCTTTGCAGCTGCCACAGGCTGACAGCTGCAACACGTCCATTTGAACTAGGAGTGTTTCCCCCAGTGTGGGAAACAGTCCCAGTTTGCTTTAAAATTCCACCCCTCCTCACATAATCCCTTAATCAGATCAGTTAATGACCTGAACAAGCAAAGTAAACAGCTTCAAGTGGCATCCCGCTGGCTTTAATTGCCTGCGGGATTCCCACCAGCGTGGGCTGCGCGCGCACGCCCATTGTGTCCAGTTCTGGGCACCGCACTTTAGGAAAGACATGAAGGCCTTAGAGAGTGTGCAGAAGAGATTTACTAGAATGATCCCAGGAATGAGGGTCTTTAGTTACATGGATAGACTGGAGAAGCTGGTGTTGTTCTCCTTGGAACAGAGAAGGTTGAGAGGAGACTTGATAGAGGTATTCAAAATCTTGAAGGGTCTAAACAGAGTGGATGGAAAGAAACTGTTCCCATTGGCAGAGAGGTCAAGAACCAGAGGATATAGATTTAAGGTGATTGGCAAAAGAACGAACGGCGATACGAAGAAAAACTTTTTTTTTTTTACACAGTGTGTTTAGGATCTTGAATGCACTGCCCGAGGGGGTGGTGGAGGCAGATTCAATCATGGCTTTCAAAAGGGAACTGGATTACTTGAAAGGAAAAAATCTGCAGGGCTACAGAGATAGGGCGGGGGAGTCGGACTAGCTGAATTGCTCTTGCATTGAGCCGGCATGGACTCCATGGGCCGAATGGCCTCCTTCTGTGCTGTAACCTTTCTATGATATAAAGATTGAAGAAGAGAGGGAACAGGCAAAGATAAAAGTACTTGATTAGATAAAATCCAATTTCAATGACGTAAAAAGCTCAGATAAATGGGAAAGAAAAATTGGCAAATAAGACAGTGCACAATGGGAAATGTTCAAACAGGTGAAAATTAGGGTAAAGACCAGATATAATCCCATAAACAGTAAAGATGGTGCTGCAAAATCTGTAGTTCCTTGGATGAGTAGAGAAATTTAAATTAAAATGAGATTTAGAAAAGAGGTATGTGATAAATCTGGTGCTAATAATACAAAAGAAAATGAAGCTGAATATGGAAAATATAGAGGGGAAGCAAAAAAAACATTCCGAAAGGTTGAGAAGGGAAATGAAAAAAGACTGGCAGGAAAAATATCAGGAAATAGTAAAACACACAAAAGTAAAATAATTAGAGAAAGGTTAGGTCCAAGTAGAGATGAAAAAGGAAATCTATGAAGGATGAGGGCATGGTGGAGATACTAAATGAGTATTTTGCCATGGTTTACTGAAGAGTTTTAGTAGTGGGAATGAAAGGTGGAAAAAAGGGTGGAACAATTAGGTGGAATAACAATAGATAAGGAACTAGTACTTAAAAAAAAGTGGAAATCAAATTAGAAAAAGCACAAGCCACTCAAGGCATGTATCCTAGAATGCTAAAGGAAGTCAGAGACAGAATAGCAGAAGCTCTGATCATAATCTTTCAAACCCCCTTAGAAATGAAAATTTTCCCAGAGAATTGGAGGGTTGCCAATGTAACAACTCTGTTCAAAAAGGGAGAAAGGAATAAATAATTTAGCTATAGACCAAAAAGCCTGATGTAAGTAATTGGTAAGCTTCTAGGGGCCATAATACAGGATAAAATTAATACTCACCCAGAAAGACATGATTTAATTAGAACAGCCAGCTTGGATTTGTAAATGGAAAGTCATGTCTGTCAAATTTAATGGAGTTCTTTGAGGAAATAATGTGAGTGCATTGATAAAGGGAATGCAATGGATGTTGCTTACATGGATTTTCAAAAGATGTTTGATAAGGTGCTGCATAGGAGGCTTGTTGATAAAATTTGAACATCATTAGACCTTCAGAAGACATGAAAATACCTAATTCTCTGTCTTTTAAGTCCACATACAGAAGTCACTCATCAGTTTTGTAACAGCCTACTTCTGGTTAAGTCAGGTCGTCTTATAGAGTCATAGAGTTATACAGCACGGATAGAGGCCCTTCGGCCCATCGTGTCCGCGCCGGCCATCAAGCTCTGTCTACTCTAATCCCATATTCCAGCATTTGGTCCATAGCCTTGTATGCTATGGCATTTCAAGTGCTCATCCAAATGCTTCTTGAATGTTGTGAGGGTTCCTGCCTCCACAACCCTTTCAGGCAGTGAGTTCCAGACTCCAACCACCCTCTGGGTGAAAAAGTTCTTTCTCAAATCCCCTCTAAACCTCCCGCCTTTTACCTTGAATCTATGTCCCCTTGTTATAGAATCCTCAACGAAGGGAAAAAGCTCCTTAGTATCCATCCTATCTGTGCCCCTCATAATTTTGTACACCTCAATCATGTCCCCCCTCAGCCTCCTCTGCTCCAAGGAAAACAAACCCAATCTTCCCAGTCTCTCTTCATAGCTGAAGCGCTCCAGCCCTGGTAACATCCTGGTGAATCTCCTCTGCACCCTCTCCAAAGCGATCACATCCTTCCTGTAGTGTGGCGACCAGAACTGCACACAGTACTCCAGCTGTGGCCTAACCAGTGTTTTATACAGCTCCATCATAACCTCCTTGCTCTTATATTCTATGCCTCGGCTAATAAAGGCAAGTATCCCATATGCCTTCTTTACCACCTTATCTACCTGTTCCGCCGCCTTCAGGGATCTGTGAACTTGCACACCAAGGTCCCTCTGACCCTCTGTCTTGCCTAGGGTCCTCCCATTCATTGTGTATTCCCTTGCCTTGTTAGTCCCTCCAAAGTGCATCACCTCGCACTTTTCCGGGTTAAATTCCATTTGCCACTGTTCCGCCCATCTGACCAACCCATCTATATCGTCCTGCAGACTGAGGCTATCCTCTTCGCTATTTACCACCCTACCAATTTTTGTATCATCAGCGAACTTACTGATCATACCTTTTACATTCATATCCAAGTCATTAATGTAGACCACAAACAGCAAGGGACCCAGCACCGATCCCTGTGGTACCCCACTGGCCACAGGCTTCCAGTCACAAAAACAACCTTCGACCATCACCCTCTGCCTTCTGCCACTAAGCCAGTTTTGTATCCAAAGTGCCAAGGCACCCTGGATTCCATGGGCTCGTACCTTCCTGACCAGTCTCCTGTGGGGGACTTTATCGAAGGCCTTACTGAAATCCATGTATACCACATCCACTGGGTTACCCTCATCCACACGCCTAGTCACCCCCTCAAAAAATTCAATCAAATTAGTCAGACATGATCTTCCCTTGACAAAGCCATGTTGACTATCCCTGATTAATCCTTGCTTCTCCAAGTGGAGAAGCAAGGATTAATCAGGGATAGTCAACTTGTTGGTTTATTTTTTGAAAGCGTCACTCCACAAGTTAATTTGATGAATTATTCAAGTGCAGTTTCACTCAAGCTTTCCATAGAAATCATGTTACTAATTATCTTCTAATATTTTATTGGTAATAACTAATTCCCTTTAATCTATTGTCTAATGACAAACACAGATCGCTATTGGTATTTTAAAATTGCCATTAGAGTACTGGGAGCAAGGTGTTTGAACAGAGACCAGAAAACTATAAAAGTGCTTTCTCCTGGTTTTAACTAACAGTGTGCCACTAGTCTCAGCCTAACATGGGATGGAGGATGATGCCTTCAGCACCAACTCTCAGCACCTGTGAAAGTTCATGTCTAGGGTGCCTATGGAAGCAGAGAGTTTACTGAGAGTGCCATTGACGGTGGGATTATTGCATGTATTGGCAGTGGCAAATTCCATAATTATTAAAGATTTGTAACTATCTGGGATTCTCTTCTTTCAAGATGGATGGGTGAACTAAGATAGGCCGAATTGCCTTTTTCTTGTGAACCTGTTCTGCTGTATTTACTCCAACTGTGGTGTCACCAGTGGTAATAGTGTCATTACTTCCTCACATGTATTTTAACTTCCTGATTCCAGTTCAAAAACATTGACAACTACTATTCTGGTGTAAACAATCATCCTACTGATGTAATGAAATTTAAACTTTTATTAAAGAACAATTTCTCTACCAACAATCCTGTATTTTATATAGAAATCTGATCGGGCAGTCTGAATCAAAGCCTCATATGAAACAGATACTCATCTGTTGGTGTGCCTGTACTGTGGGTAGGAGCAACAGAGCCTTGTTAAAGATTTGCTTTCATAATTCTCAGTTGTCATTTTAATCCTGACTCCTGGATTTTCGGTAGATATAGATTATCCCAGAGATGTACTTAGAATCTTGTTTAGTTTCATGTACAGATGTTGCTTTTTCCCAATGTTCCACTTCTTGCACTTTAACTCTTTCCCATAAACCTTTCTGCTCCATTTCCTCTATTACAGCCTGTAGCTGTTTCTTGTAGAGTTGGTTTGAGGTGTTAGTCCGGGTGGTCATGCACACAAAGCCTCCTAAAGAACAGAGAACAAGTTACACCCTCAAATTGTCATAACAGTGTACAATTCCTGTCCCCAAGCGATTTATCAGTCTCATCTGTCCTGAAAAAACTCTCCCAGACTTTCCCGAAACCATCACACAAGCACATATGAAAACAGAAACATTCTAAGATCAGAAGTATAGATTGAAAAAAAAACTTTTGAACCAATATGCTTCTTGATGGCTGAGTGAATAAATGCACCACCAGATACGATGCTGAGCCATACAAACACCACCACCCCAGGATCAATTCCCAATTTGCGCTGAGTTAGTTGTTCTCAACTGGAGCTGCACTTTGGGCCTTACAATTGACCTCAGTGCCTCTAGACTAAGGAGGTGGAAAATTGTCAGATTTACATTCCTCAACCCTTTCCAGAATCGTACACTAGAAAGTACATGTGTGTGTGGTCAGCACTGAGCTCAGTTGTGATGCCCTCCCTGATCAAATGTCCTGCTGATGTTCCCTGTCTAGGCTAGTGTTTCTAACTTTTGTTGAGGGCCACAACCCACTAGATTTCTTACTCAAGGGTCACTCTCAGGGATACTAAACATCCTGCACCATGGTGTGGTGGGACATGATGATAGTAAGATCACAATATGATCTATTTGAAATTTTTTTAAAAGTGGAAACTAGTTCCCTTTACACAGGAAATAAATCAATCTATAGGAAAAATAGTTCTACTTTAGCAGAGTCCTTTCTCGCTGCTGGAAGCTAGGGTAGCCTTGCCTGCTAATCAAAAATGGAGTCGCAAGGGCCGGTAGTTGAAGATGATCAGCCAGATCTGGTGATGGATGGCTGAGCTAATTGTGTGCCAGATATGCTTGTCTACACCCATAGACTTGAGGGAGCAGAAATGGGTGCCATATCAGGGGAATAATCAGGATGGGAAACCGTAAAGGTTTTTCTGGGATTAGGGCATCAAAGATGGAGGTGAGGGAGTCGTTGAGCAAATCGGTAATTGCAGATATCACAGCAAATGGAAGACTAAAGGTTAGGCAGTTGGAAGTTTGAAAGTGCAGTTCTAAGAGACTTGGGGGTAGAAATTTTTCCGGGGCGGATGCAGAAGGAACTGGAGTTGGATGAGGGTTGGGGGGGTGTCGTGAGGGATATAAGGAAGTGGTCAGAGATGGCCTTGTCTGTGATCGAGTCCATGGGAGATGGCAAGGTCAAGGGGGTGCCCATGAATATGAGTAGCTGAGTTTATATGAAGGATTTAGGGAAGCTAGGAGGACAGTGAATTCAGAGGAGAGAGGGTAAGAGAAGCTGAGATGGAGATAGAAATCACTGAGGAATAGGAGTTTCTCAATGCAGAGGCTGAAGGAGGAAAAGAAGAAGGATATCTCGGGGAGAAACTTGGAGAGAGGCTTGTAGGGTGCTAGACAATGAGGTCCACGCCGCCACCATGGTGGTTTTGGTGGGGCTGGTGGTGGAAAGTATGCCTACATGGGAAGGCTTCGGTAAGGGGCAAGATGTCATCACAAGTTCAAGTTTGAGTCAAAGTCAGGATGTCAATACAATCATCTACAATAATGTGGTGGATGACAAGGGCCTTGTTCTTGAGTGAACACATATTCTGGAGGAAAATGCAAAGAGGGATGGTACGGTGACTGTTGATCATCTGGCAGAGTCCAAAAGGGGCTGTGGTGGGTGAGGTGAGCGGGATGGGAAGGAAGTTGGTGAGGTTAGCTCCCAATTGTCATGCCCGTCTCCACCCCTGCCTCAGTTCATCTGCTGCTGAAACCCTCTCCGCCTCTCTCTCCTTCTTTAAGACGTTCCTTGAAACCTACCTCTTTGATCAAACTTGTGGTCACCCCTGTCCTAATATCTCCTTACGTGGCTCGGTGTCAAATTTTGTTTGATAACGCGCCTGTGAAGTGCCATGGGACGTTTTACTACGTTAAAGGCGCTATATAAATGCAAGCTGTTGTTATTGTTGTTGAGTGGGAAGGTTGCTGATAGAGGAGATTAAGGCAGTTGGGGTTGCTGCTTGTAAAGAGGCACAACGGGTGCGTCAATGGGCCCTTCAGAGAATGGCTCAAGCCACAGAGGGTAAATCTTACTCATGGAGGATTCATGCCTGGCACAGCGACATGAAAGTAGAAAGGCAGAGGAGTAATGATGTGTTGGGTAGGAATTGAGGGGGAAAAGTACCCGAGAGAAGATAAATGAAAGCTGGTTTGGCTGGGTATCAGGAAGGGGAGCAGGAGAGTGAAGGATCAGAGAGGAAAAAAAAAAAGGGAGATGGGAGTAATGAGGTTGGGTCTGATGTGGCAGCCAAAATACACACCCAAACGGAAGTGGGGTTACATGGGTATGACAGAGATTTAGGTGAGACGTGTCATGGTTGTAAATAGAGGGGAGAGAGACGACAAAGCATCTGGCTTCTGCTCCCCATCTCTGCATACCCTTGCACTGCCAGTCCACACCCACCCCTCACCAACGCCCCCCCCCCTCTACAATATCTTCTAAATAAGAAATCCATTCCCCTTCTTTTATTGTGCTCCTAGTTGGCTTTCTTTATTGTGCATATTCTTTCAAGCTCTGATGGCAGGTTAGGCTGTAAAAGTGTTCATTTATCATCCCTGCTCAGTGATCAGCTGACTGGATCAGGGACACTGTAGTCAGGGAATGATTTTACAAGCATTGTCTAAAACAGAGGCATGCAAGGCAGAGACTGGGCTCCTGGGTTGAAAAGATAACAAATGTTATCCCAATAGCTCCCTGGCTTCTGTCATTAGACTGATACTGTTGCCAGAAGCTGAAACAAACTGATTCTTTTTCACATCAGTTTGGTACCTCAGCATTGTGTCCAGTGGCTAGCCAACATTAGTAACTCTCCCCAATTAGCACTGTGCTAGCTCACCAGTCACCATACATATTTGTCTTCTGTTGAACACTACATTTTGGACTAACATCTTAACGTGAGCACCGTGCCTTTGAACACAGTCAACTGAGGGTTCATGTCTGCTCAGCGCAATGCCCGGTAACTTGGCTAACATTGGTGCATCACTTAGGATTGTAGTTAGTGACCAAGCCACCAGTACCTACCCTCTGCTCAGTGGTCTGTTAGCAATCGGCAACTATTGGTAACTCAAGAGTCCAAGGTAAATGGAGTATATGCTGAATGTTGAACCTTAATGTGCCCAGATCAGCAGTACACTTTACAGTGACTGTATCAGGATCCCACCAGCACACAGTTTGAGTGAGTATCTGGTTTATGGCAGTTTGACTTACAAATTCAGTGATATACTAAGCACCCCACAAAACAAGGGAAAGACTGTCATGTCTTGCCACTCCTCTTTACTTGGTCAATCCCAACTTTTCAGTTTATATTTAGCTTCTGTTAGACTGTTAAGAGTTCAGGAAAAGACCTGAAATCTTCTTACCAGGCTTGGTAGCTCGATGGAGTTCAGGAAGGACAGTATATGGCACCTGTCCTTCACTTAGTGCCCCAACAATCACAACAGCATCATAACTGTCTGAAACAGAAAAATTTTCAAAAAAAAGATAATGCCAGACGACTATCTGTAAAATTTGGTCTTGCACAAGTGAACAGATAATAATCTCTTCCTTGGAGTGAGAAGACTTGTTTTGCATTAGAAATTAAAGCAAGAGTACTGGGTGGCACACTGAGGGACTTTGTAGTGCAGTAGGTTATCTCACTGTCACTTCTTTGTGTATATTAGTCTTTCACACACCCCTGTAAATGGATTGTTAAAAGTAGCAATATGTTTTCAGTCCATTATTTCAATTTAATTTGAAGTCATGTTGGACTGAACAGTCGAGTGCCCTCACAAATCCTTTCCATGTCTTTCATTTTCTCAACTTCTTCGTACAGCCAATGCCTCTTAATATTGAGTAAGGCTGTCATTTTTAACTGAATTGTTCTCCCCAGCATCACCATTCTATTGTCCTCTCTCTGGTAACTGTAATTGAAATGAATTAACATTTTTAACGCTACTCCGTTATACCGGCCACTGCATATAGCGGGCAAATTGCATCCGCACGAACGCGCCCGCCATAAAGGCTGGGGACTGTACCTCATCCAAGTGGATATTCTTCATGTGCAAACTTAGACAGTGAGTTTGAGCTACTTGACCACAGAGGGCAACATAAGGAGCCCAAATCTAACCTCACTTGACAAAAACATGGACAGACTGTCCAGCATGATCGGACCACTGGTTAATTTTTCTACTCCATAGCTCAGGGGGTATTGAGATCAATTGAAGCACCAAATGCTGTCCTGAACAGACTGGGAATCAAATCTGAGACCTTCTGAACTGCATAGAGATATTGATCACATATCATTCTATTCTGCTTCATGTCTTGTACAAAGTGATAGGGACAGTTTTGCATTCAAGACACTGTAAAATGACAATGTATTTAATCTAAGCAATTATTCAATTAGAAAACAATAGTACCAGATTTCTTCTTAGAAACACACTCAAAGATCAAAATAATTGCAGGTCTCAGGCAGTTACATGTTACTTTATCTGTTAAGTTACCTGAAGACGCTGGAAGCGACTCACTACCCAGTGTACATTTCTGGAGAGTTTGATACATTGATTTAGACTGTGCCAATTCCAACATTCCTTCACTGCCATCCACTCCATGAAAGTTACAGAATCCAAGTCTCTGTAACTAGACAAAAACAAAGATATGCAAAATACAGTTGTGCACAGGAAGCAATGATATTAGTGATTGGTTATACATCCAGCACTAAACGCAATTAGTAATGAGACTTACATCACGATTTGCAACCTGTCTGACAGATTTCTGTGACATGAATGACCCGTCCAACTCTTCCAATTATGGAGCAGGTGGTGTGCTATATTAGTGCAGACTTTTCAACATGACATGCACATCTGTGCTGTCCTGGTAGAAAGAACTTGCATTTATATAGTGCCTTTTGTGACCTCAGGACATCAGGACGTCCCAAAGCGCTTTACAGCCATTGAAGTATTTCTGAAGTGCAGTCACTGTTGAAATGTAGGAAACGCGGCAGCCAACTACAAGATCACGCAGCATTCATCAGAACAGGGGAAATCAAATCTGCGTCTTTCATTTAGTGGCAGTGTGTGTTGGCATTTCCACACATTGCAGCACATTAGAAAATGCATAATTAGTCCCATTTACGCCCAGTACACAAATGTATTTCACACATGATTATATGAAGCAGCTGCTGGTTAACAAATATATAAAGTAATATATTAGCTAACAGGTCAGAACTGCAAATAACTATAATTAAGTTGATTCAATGTATGGTCTCTAATGGAAGACATGGGAGGAATCTCACTACAATTCGGTCTGGAATGAAAGGGCTTAAAATGACATGAAGCTTAGAAGTAAAATGTACAACTTTCCCTCAAGTGGGACCAGCTCTCATATTGGTACATCTGTTATATGCACTGATTTTCAAAACTTCTTAATTATTAATAGAACCATAGAAAAGATACAGCATAGAAGGGGGCCATTCGGCACCATCGTGTCCGCGCCAGTTCAAAGAACAATCAGGTGCCCATTCTAATCCCACCTTTCAGCACCCGGTCCGTAGCCCTGCAGCTTACAGCACTTTAAAAGAGTTGAGGGTCCCTGCCTCTACCACCAATTTGGGCAGCGAATTCCATACACCCACCACCCTCTGGGTAAAAACGTTTTTCCTCATGTCCCCTCTAATCCTTCCGCCAATCAGTTTAAATCTATGTCCTCTAGTTCTTGAACTCTCTGCTATGGGAAACAGGTACTTCCTGTCTACTCTATCTAGGCCCCTCATAATTTTGTACACCTCAATCAAGTCTCCCCTCAGCCTCCTCTGCTGCAAGGTAAACAACTCCAGCCTATCCAACCTCTCCTCGTAGCTGCAATTTTCAAGCCCTGGCAACATTCTTGTAAATCTTCTCTGCACTCTCTCCAGAGCAATTACGTCCTTCCTGTAATGTGGTGACCAGAACTGCGCACAATAATCCAGCTGTGGCCTTACCAGCATTTTATACAGTTCCATCATTACATCCCTGCTTTTGTATTCTATACCTCGGCTAATAAGGGAGAGCATTCCGTATGTCTTCTTCACAACCTTATCTACCTGTACTGCCACCTTCAGGGACCTGTGCACATGCACGCCAAGGTCTCTCACTTCCTCTACCCTTTTCAATATATTCCCGTTTACTGCGTATTCCCTTTTATTGTTTGCCCTCCCTAAATGCATTACCTCACACTTCTCCGGGTTGAACTCCATTTGCCACTTTTCTGCCCTTTCCACCAACCCATCGATATCTTCTTGGAGTCTACAGCTATCCTCTTCACGATCAACTACACGGCCAATTTTTGTGTCGTCTGCAAATTTGCCAATCATGCCCCCTACATTCAAGTCTAAATCATTAATATATACCACAAACAGCAAGGGACCCAACACTGAGCCCTGTGGCACACCACTGGAAACAGATTTCCATTCGCCAAGACATGCATCGAATTTTACCCTTTGTTTCCTGTAACTGAGCCAATTTTGGATCCAATTCACCACATTTCCCTGTATCCCATGGGCTTTTACCTTTCTGACCAGTCTGCCATGTGGGACCTTGTCAAATGCCTTACTAAAATCCATGCAGACAACATCCACTGCACTACCCTCATCAATCCTCCTCGTCATTTCCTCAAAGAATTCAATCAGATTTGAAAGACATGACCTTCCCTGAACAAATCCATGCTGACTATCCCTGATTAAACCATGCCTTTCCAAGTGACAGTTTATCCTATCTCTCAGTATTGATTCTAATAGTTTGCCCACCACCGAGGTAAGACTGACCGGCCCATAATTGTTCGGCCTTTCCCTCGTACCCTTTTTAAACAATGGTACTATGTTTGCAGTCTTCCAGTCTTCCGGTATCTCCTCTGTATCTAGTGAGGATTGGAAAATGATCCTCAGAGCATCCGCTATTTCCTCTCTGGCTTCCTTCAATAGCCAAGGAAACAATCCATCCGGCCCTGGTGACCTATCAACTTTCAAGGATTCCAGTCCCTCTAGTACTTCCTCTCTCGTTATGTTTACCTTATCCAATATTTCACACCTCTCCTCTTTAACTACTACGTCCGGATCATCCCTTTCTGCTGTGAATACGGAGACAAAATATTCATTTAAAACCCTACCCACATCCTCTGCTTCTACACACAAGTTACCCGTATCACCCCTGATAGGTCTCACCTTTTCCTTAGCTATCCTCTTGTTCTTAATGTACTGATAAAACATCTTTGGGTTTTCTTTAATCTTACCAGCTAATATTTTATCAAGCCCTCTCAGTGCTTTCCTTATTTCCTTTTTTACGTCATCCCTGTACTTTCTATACTCCTCTAGGCTTTCTGCAGTATTTGTTTTTTTGTGACAGTCATAAGCTTTCTTTTTCTGCTTTATCTTGCCCCGTATACTTCTAGATAACCAGAGGGCTCTAAATTTGGCAGTGCCACCATTTTCTTTGAGGGGATGTGTCTGCATTGTACCTGTAGAATTTCACTTTTTAGTGCCTCCCACTGGCTTGCCAGATTTCTCCTCAAGTAGTTGTGCCCAGTCCACTTCTGCCAAATCACCTCTTAGTTCTGTAAAATTTGCCTTCCCCCAATTTAAAACGTTTACTCCTGATTTAACTCTGTCCTTTTCCATAATAATGCTAAAACTAACTGAATTGTGGTCACTATCCCCAATATGGTCACCCACTGTCACTTCACTCACTTGCCCATCTTCATTTCCCAGGACTAAATCTAGAATTGCATCCCCTCTTATTGGGCTTGTCACGTAGTGGCTAAGAAAGTTCTCCTGAACACCAATCAAGAATTTTGTGCCCTCTGTGCCCCTCACACTGTTTGAATCCCAGTTGATGTTAGGGTAGTTGAAGTCCCCTACTATTATTGCCCTCAGAAATTTTTGTTTTTCTATCTCCCTTTTGCTATTCGGGGGTATATTGTACACTCCTAGTAGTATGACTGCCCCTTTTTTCTTTCTTAGCTCAACCCATATGGCCTCGAATGATGATCCATTTAGTATATCATCCATTCTCACAACTGTAATTGATTCTTTAACCAATAATGCTACCCCCCCTCCTTTTTTATCACCCACTCTATCCTGCCTGAAAACTCAATATCCAGGGATAATATGCCAATTATCCCCCTCTTTAAGCCATATTCATATTAAGCCTTTATTCATCTTGATTTTTCTTTAAATCAGTGGAAATGTAATCTTTTGAGTTAATAACTTGGCATGCACACTTGTAACCAATACACAGTCTCCAAATCAGTATATTGTACACCCAGGTCAGGGGTATTTTGCTTAACTACCTGCTGTAATTCAACTCAGTTAATAGTTCAGTCATTCAGTGAAGCACAATTTACAAATTATAACCTGCACGAACATTCAAGTATCACATCGTTTCTAGTCCTATGAAAACTACATTTTTCAGATGTAGCAAGATACAGCGGACATCTGAGGAACAAAAGTCACTCACATTTAGAAACAGAAACAAAAATTCTAGAAATCTGTAAACAAAAATCCTATACATCAAAGAGCTTGATTGCTTGGTCAAAAAAGAAATTAAAACCCAAACCAAGTACAAGAATCTTCAGTGCAGTTCTTGTTCATAAGCTTTTAGCATTGTTAGCCTTTATTGGTAATTCGGTGTGTCAGAACACACGGCAAGCCACCTCTTGAGGAGAGCTTTAGTACTCTGATGTCAAGATTGCCAGGTCATTTACACAAGCTTTCAAGCTTTCCCGTGTGGTGAGTGTTTTGCAAACAGTGATACACTCCTCTCCAAAACAAAGTGTGAGCTACTCAAAAATAGTGCCATCATTGCAGAATTATTAGTATATATGCACAACAACTCACATTTATATAGTGCTTTTAGCATGGGAAAACGTCCCAAAGCATTTCATAGGAGTGTAATCAGACAAAATTTGACACAGCCAAATAAGCAGATATTAGGATGGGTGACTAAAAGAGTCTTAAATGAGGAAGGCGAGGCGGAGAGATTTAGGGAGGGAATTACAGAGTTTAGGCCCTGTAAGGCTGAAGGCACATCTGCCAATGGTGGGCCAAAGGGAGTGGGGGATGCACAAGAGGTCAGAGATGAAAGAACGCAGAGTTGATGGAAGGTTGTAGGACTAGAGGAGGTTACTGAGATAGGGGTGAGGCGATGGAAGGATTTGAACACAAGGATGAGAATTCTGAAATCAAGGTGTTGATGGACCGGGAGCCAATGTAGGTCAGCGAGCACAGAGGTGATGGGTGAGAGAGACTTGGGGCCCAATATTACCAGGGCGGCGATTGGGCGCATGGGTAACGTGCTCGGTGAAATCAGTCTGCCCTGAACGCAATCGCAGGCTGATTGGATCCACTTACCTCTTGTTCCGGGTTCCCCGCTGCTAAGCTGTGCAGCGGGCGGATTGCGAATGCGCAGTAAGGTCTGTCAGCTGGAGGAGCTCTATTTAAAGGGGCAGTCCTCCACTGACTGATGCTGCAAGAAATAGGAAAAATTACAGCATTGAGCAGCCCAGGGGGAAGGCTGCTCTCAGGTTTAATGATACCTCACTCCAGGTATTATTGGATGGGGTGAGGAGGAGGGGGAGGACAGAGATCTTCCCCCCGGCGGGCAGGAGGAAGCGGCCTGCCTCTGCCACCAAGAAGGCCTGGCTCGAGGTGGCAGAGGAGGTCACTTGCACCACCAACATATCGCGCACCTGCATACAGTGCAGGAGGCGCTGCAATGCCCCAAGTAGGTCAGCCAAAGTGAGTACACTTACTCTTTCCCCTACACTCCGTCTGCCACATCACTGCCCCCACCCCACATCTCCTTCTGCACTGCCAACACTACTCTGTCACATCACCCCTCATACCCACTCAAACCTCATCCTCATCTTACCTGCACTTACTCACCTTGCCCATACTCATCCCGCCACTACCGCTCAACCCAATCCTTATACAATCTCATGGCTCTACCTCATATTCACCCTCTCATGCATCTCTTTCACGGTCAGCCTCACTCAACCTGCCACTACCTGTGCTGCAGCCACAGGGCATGAATCACATATGTGCAGCAGGCAGCGTAAGGCAAACGTGTTGTGAGCATGAAAGGGATGTACAAGGCTGTTTGAGGGTTTGTCATGGTTTTTACTTATATTTAATTTCTGACCAACTCACATTACATATCATATTGGCACCACTACTGCCACGTCTTTGCGAATCTTGTCTGGTTTGTGCAATAATGCCCTTTCCTCAGGATCACAATGAAGACCCACAACTGATGCCACCCATTGTGTCACTGCAGAGTGGGTGTAGGTGTATTTGCAGGGCTCTTTTGTGCAGACGACTGAGTGACGTCGGCGATGTCCCCGGTGGCACCCTGGAAGGATGAGGAGGAGAAGTTGTTGAGGGCAGTGGTGACTTTGACAGCAACAGGTAAGATGATGATGCTCGGGCCAGCCGGGAGCAGCTCGGCATGAAGGAGGCTGCAGATGTCCACAACTCCATGTCGAGTGACTCTGAGCCTCTGTGTGCACTGCTGCTCAGAGAGGTCCAGGAAGCTGAGCCTCGGTCTGTGGACCCTGTAGCGAGAGTAGTGCCCTCTGCGACGCATCTCTCTCTGCGGATGCCCTCCCTCCTGCTGTGCAAGTGGATGTGTCACAGCACTGTGTTGTGGAGCTCCACGTATCAGAGGTGGACGGCGAGGCTGGTGATGCTGTTTGCCCTCCGAGGAGGTCATGACTGCAGCTACGGCGGCCCCCATCCGGAAGATGTACATCTGAGGGGGTCCGCAAGGTAGGTAAATGTGTCTGGACACCGGGGTAAGTGTGCAAGTTGGCGTATTTTATTGTTAGGAGGAGGGTGGTGGAGGCCAAACTTTGTCCAAAGTGACAGAGTGGCCTCCTGCAATGAGTGAGGGTCTCCCCCCCCACCTGTCAAATGGACCTTTGCAGCTGCCACAGGCTGATGGCTGCAACACGTCCATTTGAACTGGGAGTGTTTCCCCCAGTATGGGAAATAGTCCCAGTTGTTTGTAAAATCCCAACCCTCCTAAAATATCTCGTTAATCAGGTCTGTAAACGACCTGAAATACCAAAATAAATACTTGAAGTGGCACTCCGCTGGCTTTAATTGCCGGGGGGAGTCCCACATGCGGGGGCTACGCGCACATGTCAGCGCGTCTGTGGGAAACCCGGAAGTGGCGGGTTGGAGCCGGGCTCCCGACCCGCCCCGGGAATCCCCGATTTTCGGAGCCCCCCTGCCAGGAACGCACCCGATTGCGGGTGCTAAAATCGACCCCTTGGTGTGGGTTAGGATACGGGCACATTACTAGCATGTTATTATACAGATACAACATGTTATAAGTCAACAAGTACAAATTCAGAAACCTGATGCTTTTAGGGACCCTTCCCATGGTCTGAGTGATCCAGTTTGAAAACCTACGATCTACACTTCATGTTTACCTTTAACTGCAAATCAGAGGCAACCATGTAGTATATAAAGGAGGCATTTAAAAAAAACTGCTTCCTATTAATGACAATGTAACAACCTGTACAGCGACTAGCCCTGTCCCACAGGCTACGTCCAAGACCAGTGCTTGGTCTCGGTCTTCAGGCATTACTGCCGCTAGACACTCTGCAGCCAAAAGAGGAGCCTGGTAATCCAGAAATATCACATCCTGCAGGAGAAGCAATTGAAAAAGCAGTTAGTAACTTCAAGATTGGCTGCCTTCATCTGCAGCTATCCTTTCAGTTTATTTCTCATCCTTCCAGAATACCAACTTTACCATCTGTCCATTATAGCAGCTACCCATTTCTTAAATGAGTACAGAGCTCTGTTCTAAATCACCTTTCCTAGCAAATGATTTCAGCTGATCACCTTCTGTAAATATACCCTGATGTGTCCTTCACAATGCTGAACCTAGGCTTTCTATGTCCTGGCATATCTGAAAGTAATGTTTCAGGTTTACTTTCTCTATCCCGTTATGCATCTTACATATCTCAGCAGTCCCCAAGTCTCTTTCGAAGCTGACGAATCCTAGATTATCGAGATAGATAGATTATCACTTATTCTCCCTGGCACCATAGATCAGCTTGGTTACGCTCCTCTACATTGCTTTAGAGCCTACATGTCCTCCTTATGTTGTCGTGACCAGAACTCTATGCAATATTCTAAAAGTGGCTTAATCAGGGCACTCACTGTACATGACTCCTAAGCATTTGAATTCAATTAATTTGTCAATATAACAAATCACCTTATTTGCATTTGCTTTGTTTATTGTTTTTTCACATTCTTTGGACACAGTGAGTGGCAAGTCAAAGCACCCCAGGTCTTGTTCAGCTTCCCTCTTGGCAAGTCCTATCCAGTACATATACCTATATATTACCTCCAATGTACAACATAGGCATTTGCTCGTATTGAACTTCATTTGCTGCTGACCCACTTAGGTGCAAACTCAATGGATTTCTCCAACATCCTGACTGCTTCCTCTGAGTTCACAGTCCCTCATTAACTTGGTGTCACCCATGAGTTTATTTTGAATGTTGCTGGCATTCATTATCTATATTTTTTTTAAAAACGGTGAGTGGGTTGCAAAATTCCATCTAAAAATGCACTGAAAACTAATAACCTGGAACGTTAACTCTGTTTCTCTCTTCACAGATGCTCCCTGACCTGCTGAGTGTTTCCAGCATTTTCTGTTTTTATTTGAAAACTCTTATGTTGGGTCAATGAGAAAAACGATTTTAAAATAGTGTTAATATTTACTTGCAGTAACTGCTACACTTGCACTGTGATTGGCATTTACAGTGTTAAATGCAAGTCATGGTAACGTCAGGTCCAAAGTCCATCACTGGTACTGTGTTTTGGCTGTGAGTCACAATACAGTTCCAGTACAAAGACAAAAAAAATGGCAGATGCTGGAAATCCGAAACAAAAACAGAAAATGTTGGAAACACTCAGCAGGTCAGGCAGCAGATGTAAAAAAGGAAGACTGTTGATGTATCAGGCATAGCCCTTCCTCAGAACAATGACAGATGATGCCCGACTTGCTGGGTGTTTCCAGCATTTTTAGTTTTTGTTCTATTAAAAAGACAATGGGTGGCAGCGCAGGAATATCTCAACGCTCAACTTTCACCATCACGTTGAGCGCTTTGTGAAGTATTTTATTGAACTCTACTAATTTTGTTGTAAAAATAGAACGTAATCTTAAACCTTAAAATAAAATTAGTATTCACTTTAATATGAAACCAAAAGCAGCCACCACACAAAACAGATTCACCAATTTCCACCCATCCACACAGTACTTTTAGAATATAACCAATGTGACTTTAAAATGGAAACTGAATTACGACTGTGCATCCTGGTCCAATTACACTCCGCCCTCTAACCCCACTTCACCTAAAGACTACATTTGGTTTTGACTTCCTGTGTGCTGCCAGTTGGCACGGGACAGGCTGTGGACGGGGATCAGTGGAGAGAGGGAAAGATTCTGGGCTTCGTATTGCAGGGAGATTTTTTCTGCTCCCCCCACAGGAGATCAACTAGTAATATATTAAAATCAGTACCTGGGATACGCTTTCCTTTGAAAAATGTGATGTAAACATTCCAATGCTGATTCTCAAGTGACCCAAAGTTAGTTGTGGGGGGAGCAGGAATAATCTCCCTGAAATGAGAAGCCCAGGCTCTTGCTGTCTCTCCACCGCTCCCTGTCCACAGCCGTCCTGTGCCAACATCGGCTGTACCCTACACATTTTCAGGTCACTCTCAGGCCCAGCTGTAACCTCTTTCCTGCCACCAGGCAGTGTTTACCTGGTCTTGGTTGGCGCTGGCCTCCTCCCGCTTGTTTTCTGTTGCTCCTTGATGTCTGACGGTCAGCCACACCCGCTATCACAACTTGCTCCGTGCCACTCAGTGGCCTTTTGGATTGGGTCTTGGCACGTCAGTTCCTATTCCCACTTTTCCTGCTACTTTACCACCTTTCATATTTCAGGTCAGGTTTGCGGGTAGGGAGGGGTGGGGAAGAAAGGGAATGGAGGTGAGGGATGCACATCATGGGGTGGAGGGGCATGTTAAGAAGTCAGGGAGCGAGGAATGTTGGGGGGTGCAGGGAAGAGAGGCCACAGGGACATGTAAGAAGGCAGGGGGCAGAGAGCATGTTGGGGACAGAGGGGAATATTAATGGGGGCAAGGGTAATGTTAGGAGGGAAGAACAAAGATATGGGGCAATGGGAGGAGAGGGACATTTTAGGGATTGTCAAGGAGGAGGACATTAGGGAGTTGGGGTACTGGAATGTTGCTGGAAGTGGGATGTTAGAGGGTGAAGGGGCACACATGTATGTTAGGGGTCACATGCAGCTGTTAGGGAAGGCAGGGGACAGAGTGGGATGTTGGGGAAGACAGGTAGATTGGGGAAGGGGCAGAGTATAATGCTGGGGGAGAATTCAATGGGGTCAAGAGGAGAGGCGAAGGGAGGAATGGAGCTCAGGGGAAAGGATGCAATGGGAGCAACAGGGTAGGGATGCGAGGCGACACGGGCGTGACAAGGATGTTAGAATAGAAGGGATGAGGGGAAATGGCAAGGGACGTGGGGCTTAGGAAGCAGGCAAAGGGCAAGAAGATTAGAGCTGGATCCTCTTCACGTTGCTTTCTGGTACCACTGGAAAATGTGTCATGTTCCTCCCTTCCCTGTCACATCATCCACCACCTCACACACGAAAGCAAAGAAAGAAAATAGCAGAAGATGACGCAGAGACGAGAAAAGACCAAGAGAAGTGGATAGTGAAGGAAGCAGAACAGAAAGCGAGAGAAGAGGAGACATAAATAGAGAAGCAGCAATACAAAGGTGATAAGAGATAGGTGAAGAATAGACTTTATGCTATGACTTACTGCGAGCAATGCCATGGGAAATCTAATAGTATTACATTTAATTTGAGTCTTTGGCACCTTGATGTACCTATCTGGTTGTACGATACTATTGCAACCAACAGTCCATGACACCTTCCCTTTCTTGATAAGTGACATTGTTCCTTTGTTGCATTACCTGTTCATAGAGATCAGACCAGCTATCATAAAAGGACATTTTGTCTTCAACTGTGGACTCTTTATGAGCAGAGAGAATAGTTCTCTGTACATCTGCAAACGTTCTTGGATTGGCTGCCATTCTGGAAATAAAACAGAGAGCTGCTCAGAAACTATTCCTTCATTTCACTTTCCACGAACTGAGCAGCAATTTCATTTCATTGAAACCAGGTTATGTACATATTGTAAACACATTAGTTGCATACTGTAAATATAGGCCATTTTGCAATGAAATGTATGGAGAATTGGACTGCTTGCAGAATTCAAATCCTAGTCATTTTTCACTTTAAATAATTATACTTAGGAATAGTATTTATTCTCATATTCTCTACAGGATAAACAATTAAGCAAGCAAACAATTTGGCTTAAAACCACAAATATCTCCAGAAAAGTTCAGATTTATATAAAATTGAAAAGAAATCAAACAGGTATATTTGTATATCTATGTTGCATAATTTCAATTTGTAAATGATATGAGAAAGCAAGGAATATCGTGGTGCAAACAAAACAGAAATGAATACTATGTATTCTGACATACTGTAGCAAAATAGTGCATTACAGCAGATTAACAAAGACTGTTAATGGCAGAAGAGACCTACTGAAGACATATCCTAGGTATTTCAAAACTGCAGAAGCTAAGAAATGATGCAATACAGAAGAAATTTGAATGAACAATGTAGTACTAGACTGAATCACCAAAATGCAACTTAGATAGTTTGGACATGCAAGCAAAAAATCCTGACAACAGATTGGCGAAGACTTCATATGCAGAAGTAACAAAATTGAGAGGAAGAGCATGAAAATACTGGTTGGACTATACCAAGGAGGATATATTAGGGCCAATTTTGTGTAAGTTGTTAATTTTACATCTGATGGCACAACGCATTGATTTTTTTTAAAGCAAAAATCACATAACCTAACCATCAGTTTATTTTATGTAAACTGATAGAAGAGTTCTAAATAATTAACATATTTGCTAAGTGGGTTTCATTGGGAGCTCTCCCAATGAAACCGACTTAGCAAATACAGTACTCCCAAAAACCACAGGGTAGCATAAAATGGGAAAAGCCATTCAGTCTTACTCCTATTCCAATTTGAATGAAATCCCTGATTCTTTTAGCAAAAATATTTGTCTAGCCCCATGGCTTCACTATTCAGTCATTTCCTTCAGCCCAGGGCCCCACATAAACAGCAACAACCATGTCCTGTGGAGTGTTTGATCATCACAATCCATCCCGACAACCACAAATTCTATTCCAAAACAGTTATTGGGAGAGCTCCAAATATCCAGACAGCACAACCTGGTGTAAGTGGCTTGTTAGGATTATCCCAATCTGCAGGCCTGTACGGCGTCGTCGTCTATAATTAGTCATCTCTTCAAAGAATTGTCAAATACTGTTTGTCTTTAACAAATCCATGCTGACTGTCCTTGATTAAACCATACATTTCTAAATGTTTACTAATTTTCTCTCAAATTGTGGCTTCTAAGAGTTTGCCCACAATTAGACTAACTGGTCTATAGTTACTTATTTTGCCCTTCTCTCACTTCTTGAATAAAGATCTTATTCTCGATTCCCATGACAATTTGCATATTTAAGGATTGAAAAATTGTGACAAGAGCCTCTGCTATCTTTTCTCGGACTTCTTTCAATAGCCCTGGATGCACGTCATCAGGGCTCGACGACATTCTACCTTGAGTTCAGCTAATTTATTTTGAGGATTACTCTCTTTTCTACAGTTATCTCTAAAAATCATTCTATATTCTCCTCAATTCTATATTCTCACTTCCACCATCATTTGTAAAAACTGATGCAAAATACGTGATATCTCTGCCATACATTCATCCTCCATAATTACACTCCCTCTTTGTATACTGAGCCATCCTACTGCCTCTTTAATTGTTCTTTCACATTTTATATGCTTATCAAAACTTGTAATATTTCCTTTTATATTATCTGCTAGTCTTTTTTCATATTCTCTATTAGCCCTTCTACTCTCCCTTTTCACCTCCCCACTATACTTAAGATTTTCTTTAGTATTGTTAGCCTTAATTTTATCATATGCTTCCCTTTTAAGTTTTAATCTCTCTATTTGTCCATGGAACTCTATTCTTTGATATATCCCCTTTGGGAATATATTTATTTTGTACTCTATCCATCCCATATTTGAAGATTTTCCACTGATAATCCTTTGACCTGTTTTCTGCCCAGTTAAAATGGGCCACAACTTTGCTGTTTCCCAGTCCAGTACTCTTGTCTTTGACTCTTCATTATTTTTTTCATTCAACCTATGTTGTGGTCGCTATTTCCCAATTGTTCTCCTACTGTCACATCAGTTATTTACCGTACTTCATTTCCCAGAACTAAATCAAGCAATGTTCTTTCCTTGTTGGACGAGAGATCTACTGACTTGGGAAGCAGTCTTGGATGCATTCTAAACCACAAGTATTACTTTTACCCCAGTCTATTTGTGATATCCAATCACCCAATATTATTGTCTTGTAGCTCTTACACAGTTCTCTGAACAGTCTACAGATTTCCTCCTCTACCTCATCTCCACTGTTTGGTGGCCTACAATGCACACCAAGAATTGTAATTTTCCTTTCCTATTTCTTTATTCTATCCATATGAATTTTGTCTTAATGCAATCCTTCAGGACATCATTATGTTCTAGTACTATGATAGAATCTTTTATTAACACTACCATCCCACCCCTTTTTTCCCCCTTCCTAACTTCTGAAAATATTATAAAACAGGAATATTATGTTCCCAGTCCTGTCCAAATTTAAGCCAGGTCTCCGTTATAACTACTATATCATAACCATCCATAGCTATTAATGCTTCTAATGCTCCAATTTTGTTTTGAATGCTTTGTACATTCACATACATATCACTCAGTCCTGACTTCAATTTTTTTTGGAATGTTGATACATTATTTTTCTTCCTGGTTTTCTCTTAACTTTTTTGATATCCCTTGCCCAATCTACAATAATGTTTTCATCTTTCACTACCTCAAAGCCTTTCTTCACCTTTCTCCACTGATAATATTTTCTCACTATTTATTTAAGCTAAGACTTCTACTTCTACTCCAACAGTTTTATCAATCCTTCACTAGTCTCAAACTTGACGTTCCCCATCTCAAAAGAGGTGAGATGAAGTAAGATGGGATGAGGCTCATGTGGAGCAAAAACACACGACCTGTTGGGCAGAATGGCCCGTTTCTGAGCTGTAAAATTCTACGTAATGCCAAGTTAGTTTAAATCCTCTCCCATTGCTCTATTTATCCTCTCTGTAAGGATGGTGCCATTTTGGTTTAAGTCAAGGCTGTCCCTTTGGTATAGCCTTCCTTTGTTTCAGAACTCACTCCAATGCCCCATATGATCTCTTCCCTCCTGCACCATCCAAACAGACATGCATTGATCTTTCTAACTTTCTTCTTAACCTGTCCAGCAGGCGCACATGAAGCAATCCAGAGATTGCCAACCTTGAGGTCTTGCTTTTCAATCTAGATCCTAACTCCTTAAAGTCCCTCTGTGCAAAACTTCAAATGTACTTCTATCTACTTCGTTGGGTCCAACATGGATCCCAGAAGTTTATCTAACTGTTCCATGATGTCCTTCACCCTGGCACCAGGGAAGCAACATACCATTTGGGAGTCCCAGCCAAAACTGCAAAAAAGGCCATCTATTCTCCTGACTATAGAATCTCCCTGACAGTGGTTAAGTGAGTGGGCAAGAAGGTGGCAGATGGAATATAATGTGGGGAAATGTGAAATTATCCACTTTGGTAAGAATAATAGAAAAGTAAAATATTTTTTAAAAGGTGAGAGACTAAGAAATGTTGGTATTCAGAGGTATTTGGGTGTCCTTGGACACAAATCACAGAAAGTTAACATGCAGATACAGCAAGCAATTAGGAAGGCAAATGTATACTAGCCTTTATTGCAAGGGGTTTGGAGTATAAGAGTAAGGAGGTCTTGCTGCACCTGGAATACTGTGTACAGTTTTGGTTTCCTTACCTAAGGAAGGATATACTTGCCTTAGAGGGGGTGCAACGAAGGTTCACTAGATTGATTCCTGGGATGAAAGGGTTGTCCAATGAAGGGATGAAAGGGTTGTCCAATGAAGAGAGATTGAGTAAAATGGGCCTACGTTCTCTGGAGTTTTGAAGAATGAGTGGTGATCTCATTGAAACATATAAAATTCTTAAAAGGCTTGACAGGGTAGATGCTGAGAAGCTGTTTCTCCTAGCTGGAGAGCTAGGGGTCATAGTCTTAAGATAAGGGGTCAGCCATTTAGGACTGAGAGAAGAAATTTCTTCACTCAGAGGATTGTGAATCTCTACCCCAGAGGGCTGTGGATGCTCAGTCATTGAGTATATTCAAGACTGAGATCAATGGATATTTGGACACTAAGTGAATCAAGGGATATGGGGATAGAGTGGGAAAATGGAGTTGAGGTTGAAGATCAGCCATGATCTTACTGAATGGCGGAGCAGACTCCAGGGGCCGTATGGCCTACTCGTGCTCCTATTTCTTATGTTCTCCCACTACCACTCTCCTATTCTGGTAGTTTACCTGCTTCTCTCCCTTTCCTCCAGGTAGTCTCTTGCTTAATGGTGCCACAATGTTGCTCAGGACCACTGTCCTTTGAATCACTGTCCACCACTAAAGGCATGATTTTATCATGCCGGTGGGAGGAGAGTGGGGGAGCGGGATTTTCGGGTGTGAAACCCGGAAGGGAAGTAGGCGTGTCCAACCTTAATGAGACCAATGCTTCAGGGTTTCGCCTCCTTTCCTTTCCGCCTCCCTCCCCTCCTTTCCCTGGCTCTGTACTTGCTTAAAAACTTTAACTCTTTAACATCTTCCAGTTCTGACAAAAGGTCTTTGACCTGAAACATTGGGCTCAATATTAGCGGGGCGGTGGGTTCTCAGCCGGGGGTCGACTGGACGAGTGGGTAACGCGCCCAGTGACATCGGGGTGTTCCGCACGCAATTGCAGCTTGATTGAAGGTACTTACCTGTGCTTCCGGGTTTCCCGCTGGTAAGCTGCGCAGCAGGCGGACTGCGCATGCGCAGCATAGGCTGTCACCTGGAGGAGCCCTATTTAAAGGGGCAGTCCTCCACTGACTGATGCTGCAGAAAATAGGAAAAATTACAACATGGAGCAGCCAAAGGGGAAGGCTGCTCCCAGGTTTAATGATGCCTCACTCCAGGTTTAATTGGATGGGGTGAGGAGGAGGGGGAGGACAGAGATCTTCCCCCCGGCGGGCGGGAGGAAGCGGCCTGCCTCTGCCACCAAGAAGGCCTGGCTCGAGGTGGCAGAGGAGGTCACCTGCACCACCAACATATCGCACACCTGCATACAGTGCAGGAGGTGCTTCAATCACCCAAGTAGGTCAGCTGAAGTGAGTACACTTACTCATTTCCCTACGCTCCGTCTGCCACATCACCGCTCCGAACCCACATCTCCTTCTGCACTGCCAACACTACTCTGTCACATCACCCCTCACACCCACTCAAACCTCATCCTCATCTTACCTGCACTTACTCACCTCGCCAGTACTCATCTCGTCACTACCACTCAACCCAATCCTCATACAATCTCATGGCTCTATCTCATACGCACCCTCTCATGCATCTCTTTCACGGTCAGCCTCATTCAACCTGCCACTACCTGTGCTGCAGCCACAGGGCATGCATCACATATGTGCAGTAGGAAGCGTAAGGCAAACGTGTCGTGAGCATGAAGGGGATGCACAAGGGTGTTTGAGGGTTTGTCATGGTTTTTACTTATATTTAATCTCTGATCAACTCACATTACATATTATATTGTCACCACTACTGCCACGTCTTTGCGAATCTTGTCTGGTTTGTGCAATAATGCCCTTTCCTGAAGATCACTATGAAGACCCACAACTGATGCCACCCATTGTGTCATTGCAGAGTGGGTGTAGGTGTATTTGCAGGGCTCTTTTGTGCAGACGACTGAGAGACGTCGGCGATGTCCCCGGTGGTACCCAGGAAAGATGCGGAGGAGAAGTTGTTGAGGGCAGTGGTGACTTTGACAGCGACAGGTAAGAAGATGGTGCTGGGGCCAGCCGGGAGCAGCTCGGCATGAAGGAGGCTGCAGATGTCCACGACTACATGTCGAGTGACTCCGAGCCTCCATGTGCACTGCTGCTCAGAGAGGTCCAGGAAGCTGAGCCACGGTCTGTAGACCCTGTGGCGAGGGTAGTGCCCTCTGCGACGCATCTCTCTCTCTGCAGTTGCCCTCCCTCCTGCTGTGCAGGTGGATGTGTCACAGCACTGTGTTGTGGAGCTCCACGTGTCAGAGGTGGACAGCGTGGCCGGTGATACTGTTCGCCCTCCGAGGAGGTCATGACTGCAGCTACGGCGGCCCCCATCCGGAAGATGTACATCTGAGGGGGTCCGCAAGGTAGGTAAATGCGTTTGGACACCGGGGTAAGTGTGCAAGTTGGTGAATTTTATTGTTAGGAGGAGGGTGGTGAAGGCCAAACTTTGTCCAAAGTGACAGAGTGGCCTCCTGCAATGAGTGAGGGTCTCCCCCCACCAACCTGTCAAATGGACCTTTGCAGCTGCCACTGGCTGATGGCTGCTACACGTCCATTTGAACTGGGAGTGTTTCTCCCAGTATGGGAAACAGTCTCAGTTAATTTCAAAGTCCCAGCCCTCCTAAAATATCAGATCAATCAGGTCTGTAAACCACCTGAAGTACCTGTTTAAGTACTTTAAGTGGCACCCCGCCGGCTTTAATTGCTGGCGAGAGTCCCACATGCAGGGGCTGCGCGTGCATGTCAGCGCGTCACTGGGGAACCCGGAAGTGGGCGGGTTGGAGCCGGGCTCCAAACGCGCCCCGGGAATCCCCGATTTTCGCAGCCACCCCGCCACGAGCGCACATGATTGCGGGTGCGAAAATCGAGCCAATTAACTCTGTTTCTATCTCCACAGATGCTGCCTTGCTTGCTGAGCTTTTCCAATATTTTCAGTTTTTCTTTCACTATTCTAGCTCCTTTTTTAAAAATTCGTTCGTGGGATGTGGGCGTCGCTGGCGAGGCCGGCATTTATTGCCCATCCCTAATTGCCCTTGAGAAGGTGGTGGTGAGCAGCCATCTTGAACCGCTGCAGTCAGTGTGGTGAAGGTTCTCCCACAGTGCTGTTAGGAAGGGAGTTCCAGGATTTTGACCCAGCGACGATGAAGGAACGGCGATATATTTCCAAGTCGGGATGGTGTGTGACTTGGAGGGGAACATGCAGGTAGCATTGTTCCTATGTGCCTGCTGCTCCTGTCCTTCTAGGTGTTAGAGGTCGCGGGCTTGGGAGGTGCTGTCGAAGAAGCCTTGGAGAGTTGCTGCAGTGCATCCTGTGGATGGTACACACTGCAGCCACAGTGCGCCGGTGGTGAAGGGAGTGAATGTTCAGGGTGGTGGATGGGGTGCAAATCAAGCGGGCTGCTTTGTCCTGGATGGTGTCGAGTTTCTCGAGTGTTGATGGAACTGCACTCATCCAGGCAAGTGGAGAGTATTCCATCACACTCCTGACTTGTGCCTTGTAGACGGTGGAAAGGCTTTGGGGAGTCAGGAGGTGAGTAACTCGCCGCAGAATACCCAGCCTCTGACCTGCTCTTGTAGCCACGGTATTTATATGGCTGGTCCAGTTAAGTTTCTGGTCAATGGTGACCCCCAGGATGTTGATGGTGGGGGATTCGGCAATGGTAATGCCGTTGAATGTCAAGGGGAGGTGGTTGGACACTCTCTTGTTGGAGATGGTCATTGCCTGGCACTTGTCTGGCGCGAATGTTACTTGCCACTTATCAGTCCAAGCCTGGATGTTGTCCAGGTCTTGCTGCATGCGGGCACGGACTGCTTCATTATCTGAGGGGTTGCGAATGGAACTGAACACTGTGCAATCATCAGCGAACATCCCCATTTCTGACCTTATGATGGAGGGAAGGTCATTGATGAAGCAGCTGAAGATGGTTAGGCCTAGGACTCTGCCCTGAGGAACTCCTGCAGCAATGCCCTGGGGCTGAGATGATTGGCCTCCAACAACCACTACCATCTTCCTTTGTGCTAGGTATGACTCCAGCCACTGGAGAGTTTTCCCCCTGATTCCCATTGACTTCAATTTTACTCTGGCTCCTTGGTGCCACACTTGGTCAAATGCTGCCTTGATGTCAAGGGCAGTCACTCTTACCTCACCTCTGGAATTCAGCTCTTTTGTCCATGTTTGGACCAAGGCTATAATGAGGTCTGGTGCCAAGCGGTCCTGGCGGAACCCAAACTGAGCATGTGAGCAGGTTATTGATGAGTAAGTGCCGCTTGATAGCACTGTCGACGACACCTTCCATCACTTTGCTGATGATTGAGAGTAGACTGATGGGGTGGTAATTGGCCCGTTTGGATTTGTCCTGCATTTTGTGGACAGGACATACCTGGGCAATTTTCCACATTGTCGGGTATGCCAGTGTTGTAGCTGCACTGGAACAGCTTGGCTAGAGATGCAGCTCGTTCTGGAGCACAAGACTTCAGCACTACAGCCGGGATGTTGTCGGGGCCCATAGCCTTTGCTGTATCCAATGCACTCAGCCGTTTCTTGATATCACCTGGAGTGAATCGAATTGGCTGAAGACTGGCTTCTGTGATGGTGGGGATATCGGGAGGAGGCCGAGATGGATCGTCCACTTGGCATTTCTGGCTGAAGATGGTTGCAAACGCTTCCGCCTTATCTTTTGCACTCACCTGCTGGACTCTGCCATCATTGAGGATGGGGATGTTTACATAGCCTCCTCCTCCCATTTGTTGTTTAATTGTCCACCACCATTCACGACTGGATGTGGCAGGACTGCAGAGCTTTGATCTGATCCGTTGGTTGTGGAATCACTTAGCTCTGTCTATAGCATGTTGCTTCCGCTGTTTAGCATGCATGTAGTCCTGAGTTGTAGCTTCACCAGGTTGGCACCTCATTTTTAGGTACGCCTGGTGCTGCTCCTGGCATGCTCTTCTGCGCTCCTCATTGAACCAGGGTTGATCCCTGGCTTGTTGGTAATGGTAGAGTGAGGAATATGCTGGGCTATGAGGTTACAGATTGCGCTGGAATACAATTCTGCTGCTGCTGATGGCCCACAGCACCTCATGGATGCCCAGTTTTGAGCTGCTCGATCTGTTCTGAATCTATCCCATTTAGCACGGTGGTAGTGCCACACAAGATGATGGACGTTGTTCCCAGTGTGAAGACGGGACTTGGTCTCCACAAGGACTGCGCGGTGGTCACTCCTACCAATACTGTCATGGACAGATGAATTTGCGACAGGTCGACTGGTGAGGACGAGGTCAAGTAAGTTTTTCCCTTATGTTGGTTCGCTCACCACCTGCCACAGGCCCAGTCTGGCAGCTATGTCCTTCAGGACTCGGCCAGCTCGGTCAGTTGTGGTGCTATTGAGCCACTCTTGGTGATGGACATTGAAGTCCCCCACCCAGAGTACATTCTGTGTCCTTGCTACCCTCAGTGCTTCCTCCAAGTGGTGTTCAACATGATTCATCAGCTGGGGGAGGACAGTAGGTGATAATCAGCAGGAGGTTTCCTTGCCCATGTTTGACCTGATGCCATGAGATTTCATGGGGTCCGGAGTCAATGTTGAGGACGCCCAGGGCCACTCCCTCCTGACTATATATCACTGTTCCGCCACCTCTGGTGGGTCTGTCCTGCCGGTGGGACAGGACATACCCAGGGATGGTGATGGAAGAGTCTGGGACATTGGCTGAGAGGTATGATTCTGTGAGTATGGCTATGTCAGGCTGTTGCTTGACTTGTCTATGGGGCAGCTCTTCCAATTTTGGCACAAGTCCCCAGATGTTCGTGAGGAGGACTTTTCCGGGTCAAATGGGCTTGGTTTGCCTTTGTCGTGTCTGGTGCCTAGTGGTCCGATGCCGGGTGGTCCGTCCGGTTTTATTCTTATCGTGACTTTTTTTAGCAAGATTTTACAACTGAGTGGCTTGCTAGGCCATTTCAGAGGGCAATTAAGAATCAACCACATTGCTGTGGGTCTGGAGTCACATATAGGTCAGATCTGGTAAGGACGGCAGGTTTCCTTCCTTAAAGGACATTCGTGAACCAGATGGGTTTTTACGACAATCCGGTAGTTTCATGGCCACCATTACTGATATTAGTATTTTAATTCCAGATTTTATTTAATTAATTGAATTTAATTAATTGAATTTAAATTCCCCAGCTGTCGTGGAGGGATTTGAACTCATGACTCCGGATCATTAGTCCAGGACTCTGGATTACTAGTTCAGTAACATAACCACTATGCTACCATACCCTTCTCCTCAATTGAACACCCCACACTTATCACCCACCCATTTCGCTTTCAAAGTCCATATCGTAAAAATTGAAGAGCAAGCTTGGCTCAGTTGGCAGCATTCTCACCCGAGTCAGAAGGTTGTGCGTTCAAGCCTCATTCGAGGACTTGAGCGCATAAACTAGGCTGATACTGTAGGTACTGCACAATTAGAGGTGTCAACTGTTGGACATTAAATCAAGGCTCCGATGGCCTACTAAAGTAGTTCACATAGGCACTAAAGATCCTGTGGCACTATGCAGAGAAGAGTAGAGAAATCCAGTATTCTGCATAATGTTGTTCGCTCAACCAACACTACTAAAAGTCATTCATCTCAATTCTTATTTGTGGGACCTTGCTGCGCACAAAATAGGTACTATGTTTGCATACATAACAGTGACCACACTTCAGAGTAATTCATTACATATGAAGGGACTGTTTCCAAGATATGATTATGTGCAATTTTTTTCTTCACCATTCGTACCAGGTCGCTGGCAAATTCCTCACTGAAATATTTTCCCTATCTTCCATATTTGCATCTGGTTATTCCTCATCCTCAATAACATGAACACCTAAATTCCCCCTGTTCCCTCTCTTATTTCTTCTGCCTCCTGCTCTCATTCAATCTCGCTCCCTACATTTTCCACCCCCTTAACCTCACATTAAGCAAGGCCTTGCCACCTCCAAGGTCTCTAGCATTGACAAGGGCACCTCTTACTAATTTCCTTTGCCATCCATATTTCCATGCCTACAGACCCTCTACCATCACCCCCCACTGTGGCAAAAACTATTCCTTAGTTACCCATTATCTTCAATGTCCCTCTCCTCTACCCGTCCACAACACCAATACTTCTGTCAAACCTACTCAACAGCTGTTTTGTTTCAGTTTTCGAAGCCCTCGTCTCCATCAGATTCCTCACGGTGTTTCATCTCCACGGTACCATCTGGTGCAACACTCATCTGGGTGTCCTTAAACACACATGGCACACAACCAGCATGGTCGTCCATCACCATATCTGGCTTGCCCACCTCAAAGAGCATTAGTTCTCTCACTTTGTAGCCAAATCCTTTCAATATTCTCGGGCAACTTCAAACCCCTCTTCTCCAATACAAACTGTCTGCTTCAACCTCCCTCCCCTGCTTTCTCCATCCAGCTGCAAGGATATCATAGATTTCATCATCTGTAACATTGAGGCTACATCCACTCAGTTGCCTCAGTCTTTAACTACACCATCGCCCTTTCCAACCTCGCAATACTTCATAGCTTCACCCTTATCTCCACCCAGACCACATTAGACTCATCTTTCTCACCTGCAACCTTGACCTCCTCTTGATCCAGCTCCTGACATTCAACTACCCTGCCTTGCCCAAAGCTCACTCATATAGGTGAAAGGAATGGGGGTGGGGGTTGGTGCTGGAAGAGGCGCAGGTTCAGAGCGCCAACTAAGTTCACATGCAAATAAGTAGGGAATAGGAGTCCTTAACTTACATGAGCTGTGGCAGAAACTCCACATTTTAGCCTTGATTTCATCCCCCTTCTTGCTCGGCATGAACTGGATGGCGTGCAACTTGAGCATCCCACTAGACTGAGCTGAGTTTCAATCCCCATATCTAGTTCAAAATCCATCAAAGCTTTTGTCATCTCCAGGCTCGCTACTTGCCAATACTGTCCATGTTAATTTCCCGAGCTCTATCCTACATGAACAAATGCTTACATTCTATCCCATATTTGGTAGGTTTCACTTACCCATCATTCTGGCCTCAATAATCGCCATTGGCTCCCCGTTTCTCAGGAAAACGGCCTCAAAATCCCTGTCTACAAATCCCTCCATACCCTAACCATTCTCCCGCTCAGTAAGGGCCTGACCTCCCCCCCTCTCACAAAACCGCTTGACGCTCGCGCTACCTTTCAAATCTTCGCGTTCAGGCGCGCGAGTCTAACCGCCGTCCGCAATCGGGCCCTTCCTCCAGTCGCCATAACAGTCACTGTACTTTGAGCAGTGGATCAAAGTCGTGCTCGAGCACTCCATGTACTGCCGCATTCTAACCCTGAAAAAAACCTCCACCTCACAAATTACTGTAACCGCTGCGTAAAGTGCAAGTCTGCTACAGAAACAAATTGTCATTTGATACAACTTCAGCTTCAAAACAACGTGTGCACAACAGCGCGCACTTTCCACCGCTGTCAATAGCAGGATTTGCTAACTGCGCAAATAACATTTTACGGTAAGGTTTACGATAAAATCACTATTAGCACAGAAATACATCGTGGAAAAGTTTGTTCAACACTTCCCCAGTCTTGAAAGAGTAATCATAAACAGAGAATTACGACCTTTCAATCTCCTTTGTCTCCCAGCAGCCCGTTCATTTGGAAAGACGCCATTCTTTTTCTGAAGAATGTGCTAATGGATAGGCAGGACTGCCGACCATAGGAACGCCTGTAAGAGTCAAGATTCGGCCAAGCCTTTAAGGTGAGAGGTGTAATAAAAGAAAAAAAAAATCTGGATTTAGAGTTAGTACAAGCCTCCAGAAGCTTTAGTTGTCACAGAGTGTCACACATTAATGCAATTGATAATCAAAAGCAACAACAACTTGCATTTATATAGTACTTTTAACATAGTAAAATGCCCCAAGGCATTTCACAGCAGTGTAATCAAATAAAATTTGACACTGAGCCACATAAGCAGGTATTAGGACAGGTGACTAAAAGCTTGGTCCAAGAGGTAGGTTTTAAGGAGTGTCTTAAAGGAGGAGAGTGAGGCAGAGCAGTTTAGAGAGGGCATTCCAGAGCTTAGGGCCTAGGCAGCTGAAGGCACGGCCTCCAGTGGTGGAGCGATTAAAATCGGGGATGCATCAGAGGCAAGAATTGGAGGAGCGTAGAGATCGCATAGGGCTGGAGGAGGTTACAGAGATGGGGAGGGGCGAGGCCATGGAGGGATTTGAAAACAAGGATGAGAATTTTAAAATCGAGGCATTCCCGGACTGGGAGTCAATATAGGACAGCGAGCACAGGGGTGATGGGAGAATGGGATTTGGTGCATGTTAGGATATATGCAGCAGAGTTTTGGATAAGCTCAAGTTTATGGAGGAAATTAGAGATGCATGTAACAAGGGTACTACTGTAATGGGTGACTTTAATCTACATATAGACTGGCCAAATCAAATTAGCAATAATACTGTGGAGGATGAATTCCTGGAGTGTGTACGAGATGGTTTTTAGACCAGTACATTGAGGAGCCAACTAGAGAACAGTCTATCCTAGATTGGGTATTGTGCAATGAGAAGGGGTTAATTAATAATCTTGTTGTGCGGGGTCCTTTAGGGAAGAGTGACCATAACATGATAGAGTTCTTCATTAAGATGGAAAGTGAAGTAGTCCAATCCGAAACTAGGGTCCTAAGTCTAAACAAAGGAAACATGAAAGTATGAGGAGTGAGTTGGCTATGATAGATTGGGAAGCTTCATTAAAAGGCAATGGCTAACATTTAAGGAACGAATGCATGAATTGCAACAGTTATGCATTCCTTTCTGGTGCAAAAACACAAAAGGAAAAGCGGCCCAACCATGGCTAACAAAGGAAATTAAGGATAGTATTAAATCTAAAGAGGAGTCATATAAAGTTGCCAGAAAAAGTAGCAAGCCTGAGGATTGGGAACAGTTTAGAATTCAGCAAAAAAGGACCAAGAGGTTGATTAAGAGGGGTAAAATAGAGTATGAGAGGAAACTTGCAAGGAACATAAAAGTGGACTATAAAAGCTTCTACAAGTATGTAAAAAGAAAAAGATTAGTGAAGGCAAATGTAGGCCCCTTATAGTCCGAAATGGGAGAATTTATAATGGGGAACAAATACTTTGGTTCTGTCTTCACGGAAGAGGACACAAATAACTTCCCAGAAATGTTAGGGAACCAAGGGTCTAGTGAGAAGAAGGAATTAAAGTAAATTAGTATTAGTAAAAAAAATAGTGCTGGAGAAATTAATGGGACTGAAAGGCAATAAATCCCCAGGGCCTGATAATCTGCATCCCAGAGTACTAAAAGAGGCAGCCATGGAAATAGTGGATGCATTGGTTGTCATCTTCCAAAATTCTATAGATTATGGAACAGTTCCTGCAGATTGGAGGGTGGCAAATGTAACCCCACTATTTAAAAAAGGAGGGAGAAAGAAAACTCGGAACTACAGACCGGTTAGCCTAACATCAGTAGTAGGGAAAATGCTAGGGTCTATTATAAAGGATGTGATAGCAGGACACTTGGAAAATATCAACGGGATTAGACAAAGTCAGCATGGATTTATGAAAGCGAAATAGTGTTTGACAAACCTACTGGAGTTTTTTGAGGATGTAACTGGTAGAATAGCTAAGGGAGAATCAGTGGATGTGGTGTATTTGGATTTTCAGAAGGCCTTTGATAAAGTCCCACATAAGAGGTTAGTGTGCAAAATTAAAGCACCTGGGATTGGTGGTAATATACTGGCATGGATTGAAAATTGGCTAACAGGCAGGAAACAGAGAGTAGGAATAAATGGGTCTTTTTCAGGGTGGCAGGCAGTGACTAGTGTGGTACCGCAGGGATCAGTGTTTGGGCCCCAGCTATTCACAATATGTATCAATGATTTGGATGAGGGAACCAAATGTAATATTTCCAAGTTTGCTGACAACACAAAACTAGGTGGGATTGTGAGTTGTGAGGAGGATGCAAAGAGGCTTCAAGGTGATTTAGACAAGTTGAGTGAGTGGGCAAATACATGGCAGATGCAGTAAATATGAAGTTATCCATTTTGGAAGGAAAAACAGAAAGGCAGAATATTATTTAAATAGTGATAGATTGGGAAATGTTGATGTACAAAGGGACCTGGGTGTCCTTGTACACCAGTCACTGAAAGCAAACATGCAAGTGCAGCAAGCAGTTAGGAAGGCAAATGGTATGTTGGCCTTCATTGCAAGAGGATTTGAGTACAGGAGCGAGGATGTCTTACTGCAGTTATACAGGGCCTTGGTGAGACCACACCTGGAGTAATGTGCAGTTTTGGTCTCCTTACCTAAGAAAAGATATACTTGCCATAGAGGAAGTGCAGCGAAGGTTCACCAGACTGATTCCTGGAATGGCAGGACTGTTATATGAGGAGAGATTGGGTCGACTCGGCCTGAATTCACTCGAGTTTAGAAGAATGAGAGGGGATCTCATTGAAACATATAAAATTCTGACAGGGCTAGACAGACTGGATGCAGGGAGGATGTTTCCCTGGCTGGGGGGTCCAGAACGAGGGGTTACAGTCTCAGGATACGGGGTAGGACATTTAGGGCTGAGATGAGGAGAAATTTCTTCACTCAGCGGGTGGTGAACCTGTGGAATTCTCTACCGTAGAAGGCTGTGGAGGCCAAGTCACTGAATATATTTAAGAAGGAGATAGATTTCTAGACACAGAAGGCATCAAGGGGTATGGGGAGAGAGCGGGAATATGGTATTGAAATAGAGAATCAGCCATGATCATATTGAACGGCGGAGCAGGCTCAAAGGGCGGAATGGCCTACTTCTGCTCTTATTTTCTATGTTTCTATGGAGGGTGGAAGAAGGGAGGCTAGCCAGGAGAGCATTGGAATAGTCGACTCATGAGTAAACCTGAGGATTACTTGTTTGATGATAATCAAGTAAACGGCAACCAACATGGATTCATGAAGAGGTTGTCTGCCCAACTTTATTATGTTATTGTAGCGAGTGACATGGCAAATGGATTTAGGAGCACCATGTGACATGGTATAGCTTCATTTCCAAAAAAGCATCTCACAAAGTTGTGCACAAAAGCTCAACGTGGTGAGGATTCAAGATGCAACCTAGGAATAGACAAAATTGGCTGGGGAACTACCGAGTAGCATTCAATCCCAATTAAGGTCACCGAACAGCAGATTTCACATTGGATCTCTGTGACACCCACTGACACGCCTGATAATTCTATGTTTACCCGGACAGGCATAGGCCCACAGATAGACATGGCCATGTGTTCTACTGTGTAAGGATATATTTTATCTGTTCTACTGTGTAAGGATATATTTTATCTGAAATCCTTTGTTCAGTCATAACATGATGTGGAGATGCCGGTGATGGACTGGGGTTGACAATTGTAAACAATTTTACAACACCAAGTTATAGTCCAGCAATTTTATTTTAAATTCACAAGCTTTCGGAGATTTTCTCCTTCCTCAGGCAAATGTTTCAAGATCTCCTTGAAGCCTACGCATTTATACATATTGAACAATAAAACATGGTGTTTACAGACTGCCCCTGCAACTGCCCGTTGCCAAGGCAATCACCGTGTTCAGACAGAAAGTCATAACATAATATGGGACAGAAAGCTGAGGGCAGGTGTTACTAATTTCACAGGTATAAGTAGATATTCTCTTGTGCTCATCATCACTGGTTACTCCTATAAGCGGACTATGCATCCTCTATAACAGTACACCTTTATTGCTCAATATCTAGTTAAACAAAAGCATGATCTGGGAATCATGGCATAGACCCCTTGTGTCTGCTATGATATCCGGATCATGCTGTTGTTTAACTAGATATTGAGCAATAAAGGTGGTTAGCTCATTTATTTGTCATTTCCCTGGAGAGAATGTATTACACAAAATGTCTGTTCCCTGGCTGCTTCTGATCAGCTTTATAAAAACATAAAACTAGCAAGGAGTGCTGAGAGACACCGGTGAAGTATATCTGTACCTCCTTGTATAGTATTCATAATTCCATATTAATTCAGTGTAATAACATATAATAAATGTAGGTTTAGAAAAGGGAATAATTTATTGATAAGAAGTTCCCTGAAGTTGTGCTGTAGTCCATTAGTATTTACAATTGAGTTGCCTAGTGGCTTAGGCATTGCCCAGTGTAGCAATAAGTGATACAGACCAGAAGTTTGCATTATCCTCAATATCCTTGGGGTAAAGAGAGAAAAGAAATCATTTATGATCAAAAGTCAGTTGCTTGTGCTAGAAAGTGTGCACTTGTGGATGTCAGGCAAGGACAGGAATGGACTTGTCTGATGTCTACTGTGGTAAAATAGCCTGCCAGCACTCTGGGCTCACACATTGGCCACTTAGTTGAGGTACCTGAGAGCTGAGGTGCTCGTGGAACTTACCCCAGCACCAGGCAATGCCTTCAGGAGAGATAATGGAAGAAACTTAACTGTGTTGCCTAATTTTCTCTGCTGATGTACTCTTGTCAAGTAAAAGAATCTTAATAAAAAATGTTTTGCTCCATTGACTGGCAGAATCACCTATCTCCACTGGGTGGCAGGAGAGACTCACCAAGTCTAATGGGTTCAAACTTTAAAGCTGTTAAAAGCTTGAGCATTGCAGTGATAAAATATCGCCACATCAGATAAAGTGATTCTCCTTGTACTCATTGTTTCCCTCTTCAAGGATGCTTATAGCAGCCTTTTATGGTCATTGGGAAAGCAGTCAGAATGGTCCATTTGGACTCCTGGCATTCCAAACAGCTGATTTTGGCATGCAGTGAGGTCTCCTATTAAACAGCCTGCACAATGTAGGCCCGGCACACAGCTGCGTCTGGTGCACTGGCTGACACTGAACCTGACTCCTTGTGCATTGCAACCTGGGAACAATTTTCTTTGTCCGATTAGTGCCAGAAATAAAATTGATTGTCACTAAAGAATGTATTGGGTAGAACTGGACTGTTTGAGAGAAAAGCCTGCAGTGTTCAAAGAAAAGCTTGTGACCAGTCCAGTTAGTACAACAATGGATACTAAAACTGCAATAAGCCTGTGCAGTTAGGACAACTTCTGACAGTGTTGAGGTTAGTCTATGTTTAATTGCAGAATTTTGATACTGATGAGACTGCAGTTCTACCTCAGGAAGAAGTCAGGCTATGGTCACAACTTTGTTTTGACAGAGCTTGTGGTAAGCATCTACCCAGCCTTTTTTTCCAACAACAGTAAATGTGAAGAATAGATGGATGAAGAGAAGATAGCCTTGTTGAGGCCATAATGACTGCAGACTAAGGTTTTTTTTATTTAGAAAAGGATTTCTCTGCAGTAACCTTGTCATTAGTAACAACTCAAGTACATTGGGCCCGATGTTAGCAGGGCTGTGGGTTCTCGGTGGGGGGGCTATAGGGCACATGGGTAATGCGCCCGGTGAAATTAGTCAGCTTCCCGCGCGATTGTAGCATCCAATCCACTAATTGGATCCACTTACCTGGTCCTCCGGGTTCCCCACTGCTGATCTGCGCGTCGGGCGGGCTGCGCATGCGCAGTGAGATCTGTCAGCTGGAGGAGCTCTATTTAAAGGGGCAGTCCTCCACTGACAGATGCTGCAACAAATAGAAAAAATTACAGCATGGAGCAGCCCAGGGGGAAGGCTGCTCCCAGTTTAATGCTGCCTCACTCCAGGTATCAATACATGGGGTGAGGAGGAGGGGGAGGGGGAGGACAGAGATCTTCCCCCCCGGCGGGTGGGAGGAAGCGGCCTGCCTCTGCCACCAGGAAGGCCTGGCTCGAGGTGGCAGAGGAGGTCACCAGCGCAACCAACATATCGCCCACCTGCATACAGTGCAGGAGGCGCTCCAATGACCTCAGTAGGTCAGCCAAAGTGAGTACACGTACTCTTTCCCCGACACTCTGTCTGCCACATCACTGCCCCCACCCCACATCTCCTTCAGCACTGCCAACACTACTCTGTCACATCACCCCTCACACCCACTCAAACCTCATCCTCATCTTACCTGCGCCTACTCACCTCGCCAGTGCCACTCAACCCAATCCTCATACAATCTCATGGCTCTATCTCATACTCACCCTCTCGTGCATCTCTTTCACGGCCAGCCTCACTCAACCTGCCTGTGCTGCAGCCACAGGGCATGCATCACATGTGCAGTAGGCAGCGTAAGGCAAACGTGTCGTGAGCATGAAGGGGATGCACAAGGGCGTTTGAGGTTTTGTCATGGGTGTTACTTATATTGAATTTTTGACCAACTCACATTACATATTATATTGGCACCACTACTGCCATGTCTTCGCGAATTTTGTCTGGTTTGTGCAATAATGCCCTCTCCTGAGGATCACTATGAGGACCCACAACTGATGCCACCCATTGTGTCACTGCAGAGTGGGTGTAGGTGTATTTGCAGGGCTCTTTTGCGCAGACGACTGAGAGACATCGGCGATGTCCCCGGTGGCACCCTGGAAGGATGCGGAGGAGAAGTTGTTGAGGGCAGTGGTGACTTTGACAGCGACAGGTAAGAAGATGGTGCTCGGGCCAGCTGGGAGCAGCTCGGCATGAAAGAGGCTGCAGATGTCCACGACTACATGTCGAGTGACTCTGAGCCTCCATGTGCACTGCTGCTCAGAGAGGTCCAGGAAGCTGAGCCTCGGTCTGTGGACCCTGTGGCGAGGGTAGTGCCCTCTGCGACGCATCTCTCTCTGCGGTAGCCCTCCCTCCTGCTGTACAGGTGGATGTGTCACAGCACTCTGTTGTGGAGCTCCACGTGTCAGAGGTGGACGGCGAGGCTGGTGATGCTGTTCGCCCTCCGAGGAGGTCATGACTGCAGCTGCGGCGGCCCCCATCCGGAAGATGTACATCTGAGGGGGTCCGCAAGGTAGGTACGTGTCTCTGGACCCCGGGGTAAGTATGCAGGTTGGTGACTTTGACTGTCAGGAGGAGGGTGGTGGAGGCCAAACTTTGTCCCAAGTGACAGAGTGGCCTCCTGCAATGGGTGAGGGTCCCCCCACCCCCCCCACCTGTCAAATGGACCTTTGCAGCTGCCACAGGCTGACGGCTGCAACAGGTCCATTTGAACTGGGAGTGTTTCCCCCAGTGTGGGAAACAGTCCCAGTTTGTTCTAAAATCCCACCCTTCCGCACATAATCCCTTAATCAGGTCAATGACCTGAACAGGCAAAATAAATACTGTCAAGTGGAACCCCACTGGCTTTAATTGCCTGCGGGATTCCCACCAGCGGGGGCTGCGCGCTCACACCGGCGCGTCAGCGGGGAACCCGGAAGTGGGCGGGTTCGAGGCGGGCTCCGGTCCCGCTCTGGGATTTCCCGATTTTCGGGGCCCCCCGCCAGGAACGCACCCGCTGGCGGGTGCTAAAATGCTGCCCACTGTCTCCAGCAAGTGCTTCTTGATTATTTTTACAGTTCGGGCCCTTTCGTATTACTTCATTAGCAGACTGAGTCTCTTTTCCACCAAAACCTGTAACCTTATGCGTGCTGTGCATGGGTCGAAGTGCCCGTTTTTCCCTGGCGATCAAATGGAATGCCCATAAATTTAAATCTGAGATACATAGCTTTTTGGCAACCAAAGGTATTAAGTGATATGGGCCAAGGGCAGATATATGGAGCTAGATCACAGATCAGCCATGATCTTATCAAATGGCGGAGCAGACACGAGGGGCTGAATGGCCTACTCCTGTTCCTACGTTCCTATAACATTCTGGTATCCCTTACAAAAGGCAGACATTACCATCCTGACAGATCAATGTGTGTATGCTAAAATTGCTTGGTCAGTTAAGGAAGGAAGGAAGGAACTTGCATTTATATAGCGCCTTTGATGATCTCAGGACATCCCAAAGTGCTTTACAGCCAGTGCAGGACTTTTGAAGTATAGTTACTGTTGCAATGTAGGTACACTGTTGTACAGCAAAGTCCCACAAACAGCAATGAAATAAATTACCAGATAATTTGTTTTAGTGATGTTGCCAGGATACCAGGGAGAACTACCTTACTCTTCTTTGAAATAGTGCCATGGAATCTTTTACGTTCACCTGAGAGGGCAGACAGAGCCACGGTTTAACATCTCATCCGAGAAACGGCACCCCCAACTGTGCAGCCCTCCCTCAGTACTGCACTGAAGTGTCAGTCTAGATTTTATGCTCAAATCCCTGGAGTGGGACTTAAACCTACAACTTTTTGACTCAGAGGCAAGAGTGCTGCCACTGAGCCACAGCTAACACCTCATGCTGTATCATTTGTGATGTGCTAATTCAGTATCTTGTAATATACAATATTTAAAAAATCAAAATTAGAATTCATACACTATTTTAATATACCCATCTTAGAATGTATTTCTCAGAGTTTGATAAGCAACAGGAAATTTTGGATGAAAGAGTCTGGTTTGTTTTTTGGTGGACAACAGAAAGTGCTGGAAACACTCAGTAGGTTAGTTAGCATCTGTGAAAAGAGCAGACAATGTTTCATCAGAACTGGAAAAAATTACAGATGAACAGCATCTAAAGAGGACAGAACAAAGTGGAAGGGGGAGGGAAAAACACATATACAATGACCATAACAATCTTTTAAAGTGCTTAAAAGGAAAACAGAAGATTGTTACATTTTCTGCTTTTTGCTTTTTATTGATAATGTCTCTTGGTAGACCATCCAGATGCAATAGTGTACATGTACCTTGCAGATCTAGGTAGCTGCCAGAACTGAAGTTGAGCAACCATAGCTGTGAATTATGTTATGTGACATATCATGTTATAGCCATTTCCACAGACTGAGAGTTTAACAGTTCTCACAACTTCTGAGGTGAAATGTTGATGGCTGGATCCTTGCTGCTCCCTCTATTACATGCTGCTGCTCGGTGACATAATCGGAAACCACATCAGGTTCCATATGTACGCTGATGCCACCCAGCTCTCTTGACCTCTCCACTGCCTCTGATTTGTCATGTTGCTTTGTCCGACATCCAGTATTGGATGAGCAGAAATTTCCTCCAACTAAATGAAGAATTGGGAAGACGGAAGCCATTGTCTTTGATCCCTATCACAAACTCCGTTTCCTAGCCACTGATTCCACCCTTATCCCCGACCACAGCTTAAGGCTGAACCAGACCGTTTGCAACCTTGGCATCCTATTTGACCCTCAGCTAAGCTTCTGACCCCATTTCCTCTCCATCACCAAGACCGCCTACTTCCACCTCCATAACATTGCCCGTCTCCGGCCATGCCTCAGTTCATCTGCTGCTGAAACCCTCATCCGCCTTTGTTACCTCTAACTCAACTATTCCAATGCTCTCCTGGCCAGCCTCCCTCCTTGCACCCTCTGTAAACTTGAGCTCGTCCAAAATTCTGCTGCCTGTATCCTAACTCTCACCAAGTCCCAATCACCCATCACCTTTGTGCTCGCTGACCTATATTGACTCCGGGTCTGGCAGTGCCTTGATTTTAAAATTCTCATCCTTGTGTTCAAATCCCTCCATGGCCTACCTCCTTACCTCTGTAAACTCCTCCAGCCCTACAACTCCCCGAGATCTCAGCGCTCCTTGAATTCTGACCTCATCCCCGTTTTTCATCACTCCACCATTGGCGGTCGTGTCTTTAGCTGCCTAGGCCCCAAGCTCTGGAACTCCCTCCCTAAACCTCTCCGCATCTCAGCAACGCCTTCAACGTAGTAAACTGTCCCCAGGCGCTTCACAGGAGCGTTATCAAACAAAATTTGACACCGAGCCACATAAAGAGATATTGGGCATGATTTTAACATGGAGGCGTGAAGGGAAGATAATTGGCTGCAAAACCCGTAAGGTAAGTTGGCGTGTTGCAATCTGTGATCGCGCCCTTAATGAGGCCAATAAATTTTACTTCCAGACTTCGTGCCCTGTAGTCAGCCTGATTGACAGGCTGGCTGGTTGTCAGGCGGGAAGGCCGGGGATTGGAGAAGAGGGAGGATGGGATTGTGGACGATGGAGGACATGGTGGGGGTGGGCTTATGCCAGGAGGAGATCGGGGTGGGTCGTGGGCTCTGATGTTGCGAGGAGATTTTAAAAAATTCGTTCATGGGATGTGGGCGTCGCTGGCGAGGCCGGCATTTATTGCCCATCCCTAATTGCCCTCGAGAAGGTGGTGGTGAGCCGCCTTCTTGAACCGCTGCAGTCCGTGTGGTGACGGTTCTCCCACAGTGCTGTTAGGAAGGGAGTTCCAGGATTTTGATCCAGCGACGATGAAGGAACGGCGATATATTTCCAAGTCGGGATGGTGTGTGACTTGGAGGGGAACGTGCAGGTGGTGTTGTTCCCATGTGCCTGCTGCTCCTGTCCTTCTAGGTGGTAGAGGTCGTGGGTTTGGGAGGTGCTGTCGAAGAAGCCTTGGCGAGTTGCTGCAGTGCATCCTGTGGATGGTACACACTGCAGCCACTGTGCGCCGGTGATGAAGGGAGTGAATGTTCAGGGTGGTGGATGGGTGCCAATCAAGCGGGCTGCTTTGACCTGGATGGTGTTGAGCTTCTTGAGTGTTGTTGGAGCTGCACTCATCCAGGCAAGTGGAGAGTATTCCATCACACTCCTGACTTGTGCCTTGCAGATGGTGGAAAGGCTTTGGGGAGTCAGGAGGTGAGTCACTCGCCGCAGAATACCCAGCCTCTGACCTGCTCTCATAGCCACGTTATTTATATGGCTGGTCCAGTTAAGTTTCTGGTCAATGGTGACTCCCAGGATGTTGCTGGTGGGGGATTCGGCGATGGTAATGCCAGTGAATGTCAAGGGGAGGTGGTTAGACTCTCTCTTGTTGGAGATGGTCATTGCCTGGCACTTATCTGGTGTGAATGTTACTTGCCACTTGTCAGCCCAAGCCTGGATGTTGTCCAGGTCTTGCTGCACGCGGGCTCGGACTGCTTCATTATTTGAGGGGTTGCAGTTGGAACCGAACACTGTGCAATCATCAGCGTACATCTCCATTTCTGACCTTATGATGGAGGGAAGGTCATTGATGAAGCAACTGAAGATGATTGGGCCTAGGACACTGCCCTGAGGAACTCCTGCAGCAATGCTCTGGGGCTGAGATGATTGGCCTCCAACAACCACTACCATCTTTCTTTGTGCTAGGTATGACTCCAGCCACTGGAGAGTTTTCCCCCTGATTCCCATTGACTTCAATTTTACTCTGGCTCCTTGGTGCCACACTCGGTCAAATGCTGCCTTGATGTCAACGGCAGTCACTCTCACCTCACCTCTGGAATTCAGCACTTTTGTCCATGTTTGGACCAAGGCTGTAACGAGGTCTGGAGCCGAGTGGTCCTGGCGAAACCCAAACTGAGCATTGGTGAGCAGGTTATTGGCGAATAAGTGCCACTTGATAGCACTGTCGACGACACCTTCCATCACTTTGCTGATGATTGAGAGTAGACTGACGGCGCGGTAATTGGCCGGATTGGATTTATCCTGCTTTTTGTGGACAGGATATACCTGGGCAATTTTCCACATTGTCGGGTAGATGCCAGTGTTGTTGCTGTAGTGGAACAGCTTGGCTAGAGGCGCGGCTTGTTCTGGAGCACAAATCTTCAGCACTACAGCTGTGATGTTGTCGGGGCCCATAGCCTTTGCTGTATCCAGTGCACTCAGCCGTTTCTTGATATCACGTGGAGTGAATCGAATTGGCTGAAGACGGGCTTCTGTGATGGTGGGGATATCGGGACGAGGCCGAGATGGATCATCCACTCGACACTTCTGGCCGAAGATGGTTGCAAACGCTTCAGCCTTGTCTTTTGCACTCACCTGCTGGACTCCGCCATCATTGAGGATGGGGATGTTTGCAGAACCTCCTCCTCCCATTAGTTGTTTAATTGTCCACCACCATTCACGACTGGATGTGGCAGGACTGCAGAGCTTTGATCTGATCCGTTGGTTGTGGAATCGCTTAGCTCTGTCTATAGCATGTTGCTTCCGCTGTTTAGCATGTATTTAGTCCTGAGTTGTAGCTTCATCAGGTTGGCACCTCATTTTTAGGTACTCCTGGCATGCTCTTCTACACTCCTCTTTGATCCAGGGTTGATCCCCTGGCTTGGTAATGGTAGAGTGAGGAATATGCCGGGCCATGAGGTTACAGATTGCACTCGAATACAGTTCTGCTGCTGCTGATGGCCCAGCTGGATGAGCTCCAGTTTCTGGAGAGTGGAAGATGGGAGGCCGGCCAGGAAAGCATTGGAATAGTCAAGTCTAGAGGTAACAACTGCAAGGATGAGGGTTTCAGCAGCAGATGAGCTGAGGCAGGGGTGGAGACGGGCGTCGTTACGGAGGTGGAAGTAGGCGGTCTTGGTGATGGAGTGGATATGTGGTTGGAAGCTCATCTCAGGGTCAGATAGGATGCCAAGCTTGCAAACAGTCTGGTTCAGCCTCAGACAGTAGCCAGGGAGAGGGATGGAGTCAATGACTAGAGAACGGAGTTTGTGGCGGCAATGACTTCATTCTTCCCACTGGTTGGTTGGAGGAAATTTTTGCTTTGGACAAGCAGTGTGACAAATCAAAGACAGTGGAGGGGTTGAGGGAGGTGGTGGTGAGGTACGCTGACGACACCCAGCTTTACATGTGGAACCTGACATTGTGTTTTCGGATGATGTCGCCGAAAAAAATTTCTCCATCTCTCTCCTTTAAGATGCTCCTTAAAATCTACCACTTTGACCAAGCATTTGATCACCTGTCCTAATACCTCATTATGTAGCTCAGTGTCAAATTTTGTTAATAATGCTCCTGTGAAGCGCCTTGGGATGTTTTACTATTTTAAAGACGCTATGTAAATGCAAGTTGTTGTTGTTGTCTGTTAATCTACAAATGTTAACATTTCAACAGGGAGGTATTGCTGCAGTTATATAAGGTATTGGTGAGACCGCACCTGGAATACTGCATACAGTTTTGGTCTCCATACTTAAGAAAAGACATACTTGCTCTCGAGGCAGTACAAAGAAGGTTCACTCGGTTAATCCCGGGGATGAGGGGGCGGACATATGAGGAGAGGTTGAGTAGATTGGGACTCTACTCATTGGAGTTCAGAAGAATGAGAGGCGATCTTATTGAAACATATAAGATTGTGAAGGGGCTTGATCGGGTGGATGCGGTTAGGATGTTCCCAAGGTTGGATGAAACTAGAACTAGGGGGCATAATCTTAGAATAAGGGGCTGCTCCTTCAAAACTGAGATGAGGGGAAACTTCTTCACTCAGAGGGTGGTAGGTCTGTGGAATTTGCTGCCCCAGGAAGCTGTGGAAGCTACATCATTGAATAAATTCAAAGCAGAAATAGACAGTTTCCTCGAAGTAAAGGGAATTAGGGGTTACGGGGAGCGGGCAGGAAAGTGGACATGAATTTAGATTTGAGGTTAGGATCAGATCAGCCATGATCTTATTAAATGGCGGAGCAGGCTCGAAGGGCCGATGGGCCTATTCCAGCTCCTATTTCTTATGTTCTTAAATAAGTTACTTCAGCCACCAAGCAGCTTTTTAACTTTATTTGTTTCTGAACAAATGTAATGAAATAAGGAAAATCACTTAGGACAGATATTGAATGTGCTGCCAGGATATATTACATGCAAGGAGTTATGTGTATTGGTCACTTGTGCCACAAAAAAGGAGCCCTCCCAGAGATACAGCCAGGTAAAGCCAATTTGTAAATTGGAGTTACCCTAACTGTCTGACATCACGTTAAACTAAAATCCCAAAATCATGACTAGCTTTTTCCAGTACAGTACTGGCAGGTCTCCTGCTGTCTTAGTCACGGTGAGTTGGAGACTATGCTGTTAGAGTGGTGGGAGGGTGGGGAGCGGGGGGAGGGCAGGTATTAGGGTGTTGAAGTGTGGCAGAGGGGTGCACATTTCACTGAAAGTATTGGTAAAGAAATTTGTAAACAATCTGTTCAGCAACAGTGAAATTTTTGATTGGTTCTTGGAAAATAAACTGTATTTTCTTTACTGCAGGTTGATATTTGTTCTTCTCATATGCTGCAGTTACATAAATAAATCTCTACAGTAGAAATATAGGAACATCTCTTCAGCTTTGCTGCCCATCCATTTAGGGTGATGGTTTTTAAAGCACTGGTCAAGAAATACATAAAACTTAAGAATAGACTAATCTAATTTGCTTCTTTTCTTTAGCAGATATCACTGCAACAGTACTTAGAGTTACTAAAAGGTTCTGATAAAATAAGTATGTTTAAATTGAGGACTTGTATTCAGAATCTTTCTCCAAACTTTGAATTCTGGGACAGTCCTTGCAAAATTTCTACTGTTTGTATTAATCATTTTTTTGGCGGTTGTGCCTGAGTTCTGTCTGAAATAAACAAATAATAGAAAAGCAGCTTTTGTAACATTTAGAATATCTTACAAAATATATAAAGATTGAACAATATCACATCTTTGTGTAACTTGTATTTGCTGAAAAAAAAATCCTTGAATATAGTAACCTACAATGTTACATTGTTAAGCTGCACAGCTTTAGTTAGTTAAATTCCATCAGTACTCCTGTGTACGCTTAACAGCCTCTAAACCTTGATTCTACCAACTTGCAATTAAATTCTCAGGATGTAAGAAGTGGGTGTGGCCTTATGGGGAGAGAATATGCATTGATATTGGTCAAAAAGAAATTCTACATGTGCGGATTTCTCTATAGTTTGGTTTGGAGATTCTTAAACATGATGATAGGTTTCTGTAGGTACCAGACACCTGACTTTAAAAAAAATTACACTCTCTCATGCATATCTTCTCTTCCATGTGCACATGCTGTCACTTTTTCTTTCTCACGCACACTCTTTCTCCATCTCTCACATAAATCTCTTCTCCGTGCCTCACACACACCACCCCCTCTTACAAAAACAGCACTTTTGGCCTTTCTCACACACTCCACTATCTCCCTCACATCCTCTCTTCCAGATATATACACATGTATCTCTCCCACAAACACAGATCCTGTCTTCCCTTCCCCACACATCTTCCTCCTCTTTCTCTCTCACACACACATCCTTTCTCCCTCATACATTTACATAGAAATCACAACACAGAAGCAGATTGTTCGGTCCAACCAGTCCATATTTATCTTCCACTCAAGCAGTAATTCTAATCATTCTGCTTTTCTGCCTCTGCCTGTAAAATAAGTCCTTGAAAATAGTTTTACTGTTTAAATTTTACCTTGAAAAAGTTCCAAAGGCCTTGCGTTACCTTGTTTTGAAATCTGTGATGGACAGTAATGTATAATACTGCTGTATCCTTTCTGTCCTCACACTTGGCAAGTATTGCGTAGAATGCCTCCAGAGACTCACACTGAAGCATGCTGGGAGTTTTCTCTGCAATATTTTCATATATAGATGTGGGATGCTGGGAACTGTCTGCATAGGTACTTTTTGGGAGTTGCAGCTGTCTCTATAGTTGACAGTTCTGAAATCTTGACCCAGGGAAGGCAATGAATTCTCATTTCTTCAGAGGCACAGAACTCCAATAAAAATATTGTTAGGCACATTTTGAACACTGAAAGTGCCATTATCCATGTATTTGTTATGTTAATTTCCAGTATTATGTTCCTTATATGCTAAAAATGGTGGCTGAAAGGATTTTTAAAAAGATATTTGAAGCAATTTCTTTGGCTTTGCTTGTATTATCGATAAATTTTGCTGATTACTAATTTGTTGCCTTCATAAATCCTAGATCGTCAGTGGTATTTTTGCTCCCCACTTTGCCTGTGTTTAATTTGTACATTTCCTACCTGTTCTGATTTGTTACTGTTTTCTGAATACATAGTTTGAGCCAATCCGTTCCAAGAAATTTTTGATGCATATATGGGTGACACAAAGTGTGACATGATGAACAAAATACACACTACACTACCATATACATAGTGAACCTTTCGTGGCATTGCTCGTGGTAGGTGGGTGATATATTGTTTTATACAGACAAGAACGTTGTACCATGTAAAGCAGGGGTGTCAAACATACGGTCCGCCATATAGTTTCATCCGGCCCGTGATGTGCTGTGCTTAAAGTTGCTGTGTGTCCTGAAATGGGACGTGAAGCTCCCGGCCGCTGCGTGTAACAGGCTGTGGGGTTGGGGGGGGGTGCGGCAGAAGATTAAGATTGGGACGGGACGGGGTCAGGAGATTATGATCGGGACTTGTGGGGGGAGGTCAGGAGATTAAGATTGGGATGGGACGGAGGTCAGGAGATTAAGATTGGGACGGGGGGGTTCAGGAGATTAAGATCGGGACTGTGTGGGGGGGGGTTGGGGATTAAAATTGGGACGGGGGGATCAAAGAATTAAGATGGGGACTAGGGTTGTCAGGAGATTAAGATCGGGACTGGAGGGTGGTCAGGAGATTAAGATCGGGACTGGAGGATGGTCAGAAGATTAAGATCGGGACTGGGGGGATGGGGTCAGGAGAATAAGGTCAGAACTTGGGGGGGGGCAGGGTGGAAGGTTGGGAGATTAAGATCGGGAAATTGGGACTGGTACTGGGGGATAGTCAGGGCGGCCACGCCAAGTGTCAGGATGTTGGATCAGGCCCACCATTTAAATTGAATTTGACACCCCGGAATAAGGCCTTTCTGTTTGACTGCTGATACAATTGAGGCACTTAAATTAGATTCAGTTGTGATGCATGGGATTGTGTGACGTAGGTGGTGTTATGAAATTGGCTCAACATCTTAGTTCATCATCAGTCTATCACTGACAGTAACTAATGAAATCAGTTCCAAGCAACTCTATATGTAGGGTTAGTAGACATTGGAGAGAAATTATAGTCGGTGATAGACAACCAGACTACAAAAGAGGAATTCACACAGAAAGAAAACGTATAACATCAGAGTCAGGACAAAGGATACTTACATGTGATGATAGGTAATAAGAATGATATATCCTTACCAGAAATAACAAAAATAGGAGAAGGCAGTGTTTGCTCTGAAGCACAGACGTAACTCCATTGGCTGCTTTATGCTTACATCACCAAATAATCCTTCATTGACATTGCTGCTACAAGGGAAATGCCACAGACACATGTACACAATTTAGATAAAATTACCAAATTTTTGTGTGCTTTATTTTCTTGTAATACAATATGCATTTAGCATGTTTTCTTAACTATATGTGGAATGAACAGATGGTTTGTATCTTTGTTCAATTTTGTAGATTGATGGAGAAACATTTCTGTGTGCTTATCATGTTTATATATCTATCTATCTATCTATCACTGGTAGTGAATGGAATGTTCTTCACAGTCACCCAGTGCCACCATAAAAGACCCTTGGGTCAATTGTAACAAGCCATATGCAGAACAACGTTCCCTGTGCTCTGCCCAACATCGCAACCGAACCACAACCTCAGAAGAAAACCCCATACTACTCCATTTTATCATTTCCCATACTAGGCCATCTTTGTGGTTTCTCTGAGTGAGACAGCAAATTAATATTGATGCAGTTTTACAGTGTGGACATACTTAATAGGAAATGCATTGAGACTACCTCAAATTTATTTCATGTTGGAGTCTTAATCCCATCAAAGGGGTTCACTTATCAGCCTGGGCTGGACTTAATCCCATGTCCCATAATCCAAACTCCATTGTATGTGGCCTTTGCTCTAGATAGTGGGGCTGAGAATCTATGGCCGTTCTAGAGGGTGCCCACTGTAACTTCAGCGAGAGTCAGTTGGAACAGTCAGATTTAGATCAGGAACTAAATATGCTGGGTCTCAGTTTTGCACCTAAGTTCTGGGATGGCCTTGTGGGGGCGGAGCATCTGCCCTTCTCTTAGAAGGCTGTTGTTGTAATTTTTTTAAAATTCATTCACGGGATGTGGGCGTCGCTGGCGAGGCCAGCATTTATTGCCCATCCCTAATTGCCCTCGAGAAGGTGGTGGTGAGCCGCCTTCTTGAACCGCTGCAGTCCGTGTGGTGACGGTTCTCCCACAGTGCTGTTAGGAAGGGAGTTCCAGGATTTTGACCCAGCGACGATGAAGGAACGGCGATATATTTCCAAGTCGGGATGGTGTGTGACTTGGAGGGGAACGTGCAGGTGGTGTTGTTCCCATGTGCCTGCTGCTCTTGTCCTTCTAGGTGGTAGAGGTCGCGGGTTTCGGAGGTGCTGTCGAAGAAGCCTTGGCGAGTTGCTGCAGTGCATCCTGTGGATGGTACACGCTGCAGCCACAGTGTGCCGGTGGTGAAGGGAGTGAATGTTTAGGGTGATGGATGGGGTGCCAATCAAGCGGGCTGCTTTATCTTGGATGGTGTCGAGCTTCTTGAGTGTTGTTGGAGCTGCACTCATCCAGGCAAGTGGAGAGTATTCCATCACACTCCTGACTTGTGCCTTGTAGATGGTGGAAAGGCTTTGGGGAGTCAGGAGGAGAGTCACTCGCCACAGAACACCCAGCCTCTGACCTGCTCTCGTAGCCACAGTATTTATATGGCTGGTCCAGTTCAGTTTCTGGTCAATGGTGACCCCCAGGATGTTGATGGTGGGGGATTCGGCGATGGTAATGCCGTTGAATGTCAAGGGGAGGTGGTTAGACTTTCTCTTGTTGGAGATGGTCATTGCCTGGCACTTATCTGGCGCGAATGTTACTTGCCACTTATGAGCCCAAGCCTGGATGTTGTCCAGGTCTTGCTGCATGCGGGCTCGGACTGCTTCATTATCTGAGGGGTTGCGAATGGAACTGAACACTGTGCAGTCATCAGCGAACATCCCCATTTCTGACCTTATGATGGAGGGAAGGTCATTGATGAAGCAGCTGAAGATGGTTGGGCCTAGGACACTGCCCTGAGGAACTCCTGCAGCAATGCCCTGGGGCTGAGATGATTGGCCTCCAACAACCACTACCATCTTCCTTTGTGCTAGGTATGACTCCAGCCACTGGAGAGTTTTCCCGCTGATTCCCATGGACTTCAATTTTACTAGGGCTCCTTGGTGCCACACTCGGTCAAATGCTGCCTTGATGTCAAGGGCAGTCACTCTCACCTCACCTCTGGAATTCAGCTCTTTTGTCCATGTTTGGACCAAGGCTGTGATGAGGTCTGGAGCTGAGTGGTCCTGGCGGAACCCAAACTGAGCATCGGTGAGCAGGTTATTGGTGAGTAAGTGCCGCTTGATAGCACTGTCGACGACACGTTCCATCACTTTGCTGATGATTGAGAGTAGACTGATGGGGCGGTAATTGGCCGGATTGGATTTGTCCTGCTTTTTGTGGACAGGACATACCTGGGCAATTTTCCACATTGTCGGGTAGATGCCAGTGTTGTAGCTGTACTGGAACAGCTTGGCTAGAGGCGCAGCTAGTTCTGGAGCACAAGTCTTCAGCACTACAGCCGGGATGTTGTCGGGGCCCATAGCCTTTGCTGTATCCAGTGCACTCAGCCGTTTCTTGATATCACGTGGAGTGAATCGAATTGGCCGAAGACTGGCTTCCGTGATGGTGGGGATATCGGGAGGAGGCCGAGATGGATCATCCACTCGGCACTTCTGGCTGAAGATGGTTGCAAACACTTCAGCCTTGTCTTTTGCACTCACGTGCTGGACTCCGCCATCATTGAGAATGGGGATGTTTGCAGAGCCTCCTCCTCCCGTTAGTTGTTTAATTGTCCACCACCATTCACGACTGGATGTGGCAGGACTGCAGAGCTTTGATCTGATCCGTTGGTTGTGGAATCACTTAGCTCTGTCTATAGCATGTTGCTTCCGCTGTTTAGCATGCATGTAGTCCTGAGTTGTAGCTTCACCAGGTTGGTACCTCATTTTTAGGTACGCCTGGTGCTGCTCCTGGCATGCTCTTCTACACTCCTCATTGAACCAGGGTTGATCCCCTGGCTTGTTGGTAATGGTAGAGTGAGGTTACAGATTGTGGTGGAATACAATTCTGCTGCTGCTGATGGCCCACAGCGCCTCATGGATGCCCAATTTTGAGCTGCTAGATCCGTTCTGAATCTATCCCATTTAGCACGGTGGTAGTGCCACACAACACGTTGGATGGTGTCCTCAGTGCGAAGACGGGACTTCATCTCCACGAGGACTGTGCGGTGGTCACTCCTACCAATACTGTCATGGACAGATGCATTTGCGACAGGGAGATTGGTGAGGACAAGGTCAAGTAAGTTTTTCCCTCGTGTTGGTTTGCTCACCACCTGCCGCAGGCCCAGTCTAGCAGCTATGTCCTTCAGGGCTCGGTCAGTAGTGGTGCTACCGAGCCACTCTTGGTGATGGACATTGAAGTCCCCCACCCAGAGTACATTTTGTGCCCTTGCTACCCTCAGTGTTTCCTCCAAGTAGTGTTCAACATGGAGGAGGACTGATTCATCAGTTGAGGGAGGGCGGTAGGTGGTAATCAGCAGGAGGTTTCCTTGCCCATGTTTGACCTGATGCCATGAGATTTCATGGGGTCCGGAGTCAATGTTGAGGACTCCGAGAGCCACTCCCTCCTGACTGTATATGACTGTACCGCCACCTCTGGTGGGTCTGTCCTGCCGGTGGGACAGGGCATACCCACGCATGGTGATGGAAGAGTCTGGGACGTTGGCTGAAAGGTATGATTCTGTGAGTATGGCTATGTCAGGCTGTTGCTTGACTAGTCTGTGGGACAGCTCTCCCAATTTTGGCACAAGTCCCCAGATGTTAGTAAGGAGGACCTTGCAGGGTCGACTGGGCTTGGTGTTTTGCCGTTGTCGTGTCCGGTGCCTAGTGGTCCGATGCCGGGTGGTCCGTCCGGTTTTATTCTTATTATGACTTTTTGTAGCGAGATTTTACAACTGAGTGGCTTGCTCGGCCATTTCAGAGGGCAATTAAGAATCAACCACATTGCTGTGGGTCTGGAGTCACATATAGGCCAGACCGGGTAAGGACGGCAGGTTTCCTTCCCTAAAGGACATTAGTGAACCAGATGGGTTTTTACGACAATCTGGTAGTTTCATGGCCATCATCACTGATACAAGTATTTTAATTCCAGATTTTTATTTAATTAATTGAATTTAATTAATTAACTGAATTTAAATTCGCCAGCTGCCGTGGCGGGATTTGAACTCATGACTCTGGATTTTAGTCCAGGCCTCTGGATTACTAGCCCAGTAACATAACCACTATGCTACCGTACCAAGGGGTAGTGACATCAGGTGGCGCCTCATGCTTTCAGTGGGACCTGATATATAATGGGTGGTGGTATGCCTCTTCAAATCAGGCATAGCTCCCTGTCAGAGGTGGAACACCTAGAACTAGGCAGGGATTGAGACCTGGCCCCCTCCCCAAGAGGAATCTCAATTTAAAAAAAATTTTTTTAATGTGGCCTCCTTGCTAATAGGGTTGTGGGGGACCGCAGAATCCTCTTTTCCTCTTGGTGGGGTCACCTCTAGGTGTCGGGGTCAGCAATGGAGGACTGGGACAAGTGCATCTGAACAGTTATACCAAGATGTGCCACTGTACAGATTTGGGGCCAGTGCCTTTTCTTAATAATCTTCCTTGTTGTTATGTCACGTTCATCATACTTCCCCATTGTGAGAAGTTGAAGTCACTTATGCCATTGTCTCACAACGACAGTGATAATGTATAATTTTAATTATACTTAGGAAGTAAACAGTTTGAATCAATTTAAGAATGACTATCTGACATCCATTTCCCATACAAGCACCGCCAAAAAAAATCTTATCTGGTCTGTTAAAAGTATTTTCCATCATTTTCCTATCTTCCCTGACTTCAGGCCTGGTGCGGAGGATTGCAGAACTGCTAATGTTGTACCGTTGTTTAAAAAGGGAGAAAGAGATAGACCGAGTAATTATAGGCCAGTCAGTCTAACCTTGGTGGTGGGCAGATTATTGGAATCAATTCTGAGGGACAACATAAATCGTCATTTAGAAAGGCATGGGTTAATCAAGGACAGTCAGCATGGATTTGTTAAGGGAAGATCGTGTCTGACTAACTTGATTGAATTTTTGAGCAGGTAACAAGGAGGGTAACACATTTGATGTAATGTACATGGATTTACATGGATTTTAGCAAGGCTTTTGACAAGGATCCACATGGCAGACTGGTCAAAAAAGTAAAAGCCCATGGGATCCAAGGGAAAGTAGTTAGTTGGATCCAAAATTGGCTCAGTGGCAGGAAGCAAAGGGTGTTTTTGCGACTGGAAGGCTGTTTCCAGTTGAGTTCCGCAGGGCTCAAGTATGTCACTAGCTTTTTGTGGTACATATTAATGATTTGGACTTGAATGTGGGGGGCTTGATCAAGAAGTTTGCAGATGAAACAAAAATTGGCTTAGTGGTTTGGTTACGGCCGAGTAACCCACTCTGGAGAGGTGGGTCAGTGACTATAATATGTTAATGAGGCAGTGTTCCTCAGATTTTGACAGCCATTTAAATTTAAATTAAAATTTAATTTAATGTAATTAAATTAGCTGAAGGGAGGCGAGAACTTCTGTATCCATCAGGTAAGTGCATTCCCAGTACTGCTTGTGGGCCAGGAGAAGCAGCAGTGCTTCCCTCCGGCCCCCCGAGCAAACCTTCCGCGATCGGCCTCCCTCCCCGCGATTGGCCGACCCACCATGATCCCTCCCTCCCTGCGAGCAGCCGAACCCTCCCTCTCCCCACTATCGGTTGACACCACTCCCACGCGATCTCCTCCCCCCCCCTCAACGCGGTCTCCTTGGCCCCCCCCCCCCAACGCGGTCTCCTTCCCCCCCCCCCCCAACGCGGTCTCCTTCCCCCCCCCCCCAACGCGGTCTCCTCCCCCCCCCCCCCCCAACGCGGTCTCCTCCCCCCCCCCCCCCAACGCGGTCTCCTCCCCCCCCCCCCCCCAACGCGGTCTCCTCCCCCCCCCCCCAACGCGGTCTCCTTCCCCCCCCCCCAACGCGGTCTCCTTCCCCCCCCCCCAACGCGGTCTCCTTCCCCCCCCCCCCCCCCCAAACACGGTCTCCTTCCCCCCCCCAAACACGGTCTCCTTCCCCCCCCCCCCAACACGGTCTCCTTCCCCCCCCCCCGACGCGGTCTCCTCCCCCCCCCCCCAGCGCGGTCTCCTCCCCCCCCCCCCCCCCAACGCGGTCTCCTTCCCCCCCCCCACTGAAGCGGGGTCTCCTTTCCTCCCCGCCCGAAGCGGGGTCTCCTTTCCTCCCCCCCCCCCCCCCCCCCACAAAGCGGGATCTCCTTTCCTCCCCCCCCCCCCCCCCCCAAGCGGGATCTCCTTTCCTCCCCCCCCGAGCGGGGTCTCCATTCCTCCCCCCCCCCACAAAGCGGGATCTCCTTTCCTCCCCCCCCCAAGCGGGGTCTCCTTTCCTCCCCCCCCCCCCAAGCGGGGTCTCCTTTCCTCCCCCCCCCAAGCGGGGTCTCCTTTCCTCCCCCCCCCAAGCGGGGTCTCCTTTCCTCCCCCCCCCAAGCGGGGTCTCCTTTCCTCCCCCCCCCCAAGCGGGGTCTCCTTTCCTCCCCCCCCAAGCGGGGTCTCCTTTCCTCCCCCCCCAAGCGGGGTCTCCTTTCCTCCCCCCCAAGCGGGGTCTCCTTTCCTCCCCCCCCAAGCGGGGTCTCCTTTCCTCCCCCCCCAAGCGGGGTCTCCTTTCCTCCCCCCCAAGCGGGGTCTCCTTTCCTCCCCCCCCAAGCGGGGTCTCCTTTCCTCCCCCCCCCAAGCGGGGTCTCCTTTCCTCCCCCCCCCCCCCCCCAAGCGGGGTCTCCTTTCCTCCCCCCCAGAGCGGGGTCTCCTTTCTTCCCCCCCCCAAAGCGGGGTCTCCTTTCCTCCCCCCCCCAAAGCGGGGTCTCCTTTCCTCCCCCCCCCAAAGCGGGGTCTCCTTTCCTCCCCCCCCCAAAGCGGGGTCTCCTTTCCTCCCCCCCCCCCAAGCGGGGTCTCCTTTCCTTCCCCCCCCCCAAGCGGGGTCTCCTTTCCTTCCCCCCCCCCCAAGCGGGGTCTCCTTACCTTCCCCCCCCCCAAGCGGGGTCTCCTTTCCTTCCCCCCCCCAAGCGGGGTCTCCTTTCCTTCCCCCCCCCAAGCGGGGTCTCCTTTCCTTCCCCCCCCCAAGCGGGGTCTCCTTTCCTTCCCCCCCCAAGCGGGGTCTCCTTTCCTTCCCCCCCCAAGCGGGGTCTCCTTTCCTTCCCCCCCCAAGCGGGGTCTCCTTTCCTTCCCCCCCCAAGCGGGGTCTCCTTTCCTTCCCCCCCCAAGCGGGGTCTCCTTTCCTTCCCCCCCCAAGCGGGGTCTCCTTTCCTTCCCCCCCCAAGCGGGGTCTCCTTTCCTTCCCCCCCCAAGCGGGGTCTCCTTTCCTTCCCCCCCCAAGCGGGGTCTCCTTTCCTTCCCCCCCCAAGCGGGGTCTCCTTTCCTTCCCCCCCCAAGCGGGGTCTCCTTTCCTTCCCCCCCCAAGCGGGGTCTCCTTTCCTTCCCCCCCCAAGCGGGGTCTCCTTTCCTTCCCCCCCCAAGCGGGGTCTCCTTTCCTTCCCCCCCCAAGCGGGGTCTCCTTTCCTTCCCCCCCCAAGCGGGTTCTCCTTCCCCCCCCCCCCAAGCGGGGTCTCCTTCCCCCCCCCCCCCCAAGCGGGGTCTCCTTCCCCCCCCCCCCAAGCGGGGTCTCCTTCCCCCCCCCCCCAAGCGGGGTCTCCTTCCCCCCCCCCCCAAGCGGGGTCTCCTTCCCCCTTCCACCACCCCCCTCCCCAAGCGGGGTCTCCTTCCCCCCCACCACAACAAAGGAAGAAAGGGACCTTGGAGTGCATGTCCACAGATCCCTGATGGTAGCAGGACTGGTAGATAAGGTGGACAAACCACCCCCCCACCCCTGACCTTGACGCGATCTCTTCCCCCCCCTCCCCCCCCCCCCCCCCCCCCGGATGCGATCCCTCCCTCCCTCCCTCCCTCTCCCCCCCCCCCCCCCCCCCCATCCCGGATGCGATCTATCCCACCCCAACACCCCGGACGCGATTTCTTCCCCCCCCCCCTCCCGACGATCTCTCCCTCCCTCACTGTCGATCTCTCCCTCCTCACCACCCCCAACGATTGCTGCCTTCTACAGCAGGCTTTCCCGCCCGGAAGAGGCCAGCCGGGCAGGACAAGGAGTAAACACTTTCTAACGAGGTTAAAATCGGCAGGACCTCCGCCTTCCTGGTATTTCTTGATTTCCTGGCCTCTGATACACGCCACCTCTCCATAAATATTGAGGCCGTAGTCCTCTAGAAAAAAGTAGTTTCAATCTGAACTCCATTTTAAGTATAAATTACACTTTAGACTTCTGCCCATCACTTTTCTTGTGTACATGGCTAGACTGTAACTTCCACAAGCAGTCCAGTCTCTTATGAACTAAAACCTCTGGGGTAGAGTATCTGCTTGATTGTACTGGTTTTTACAGCGCAAAAGGTCAAGGAACTTTTATGTATGCTGGGCGTAAATTACGTGCAAAGGAATTTGAGTTTCTGTGATCTTTTGCGCTTGTTCAAAAACTATTGTGCTGAAGCCGGCCATGGCCCCCCCGAACAAAATAATGAGGATGGCACATTTCCGCCGATTGCGGGTCTTCAAATTAAGCTAGTTTTCTTAGGTGCACAGACATATTTAATTTACTAAGAAACTGACTAGTGTACACCAATGAAAGGAGTAAATGATTCTATAGTTTTTTTAAAGTCATTTTCAGTGATTTAAAATCATGCTACTCTCAGGTAGAGGACTGGACACTCTTATTAAAAATGCTTATTGTTTGTGATAAACCCATTTTCAGCTGTATTAATGAAACTGCACCAGGTTACCACTCTTAAATACATCAATAAATGTTATTTATTACAAAGAAAAAATAAATGAATACACTCTATTAAGCTGCCAGACTGCGCTGATTCATGGAAGATTTCACGTTTGAAATTATGTTATGCAGCGGAATCTCGAACTGTAACCCAGCAGTCGCAATTTTTGGGTGTGGTTTGCGACCAATTGCCGATTGCACCCAAAGTGGAAACTCTACCCTCCCATCTTTATTCTCTGTTTGAGTTAGAGTAGGCCTGGTCTAATAATTAACTTCAAATTGCAGTAGGTTGTTAACTGGAGAATATGTGGGATACCCACCATGTTTTCGAGTCACCTTAGAAGGCAGAAAAATAACATACTGTGAGACTATCGCTTATAAGCTAATGATTTATTTGCAGATAAATAATATATTGAAGCAAAAATATATAGCAAGATACCAAATGCAACAGTCATTATACAATAAAACTGGAATCAGTCAACATGGGGTTAATATATCCTTTCTCAGGAAGCAACTTCACACTGTCTCGTCTCATCATGGCTCTGACGCCACATTATGTGAGACTATTTCTCATTCTGTCTCTTGTACAAAAGAGCCCAGGTGAATAGAAGACTGAATGTCCCAAAGGAGTCCTTAGATTATTAGAAAATCTTTTCCTTTGATGTAGAAACAGTACCTGAGCAGACAGTTGAAATGGTAACAATTTCTACACTTTAGCGGCTGAAGTGATAATGGCTTCAAATTGCTGTTCATTCGCCTGTTCCCCAAGATTGGGCTTCATACCTGATCATGATTAGAAATTACTCCATCTGTAAAACTGCATATATTCAAACAAGCTATTAACACCTATTAAGATAACATCTTCATTGATTTCAGAACCCCAGGCACTGTCCCATTGCTAACAGACCGATGTTTCCTATCTTCTATTTTGAAACTTATCAAAGCAAGAGCATCTGCTGTTTTGACCGTAGCTATTTTTATAATTAAAAAAATATATTAAATAAAGATACAAATTTCTGTTTCTGTCACGGGGGGTTCAGCTAGGAGAGCCTTCAGAGATTTACCAGGATTATGAAGCAAGTTGGGATGTTTTTCTGCATTAAAGGCACTATATAAATGCAAATTGTTATCGTGGATGAATGACACTGACACAGAACGCACATAAATGGACAGGATAAATGAACAGACCACCCATATCATATGGAAATGAACATTAGGCTGTATGTTCTTTAGATCGCTTTGGAAGCCGTATAGATTGCACTACTGAGACGTATACACATAAGAACTTATTCCAAAACGCTACGGAGAATAAGAAGGTCCAAATACTTGGAAATGTCAGCATCAACCTTACAAGGACAATTTTTGTCAGAGATTGCTGAGGATATGGAGAGTCTGAAACCACCAGATTCTGTGAAATCGAACAGGAGGGTAAGTAGAAAGCAGTGTCTCATGCAACATCACAAGGAAAAGAAATGGCTCCTTAGAACCATTTACATGAGATTCTGGGAATAGGGCAAGGCTTCCTCCATTAGCTCTATCATGGCTGGAAAGCTACTTGTATAGGTGGTAGCATCTATACATGGTAGAACATGGGCTCAGAGCACTCCTTCTTCAACTAAGAGGTGCAAGAACAATTTGCATTTATACCTCATGATGGAGAAACAAGATGCTGAGCAGCAGTAGAAAAGTTAGGATAAATGACAAAGCATAGTTGAAAAGGTAGGTTTTGAGAAGGTTTTTTAAAAGTGGGGAGAGAAGTAGCAAGGGAATAACAGTGAATAGACGGTGAAGTGGAAGGAGGGAATGACAGGAGGCTAGAATCAGAGAACTGAAGACTATGCGCTGAGACATAAAGTTGGAATAGGTTGCAGAGGCAAGGGGAGGGATTTAATGAGGACAAGGTTTTTAATTTGATGCATTGGGTGGACAGGGAACCAATAGAAATCCAAGAGGACAGGAGTGATCAGCTAACAGGGTTGGGTGGTTGTGGCATAAATTTGAATAAATTGGGGTTTCTGTAGGGAAGAGCTTTGGAAGCCAGTGAGGAAGGCATTGGAGAAGTCAAGTCTGGAGGTTGGGAAGATGTGGGTGCGGGTTAAAAAAATTGGAGGTGAAATCATGACCCCACCCCCCTTCTGAGGCAAAGGCAAATGTTGACTCCTATCTCTTCACTTGCCCCTTCCTTTCCCTCTTCGCGCTTCTATTTTATTTTATACACTATTTTATTTGTTCGGGGACATAGTTGTGTTACTGGCTTTTTATATATTTTGAAAAAATTCTTATGGGGAAGTATTCTTTGTTTTTTATATTGGTTCTATATCTTGATATATATTTTAGTTATAGATTCAATGGTCCTGATTTAACTGTCCCCACCTGGCAGAAACCGGGTGTAGGTGGGGGGCAGGCAGTTAAAATAATGGGTATCAGTTACCCCCACCGACCCTGCTTCCTTCCCAGCGTGTCCCCATATTAACATGCTCTTTTGAGCAGACGGGCAGGACACAAGCAGGAAGGAAGCTGGATCCTGATTTAAATATGCAGATCCGGTCCGATGATGTCATCAGGACCCTATCCGCAATATCAGCCAGAGGCCTGATTGGGGGGAGAGGGAGGGAGGGAGGGGGTTGGGGGGACAGTGTTAGCACCACCCCTCAGGCAAAACCTGCTGGGAGCCGGATCCTGGGCCAGAAGAGGCCCAGCAGGTAAGTTTAAAATTTCTTTTTCAGGTTTTCTTGTGGGCCACGAGGGGTGGGGGAGGAGTGGGGTGGCAGGGGTGGGGGGAGACAGATTACGAGGCGACCGGGGGAGACATTGGACTGTAGCGAGGGGGGTCGGCGATCATGGCGGGGGGTGAGACATTGGATCGCGGGGGGGAGTCTGGAGATCGCGGGGTGGGGGGGTGTATTTCGGCCAATAGTAGGGAGGGAGGAGGTCATGACAAGTTAGCTTGGGGGGCCGGGGGAAGTACTCCTGATCCTCTTGGCCCACAAGTAGTGCTGGAAAAGCATTTATTTGCTGGATCTGGCAGTTCTCGCCTCCCTTTAGCTGCTGGGTTTCCTGAGCCCTGTGAAACCCGGCCTGCAGCCGCTAAATCCAAACAGCTGCTAAAATCTGAGGCACGCAATCTCATTAACATGATCGAATTAATGACCTGCCTCTCGAGAGCAGGTTACTCGCCCGGCCCCCAATCTGCCCCAGTTAAACCGGAAGTAGGCGTGCTCACGGCGGGTTGGGATCGGTTTTACCATTTTTAAGAATTTAACCCCCCTCCTCCCCTGCACTTCCACACCTTAAGTGTTACAATAAAATTTTGCAATATTAATATGAAACAACTGACATCCTCACATATACTAAACTGCAATGGTTCGATACCCCTCGCCAAATATTAATCCTCTGTACTTTATGGAGGAAGGCCTCAAAAATTCAACAGAAATCTGGCCTTATTTAGTGAGTCGAAAAGTTGCTTCTTGATTAGTACCTTTAGATCAATGAAGGAACAGCTTTTTTACACCAATCAAAAAGCAGCTTTCATGCCCAGAAGTTCCAAGACGTTGAAAGAGCTTCCACTTTGCAAAATACAGGGCAGCAAAAAGAGCAGCAGAGAGCTATAGTGGTGTATCAGGACAGGCTGTAGAAGAGGACAGTACAGGAAGAATGTAAGTGAAGAACAGAGTTTTATTGTGGGGGTGGGGGAGGGGAAGAGAGAGGGTTTAGATTTTTTATTTCATAATAGGTCTGGATTTTTTTGTAAATGGGATGTTTGGACTTTTAGCATGGTGGGACTTCAATTTTTAGCGTGGGAAACTTGGATTTTCTGTATGGGGCTGGAACTTGTGGCAGAGGGCAGCTTTGACTTTGTCATATGTGGTCGACTAAATTTTTTTATTCGTTCATGGGATGTAGGCATCGCTGGCGAGGTCAGCATTTATTGCCTATCCCTAATTGCCCTTGAGAAGGTGGTGGTGAGCCGCCTTCTTGAACCGCTGCAGTCCGTGTGGTGAAGGTTCTCCCACAGTGCTGTTAGGAAGAGTGTTCCAGGATTTTGACCCAGCGATGATGAAGGAGCGGCGATATATTTCCAAGTCGGGATGGTGTGTGACTTGGAGGGGAACGTGCAGGTGGTGTTGTTCCCATGTGCCTGCTGCCCTTGTCCTCCACATGGTTGGATCATGTGAATCTGACACTTTAAAAGGTTGGACCTGCAGCTGGCATATATCATGCCTGTCTATTCTGTTGGCATCATGGGAGCAATATTAACTTTGATACTTGTCCAGTGTATTTTACATAGTTGCCGTGGTGGTTTCAATCTGTCTTGACCATAAAAGCTTTACGATGATAACATCTAGATGGAGATTTATCCTTCAAAGAGGATGTTCACTCTCTTCTGTCCTGAATTTCATTGCAGGTGATTGATGCAATTATACAAAACTTTTCACAGGGACACACTGGGGAGTGGTTTATAGATTATAGCTCTCTTGAGTGGCTGCAGTCCCCACCAATTCCTGCTATAATTCCTTTATCTCTTGGCTAGGAGTTAAAGTTACATTCCGTCAATGGCTTACTTTCTTTATTTTTCTAATAGATCGGAAGTTTATTTTTGTTTTTCCTTTTGAGGAAAATGACATCCCTTAGTCCAATGGGCAATTTGTGTATTTATTTAAAAGAGAATAACATTTTCTCATTACGGTTTAGCAGATGGGTGCACGTCCCATAAAGCCTTTCTGGCCACAGGTCCTGATTTTCTGTCTGTTTTTCTGTTTCCTATTTCATTCACTGTCTCAAATCTGCCCTATTAATGTCTCCTTGTTTAACGAGTCTGTCTATTTAATAAGGTTGTACACTCTCATAAAGCTTGGAATGATTAAATGCACATCTTTTGTGTTCCTAATTGTTTCAGTTATTATTGAGATCTTTGGTACCGTGTAAAGTCTAATGATTGGACAGACAGACATTGCCAAAGCCTGTATCCATGATTTACCTGAAGATGCTGCTTGCTGCTGGCCAGAGTGTTGCTAATCTTCAGGCCACTGACCAATGATCCCAAGACTGATTTGCTGTTCTTCAGCTGAAACCTGTCTGAGGATTGTATTTAGTATCAGAATCATAGACTTTATAGATTTCTAAATATAACACAATCATTCAGGATGGGAGCTCCCTGAACATATGGAACACAGATTCTGATTATAGTGCAAGGCTCACTGACTATATGGAACACAGATTCTGATTGTGGTGCGAGGCTCAGTATCTATATGGAACACAGATTCTGATTGTGGTGCGAGGCTCACTGACTATATGGAACACAGATTCTGATTGTGGTGCGAGGCTCACTGACTATAAGGAATGATGTGGAGATGCCGGTGATGGACTGGGGTGGACAAATGTAAGGAATCTTACAACACCAGGTTATAGTCCAACAAATTTATTTTAAAATCACAAGCTTTCGGAGATTATCCCCTTCGTCAGATGAATGAGTGAAAAGGTTCTCAAATCGCATATCTCATACTAGGCTGGGACAGCATCACACCAATCAAAAGGTGTCGTTGTTATTCAAACAGGCCAGTCATGGAGAACAACACGTCCCAGTACACTGGATATACATTGTGTCAATTATACAGACAGGCAGAAAGAAACCCAAAATGGCAGAGAGAGAGAGAGAATATTAAAAAACATAATTTTTTTCCCCCTTTTTGCTGGTGGGGTTACGTGTAGCGTGACATGAACCCAAGATCCCGGTTGAGGCCGTCCTCATGGGTGCGGAACTTGGCTATCAACTTCTGCTCGACGATTTTGCGTTGTCGTGTGTCTCGAAGGCCGCCTTGGAGAACGCTTACCCGAAGATCGGTGGCTGAATGTCCTTGACTGCTAAAGTGTTCCCCGACTGGGAGGGAACCCTCCTGTCTGGCGATTGTTGCGCGGTGTCCGTTCATCCGTTGTCGCAGTGTCTGCATGGTCTCGCCAATGTACCATGCTCCGGGGCATCCTTTCCTGCAACGTATGAGGTAGACAACGTTGGCCGATCACAGGAGTATGAACCATGTACCTGGTGGGTGGTGTCCTCTCGTGTGATGGTGGTATCCGTGTCGATGATCTGGCATGTCTTGCAGAGGTTGCCGTGGCAGGGTTGTGTGGTGTCGTGGACGCTGTTCTCCTGAAAACTGGGTAACTTGCTGCGAACGATGGTCTGTTTGAGGTTGGGTGGCTGTTTAAAGGCGAGTAGTGGAGGCGTGGGGATGGCCTTAGCGAGGTGTTCGTCGTCATCAATGACATGTTGAAGGCTGCGGAGAACATGGTGTAGTTTCTCCGCTCCAGGGAAGTACTGGACGACGAAGGGTACTCTGTTGGTTGCGTCCCGTGTTTGTCTTCTGAGGAGGTCTATGCGATTCTTCGCTGTGGCCCGTCGGAACTGTCGATCGACAAGTCGAGCGTCATATCCCGTTCTTACGAGGGCGTCTTTCAGCGTCTGTAGGTGTCCATCGCGTTCCTCCTCGTCTGAGCAGATCCTGTGTATTCGTAGGGCCTGTCCATAGGGGATGGCCTCTTTGACGTGGTTGGGGTGGAAGCTGGAAAAGTGGAGCATCGTGAGGTTGTCCGTGGGCTTGCGGTAGAGTGAGGTGCTGAGGTGCCCGTCTTTGATGGAGATTTGTGTGTCCAAGAAAGAAACCGATTCTGAGGAGTAGTCCATGGTGAGTTTGATGGTGGGATGGAACTTGTTGATGTTATCGTGTAGTCTCTTCAGTGATTCTTCGCCGTGGGTCCATAGGAAGAAAATGTCGTCGATGTGTCTGGTGTATAGCGTTGGTTGGAGGTCCTGTGCAGTGAAGAAGTCCTGCTCGAACTTGTGCATGAAAATGTTGGCGTATTGGGGTGCGAATTTGGTCCCCATGGCTGTTCCGTGTGTTTGGGTAAAGAACTGGTTATCGAAGGTGAAGACATTGTGATCCAGGATGAAGCGGATGAGTTGTAGGATGGCGTCTGGAGATTGGCTGTTGTTGGTGTTGAGTACTGAGGCTGTTGCAGCGATGCCGTCATCGTGGGGGATACTGGTGTAGAGTGCCGAGACGTCCATCGTGGTGAGAAGTGTTCCTGGTTCAACTGGTCCGTGGGTGCTGAGTTTTTGTAGGATGTCTAGTGTCGCGACAGAAGCTGGGGGTTCCCTGTACGATGGGTTTCAGGATGCCCTCGACGTATCCAGAGAGGTTCTCACACAGGGTTCCGTTGCCTGATACGATAGGACATCCGGGTGTGTTGGCTTTGTGTATCTTTGGGAGGCAGTAGAAGTCTCCCACGCGGGGAGTACGTGGGATGAGAGTGCGTAGGATGCTTTGAAGGTCTGGATCGAAGGTCTTGATCAGTTTGTTGAGCTGGTGGGTGTGTTCTTTGGTCGGATCTGCGGGTAACTGTCTGTAGTGTTCCTGGTTGTCCAGTTGCCGGTATGCTTCTTTGCAATAGTCCGTTCTGTTCTGTATGACAATGGCTCCTCCTTTGTCCGCTGGTTTGATGACGATGTTTCGGTTGGTCTTGAGAGTGTTGATGGCGTTGCGTTGTGCTCAGGTGACATTCTGGACTGTCTTCTGAGTGCGCATGATGAATCTGGCATTGACGCATTTCCTGACAGCTTGGGCATACATGTCAAGCTGAGGGTAGCGACCCTCCGGAGGAGTCCAGTTTGACTCTTTCCTCTTCGGTTGCTGTACCGTGGATCCCTCTGTCTGCCGTTCTGGATCATTGATTGTCTCATTGGGTTCGCTGTTGAAATCTTGGGGTTTGTGGTAGAATTCCCGGAGTCTCATTCTCCTGATGAATTCCTCTGTGTCCGCCGCGAGACCGATGCGGTCCATTTTGGTGGTGGGGCAGAAATTGAGCCCTCGGCTGAGAACCTCGATTTCGTCTGGTTGAAGGGTGTGGTCGGACAAATTGATGATAGACTTCCCTGTGGTTGTAACCGTGGTACCGGGGGAGGCTTGGTTGATGCTGGTGGTGATGCCGAGTTTCTCAAGCTTCCTGCTCTTGGTTTTCATGTAGGCAGTGTAGTTCCGTTGCCTCGTCTGTTTGGTGGTGTCTCGTAGCTGGTCTGCTGTGTCCTGAGTACAGGTTGAGAGTATGGACTCTATCTTGGTTTCGAGGTTGCGGCGTCTGCTGTAGAGTTGGTGTATGAGATGGTTGCAGAGTGTGCGAGAAGTACGACGGCAGAGTCTCTCAGCGTAATCTGAGTTGTATGTGGACTTGAGTGGGTTCTTGATCTGTCGTCCTTTCGGGATCTTGTCTGCTTTCTTGCAGCTCTGTAAAAACTTGATGTCTGTGTCGATATGTGCAATCTTCATGGAGATCCTTACCACTGTGAGCCGGCAGTTTGTGGTGTCGATAGTAGCCATGATGTGGAGATGCTGGTGATGGACTGGGGTGGACAAATGTAAGGAATCTTACAACACCAGGTTATAGTCCAACAAATTTATTTTAAAATCACAAGCTTTCGGAGATTATCCCCTTCGTCAGATGAATGAGTGAAAAGGTTCTCAAATCGCATATCTCATACTAGGCTGGGACAGCATCACACCAATCAAAAGGTGTCGTTATTCAAACAGGCCAGTCACGGAGAACAGCACGTCCCAGTACACTGGATATACATTGTGTCAATTACACAGACAGGCAGAAAGAAACCCAAAATGGCAGAGAGAGAGAGAGAATATTAAAAAACATAATTTTTTTCCCTATAAGGAACACAGATTCTGATTTTGGTGCGAGGCTCACTGACTATATGGAACACAGATTCTGATTGTGGTGCGAGGCTCACTGACTATAAGGAACACAGATTCTGATTGTGGTGCGAGGCTCACTGACTATATGGAACACAGATTCTGATTGTGGTGCGAGGCTCACTGAATATACGGAACTCAGATTCTGATTGTAATGCGAGGCTCACCAAAGATACCGAGCACAGATTCTGATAACAGTATGTTCTTCAATTTTACAAATTTCACATCTGCCCCAGATAGTCTCTTGGATTCAGTATCACTGGTTTCTCTTGTAAGTGGATCCTGTGAGTATTATGATTTTTTATTTGTTCATGGGATGTGGGTGTCGCTGGCAAGGCCTGCATTTATTGCCCATTCCTAATTGCCCTTCTGAAGGTGGTGGTGAGCCACCTTCTTGAACCGCTGCAGTCCGTGTGGAGAAGGTTCTCCTACAGTGCTGTTAGGTAGGAAGTTCCAAGATTTTGACCCAGCGACAATGAAGGAACGGCGATATATTTCCAAGTCAGGATGGTGTGTGACTTGGAGGGGAACGTGCAGGTGGTGTTGTTCCCACATGCCTGCTGCCCTTGTCCTTCTAGGTGGTAGAGGTCTTGGGTCTGGGAGGTGCTGTCGAAGAAGTCTTGGCGAGTTGCTGCAGTGCATCCTGTGGATGGTACACACTGCAGCCACAGTGCGCCGGTGGTGAAGGGAGTGAATGTTTAGGGTGGTGGATGGGGTCCCAATCAAGCAGGCTGCTTTGTCCTGGATGGTGTTGAGCTTCTTGAGTGTTGTTGGAGCTGCACTCATCCAGGCAAGTGGAGAGTATTCCATCACACTCCTGACTTGTGCCTTGTAGACGGTGGAAAGGCTTTGGGGAGTCAGGAGGTGAGTTACTCGCTGCAGAATACCCAGCCTCTAACCTGCTCTTGTAGCCACAGTATTTATGTGACTGGTCCAGTTAAGTTTCTGGTCAGTAGTGACCCCAGGATGTTGATGGTGGGGGATTTGGCGATGATAATGCTGTTGAATGTCAAGGGGAGATGGTTAGACTCTCTCTTGTTGGAGATGGTCATTGCCTGGCACTTGTCTGGCACGAACGTTACTTGCCACTCATCAGCCCAAGCCTGGATGTTATCCAGGTCTTGCTGCATGCGGGCAGGGACTGCTTCATTATCTGAAGGGTTGCGAATGGAACTGAACATCCCCATTTCTGACCTTATGATGGAGGGAAGGTCACTAATTAAGCAGCTGAAGATGGTTGGTCCTAGGACACTGCCCTCAGGAACTCCTGCAGCAGTGTCTTGAAGCTGAGATGATTGGCCTCCAACAACCACTATCATTCTTCCTTTGTGCTAGCTGTGACTCCAGCCACTGGAGAGTTTTCTCCCTGATTCCCATTGACTTCAATTTTATTAGGGTTTCTTGGTGCCACACTAGGTCAAATGCTGCCTTGATGTCACTCTCACCTCACTTCTGGAATTCAGCTCTTTTGTCCAAGTTTGGATCAAGGCTGTAATGAGGTCTGGAGCCTAGTGGTCCAGGCGGAACCCAAACTGAGCATTGGTGGTTAGGTTATTGGTGAGTAAGTGCTACTTGATAGCACCGTCGACGTCACCTTCCATCACTTTGCTGATTGAGAGTAGACTGATGTGGTGATAATTGACCGGATTGGATTTGTCCTGCTTTTTGTGGACGGGACATACCTGGGCAATTTTCCACATTGTCTGGTAGATGCCAGTGTTGTAGCTGTAGTGGAACAGCTTGGCTAGAGGCGCGGCTAGTTCTGGAGCACAAGTCTTCAGCACTGTACCGGATATGGTACAGTGCTGAAGAAGGTTCTCCTACAGTGGTTATGTTACTGGGCTAGTAATCCAGAGGCCTGGACTAATATTCTGGAGTCATGAGTTCAAATCCTGCCACCGCAGCTGGGGAATTTAAATTCAATTAATTAAATAAAAACGTGGAATAAAAAAAAACTAGTATCAGTAATGGTGACCATGAAGCTACCGGACTGTCGTAAAAACCCATCTGGTTCACTAATGTCCTGTCAGGGAAGGAAACCTGCCGTCCATACCCGGTCTAGCTTATATGTGAATCCAGACCCACAGCAATGTAGTTGATTCTGAATCGCCCTCTGAAATGGCCTAGCAAGCCACTCATTTGTTAAGAAGGCGGCTCACCACCACCTTCTCAAGGGCAATTAGGGATGGGCAATAAATGCTGGCCTTGCCAGCGACGTCCACATCCCATGAACGAATAAAAAAAAACTACAGCTGGGATGTTGTTGGGGCCCATAGCCTTTGCTGTATCCAGTGCACTCAGCCGTTTCTTGATATCACGTGCAGTGAATCGACTTGGCTGAAGACTAGCTTCTGTGATGGTGGGGATATCGGGAGGAGGCCGAGATGGATCATCCACTCAGCACTTCTGGCTGAAGATGGTTGCAAACGCTTCAGCCTTGTCTTTTGCACTCACGTGCTGAGTTCTGTCGTCATTGAGGATGGGGATGCTGAGTTTATCTTTACTGCCTAACATGTAGTCGGACAATAGTGTGATCCTATGTTAGTGTGAGTTCTATGTTAAATGAATTGGCTATGTGTATTAACCTTGCTGCACTTTTGACTTAATTTGGTGTGGCTCCTCTTGGCAAGAAAACAATAAAATACCCCACTCTGCCCCTGTTAGTGTAGTAAATACTCACATACTTATAAGCCCTTATTTGAATCTAACTAGCTTCAACTTAATGCAACTTTTTACTTAGTCTGCCTTTCTCATCAGATCTTCCCAACTGATTGGCAAATGGAATCATAGAACCATAGAGTGATACCACACAGAATGTGGCCATTCGGCCCATCATGCCTGTGCCAGCTCTTTCAAAGCGCTGTCCAATTAGTCTCACTCCCCTGCTCTTTCCCCATAGCCCTGAAAATTTTTCCCCTTCAAGTATTTATCCGTTTTCATTTTGAAAGTTATTATTGAAGCTGCTTCCACCACTCTTTCAGGCAGTGCATTCCAGATCATAACAACTCGCTGCGTAAATTTTGTTTTTCCTCATGTCGCCTCTGGTTCTGTTGCCAGTTACCTTAAATCTGTGTTCTCTGGTTACCAACCCTTCTGCCACTGGTAACAGTTTCTCCTTATTTACTGTATCAAAACCCTTCATGATTTTGAATACTTCTATCAAATTTCCCCTTAACCTTCTCTGCTCTAAGGAGCACAACCCCAGATGTTCTAGTCTCTCCATGTAACTGAAGTGTTTCATCCCTGGTACCATTCTTGTAAATCTCCTCTGCACCCTTTCTAAGGACTTGACATCCTTCCTATGTGTTCATCTTATCCTTTGCTTACTTAGCTGGATGGGAAGTTAGCATAGACAGTGCTGGGAAAGGAGCAGAATTGCAATGTAGGCAATGATTTCACCACTTACTCTGGAGGAAGATATGTAGTGACAGTCAGATTCTAATTTCAACTTGTTCTCTGGTAGTGAGGACCACAGGATGAAATGTTGTCCTGCAGCAGGATTGATGAGATGAAAAATTATGCTACAGCCAGAACTGGGAGATGGAATGTTTTCCTGTGGGATGAACATTGTACCCTGGACACTGAGATGAAGTGTCCTCCTGAAAAGGGAATGGTGAGATACACCAGGATTGATTTTCCTCATCGCAACCCCATGTGTGTGCCAATTTAAAGACTCTTAGGATGAGGACGAAGAGACTGAGACCCATTATGTCAGGTCACTGCTTCATTTGCACATAACATATATTTACTGGGATGGGACGTGTGGCTATGGAAAGATTCTGACTGAAAAAAAGTGCAGACATTTAATTTTCATTAAAATGACGCGGAAGTGATATCACAATGCCTTCTGAGTCACTTTCTGCCATTAACATGGGTCGTAAATAAGGTAAGAAGAATGTCCACGTAAGCTTGGTATCTCCAATTGCTAGGCTGCACCTGTGAGGGAAAGGTCATTGAAAGGGAAGCTAAGAAATACGAGTTTTGATGTATTCTTTGTGGATATACTTAAAGCTAATGTTCAAATTATTTGTGTAGTTGGACTGCATGATCTGAGGGGACTTTTCATATCTACCACCATTCTCCTTTGTGCATTGGATGTCCCCTCCAGGATCCCATTGTACTTGGCAATATATGTCCAAGTTACAATAGTGTGACTTGGAGGGGAACTTTGAGACGGTGGTATTCCCATGACGTTGCTGCTGTTGCCCTTCTCCATGGTAGAGATTGCAGGGTAGTGTTGTTGAAGTAGCCTTGGTGAGTTGCTGCAGTGCATCCTGTAGAAGACAGAGAGGCTTTGAGGTGTCAGGAGGTGAGCCACTTGTCGCAGAGTATCCAGCCTCTGTCTTGCTTTTGTAGTTATGGTGTTGATCAACTTCCCTTCCTGGCACCCATGCTAGCTGATATCATAAATTGTTCCCTCTCCTCATAAATTGTCACCTCTCAAATCTGTGCACGTTTTTCCCGCAACTCTATGTTTGAATCTGTCCAATCAGGTTTCTGCCTTGACTGAGCACTGAAATGGCCCTAATCAAAGTCACAAATGACATCCTGTGCAACTGTGACGGTGAAGCATTATCGCTCCTTGTCCTTCTCGACCTTACTACAGCCTTTGACACGGTCAACCATACCACCCTCCTTTATCACCTCTCCTCTGTTGTACAGCTGAGTGGGACTGCCATTGCTTGGTTCCACTCTTTCCTATCCACTCATAGACAGAGAATCTCCAGCAATGCCTTCCTTTCCATCCCCGCACTGTTACTTCTGGAGGTCCCCCAGAATCTATCATTGGCATCCTCATCTTCCACTTCTGCTTGCTGCCCCTCGGCGACATCATCCGAAGACATGACGTCACTTCCACACATACACTGACAACACCCAGCTCTACATCTTCACCACCTCTCTCGACCTGTCTCTGTGTTGTCGGCCTTTGTTCGCCATATGGTCCTGGATGAGCTGCAAGTTCCTCTAGTTAAACATTACCATTGTCTTCAGCCCCCACCCCCATAAATTCCCTTCCCTCGTTACCGATTCCATCCACCTCCCCAGCCACTGTCTCAGGTTTAACACATCTGCTCACAACCTCGGCGTCCTGTTTGACCTTAAACTGAGCTTCTGACCCCATATCCACTTCGTCACAATGTCCGCCTACTTCCACCTCCGTAACACTGTTCGATTCTGCCTCTGCCCTGCCTCAGCCCATCTGCTGCCGAAACCCTCACCCATGCCTTTGTCACCTCCATCCAATGTATTCCTGACCAACCTTTCGTCTTCCACCTTCCATAAACTTCAACTCATCCACTCCGCTGCCCGTATCCTAACACACACCAAGTCCTGCTCACCCATCATCCCTGTGCTCGCTGACCTACATTGGCCTCCCATCCCCCAATGCCTCCAATTTAAAATTCATATCCTTGTATACAGATCCCTTCGTGGCCTTGCTCCTCCCTATCTTTATAACCTCCTGCTACCAAACAACTGTCTGAGAACTTTGCATTCCTCCTGCTCTGGCCTTTTGTGCATCCCCCATTCTCTTCGCCCACCACTGATGACCATGCCTTCAGCAATCTAGGTCTAAGATCCAAAATTCCCTCCCTAAATATCAGCCTCTGCACCTCTCTATCCTCCTTTAAGGCTCTTCTTAAAACCTACCTCTTCAACCAAGCTTTTATTCACCCCTCCTAATATCTCCTTTGGCTCGGTGTCAATTTTTGGCTGATTAAGTTTCTGTGAAGTGCCTTGGGATGTTCTAAACATTAATTGCTAATTGTTGCTGATGTTGTTTTCGATATGGTTGGGCCAGTTCAGTGTCTAGACATTGGTGACCCCCACAATGTTGATAGTGGGGTACTCAGAGTTGGTGGTGCCATTGAAGGTCAAGGTGAGCTGGCTGGGCATTTTCTTATTCGTGATGGTCATTACTTGGCACTTAAGTGGCATGAATGTTACCTGCCACTTGTCAGCCCAAGCATGGATGTCATCCAGATCCTGCTGTAGGCTGACAGGGGCTGCTTCATTATCAGAAGAGTTGTGAATGGAGCTAAACAACTGTGAAACCGTCAATGAACAGCCCCACTCCTGACCGTATGACTGAAGGAAGGCCATTGATGAAGCAGCTGAGGATGTTTGGGCCGAGGATGTATCCCTGAGGAAACCCTGCAGTGATGTCCTGAGGCTGTGATGATTGGTCTCTGACAACCACAGCCATCTTCCTTTGCATCATGTACAACTCCAGCTACTTGAGGGTTTGCCCCTTGACCCCCATTGACTTCAGTTTTGCCAAGGATCCTTTGAGTCATGCTCAATCATAGAATGTAAAGCACAGAAACAGGCCATTCGGCCCATCAGGTCCATGCCGGTGTCTGTGTTCCACACGAGCCTCCTCCCACTCTTCTTCATCTAACCTCATCAGCATAGCTTTCTACTCCTCTCTCCCTCATGTGTTTATCTAGCTTCCCCTTTAATGCATCTATGCTCGTCACCTCAACTACTCCTCGTGGTAGCGAGTTCCATATTCTAACCACTCTCTGGATAAAGAAGTATTCTCCTGAATTCCCTATTGGATTTATTATTGACTATCTTATATTTATGGCCCCTAGTTTTCGTCTCCCCAGCAAGTGGAAACATCTTCTCTACGTCTACCCTATCAAATATTTCATAAGCTTAAAGACCTCTATCAGGTCACCCCTCAGTCTTTTTTCTAGAGAGAAACAGCCTGCTTAATCTTTCCTGATAAGTATAACCTCTCATTTCTGGTATCATCCGAGTAAATCTTTCTTGCATCTTCTCCAGTGCCTCTATATCCTTTTTATAATATGGAGATTTAGATTGTTCACAGTACTCCAAGTGTGGTCCAACCAAGGTTCTAAACAAGTTTAACATAACTTCTCTGCTTTTTAACTCTATCCCTTTAGAAATTAACCCTAGTGCTTTGTTTTTTTATGGCCTTATTAACCTGCGTCGCTACTTTTAGTGATTTGTGTATCTGTCCCCCCAGATCCCTCTGTGCCTCAACCCCATGTAGACTCTTATTTTCCAAGGAGTATGTGGTCTCCTTATTCTTCCTACCAAAATGTACCACTTCACATTTATCTATATTGAAATTCATTTTTCAATTAAATAGCTATTCTGCAAGTTTATTAATGTCTTCCTGTATTTTGTCGCAGTCCTCCTAAGTATTAACTAGACCCCCAATTTCATGTCGTCCGCAAATTTTGAAATTGTACTTCCGATTCCCGAGTCTAAATCGTTTATGTAAATGGTGGTGAACAGTGATCCCAGCGTCGATCCTTGTGGACCACCACTTCCCACTTTTTGCCAGTCTGAGTAACTACCTTTAATCCCTACTCTGTTTTCTGTTTTGTAGCCAGCTTGCTAATCATTCTGCTACTTGTCCCCTGACTCCACATGCTCTGACCTTAGTCATGAGTCTACTCTGTGGTACCTTATTGAAGGCCTTTTGAAAATCCAAATATATTAAATCAACTGCATTACTCTTGTTTACCCTTGTTATTTCTTCAAAGCATTCAATAAGGTTGGTCAAGCATGACCTTCCCTTTTGAAATCCGTGCTGACTATTTTTTATTATATTTTTAGTTTCTAGATGTTTTTCTATTACATCTTTGAGGAAGGATTCCATTATCTGGGGCTGAGTGGCCGGGTCCTGCTCCTACTTCGTGTGTTCTTTAGTTTTGTGGTTGGGATCAGATCAGCCATGATCTTATTGAATGGTGGAGCAGGCTCGAGGGGCCGATTGGCCGACTCCTGCTCCTATTTCTTATGTTCTTATCTTTCCTACCACTGATGTTAAGCTAATTGGTCTAGAGTTCCCTGGACTTGTTCTGTCTCCCTTTTTAAATATAGGAAGCACATTAGCTGTCCGCCAGTCCTCTGGCACTATTCCCTTTTTGAATGAATTTTCATATATTGGTAATATTGCCTCTGCTATCTTTTCCATAACTTCTTTTATCTGCGCGGATGTAATTCATCCAGACCAGGGGTTTTATCCTCTCAAAGTTTGATTAGTTTATCAATTACCTCTCCCCTTTCCATCTTAAATGGCTTTATATCTTTTTTGATCTCTTATTCTAATGTCATACCCACCATGTTAGTTTCCTTGGCAAAATAATTATTTAATATTTCTGCCATTTTGGTGTCATTGCCTGTGAGTTTATCGTGTGTATCCTTTAGGGAACCTATCCCTATCCTAATTTTTCTTTTGTTATTTTTGTGTCTGTAGAATACTTTATTTATTTTTATATTCCTTGATAATTTAATTTCGTAGTTTCTCTTTGCTTTCCTAATTGTTTTTTCTTTACTTCTTTCCTAACCTTTTCATATTCTCTTTTGTCATTCTCCCCTTTTTGTCTAGTTTTCTTTAGTTTCAATTTTGCCCTTATTTCTTTATTCATCCATTGTCTGTCATTACTGGTTAGTTTGTTCTTGGTTTTTAGTGGGATCTATTTTTCCTGAACTCAATGTTTTAAATGTTTCCCACTGCTGTTCTATTTCTTTGTTTGTCAGTCAATTTTCCAGTTTATTTTCCCTAGTTCCATTCTCATCCCCTTAAAATCAGCTTTTTTACAATTTATTACTTTGGTCTTTGTCTTATTTATGTACTTCTCAATCTTTATCTTAAATCTTATTATGTTGTGATCGCTATTGCCAAGATATTCCCTTATGCTTACTTCTCTTATCTGTTCTGATTCATTTCCCATTACTAGATCCAACATGCTTCCTCTCGTTGGGATTTTTACACACTGGGTATGAAAGGAGTCCTGCACACATTGTAAAAACTCCATTCCCTGTACCCCTTTACCTACCCCTTGCCAGTTTATTTGGGGATAGTTACAATCTCCGATGATTACTATTGAAAGTCCATTACTCATTTCACATATTTGATTACATATTTCTTCCTCCACCTCCTTTCTATTCTTAGGTGGTCTCTGTACTATACCCCTATTAACATGATCAATCCCTTCTTATCTTATATTTCAATCATGAGGTTACAGATTGTGCTGGAATACAAATCTGGTGCTGCTGATGGTCCACAGGGCCTCAGGATTGGCAAGTTTTGAGCTGCTAGATCTGTTCTGAATCTATCCCATTCAGCACGGTGGTAGTGCCACACAACAGATTGGATGGTGTCCTCAGTGTGAAGAGGGGACTTTGTCTCCACAAGGACTGTGCAGTGATCACTCCTACCAATACTGTCATGGACAGATGCATCTGCAACAAGTAGATTGGTGAGGACGAGGTCAAGTAGGTTTTTCCCTTGTGTTGGTTCGCTCGCCACCCTGCCGCAGACCCAGTCTGGCAGCTATGTCGTTCAGGACTCGGCCAGCTCGGTCAGTAGTGGTGCTAACGAGCCACTCTTGGTGATGGACATTGAAGTCCCCCACCCAGAGTACATTCTGTGCCCTTGCTACGCTCAGTGCTTCCTCCAAGTGGTGACGAACATGGAGGAGGACTGATTCATCAGCTGAGAGAGGGTGGTAGGTGTAATCAGCAGGAGGTTTCCTTGCCCATGTTTGACCTGATGCCATAAGATTTCATGGGGTCCAGAGTCAATGTTGAGGAATCCCAGGGCCACTCCCTCCTGACTATATATCACTGTACTGCCACCTCTGGTGGGTCTGTCCTGCCGGTGGGACAGGACATACCTAGGGATGGTGATGGAAGAAACTGGGACATTGGCTGAAAGGCTATGTCAGGCTGTTGCTTGTCTAGTCTGTGGGACAGCTCTCCCAATTTTGGCACAAGTCCCCAGATGTTAGTGAGGAGGACTTTGCAGGGTCGACTGTGCCTGGTTTGCCTTTGTCATGTCCGGTGCCGGGTGGTCTGTCCAGTTTTATTCTTATTATGACTTTTTGTAGTGAGATTGTACAACTGAGTGACTCGCTAGGCCATTTCAGAGGGCAATTAAGAATCAACCACATTGCTGTGGGTCTGGAGTCAAATATAGGCCAGACCGGGTAAGGACGGCAGGTTTCCCTCCCTAAAGGGCATTAGTGAACCAGATGGGGTTTTACGACAAGTTTCGTGGCCACCATTACTGATTCTAGATTTTATTTAATTTAATTGAATTTAAATTCCCCAGCTGCCGTGGCGGGATTTGAACTCATGACTCTGGATTATTAGTCCAGGCCTCTGGATTACTAGTCCAGTAACATAACCACTATGTACCTCATGGTCTGGCATATTCTTTACTCTACCATTACCAACAAGCCAGGGGATCAACCCTGGTTCAATGAGGAGTGTAGAAAAGCATGCCAGACGCAGCACAAGGTGTACCTAAAAATGAGGTGCCAACCTGGTGAAGCTATAACACAGGACTACATGCATGCTAAATAGCGGAAGCAACATGCTATATACAGAGCTAAGGGATTCCACAACCAAGGGATCAGATCAAAGCTCTGCAGTCCTGCCACATCCAGTCGTGAATGGTGGTGGACAATTAAACATCTAACGGGCGGAGGAGGCTCTGTAAACATCACCATCCTCGATGATGGCAGAGTCCAGCACGTGAGTGCAAAAGACAAGGCTTGAAGTGTTTGCAACTTCGTCAGCCAGAAGTGCCAAGTAGATGATCCATCTCGGCCACCTCCCAATATCCCCACCGTCACAGAAGCCAATTCGATTCACTCCATGTGATATCAAGAAACGGCTGAGTGCATTGGATACAACAAAGGTTATGGGCCCCGCCAACATCCCGGCTGTAGTGCTGAAGGCTTGTGCTCCAGAACTAGCCGCACCTCCAGCCAAACTGTTCCAGTACAGCTACAACACTGGCATCTACCCGACAATGTGGAAAATTGCCCAGGTATGTTCTGTCCACAAAAAGCAGGACAAATCCAATCCGGCCAATTACCGCCCCATCAGTCTACTCTCAATCATCGGCAAATTGATGGAAGGTGACGTTGACAGTGCTATCAAGCGGCACTTACTCACCAATAACCTGCTCACCAATGCTCAGTTTGGGTTTCGCCAGTACCACTCGGCTTCAGACCTCATTACAGCCTTGGTCCAAACATGGACAAAAGTGCTGAATTCCTGAGATGAGGTGAGAGTAACTGCCCTTGACATCAAGGCAGCATTTGACCGAGTGTGACACCAAGGAGCCCGAGTAAAATTGAAGTCAATGGGAATCAGGGGGAAAACTCTCCAGTGGCTGGAGTCATCCCTAGCACAAAGGAAGATGGTAGTAGTTTTGGAGACCAATCATCTCAGCCCCAGGACATTGCTGCAGGAGTTCCTCAGGGCAGTGTCCTAGGCCCAACCATCTTCAGCTGCTTCATCAATGACTTTCCCTCCATCATAAGGTCAGAAATGGGGATGTTTGCTGAGGATTGCACAGTGTTCAGTTCCATTCGCAACCCCTCAGATAATGAAGCCGTCTGTGCCCGCATGCAGCAAGACCTGGACAACATCCAGGCTTGGGCTGATAAGTGGCAAGTAACATTCGCGCCAGACAATTGCCAGGCAATGACCATCTCCAACAAGAGAGAGTCTAATCACCTCCGCTTGACATTGAACGTCATTACCATCATTGAATCCCCCATCAACATCCTGGGGGTCACCATTGACCAGAAACTTAACTGGATGAGTGCAGCTCCAACAACACTCGAGATGTTCGACACCATCCAGAACAAAGCAGCCCGCTTGATTGGCACCCCATCCACCACCCTAAACATTCACTCCCTTCACCACCGGCGCACCGTGGCTGCAGTGTGTACCATCTACAGGATGCACTGCAGCAACTCGCCAAGGCTTCATCGACAGCACCTCCCAAACCCGCGACCTCTACCACCTAGAAGGACAAGGGCAGCAGGCACATGGGAACAACACCACCTGCACGTTCCCCTCCAAGTCACACGCCATCCCGACTTGGAAATATATTGCCGATCCTTCATCGTCGCTGGGTCAAAATCCTGGAACTCCCTACCTAACAGCACTGTGGGAGAACCTTCACCACACGGACTGCAGCGGTTCAAGAACGAATATATAAAAAAAAATGGATTCTGTTTCTATCCTTCTGTTCGTTATGTCCCTTTTTTCTACAGCCATTATGTTATCTCTAATTAGTACACCACCCCCTTCCTTTCCAATCTTTTCTGATTATGTTATAATCTGCAATATTTAGTTGCCAGTCCTGTTCTTTATGTAGCCATGTTTTAGTTATTCTTGCCTCCAGTTCCCCTGTTTTATTTTGGAAGCTGTGTACATTGCTGTACAGGCAGTTTAATTCGTCTTTAATGGTTTCTTTTACTTTCTTTTTAACAGTCCTTTTATACTCCTGTTTAAAACTATATTTGTTCCTTGACCATTTATATTATCTTTATTCCTTGCTCTGGTCTGACCGTTACACTGTATTGGAATGCTGTTTTGATTTTGAGGGCAGCTACTCTCACATTTAGTTCTTTTATTCATGTCCGGCGCAAGGCTTTGATGAGGTCTGGAGCCGAGTGATCCTGGTGGAACCCGAACTGAGACGATAAGCAGGTTATAGGTGAGTCAATGTTGCTTGATAGTACAATTGATGACTCTTTCCATCACTTTACTGATGATTGAGAGGAGGCTGATAGGGCAGTAATTGAATGGGTTAGTTTAGTCCTGTTTCTGTGGATAGGATATACCCGGGTAATTTTACACACTGCCAGTGTCATTGCTGTACTGGAACAGCTTGGCTAGAGGAGCAGCTAGCTCTGCTGCACAGATCTTTACTATAGCCAGGATGTTGTCTAGGCCCATAGCCTTTGCTGTCGTGCACTTAGCTGCTTCTTAGTGTCATGTGGAGTAAACGAATTAGCATGGTCACTGGTATCTGTGAAGAGGCCGATTAGGATCATCCGCTCAGCATGCCTCTGCAGCATCCCCAGATACCAGCAGAGCAGGTACAATGAGGAACATACCTCTACCAGATCTATAATTAAGCACACCATTGGCATGCTGAAGCATTGATTCTGGTGCCTTGATGGACAAGGAAGCATCTTCACTGTAACCTAGCAAAGACTTTGAGAATAACCAAGGTGCACTGCATTCTGCACAACCTGGCAATTAAAAGAAACATCAAAACCCACTGAAGAGTAGGTGGAGGATGTCACTCGAAAAGCAGGGGATGGAGCAGCATAAGTACCTTTGGCAGCTGCAAGAGCAAATCAACATACCCTGATACAGGACACTTCCATTTTCCAGTCCACCCTGTATCTCCTCTATATCCTGCAATAAATTATCAACACTGGCCCTTTAACCCTACTTGTCTGCCAGGCAGACTGCTCCTTTTGACTGCACAGATCTTTTCCACAGCCACAAATGAAAGTGTCTGTACGCTATGTGTGCTGTACTGCTGAAAAATCTAATGCGGTAATTCTTATCAGTGCAATCCCCGTGGCTGGAGCCTTTGAGGTGATAGGAACCACTCACAGAAATACAATTTTTTTTCAAAGAATATACTTTATTCATAAAATTTGCAGCAATACATACAATACAGTTGTCATATCACATTCCAAATGTACACAATACAGATTATACAATTTGCAGGTTACATCAAGTACAGTTCAATGAACACATTGTACATAATTACAGTTCATGGCGCTCCAGGCTGCCTCATTGCATCACAATCAATACAGATTATTGTTTACAGATTTATTACAGGTACATTACAGATTCATTACAGGTATATTAAATCAATTTGAATTTTACATTCTGTCCGAGGGGTTTTTCCCTGATTGCAGCCCCTCGGTATAAAATGGCCGGAAGGCTCTAAACGGTTGCCTTTCCCCACAGAGCCTTTACGGCGGCCGCACCCAGATTCAGTGCATCCCTGAGCACGTAGTCCTGGACCTTGGAATGTGCCAGTCTGCAACACTCTGTTGAGGACAGCTCCTTGCACTGGAAGACCAGCAAGTTTCGGGCAGACCAAAGGGCGTCTTTCACCGAGTTGATGGTTTTCCAGCAGCAGTTGATGTCTGTCTCGGTGTGCGTCCCTGGGAACAGCCCGTAGAGCACAGAGTCCTGTGTTACGGAACTGCTCGGGACGAACGTGGACAGATACCACTGCATCCCTCTCCAGACCTTCTTTGCAAAGGCACATTCCAGAAGGAGGTGGGTGACGGTCTCATCTTCATCGCAGCCTCCTCGGGGACAGCATGCGGTGGCACTAAGACTCTGGTAGTGCATGAAGGTTCTGAAGGGAAGGGCCCTTCTCACCACCAGCCAAGCTAGATCTTGGTGCTTGTTTGAAAGCTCTGGCGATGAGGCGTTCTGCCAAATGACATTGGTGGTCTGCTCGGGGAACCAACCGACAGGATCCACCATCTCCTTTTCCTGCAGGGTCCCGAGGACGTTACGTGCGGATCACTTGCTGATCGCCTTGTGGTCAAAGGTGTTTGTCTGCACAAACTTTTCCACGAAGGACAGGTGGGGCGGAACGGCCCACAGGATGGAGCGTTCTGTGGCAGCGTGGCCAGGCCCATCCTTCTCAACACCGTGAACAGGTAGAACCTCAGCGCGTAGTTACACTTTGTGTTTGCGTACCGAGGGTCTACGCACAGCTTGATGCAGCCGCACATGAAAGGTGGCCATCAGGATGAGGGCCACGTTGGGAACGCATTTCCCCCCTCTGGAGATTTATACATCGTGTCCCTGCGGACACGGTCCATTTTTGATCTCCAGATAAAATGGAAGATGGCTCTGGTGACTGTCGCGGCGCAGGGGCGAGGTATGGGCCAGACCTGCGCCACGTACAGCGACACCGAGAGCACCTTGCACCTGATAACCACGTTCTTGCCCACGATCGAGAGGGATCGTCGATCCCACAGTCCCAGTTTCTGCTCCACCTTAGAAATACGCTCCTCCCAGTTTTTGGTGCACGCCCCAGCCCCCCCGAACCAGATCCCCAGCACCTTCAGGTAATCCGACCTGAAGGTGAAGGGGACAAAGGATCGGTCGGTCCAGTTCCCAAAGAACATGGCCTCGCTCTTTGTACGATTTACCCTGGCCCCCGAGGCCAGTTCGAACTGGTCGCATATGCTCATTAATCTGCGGGCCGACAGCTGATCCGAGCAAAAGATGGCGACGTCGTCCGTGTAGAGAGAGGCCTTGACCTGAGTGCCTGGAATCGTCACCCCTCTTATGCCCGCATCCCTCCTGATGAACTCGGCAAAGGGTTCGATGCAACACATGAACAAGACGGAGGAGAGAGGACAGCCCTGCCTGACTCCAGATTTGATCGGAAAGCTTTCTGATTCGCACCCGTTGATTGAAACTGTGCTACTGATGTCAGTGTGGATTGCCAAAGTTTGAGGTAGGGTTATACCTCTGGTAGCATGACCCTGAGATTGTCCGATTGGAGAATGCAGCACTTGCACAGCTGCAGGGTCAGCCTGGGCCTGCAATTTTCTGGCACATGTGAAATCATTGAAAAGGCCATCAGGAAGGATAGCATCAACCATTGGCATTTACAACTTGCCCCTGCTTCTGGTGTCACTGTGCCAGTGATTTTTTTTATTCGTTCATGGGATGTGGGCGTCGCTGGCAAGGCCAGCATTTATTGCCCATCCCTAATTGCCCTTTAGAAGGTGGTGATGAGCCGCCTTCTTGAACCGCTACAGTCCGTGTGGTGAAGGTTCTCCCACAGTGCTGTTAGGTAGGGAGTTCCAGGATTTTGACCCAGCGACGATGAAGGAATAGCGATATATTTCCCAGTCGGGATGTTGTTTGACTTAGAGGGGACCGTGCAGGTGCTGTTGTTCCCACGTGCCTGCTCCCTTGTCCTTCTCGGTGGTAGAGGTAGCGGGTTTGGGAGGTGCTGTCGAAGAAGCCGTGGCAAGTTGCTGTAGTGCATCCTGTGGATGGCACACACTGCAGCCAGGGACCGCCGGTGGTGAAGGGAGTGAATGTTTAGGATGGTGGATGGGGTACGAATCAGGCGGGATGCTTTGTCCTGGATGTTGTCGAGCTTCTTGAGTGCTGTTGGAACTGCACTCATCCAGGCAAGTGGAGAGTATTCCATCACACTCCTGATTTGTGCCTTGTAGATGGTGGAAAGGCTTTGGGGAGTCAGGAGGTGAGTCACTCGTCACAGAATGCCCAGTCTCTGACCTGCTCTAGTAGCCACAGTATTTATGTGGCAGGTCCAGTTAAGTTTCTGGTCAATGGTGACCCCCAGGATGTTGATGGTGGGGGATTTGGTGATGGTATTGCGGTTGAATGTCAAGGTGAGGTGGTTAGTCTCACTCTTGTTGGAGATGGTCATTGCCTGGCACTTGTCTGGCGCGAATGTTACTTGCCAGTTATCAGCCCAAGCCTGGATGTTGTCCAGGTCTTGCTGCATGCGGGCACGTACTGCTTCATTATCTGGGGGGCTGCGAATGGAACTGAACACTGCCATCATCAGCGAACATCCCCATTTCTGACCTTATGATGGGGGGAAGGTCATTGATGAAGCAGCTGAAGATGATTGGGCCTAGGACACTGCCCTGCGGAACTCCTGCAGCAATGTCCTGGGGCTCAGATGATTGGCCTCCAAAACCACTACCATCTTCCTTTGTGCTAGGTATGACTCCAGCCACTGGAGAGTTTTCCCCCTGATTCCCATTGACTTCAATTTTACTAGAGCTCCTTGATGCCTCACTCGGTCAAATGCTGCTTTGATGTCAAGGGCAGTCACTCTCACCTCATCTCTGGAATTCAGCTCTTTTGTCCAAGTTTGGACCAAGGCTGTAATGAGGTCTGGAGCCTAGTGGTCCTGGCGGAACCCAAACTGAGCATCAGTGAGCAGATTATTGGTGAGTAAGTGCTGCATGCTAGCACTGTTGACGACACCTTCCATCACTTTGCTGATGATTGAGAGTAGACTAATGGGGCGGTAATTGGCCGGATTGGATTTGTCCTGCTTTTTGTGGTCAGGACATACTTGGGCAATTTTCCACATTGTCGGTTAGATGCCAGTGTTGTAGCTGTACGGGAACAGCTTGGCTGGAGGCACGGCTAGTTCTGGAATACAAGTCTTCAGCCCTACAGCCGTGATGTTGTCGGGGCCCATAGTCTTTACTCTATCCAGTGCACTCAGCCGTTTCTTGATATCACATGGAGTGAATCAAATTGGCTGAAAACTGGCTTCTGTGATGGTGGGTATATTGGGAGGAGTCCGAGATGGATCATCCACTTGGCACTTCTGGCTGAAGATGGTTGCAAACGTTCCAGCCTTGTCTTTTTCACTTACGTGCTGGACTCTACCGTCATTGAGGATGCGGATATTCACGGAGCCTCCTCCTCCCGTTAATTGTTTAATTGTCCGCCACCATTCATGACTAGAATGTTGCTTCCGCTGTTTATCATGCATGTGGTCCTGTGTTGTAGCTTCACCAATTTGGCACCTCATTTTTATGTACGGTTGGTGCTGCCCCTAGCATGCTCTTCTACACTCCTCATTGAACCAGGGTTGATCCCCTTGCTTGTTGGTAATGGTAGAGTGAGGAATATGCTGGGCCTTGAGGTTACAGATTGTGCTGGCATACCACTCTGCTGCTGCTGATGGCCCACAGTGCTTCATGGATGGCCAGTTTTGAGCTGCTAGATCTGTTCTGAATCTATCCCACTTAGCACGATGGTAGTGCCACACAACACATTGGACGATGTCCTAAGTGTGAAGAGGGGTCTTTGTCTCCACAAGGACTGTGCGGTGGTCACTCCTACCAATACTGTCATGGACAGATGCATCTGCGACAGGTAGATTGGTGAGGACGAGGTCAAGTAGGTTCTTCCCTCGTGTTGGTTCGCTCATCACCTGCCGCAGGCCCAGTCTGGCAGCTATGTCCTTCAGGACACAGCCAACTTGGTCAGTAGTGGTGCTACCGAGCTACTCTTGGTAATGGATTGAAGTCTCCCACCCAGCGTACATTCAGTGCCCTTGCTACCCTCAGTGCTTCCTCCAAGCAGTGCTCACCATTGAGGAGGACTGATTCATCAGCTGAGGGAGGGCGTTAGGTGGTAATCACTTGCCCATGTTTGACCTGATGCCATGAGATTTCATGGGGTCTGGAGTCAATGTTGAGGACTGCCAGGACCACTCCCTCCTGACTATACAATTGTACCGCCACCTCTGGTGAGTCTGTCCTGCCGGTGGGACAGAACATAGCTAGGGATGGTGATGGAAGAGTTTGGGACGCTGGCTGAAAGGTATGATTCTGTGAGTATGGCTATGTCAGGCTGTTGCTTGACTAGTCTGTGGGACAGCTCTCCCAATTTTGGCACAAATCCTCATATATTAGTGAGGAGAACTTTGCAGGGTTGTTTGGGCTTGGTTTGCCTTTGTCATGTCTGGTGCCTAGTGGTCCAATGCCGGGTGGTCCGTCCGGTTTTATTTTTATTGTGATTTTCTGTAGCGAGATTGTACAACTGAGTGGCTTGCTGGGTCATTTCAGAAGGCGATTACGAATCAAGCACAATTCTGTGGCTCTGGAGTCACATAAAGGCCAGATCGGGTAAAGACGGCAGGTTTCCTTCCCTAAAGGACATTAGTGATCTGTGGGTGATCCAATTCCATGGCACCAGTGACATTGCTGAAACTTCTACTGATACCTCTCTTCATTTGGCTAACCTGATCACACGGACTGCAGCGGTTCAAGAAGGCGGCTCACCACCATCTTCTCAAGGGCAATTAGGATGGGCAATAAATGCCGGCCTTGCCAGCGACACCCACATCCCAAGAACGAATATAAAAAAAAACCTGTCCAAGGACTATTTGATGTTGCAGCTCAAGGCCTGTACACCAGCAATTTGAGCATTAATGAGAGATGGAAAAACTGACATTACAGCATCTGCTGTTAGGGGCTACATTGCAGGTGTCCCTGGAAATACATTGGTCAAGGTGAAATGCAGAGTTTGTGTTGTTCATGAGAACCTTGCATGTGGGTTGTGAAATCCCTTACACAAGCCCTCTACCCTCATACTCCCCCCACAAATACTGGTGAACTCTTGTAATGCAGATTAGAAGGCAAAGTCTCCCATCTATCCCAGAATTTTTCAGTCCTGGTGTTCTGATACAAAGCTACTTTTACAATGGAATTAGGCCCTAATATACATAAGCCCCAGAGCACTGTGCATTTCTATTCTAGTGCTAGATGACAATGTCCCAACAGAGGGCTCTCTTTCTGCACTGCTGTGTAAAAGTCATGAAAAGAATTTTTTTCATAACTAGTTTTTATTCCACAATCAGTTCTAAGCCCAAAGCTTGACACCACGGCCAAACAACAGGAATTCCAATCTGAAATCACTGCTAGCTGACAACTATGATTTACAGAAATATTTCCTTCATTTATGTGTGATTATGATAGTGTTACATGTCTATATTTCAAGCTGTTTTTAGTTTTGAAGCACTCACGGGGACTCTGTTACCAGGCATATTTAAGGGGCCTGAACAGACATGCCAGCTGGCAGCACTGTGTGGATGTTGGCATACTTAGCTGCTGATGAAGTGACTGTTTTTCAGTTTGTATCCCAGCCTCTGCTCTCAATCTGCTTTCACTGCTGAGATACCAAAGCATGATATCACTGCCTGCCAAGGGAGGCAGCGAGTGCCAGGACCTGGGGTCCCATTAGATCCCTCCTAAATATTTGTTTGTTTCACTCTACCAATTTAATAATCTGGTAATGGGTATTATAACAGCAAGCAAACATCATGGCTCACTGACCAGAGTTGGAAAGTAGCTGCTTGCTTGACATTATCAGAATTGGACACTTTCAGAAACTATTTAGAATAAAACTATTGCTGACCCATGTATGGTGAATAGTTCTTTATCGCGTAGCATGTAGATGAAACATATTAAAAAGAAAAAAGTACCCTCTCCACAACTCTTGTGTAACGCATGGTGTTCTTTGCTTATTTGTGCAACTCTAGTAATGCACTGAAGTTCATGTTTTTATCTCTATTTTGCTTTTGTAACACATTAGGGTTTTGTGCTTATCTCACACCACTCATGTAGTAAAGAGGGTGGAGGAGTCCCCTTATTTGGAAAATATGCTCACAGTTCACATTGTCCTGGTAGGAGACATATCTTTTTAGGTGGAATCATCTCTCTAGCTGCACAAAGCCTTTTGGAAGCTATCTGGACTGACACTCAACTCAGAAGTCCAGATCTCCTCATTCACGTTCATGTCCTGCTTTCTCTGTGTCTATGAAGTAAGAATTTCCCCAAATCATTATTGTTGGCTGGAATCCTGGGATTAGCCAGGTGGAATTATATGAAGAGTTCATGCACCTTCTCAAGCTCAGAGAACATATCAATAAGGACCTCATATAGAGAGATATGACAGGCCTGAGGTATGATGTGTGGATCTCATGGCTTATCACTAACTCCCCAGCAGCTACTTGCACCTGAGTGAAGGGCTATTCACTGACTGCTTTGGTTGTGGCTGATGTATAACATTGATAGATGTATGGCAGCTGCAATCCTGCAGAGATAATGGGAGGAGGTAAGGACAATATAAAAACATATAAAAACGATGGACACTAAAAGACCAGCTGGTCCATCGACCCTGCTGTATACTGTCATGATGCAACTTTAGCACACTATGACTCCTATCCACTCCCCCCTCCCCCCATCACCAGCCAACCATGCAATCTCCTGGAAGAGACAGAAAAAATGCAAGGCCAGTTTAGGGCATATAATCTGGGAAATTCCTCTCCAACCCCAGAAGACAATCAAATAGATTCTAGAAGACCACAATAACTGGGAGACACATTGCCCAATACTCCACCTATCTTTTTATGTTGTGATGTCGATCACAGTTAGGAGCTCATCCAGTTTCCTTTTGAATGTTTGCAGTGAACCTGCACTCACTGCATGAGCTAGCTGCTTGTTGCAAAGATTGATGACCTTCTATGAAAACAAATACGTCCTGACATTTAACCTAGTTCTATACTTACATAACTTATAATTTATAAGCATGACCCCATGTCCTCTCTAACCTATCTAGCTCAAGTAGCCTATCCACATGGATTGAATCTAATTCTTTTGTTATTTCAAAGACTTCAATCAAATCTCAAAGTCTATTTTTTCCAGAGTAAAAAACCCCCCAGCTCTCTAAGTCTATCGTGACAATCAAGGGCCTTTAAACTATGTATCAATCTGACCCCCCTCCTCCAGGGCCTCCATATCATCCACTATGTGAGGACACTAAAACTGGACACGGTATTCTGGATGAGGCCTAAATAATAAACAAGGACAGTATAGTATTTTTTGTTATGAATTTGATTATTCTGGCAATACATCCGAGCATTCTTCTTTTCTTTTGCTGTAGCCTTGTGACACTGGTCGTGAACCTTCAGAGATTCATGTACTATGACACTTAGGACTGTCTCCTACTCAACAGCCTTAAGTTCGCAACCCTGCATGGTGTACACATGCTTGGCGTTAGCCTCGCCCATGTGCTTAACACTACATTTATCTATTTAAATGATACCTGCAAGATGCGGTCCCATTATCGCACCTAGATCTGTTTGTAAGCCATATTTTTTATTGAGGTCCTAACACATGCACAAATCTTTTATCATCCCACGAACTTGTGGACAGTTCTCCCAACGCTTTCATCCAGATCACTGATAAAGATGGTGAAGGGCAGTCGCCCTAACAGCGATCCTAGTGGGACTCCACTAGCAACCAGTCCCCACTCAGAACCACTAACATTAATAACAACCTGCTGCCCAGGAGAATGCAACTAATTCCTTATTCAACTCAAAATCTGCTTGCTAATCCCACAGGAATGTTATATGGCACTTTGTCAAAAGCTTTTTGAAAATCTGGGTATACAGTGTCAACCAGGCTACCTACACCTGCCAACCTAGGAACTTCCTCAAAAAATTCAACCAGGTTGGTAAGACATGATCTTTTCCAGCAGCAATGTTGAGGGTATGTAATAACCCCTTCTCTGTCAAGATGGCCATTCACTGTATCTCAAATGATCCCTTCTAGCAACTTGCCTATAACTGAAGTCAAGCTAATGCCTGTAATTTCCTGGTTATGACTCACTGTTCTTTTTGAATATTGGCATCACACAGAGCTCCCTCAAATCAATGGGAACAATCCCAGATCCCAGTAAGCTGCTAAGTATATAAACAAGAGTCTCACTGAGTATAGCACCCATTTCTTTGAGCACCCTTGGGTGAATGCATTCAGGACCAGCAGCCCGATCCATTTTGAGACTATTTATTCGAGCCAGGATTATATCCGCATCCACTTTGACACTTTCAACTTTAAAATCAACTGGACGATGTATTATTAGTAACTCAGCACCGTGTTCTGTAGTAAAGACTGATGCAAAGTAGCCATTTAAAACCGTGGCGATATCCCGAGAGTCTAACTGAATCTGCCCAGAGGAATCCTTCAACAGCCATATGTCATTAAATTCCACTGATTCCTAAAATAGCTAAAAAAAAAAGATCTTGCTATTGCTGCCACAGCTATTCACTATTTTCTTCTCCAGTGACCTTTCGGCTGCTCCGATAACAGCTTTCATTGCTTTTAGCTGACCCTGATACCTATTTCTGTTCTGCCGAGAACTATTTTGTTTAAGTCTAGAATTTTTGCTTGAGCCCTTGCACATGACCTATTAGCCAAGACTTTGTTTTACCGCATGGTCTTCTTTTAACTCTAGGGACATGCATGGCTTTTGTTTGCATTACGATAGTTTTAAAGGTATTCCATTTTTATCTATAATAGTAGGGCTGCCTAATTTACCCGATTCAGGTCCTTTGCCATCTTCACAAATGTAACCCTCTTGAAATCTGGTATGAGCATTAAATTTTGAGCAACTTTATTTTGGCTCAACAAGTTGAATCTAATAATATTGTAGTCGCTGTTGCCCAGGTGTTCGCCACATGGAGGCCTGATGCTGCATCGGGGTCACTACTAAGAATTAAATCCATTACCCGATTACCCCTAGTTTCCTTAATAGCATCTTATGTTAGGAAATAATCATTTATTGTATCTACAAATCTTTCAGCTGTTCTTTCTATAATACTAGATGCCCATGTGCAACTGATGCCAATTGAGAAATATAAGGTAGAACATCTGGCTTTGATTTATAACCATTTGAGGTTCTTCATTGTGATTTGGAAGTGCTCTGGGCCTAGCATTGCTGTCAAGGAGACACCAACATCCTTAACGATGAACATGTATAGTGTATATATTGGAGGCTGGGGGTGGGGAGAAGAGTTGGGATGTGAGTTTATGGTGAGGGGTATTTGTACTAAGTGCGCTCTTCAGCCCGCTGGATTTCTGGAGCTGCTCTGATGCATCCACAATACGTCAGCCTTCTCACTTGGATGTAAAATATGCCATAGCACTGTTTGAAGAAGAGCAAGAAGTACTCCAGGTATCCTAGCCAGCATAGCTCCCTCAACCAGTACCACCAAAAAACAGATTATCTGCTTATTCATTCATTAGCTATTTGAGGTACCTAGCATTGCACAACTTGGTTGCTACAGTTGCATACATAACAACAGTAGCTGCTCTTCCAAATTAATCCATTGATACTAAAATGCTTTGGGAAGTCTTGAAGGTAAGAAAGGCACAATATAAGGGTAAGTTCTTTTCTTTAAACCCTTTCAGTATAGAACATGCTTTGAGGTGGATGTGGTGAGGCACTAAAGGCACTGCATCTGTGTCTCAATCCAGATAAAGGGATAAATATTTCTAGTCATGCTGATCAGCCCTCCTCTTATGGCACAGAGGCATTAAGCTGTTGATGATAGAAGGCGTGAGTCATGTGAGGCTCCGGTTCAGGGATGCAATTCTTCCTCCTAGCACTGAGATCTTTGCTAGCCTATGTCTCATTGAGGGGCTCTCTGTGGGGAGACCCAGCAGGCAGGAGCTGGGTTTCAGGCTTATTCTGAAGCTAGTGATGGTCTTGCGCTGCCCCATTAAGTGAGGGCTGACAGTAAAGCACTCAGCAATGGATGATGGTCCAACGCGAAACGCATGTTTCCTTTGCCTGAACATTCCCTTTTGCACCACTTGGCTATACCCTGGGCTGCAGCCAGTAAGATAAAGCCAACCTTCTTGCTCTGGTTTTGGGTACTTTTGTACCATTTTCTCATTAAATGGCCTAACAGTAGAATACATGAATCGATCACACCCCACATGATCTTAAATCTGTGTCTTTTTTTCTGCTCTTATTGAGTGTGTGGAGACTAACAATTGCCCCATTGACTGACTGCTACTGGATTAAATTTATTCACTTTCTATGCTGCTACACTCACTTCAGACAGGCCAACGTATAAGAAAGTGACTCAGTTGTTTCTGGAAAAAAATAAAATTAAAAGACTTCATTTTGAATTCTTTTACAGTGCATTTTGGTAGAAAGAATAAGGACGCCACATACTACTTAGATAATAAGAGTCTAAATAGGAGAAAGGAGCAAAGGGATCTAGGGGTACAGACACACAAATCACCAAAAGTAGTGACGCAGGTTAATAAGGCCATAAAAAGGCAAATCAAGCACTAGGGTTCATTCCTAGAGGGATAGAACTGAAAAGCAAAGAAATTATGTTAAACTTGTATAGAACCTTGGTTAGACCACACCTGGAGTACTGTGCACAGTTCTGGTCTCCATGTTATAGAAAGGAAATAGATGCATTGGAGAGGGTACAAAAAAGATTCACAAGGATGATACCAGAACTGAGAGGATATACTTATCAGGAAAGGCTGAACAGGCTGGTGCTCTTTTCTCTAGAAAAGAGAAGGTTGAGGGGTGAACTGATTGAGGTCTTTAAAATAATGAAAGGGCTTGATAGGGTGGACGTAGAGAAAATGTTTCCACTAGTGGGGGAGTCCAAAACTAGATGTCACAAATATAAAATAGTTGCTAATAAATCCAATAGGGAATTCAGGAAAAACTTCTGTACGCAAAGTGTGGTAAGACTGTGGATCGTGCTACCAGAATGAGTAGTTGAGGTAAATAACATTTAAGGGGAAACTAGATAAGCACACGAGAGAAAAAGGAAACAGAAGGGTTTGCTGATAGGGTTAGATGAAATAGGGAGGGAGGAGGCTCGTGTGGAGCATAAACGCTGGCATAGACCAGTTGGGCCGAATGGTCTGTTTCTGTGTTGTAGTTTTGATGTAACTTGACGTAACGTGGTTTAAAAATGTGAATTTTAAAAAATTCTCTAATTTTCTCTCCAGAAGGTATTAACTTTTACTGAGATACAGTTCCACATGCGCTGGCAACCCTTTAGTATGTTGTCCTTCATTAGGTGAGCCTAGGCAGTAAGTGTCAGCAGGCCATGAAAAAGGGGCAGAAACCCAGACTGCCAGGTCTGCACCCCTTTAACACTGCCCCAGGATTCCTGGGGCTTTCCTGTGGCGGCTGAGCCTGGCTTGTGGTTGCAAAAGCAATAGCTAAATGGAACCATTCTGATGAAGCCTGCTGCCTATTTTTTCAGATGCTACAGTTGCTGGACGCCCAAGAGCAAGGGAGCCCAGCAAAAGCTGGTGCTGCGGCCTACCTCCAAACTCCTGCTGACCAGAGGGTTTTCTAGAGGTCCCAGGAGTATGCTGAAGATCAGCAGGTATGTCACAATTTTTTGTTTTGTCCCTCCTAGAAGTTTGCACTTCAATTGGAAACTCCTGGCTGCCGATGGAGACTATCAGCCTGAAGGTCCAAGGCCTGAACGCTCTGCAGCTGCTCCTGATTTTACTTCCCCTACTGTGGGTGCTAGGCCCTGCCAGGTGTTATAGATTGGATAGCCAGGCGGTGAAGGATAGAATATTAGAGCCTGGTCTTCAGTTGCTTCCAAGCCTTTACTCATAGAGATCAACAACACACACCCCACACCCAGATAAGCTCTCAAATAAATAGATACAAGAGAGCCCCCAATTGATACACACCACCTGAGTACAATTAACACTAATTGATATAAACCATATGGATATAATTAACAGGAGCCAGGTTGCCTCCAGTCCATTTAAATATTCCCAGACAGGAAATCCAGGCTGGACAGGTGCAACATTTTTTTAAATTATTCGTTCATGGGATGTGGGCGTTGCTGGTGAGGCCGGCATTTATTGCCCATCCCTAATTGCCCTTGAGAAGATGGTGATGAGCCGCTGCAGTCCGTGTGGTGAAGGTTCTCCCACAGTGCTGTTAGGAAGGGAGTTCCAGGATTTTACCCAGCGATGATGAAGGAACGGCGATATATTAGCAAGTCGGGATGGTGTGTGACTTGGAGGGGAACGTGCAGGTGGTGTTGTTCACCATGTGCCTGTTGCTCTTGTCCTTCTAGGTGGTAGAGGACGTGGGTTTGGGAGGTGCTGTCGAAGAAGCCTTGGCGAGTTGCTGCAGTGCATCCTGTGGATGGTACACACTGCAGCCACTGTGCGCCGGTGGTGAAGAGTGTGAATGTTTAGTGTGGTGGATGGGGTGCCAATCAAGTGGGCTGCTTTATCTTGGATGTTGTCAAGCTTCTTGAGTGTTGTTGGAGCTGCACTCATCCAAGCAAGTGGAGAGTATTCCATCACACTCCTGACTTGTGCCTTGTAGATGGTGGAAAGGCTTTGGGGAGTCAGGAAGTGAGTCACTCGCAGCAGAATTCCCAGCCTCTGACCTGCTCCTGTAGCCACAGTATTTATATGGCTGGTCCAGTTAAGTTTCTGGTCAATGGTGACCCCCAGGATGTTGATGGTGGGGGATTCGGCGATGGTAATGCCGTTGAATGTCAAGGGGAGATGGTCATTGCCTGGCACTTATCTGACGCGAATGTTACTTGCCACTTATGAGCCCAAGCCTGGATTTTGTCCAGGTCTTGCTGCATGCGGGCTCGGACTGCTTCATTATTTGAGGGGTTGCGAATGGAACTGAACACTGTGCAATCATCAGCAAACATCCCCATTTCTGACCTTATGATGGAGGGAAGGTCATTGATGAAGCAGCTGAAGATGGTTGGGCCTAGGACACTGCCCTGAGGAACTCCTGCAGCAATGCCCTGGGGCTGAGATGATTGGCCTCCAACAACCACTACCATCTTTCTTTGTGCTAGGTATGACTCCAGCCACTGGAGAGTTTTCTTCCTGATTCCCATTGACTTCAATTTTACTAGGGCTCTTGATGCCACACTCGGTCAAATGCTACCTTGATGTCAAGGGCAGTCACTCTCACCTCACCTCTGGAATTCAGCTCTTTTGCCCATGTTTGGACCAAGGCTGTAATGCGGTCCTGTTAAGAAGACAGGTAGAAGGGGGCCAGGAAAGTTGACCTTTATATGTTCAATGCATTAATAGATATGCAAGGCTTGACAAGGCATGAATATCAGCTCATCAAATGATGAGAAGTGAAATTGATTTATGTACAGATCTGTATTCAGAGGCCTTCCAGAGACTGGAATAGGTACTATAGACTTTTTTCACAATATTCAGTTTTGTTTGTAACTTTAGAGTGATAATTTCTAAAGTTCCCTATTTTCATGCTTGGTTTTTACTACAGCAGATGTTCCAATAAATTAGAGCTTACATCAAACTGCAGCATGGAAAGCAATTCAATCCACGATAGCAGACAGTATTGGAATAATTATCCATCATGTAAAGATTAAAAGCCTGCAGCTTGGTATGCAATTTCCACAATTAGTGATCAATTTCTCAACAATACTTCAGTTTTAGAATGCTAGACAACAACACTGTCATAATGTGCATATGTAGAGAGCTGAATGTCTGATTCTAACTGGTTCAATTATAGATCGAGTCTTGTTTGTGATAAGTCTGTGAAGTTGTTGGATTTCTGGTTGCAAGAGTTAAAATGGCAATGGAAGAGATAAAATCAGTGCAAAATGTGGTCTTGTAATGGGATAAAAACAAAAATTACTGTTATTAAAATTACTGCTGAAGATAAAGAGATATTAACAATTACTTTACAGTGTATCTTGTGGTTTTACATACAAGTAGTCAAGACCAATTTGAATTTTTCAGGTCAATAAGGATTGGAAAGTGGGGAATAATGGAACCAATGTGGGGAACTGGGAGGAAGAAGCAAATAGGAGGGGGACGATGAAGAGGAGTGGGAGGGGAGAGGCGGAGAGTGGGAAATGAGCGGTAGGAGGAGAAAGAGAGGGAAGGAGGGGAGGCAAGAGAGAAAGCGAGGGGGAAGGGGAGCAGGGAGGCAAGAGAGAAGACACTGGGAGAGGAAGAGACAAGGAGGGGAGAAAAAAGGAAAGGTCAGTGAGAGGTGGGAGAGGAAGGGAGTGCTGAGGAAGGATAATTCAGATCAGCAAGCCATTTGTGGAAGAAAAATGCAGCCAGTGGAAGGAGGGGTTGCTGTAGATGGGAAATGCAGTTGAGGGGTTTACTTTAAAAGGGGAAATGAGGCAGGATAGGGATAACCTTTGAGAGGAACTGCAGCCATTGGAGAGTTGGAGTAAAGGGATTGGCAACCAGCAGGTGGGTTGGAACGGGAAATGCAGCCAGCAGGGGAGCGCCAGGTTCTAAAATCTTGCTCAATGCCTGGGGTATCCCCTTTTTTCCCTTCCCTCGGGCCTCCATTTCTTGATTGGAGAGGTTGGGGGTTTGGAGAACTGGGTGGTGGGGGTGGGGGGGGGAATTGAAAACTTTCTCATCGGGGAAGTTGGGGGCTGAGATCCTCCTCAACAGGGGGTTATTTTAGCTTGAAATCCTTCAGAATTTTGAGATGTTTTTAATGTTGAAATAAAGACTTTGTCATTACATAACCATTCAAAAGATGGATTAAGAGAAGGAAAGATGAAGGAAAGGTAAATACAAAAAGAACATCTTTTTCCATAACCTTAGGGAAGATTTGGGAAATCAATCAATAGATAATGGTGTGTGTAATGAAGAAGGATTCTACTCAGTTGGGCATTCGCACCAGTTCTGGGGCAGAAGGAAGCTATTCCACAAGGATGGGCTACATCTGAACAGGAAGGGTGCTAATGTACTGGAGAACGGTTAAGTAAGGATGTGACGAGGTATTTAAAGTAAGAAGAAAGTGTGGCTGAGAAAATAAAACTAATTAGGATCAAGTAATAGTGAAGGGAGAAATAGATGAGGATAATATTCATGCAGGAAACAATTTAGCAGGTGCAATATGGAGTACTGGAATGAAGTCAAATGGACTAGATATAAACAGGGAAAAGACCGAAGTAATGATAAGGGGGTAGCTTAGACAGAAAATCATGGGAAAAGGTTAAAATACATGTACAGTGAAACCTGTACAAATAGACACCAGCAAAAAATGGACACTTATTGACAGTCCCAAATAAATTACATTGTAACAGATACAAGCTGCACCTTGAAACCTCGGACACTTGCAAATTACAAACTACGGGCAGCCTTCAATGCACCAAATATGTTTACAACTTAAAACACAGGGCACGCAGGTCAGCGTGAGGCTGCAGCGGGTCCAAGAAACAGCTTCTGTGGAATAGGGAGCTCTTTATCCAGCATTGATAGCGGCACAAAAACCGCTCTATTTCTGGTAAAGAATTCCCCATTAAACAAAGCTGAGAACTGCACCCGGCAACACCACATCTCACTGCACCAGTAGGGTCATGTATTGTTGAGCTGCTAACTGGCCCCAACTTACCCTCCAGCACTTCAAATATTAGCAGCTGCAGCACACGGAGGGTGGGGTCCCACACAGGGCTTTGTAGGACATTAATCTCCCCAATTTGGCAGGGATCTCCCAGGCACTACATCCCTGTGCAGGCTGCCAACGTAGCAGATCCCAGGATCAGGGAAACCCAACAAACAGGAATGAACTGAAATCACATCCCGCTGACAGGGCTCTAGATACCAAGTGAGGGTGAAAAAAAGAAGGAACACTGCAGGAGATACTGCCAATCCCAGTATATTTGGCTCATCTGGTTTACTGTACATACAGTGACCATTTTGAAAATAAGGACATTTGCAAATAAAGGACACCTGATGCAAGTCCTTTATGTGTCCCTAATTTACAGGTTTCACAGTATTGCAACGTGCAGAGTGTGGGAACTGGAAGCAATTATTTTACCAGAAGACCTAGACTAAATTGCATTAAAAGAAACCTGGCTGCAAACTGGACAAGAATAGAAAATAAACATATCTGCTGGGTATAATATATTTTGGAGGGATAGAAAAGATAAGAAAGGAGGCGGATTGGCAATATTGGTAAAAAAGTTGTAAACATATTTGGTGCATTGTTTTAGAGAGGGCTGATGTAGACAAGGAAGGGATACAGTTAGAGTCAATATGGTTGGAACTCTAAGATATAAAGGACTTGTTACATTAGTAGAGGTGTATTACAAACCTCCAAATTGTGGGAAGGAAATTGAAGAGGAAATCTGCAGTTATATTAGAGAGATGAGTAGGAATAACAAGATTATTGTTCTGGGAATTTTAACTATCCACTTATCAATTGGGACAGAGAGGGACTAAATGGAGAAAAGAGAATGGAATTTCTAAAATGTATACAAGACTTCTTCCTCAAGCAGTGTATTGGTAAGCCTGCAAGGGTGGAAGTGTTGCAAGATCTGATTATAAGTAATGAAATAGATCAGGTAGATGAGCTAAATGTGGATGAGCACCTTGGGAGCAGTGACCAAAATATGATACGGTTTAAGATCCAACTAGGAACATAGGAACAGGAGAGGCCATTCAGACCCTCAAGCCTTAGATCATGGCTGATCTGTATCTCAACTCCATTTACTTGCAGTTGCTTCATATCCCTTGATACCTTTACCTAACAAAAATCTATTGATCTCAGTCTTGAAAATTTAAATTGACCCAGGATCCACAGCCTTTTTAGGGAGAGAGACTATGCCCCCTTGTTTTGGATTTACCCACCAGAGGAAATAGTTTCTCTGTACTTACCCTATCAAATCCTTTCATCATGTTAAATACCTCGACTAGATCACCCCTCAACTTTCTATACTCAAGGGAATACAAATCAAGTTAATGCAACATCTCCTCATAATTTAGCACTTTAAACCCTGGTATCCTTCTGGTGAATCTATGTTGTTGCCTCCCTCCCCCTCCAAGGCCAGTATATCTTTCCTCAAAGTATTTTTCAAAACTGAATGCAGTACTCCAGATAGGGTCCGACCACAGCTCTGTACAACTGAAGCATCACTTCCTCACTTTTTTATTCCAACCCACTTGACGTAAAAAAAAAAGGATTCCATAGCCTTTTTGATGACTTTTTGTTCCTGTGCACTAGCACCAAGTCTCTTTGATGCTCCACAGCTCCTAGGCTCTCACCATTAAGACAACATTCCGATTTATCTTTCTCGGATCCAAAGTGGATGACCTCACACTTCCCAACATTGAACTCCACCTGCCATAGTTCTGCCCACTAACTTAGTCTGCTGTCCCTGTTCCTTTGTAACTTCCTACTCCCATCTAAACAACTTACTGCACCTTTTAACTTAGTATTATCTGCAAACTCAGATATAAAACTCTCTATTCCTTCATCAAAGTCATTAATATATATGGTGAAAAGCTGAGGCCCAGTACAGATCGCTAGGGAACACTATTTCTCACATCCCTCCAATCAGAGAATGTTCCCTTTATCCCTACTCTCTTGTCTTTGGCCTCTCAACTAATTATCAACCCATGTCATAAGGTTACCTCCAATTCCATGTGCTTTCATTTTTGCCAGTAATCTCTTCTGTGGAGCCTTATCAAATGCCTTCTGGCAGTCTATGTAGATAACATCCAGAGACACTCCCCTGTACACCATGCTAGTGACCTCTTCAAAAAATTCAACTAGATTAGTCAGACATGACCTACCCTTCACATCCATGCTGATTCTCTGATCAGTTCATACTTGTCCAAGTGCTCAGCCACTCTGTCTCTCATGATAGATTCCAATAACTTCCTCACAACTGATGATAAACTGACAGGCCTGAAGTTACCTGGTTTCTCCCTCCCTCCCTTCTTAAATAATGCAGTGATATTTGCAATTTTCCAATTCAAAGGCACAATTCCTGAATCAAGAGAGCTTTGAAAAATTATGACTAAGGCATCTGCAATTTCCTCACCTATTTCTTTTAATACTCTGGGGTGGAAACCATCACTGGAGATTTGTCTATGTTAAGGAAACTGCTAGTAGTTTTAGGATGCCGTGGATAAATAAAGAAGTTAGAAACCAATTAAAATTGAAGAAGAGGGCCTGTGAGGACAATAATAATAATGAAAAAGCTAAAGGGGAATATGAGAAAATAAGAAAAGAGGTTAAAAGTGGGATATGGAAAGCTAAGAGGAAAAAATATTAAAAAAACATCAAAAGAAACAGTAAAGTATTTTACAAGTCTATCAGTAAAAAGAGAACTGCTAAAAGTCAGAATGGACCTTTTGGAGGAGTGGATTGTCAACTTCTAGATGATTATCATAAAATGGCATAGGTATTTTATAACTACTTTGCCGTGGTCTTTATTAAAGAGAAGGATATCGGAAAGAATGTGAATCCTGAAGTGGTTGAGAGCAAGATGATCGATATTATGATACTATGTGGGAGTATATTTACTCTAGGATAGGTATGAAATATAATGACCCACTAAAGCATGTAACTTACAGAGCAAATTGGCACCATATCAAGAAACAATTAATAAAGTCAGAAGTACCACTAAGAATGACGACTTTCATTAATATAGCACATTATCACATCTCAAAAACATCTCAAAATGCTTTACAAATAAAGAATTACTTTCAAGTGCACTGTTGCTTTGTGTACATCAAAATTCTACAAATAGAAATAAGATGAATGACTAGCTAATCTGTGTTTGTTGGTGCTGATTGGGGGAGAAATGTTGGCCGGGATGCTGGGAGAATTCTCTGCTCATCTCTGAATAGCATCACAGGATCTTTAAATCAGAACCACCGGAACTGACACATGGGACTTCAGTATCAAGTCTCTTCCAAAGCATGGCATTTTCAGAAATACAGTACTACTTCACTATTGCACCAGAGACAATTTATTCACAACACAAACCATCCTGCAGCTGAATACCAATAGCACTTGGGGCAGATCTTTGCCCCACAGTCTGATTAAATTGTTTTTAAGTCAGACAGATATAATTAAACACAACATCCAACTCCCAGTGTTTTAATCATTTCTTAGCATTTTTTGGAGTTTTTGGATCATGCCATTTCCAGCACAATCCTTCATTTTTGTCTGTCTACCTCTTTCCTCCTTCACTTCTGTCATGTATTTGCTCCTCCTTCACTGTCTCTTCATTTCTCTCATGCTATATCCCTTCACTTCTCTCTCCTCTTCTGTTTCTATCTCTCTCTCATCCTCCATGTCTACCACTCTATACACTTCAGTTCTATCTTCTTCACTTCCTTCTCTGTGCTCCTTCACTTCTACCTCTCTGCTCCTTCACTTCTATTTCATTTCTATCTCCTATTTCACTTCTCTGTCTCTCTCTCTCCACTGTGTCTCTCCCGCTTCACTTCTGTCTTTCTCTTTCCTCTGTCTTCTGACTTTTTCTCTTTGTTCACTTCACTCTCTCCTTCACTTCTGTATACTTTCTTCCCTCCTTTGTCTCTGCCTTTCTTTCACTTCTATTTCCCTTCACTTTCAATCTGACTCTGATCTTTTTGTCTTTGGCTTCGTAGGCCTCTCCAACAAGTTCAAGGTGAACTTCAGCAACAGTACCTCATCTTTCTACTTGGCACTCTGCTGCCCTCTGGTCTGAAAATTGACTTTAGCAACTTCAGACTTTAGATGTCTTCCCCACTTTCCTGCTATTTTCTCTTATCTACCTTCCATTTAATTTTAGAACTGCTTTACTTCAATTTTTTTCCAGTTCACAAGCTGGAGAATGAACAACCAGTGCATCTGGTGCCAGATTGAGCAAGAGGAGAAGAGGAAAGCTGTCCAGTCAAGAATGCCTCACTTCTGACTTCCTGTTTTGGAAAATTTACCTGTCACCCTCACTGTCAGTTAGGCAGTCCTATTAGATTTGTATAGAGATATTTGCTAGTTACTGGCAAATATTTGTTGTTTCTGTGAAATAAACTTTCATTGTTGACTACAATGTAGTATTTAGTAAAAATGATGGTAGAACCCAAGGTTCTTTGTGATAGCAATTGGCATACCTGACTCTTGATCTTTATCTGTTGTGCTGCCCTATAAAGGGCATCTCTTATTTTCTACTTATGAAAGCTGAACACCTGAAGCAAAAACTTACTTTTTCTGTTTTCAGATGCTGAGAGATCTGCTATGTATTTGCAGCATTTTCTGCTTAAATATAACCAGACTGTACTTTCCATTTTGTTCGGGGGTGATGTGGAGGGAAGAACAATTGTAATAAGATAGATGCTAATTACATCGTCATATGGGAATGTACATGTTCGGAAAAGACCACTGCGGTCCATCTGGCTGATCCCAGTTGAATTATGGGTTTCTTCTGTTAGATTGCACTGCAGTGGAACAGCACAATGCATCACAGCTAATGTTCATTCAGACACACGGACAAGAATGTAACCTACAAATTCAATTGCTCCAATAGCGTGATTAGCCAAGAAGCTAGTGGCACGTCAATTCACTGGGAAAAAGGAGTTCATTTTCACAGTTTCATCATGTCTCTCGCATGTCTATTCAACAGATATCATCTTTTCTATTCGCACCCTTATTCCTACATCTAACAACATTCATTGTCTCACTATTTTTTCTGATCTTCAATGGAATCTCTCCTCCATTGTTAATGCAGCCTCCAAAAGTTTGGTTTCATCTTTCATGCCAAACATTTGTTTTTCTCTTAACGACCAGTAATTCTTTATAAAGCCAAGCCTGTCCAATATTTGAATACTGCTCCCACATCTGAGAAGCTCTTCTAACTCATTCTTGCACTCCTGGAATGGATACAAGAAAAAGCTTCTTGTCTGCTAGGTGATCATTCTCTCACTTCTAGCCTCTAACATTTCTTTGTTGCAACCTTTTTAATATTTCTCTTTTATCAATTTTACTGTGGTCAGTGCTCCTCTGACCTTTTCCTCTTTCTAATCTCCAAATTCACCATCTAACATGCTCTTCATCCTGCCTACATCCTTACTGTTTTGGAAGCAGACTCATCACATTGTCTTCTACTCAAACTCTTTCTTACAAGATTTCAAAACTTTGGCACTGCTTACCTTCATTAGTCTTCCTTCTCCCAATAACGTACAAGCTTTTGAAGCCCAAATTAGCATCATTTAATCATAACTTTCTGATTCAACTCATCCTCACTTTTACTTTTCTCAACATTGATAATATCCTACGCTTTGACCTTGGTTTCTGAATTTAAAAAAATCAGCAATTCCCTTCACTAAATAAACTTGATTAGCATTATGCAGTGGGGGATGTTGACTGGGATTAGATGAGTATGACAATTGCAATCCCTTTGGAGTCCAAGTTAATTAAAACAAGGGGTAGATAGTTTAGAAACGCTGAAAGTTTCTGTCCTCTTCTCACTCCGTGGGAAATCCTGGCATAGGCAGCAAAATAAACAAGTATGTGCCTGCCAAATTGTTTCCATCACACTTCTCAGCAATGTTGGCCCAGAGCCTGTCTCAGTGCTTTCAACACATCCATTGTCTCTATTGGTGTATTTATCATCTTTGTTCTTGACCTTCCTGTTTGTGTAAATGTTCAGCAGATGTGTTCGGCCAGTCTCTGAAACTCCATTTCAGGTTTCTCGTTCACATGAGTCTGAGCAGACTCAACAATATCCTTGTGGGCTAAAGCAGACTTACATCCCTCAACAGCCCTGGACTAGGGATTGGAAAATCAGCCTGAGTTTCTGTTCCTTCTCACTATCTAGTAATCCCTACTAGAAAGTGTGCATGTGTGGTCATTGTGTGAGAAACAGATCAAGCTTAATCTCTTGAGTGAGGAATCAGAAGGTGACCTGTGCTTATACTCCCATGAATAGTCAGTGCCTGCAGGAGAGGAGGGGAGAAGCAGAGAAAATCAGCAAAACAAACGCATGTGGATCTGAACAAACTCATTAATAGCTACCTCATGGGTCTCAGAGTTGCCTCACTAATAAACATCTCCTGCATCTGCTGATTAGATGCCAAAGTTCTAACATGTGCAAACCATTTATTAAGCAATGACTCTTGGAACCTCTAAGTTTATGAGGAAGTTAGTGGCTCCCCTGGTCTAAATAAAGGGCAAACCCACAGACTAGTGAGTTCATCACTGCATGTGGGAGGGAAGGCCAGCATGTGTTGCTGACATACAAGATGTAAACATCGATAATAAAAAAGCAATTATGCTAACTTGCTCTGTTTTTGCTGTGAGGAGTAAGAATGGGCCAAAGGGGTAAAAGTTGTCATAAGGTGTGTAGTATTTGATTGGCCAAAGGGGTAAAATCTCCAGAAAATCACACTTATTGCTTCACCTAACGAGATCTAACAAACACAGACCAAGCAATGTTTTCACATGGAGACCAATACCACGGACAGAATATTGAACCAAGTGGAGACCAAGACCACAGACTGAGCATTGAGCAAAGTGGAGTCCAACAGCATAGACCCAATATAAAGCAGAGTGGAGACCAAAAGCACAGATTGAAGACTGAGCTGTGCGGAAACCAAAACATCAGACTGAACATAAATCCAAGTGGAAACCAAAACCCCAGACCAAATCCCAGACTAAGCAGAGACCAAATCCACAGACCTAACACTGAGCCAGATTGAGCACATAACCATAGATTGAATGTCAAACTGAGTGGACACCAAAACCACAGGCGGAATATGCAGCCCAGCATAAATCATAACAATGGGCAGGTTGTGACTAATGGTGTCATAGTCTCATAGTAGCTACAGCACAGGAGGAGGCCATTTGGCCCATCGTGCCTGTGCTGGCTCTTTGAAAGAGCTATCCAATTAGTCCCATTCCCCATGTCTTTCCCCATAGCCCTGTAAATTTTTTTCCCTTCAAGTATTTATCCAATTCCCTTTTAAAAGTTACTATTGAATGTGCTTTCACTACCCTTTCAGGCAGTGCACTCCAGACCATTGCAACTCGCTGCCTAAAAAAAAGTTCCGTCATGTCACCTTTGCTTCTTTTGCCAATCGCCTTAAATCTGTGTCCCCTGGTTACCATCCCTTCTGCCACTGGAAACAGTTTCTCCTTTACTTTATCAAAACTGTTCATGATTTTGAACACTGCTATCAAATCTCCCCATAACCTTCCCTGTTCTAAGGAGAAAAAACCCAGTTTCTCCAGTCTCTCCACATAACTGAAGTCCCTCATCTCTGGTACCATTCTAGTGAATCTCTTCTGCACCCTCTCTAAGGCTTTGACATCCTTCCTAAAATGTGGTGCCCAGAATTGAACACAATATTCTAGCTGCAGCCTAACCAGTGTTTTATTAAGATTTAGCATAACTTCCATGCGTTTGCACTCTACGCCTCTATTAATAAAGCCCAGGATCCCATATGCCTCTTAATATCCGTATCAACTTGTCCTGCCACCTTCAAAGATTTGTATATGTGTACCCCCAGATCTGTCTGTTCTTGCACCCCCTTTAAAATTGTACCATTTAGTTTATATTGCCGCTCTTCATTCTTCCTACTAAAATGCATCACTTCACACTTCTCTGCAATAAATTTTATCTGCCATGTGTCTGCCCATTTCACCAGTCTGCCTATGTCTTCCTGCAGTCTGTTACTATCCTCCACATTGTTTATTACATTTCCGAGTTTTGTGTCATCTGCAAACTTTGAAAATATACCCTCTGTACCCAAGTCCAGGTCATTAATGTATATCAAGAAGAGCAATGGTGTTAATACTGACCCCTAGGTAACACCACCTCTCTCCAGTCTGAAAAACAACTATTCACCACTACTTTCTGCTTTCTGTCCCCCAGCCGGTTTTATATCCAAGCAGTCACTGTTCCTTTAATCCTATGGACTTTAATTTTGCGAATGAATCTATTATGTGGTACTTTATCAAATGCTACAGGGATCTGCATTGGGGTGACAACTATTCACTGTATTTATTAACGACTTAGATGACAGATAGAGTGCCACATATCCAATTTTGCTGCTGACACAAAAATAAACAGCATTGTAAGCAGTGTCGATGGAAGCATAAAATTACAGAGATATTAATAGATTAAGTGAATGGGCAAAACTGCAGCAAATGGATTTCAATGTAGGCAAGTGTGAGGTCATCCACTTTGGACCTAAAAAGGATAGATCAGAGTACTTTCTAAATGGTGAAAAGCTCGGAGCAGTGGAGGTCCAAAGAGACTTAGGGGTCCATGTATATAGATCATTAAAATATCATGGACAGGTGCAGAAAATAATCAAAAAGGCTAATGGAATGCTGGCCTTTATATCTAGAGGACTAGAATACAAGGGGGTAGAAGTTATGCTACGGCTATACAAAGCTCTGGTTAGAGCAGACCTGGAGTACTGTGTACAGTTCTGGGCACTGCGCTTTAGGAAGGATATACTGGCTTTGGAGGGAGTGCAGCATAAATTTACTAGAAGTATACCTGGATTCCAAGGGTTAAATTATGAGGAGAGATTACACAAACTAGGGTTGTATTCTCTGGAATTTAAAAGATTAAGGGTTGATTTGATGGAAGTTTTCAAGATATTCAGGGGAACAAAGATGGGAGGGAAAGTGGAGAGTGAGGACATAAAAAACCTACAGGGGGATATAGACAGGCTGGGTGAGTGGGCGGAGATTTGGCAGATGCAATACAATATTGGAAAATGTGAGGTTATGCACTTTGGCAGGAAAAATCAGAGAGCAAGTTATTATCTTAATGGCGTGAAACTGGAAAGTACTGCAGTACAAAGGGATTTTTTTTTTTATTCGTTCACGGGATGTGGGCGTCACTGGCAAGGCTGGCATTTATTGCCCATCCCGAGTGAGATTTTTACAACTGAGTGGCTTGCTAGGCCATTTCAGAATCAACCACATTGCTGTGGGTCTGGAGTCACATATAGGCCAGACCAGGTAAAGACGGCAGGTTTCCTTCCCTAAAGGACATTAGTGAACCAGATGGGTTTTTACGACAATCCGGTAGTTTCATGGCTATCATTACTGATACTAGTATTTTAATTCCAGATTTTTATTTAATTAATCGAATTTAAATTTGCCAGCTGCCGTGGTGGGATTTGAACTCATGACTCTGGATTTTAGTCCAGGCCTCTGGATTACTAGCCCAGTAACATAACCACTACGCTACCGTACCCTGGGGGTCCTAGTGCAAGAAAATCAAAAAGTTAGTATGCAGGTGCAGCAGGTGATCAAGAATGCCAACGGAATGTTGGCTTTTATTGCTAGGGGGATAGAATATAAAAACAGGGAGGTATTGCTGCAGTTATATAAGGTATTGGTGAGACCGCACCTGGAATACTGCATACAGTTTTGGTCTCCATACTTAAGAAAAGACATACTTGCTCTCGAGGCAGTACAAAGAAAGTTCACTCGGTTAATCCCGGGGATGAGGGGGCGGACATATGAGGAGAGGTTGAGTAGATTGGGACTTTACTCATTGGAGTTCAGAAGAATGAGAGGCGATCTTATTGAAACATATAAGATTGTGAAGGGGTTTGATCGGGTGGATGCGGTAAGGATGTTCCCAAGGATGGGTGAAACTAGAACTAGGGGGCATAATCTTAGAATAAGGGGCTGCTCTTTCAAAACTGAGATGAGGAGAAACTTCTTCACTCAGAGGGTGGTAGGTCTGTGGAATTTGCTGCCCCAGGAAGCTGTGGAAGCTACATCATTAAATAAATTTAAAACAGAAATCGACAGTTTCCTAGAAGTAAAGGGAATTAGGGGTTACGGGGAGCAGGCAGGAAATTGGACATGAATTTAGATTTGAGGTTAGGATCAGATCAGCCATGATCTTATTGAATGGTGGAGCAGGCTCGAGGGGCCGATTGGCCTACTCCTGCTCCTATTTCTTATGTTCTTATGAACTGATAGGGTAGATAGAGAGAAACTATTTCTGCTGGTTGGGGAGTGTAGGACTAGGGGACATAGCCTAGAAATTAGAGCCAGGACTTTCAGGAGTTAAGTTAGGAAACACTTCTACACGCAAAGGTTGGTAGAAGTTTAGAACTCTCTTCTGCATCGGCAGTTGATGCTAGCTCAATTGTTAATTTTAAATTTGAGATTGATAGATTTTTGTTAACCAAAGGTATTAAGGGATATGGGGCAAGGTGGGTATATGGAGTTAGGTCACAGATCAGGCATGATCTCGCTGAATGGTGGAATAGGCTCGAGGCCTAAATGACCTGTTCCTGTTCTTATGTTCCTATGTCCTATGTTCCTATGACTGAACACAGAGCCAAGAATAACTAAGGAAAGAGTAGGACCTATTAGAAACCAAAAAGGTAAGAAGAGAAACTATTTCCGCTGGTTGGGGAGTCTAGGACTAGGGTACATAGCCTAAAAATTAGTGCCAGGACTTTTATTGCGTGTGGAGGCGGAAGACGTGTGTATGGCTCTTAATGAATACTTTGCGTCTGTCTTCACAAAAGAGGTGGACGATGCAGACATTGTAGTTAAGGAGGAGGAGTGTGAAATAATGGATGAGACAAACATAGTGAGAAAGGAAATGATAAGGGGTTTAGCATCTTTGAAAGTAGATAAGTCGCCAGGCTCGGATGAAATGTAGCCCAGGCTGTTAAGAGAAGCAAGGGAGGAAATAGCGGAGGCTCTGACCATCATTTTCCAATCCTTTCTGGCTACAGGTGAGGTGCCGGAAGACTAGAGGACTGCTAACATTGTACCATTGTTTGAAAAGGGAGAAAGGGATAATCCGAGTAGTTACGGGCCTGTCAGCCTAAGCTCGATGGTAGGCAAGTTATTGGAAAAAATTCTGAGGGACAGTATTAATCATCATTTAGAAAGGCACGGATTAATCAAGGACAGTCAACGTGGATTTGTTACAGGAAGGTTATGTCTGACTAACTTGATTGAATTTTTTGAGGAGGTAACAAGGAGGGTCGATGAGGATAGCGCATTTGATATTGTCTATGTGGATTTCAGCAAGGACTTTGACAAGGTCTCACATAGCAGACTGGTCAGAAAAGTAAAAGTCCATGGGATCCAAAGGAAAGTGGCAAGTTGGATCCAAAATTGGCTCAGTGGCAGGAAGCAAAGGGTAATGGTCAATGGGTATTTTTGTGACTGGAAGGCTAATTCCAATTGGGTTTCACAGGGCTCAGTATGGGGCAGAGGGAACAGATACCACAGGTGCCAGCTCGCCAGAGGGCGAGGTCGCTCACTAGTTCTGCTGCAGAGGAATCAGAGGAGGACTTCGATGGGCCAGGCTGCAGAAGATGGCTGATGGGCGTACACCAGCAGATGCTTGGGGCACTGGAAAGCCTGCCAGAAAGCCTGTGCACAATGAGAAGAGGCATGGAGGAGTTCAGCTCCAATTTGGTGCAGGGCTTTGCGCAGAGCTTGGAGCCCATCCTTTCCAACATGGAACGGGTGGTCACCTCCATCAACGCACCTGTGGAACCCATCATGATGCAGCGCCTGATGACTGATGTCACAGCATCCATTGCAGCACAAACATCTGCCATCCAAGGTCTGACTGCTGCATTTGCAGCTCAGACTGCTGCCTTGGAAGCTCAGACTGCTGCTATCTTGGTCCTGGGGACCACTTTGGAACGGGGCTTCCAGGGCATCACAGCACTCCAGCGATCCATTCTCCAGCTGATCATCAGGATTAATGAGGCGACACCCCGGGAGAGTGGCAGTGGCGCCATGTCAGTCGGACCTGCTGTCCTCTCTCAGGACGACAGCATTCCTGCTCCCACCCCTGCCACTCCGACAGTGCCCCAGTTGTTGCCTCTCGGCCAGACTGCTGCAGCCCATGCTGAGATGATGCAGTCTGAAACCGGACCCTCCAGGCCCGGAGCTGCTTGAGGTCGTTCTACAAGGCCATCTGGACGTTCCTCCATTGAAGGCCAGCAGCCTTCCACCACCCATGCTCCAGCCACTGGGGAAGCACCTCATAGGAGCAGTAGGATAGGTAAAGGCACACGAACAGCAGGCTCTTATGGAATGCACATGTGGTGAATAGTTCTGTTATGTTTGCATAATTTCATTTACTAATCCATAAATGAGAGTTTAATTTTGCATTCGGTGGTGGTTTTTATTCATGCAATGAGCTGAGAGGGACACCAATGTGTAATCAGATGGAGGGCGATTTGATTGTCTTGTGGGAGGGGAAAGGTGGGGAATGTAGGACTGTTGGTGAGTTGGGGGATGTAGTTCCAATTATTGATAGCGGGCACGGATCAGGCGAGCACGCACAGCCCTTGCAGACAATGCGTGTGGTTCCTGCTGCACCCTTGCGTCTTCCTCCATCTCCTCTTCTGACTCCATCCCCTCCTTCTGCTCCTCCTCAGCCTCTTCCTCCTCCTGCTTCTCCGCCTCTTCCTCCTTAGCCTCCTCCTTCTCCACCTCTGGATCAGGATCTTCTGCAGTCATTGGTGACAAAGGCTGGTACCTCACGATGGTGAGGTTGTGTAGCATGAAGCAGACCACCACAAATCTGCCCCCCTACTTGGGAGTACTGCAGGGCTCCTCCAGACCGGTCTAGGCAGCGGAAGTGTTGTTTGAGGAGGTCTATGGTGTGCTCCACGATGTTGCGTGTGGCAGCATGGCTCTCATTATAAGCCTGCTGTGCACATATGCATGAATTCCTGACCGACGTCATGAGCCACATCGTGAGGGGATAGCCCTTGTCGCCCAGTAGCCAGCCTTTGACTTGCCAAGTCGGATGAAAGATAGCTGGCATGTTGGACTGCCGCATGACAAAGGCATCGTGACTGCTCCCAGGGTAGCGGGCATCGACCTCCAAGATGCAATGCGCATGGTAGCACACCAGCTGCACGTTGAGGGAGTGGAAGCCCTTTCGGTTGACGAAGACAGCTGTGTTGATGTGCGGGGCACGCAGGGCAATATGTGTGCAGTCCATGGCACCCTGCACCATGGGGAAGCCAGCAATGCGGGCGAACCCCCATTCTCGCTTGTTCTGATTGTCTCTGTTGAGAGGAAAGGTGATAAACCTGTTCCTCGTGTGGTACAGTGCGTCTGTGACTTCCCTTATGCAGCAGTGCACTGCATACTGCGAGATGTTGCACCTGTCACCAGCAGAGGCCTGAAATGCTCCTGAGCCTTAGAAATTCAGCGCCACGGTGACGTTCACAGCCACAGGCAGTGCTGTCCTCGCCCTGCTCTGAGGCTGCAGTTGTGGCCGCACCAGCTGACAGATCTCGGTGACGGCTTCCTTGGTGAACCTCAGGCGTCGGATGCAATCCTCCTCAGCCATGTTGAGGTAAGAGAATTGATCCCAGAAGGCCCTCATTGGGTAGGGCCTCCTGCTCAGTGCCCTGCACCTCCTCGTCCTCTGTCTCCTCGCAGCTTGACCTGCTGGGCGTAGCCTCTCTGCATACTCCCAGTCATGCTCAATGCCTAACGGGAGCCCTAGCAGACCGCCCATGGTTGGCAGGAATGTTGTTCCACCAGGGCTGTAACTTTCCAACCCGTAAGGCAATACTTGCCAAAGCACTCCCAAAAGTCGTGTTGGAACTCTCAATAAGAATAGGGAGCTTCATAAAACACTTCCTACTCCTCCAGCAGCCAGAAGCAATAATCCAGCAACTAACCTGCAACACCAGCACGGCCCTTTAAATAGCGTTGGTCAGGGATAAGGCTGTGCGTTGAGTTGAGCGTTAAGTTCGAAAATGGTGTGTATCACTTTAAATCAGCGTTGCACACTGATTGCAGCCATTTTCTCCCTACTTTACATGCTTCCAGCGTCCGGTATAAGCGCTAACTCCTGTACCAAGATGGCGTCTGGCGCACGTCACGCAGGAAACGTTCATGCGCATCCGAGATGTTGGAGAGGCCGTGTAATGCTGAAACAACAGGTGCTACACGGCCCAATTTAGCGCCCAGTGTGCCTGATGTGTTTTCCATGTCATGTGAATTGTCATGAAGAATTGTGATAATGGGATGTAGTTGTTGCTGAGATCAAATAGAGAGACTTATGAGCCAGAACTTGCGAGTGGATCACTCGGACACTAAACTAGTATTTTCCAAAGAATCGATTTTTATCCAGTAACATTGGAAAGTTCCAGAGAGATTCCTCGCCATTTTCAACATTTCTGGGACTTACAATCAGCCCAATTGTATTTCCTGGCCTGGAAATCGGGCTGAAAACCATTCCTATCAGTTTTCTGCCCTAAAATTGAATGCACCCAACTTTCCTATGTCAGTCAGTTTGGGGTTTAACCACAACCTGCCGGCCGATACCCCTAAAATGAGGACCAGAGGTGCAGCGTGTGGAAATTCTAGAGGTTATGCTTGTAATGCCCATGGGGTAACTGAATGGGATTTATACCGTGTACCTCTTTCCAGGATCAGCTGAGGCTGGCGGAAATGAGGAAGTTTTGAGCCTGAAATGCGCAGAAACTTTGAATCAGGATTACTGGAACCGGGAAAGAGGTTTTGGAGCATTTTTTTTTGCTGTTCCCATGGCCAGGGCTGGATCCGTTTCTGACTGTGTGACTGTGAGACCCCAGGATATTTTTGTTCCCACAGTGAGAATTTTTCAACACCAGTTATGGGATTCCCAATGGGTATTCCTTTGTTTGACATTAGAATGGAGGAGAAGGAGGAGAGGAAGGAAAGGAGAATGAGGCACAATCTGAGGAGGATGTGCCCTACAAGATATTAACACCCGGGCCCCCTCAAAGAATATACAGGCAACACAGGTCCTATGAAGGCTTTAGTGAGGAGCTCTGTGCTAGAAGAGTGCGCTTCATGAAAGGCACAATAGGGGAACTGTTGCAGCCACTACATGAAGACCTGTGGCAATGATCATCTACCGGCACAACTGTGTCTAGTTGTGAAGATCACGACTCCACTCAGCTTTTGTGCCACCGGGTCATTTCATGTAGTCACAGGGGATCTCTGCCAGGGTGCCATCTGGGCATATATTTGTCGTGTAACTGACACACTTTTCAGGAGAGCTGGGAAAGTAATTCAGTATGGCATCACAATAAGACAGCAGCAGTATAGGGCCATCCAGTTTTATGATGTTGCTGGTTCTCCCAAGCGGCAAGATGCAATAGATAGCAGCCATGTTGCTTTGCGAGCTCCCACAGTTAACCCTTGAGCTTCTTGAACAGAAGTGGCTACCACTCGCTCACTGCACAGATTGTTTGTGACAATGCGCAAAGAGTCATCAACACAAGATTTGCTAGAAGTTGTCATGATGTATTTGCCCCTAGGAATTTGGCCCTCCCTGAGCTCTTCAAGGAAGGTAATCATGTGAATGGAAAGTTTGTGTGTGACCAGGCATATTCCCTTCTGCCATTGCTAATGACCTCTCCAAGAGTTTTAAGGCAGAAGCAGGAGAACATTGCAGTGAGGCACATGCCTCTACTAAAGTAGTCATTGAGAAGACCATCGGGGTGTTAAAAGGGCTGCCTTGATAGATGAGGAATGGCTCTACAATAAGAAATAGGAGCAGGCCACGCGGCCCCTCGAGCCTGCTTCGCCATTTAATAAAATCTTGACTGATCTTTTACCTCAACTCTACTTTCCCGCTGTATCCTCATATCCCTTGATTCCCTTGGTGTCCAAAAATCTATTGATCTCAGTCTTGAATATATTCAATGACTGAGCATCCACAGCACTCTGGGGTAGAGAATTCCAAAGATTCACAACCCTCTGAGTGAACAAATTTTCCCTCATCTCGGTCCTAAATGGTCAACCCCTTATCTTGAGACTATGACCCCCAGTTCTAGACTCTCCAGCCAGGGGAAACAGCCTCTCAGCTTGAGCTTGCATGCTGCACATAGTTGTAGCTTGCTATTCCCTGTATGATTTTGTATTCCAAAAAGGCCTGAATGTGAATGTTTCCTGCTTTGTAGGCAGAACTGCATGGAGGAGAGTAGCAGGGTGACCACCATTCCAAGCACTCTTCAGTGGCTGCTGCAAGGGGCGTCAGAAGACAACTGATCTCTGAAGTGTTTTTATCTGTTTAACACAGTATCTTTGTAACAATTACATAACACTTTGTTCCTCACCTTCAAATAAATCCTCCAATCCAGTACCCAGACTAGAATATCACAATATAACAGACCTCTTTGGCCCTACATGACCGTGTAAGTCTTAAATCATTTGATTTGAATAAGTCAAGACAAAATAAGTGCACCCTTTCCTGTATGATTGTAATCTCAGTGAATAACAAAGCATGTGATGAGTGCACATTCTTCTTTAATACAACAAACTCCAAAGTGAACACAAGCTAACTCATTTTTTCCCTATACCATGCTTCTCGTGGGTGTTTAAATGTATTCTCCTAGTCTAGTGCTTCTCTTAGTGTAACCTGAAGGCCAGTATTGCAAGAAGTGGTTGGGTGCCTCTGTGCTACAAAATGCTCATGGGACTGAGTTGGCATTCCTCACATGGTTTGTTCCAGGGTGGGAGCTACGGTTGGCTGCATCCCTGGAGCTAATGCCTGGGCACTCTGGTGCCTGGGCACTCTTGCATGCCATTTGCAAGGGAAAGGTTGGAAGCTTGCCACTGCTGCTGCTCTGAGATATGACAGCCTTATGCTGGTTGCATTCTGCCGCTGCCATTCCACCAGGTTCTGGCTCTCTGCTTCCACTTATCAGTGGGATGACTGGTTTAATGGCAGCTGTCAGATCCCTGATAGCCAGCAGCCGGCATCCTGGCCATCAGGATCTGAAAGCTGGTACACAGCGTACTGTCTAATTTGTCCCCCACTGCCACCAGAGCTACAGTCTGTGCTTCTTTGGAGGAGGATGCAACAACTAGTCTCTGACTGCCTCTTAGGTGGGAGTCTTCCACAGACTTCAATGTAGTTGCCATACATTCTATTGATTTCTGCAACAAAGAAAAGCTTCCCTTATGTTGGTGCAAATAATGGCTGTAGACTCCAGAGCCACAGCTGTAAA